>NC_139517.1:107581978-108181978 GCF_947247035.1 Vipera ursinii | reverse complement strand
TTATATTTGTAAATTCTATGCCATAATCTATTCAAATTCTTACATATTTCTATGGATGAATGACTATGCTGGTTCTATTGTTAATGTTGGCACACCCAGTTTATCAGGACCTCACCCAGACTGTGTCAAACACCAAGAGGCCCTTTCACCTCTAACATAAGAGTAATGAGATGAATCACTGTCATCAGCTCCAGGTTGATTAAACTAAATTATTTAAGAAGTGAACTTTAATATGTTAGATCATAGAACTAGCAGCTCATTATTTTAAACTTCATGCATATTTTCTTACACCAACGATTACCTTGGATACTTATTTGCTATGTAATGACCTGTTGAATGTTTAGAAGTATTGGGGAGAAGGATGGATTGATTTCTCAGTTTAATGAATCTTTCTTTCTCTCCTTCTATAGTTTTTAAAATCAGATAGATTCTACAGAATGGAATATGTACTTTGGAAGGCCTAGATAATTTAGTACGTTTTAAATTGTTCTTAAGAAAATGGCCTGTGGTTTACCACTGGTTATCATTTCACCATAGCTGTATATCTCACCTTCATGTTACTTTTATCTCATTCTTCAATCCTTTAGTAATATTTGTTAATTTACAGCAAAATTGCTTCTAGAATTCAGTTATATAGATTGGCTTACCCAGACTAATGTTAATCTCCTTTGATAATGTTAGTAACTTAAATAGATCAGAACAGTGCATTAGACATAATAGATCTGGATGTCGGCAAAGTCTCTCAGGTTAGTCTCCTTAATAAAAATAAGATATCAGCTAATCTGCACTATATACTGTAGAACAGACTCAAAACTGGCTGAATGACGGTGCATAAAGAGTGATTGTTAACAGTTTCAGTTTGGAGGAAAGTTTTGTATGGGGTGCCACAAGACTCTGTTTTATATTTGGTGCTCTCAATTATTTATTTATTTATTTATTAAATTTTTATCCTCTATTATTTTTATAAATAACTCAAGGTGGTAAACACATTTAATACTCCTTTCTCCTCTATCCAACCACAACAACCCTGTGAGGTAGATTCAGCTGAGAGAGACTGATGGGCCCAAAGTCACCCAACTGGCTTTTATACCTATAGCTGGACAACTACTCATGGTGTCCAGTTTTTGGATTGCTACTTTAACCATTATACCAAAATGGCTCTTCTTTTACTTGTTATCATCTTGGTCATGACCAAGTGGCCATCCATTTACTTGGATGAGGGAAATAATAATAATAATAATAATAATAATAATAATAATAATAATAATAATAATAAGAAGAAGAAGAAGAAGAAGAAGAAGAAGAAGAAGAAGAAGAAGAAGAAGAAGTAGTTGGAAGGGACCTTGGAGGTCATCTAGTCCAACCCTCTGCTCAGGCAGGAAGCCCTATACCATTTCAGACAAGAAATTAAGGAGGTGCTCATCAGTTAGCATATGACACAACACTGGAGGTGGGTAGGTAGTTAGCTAATACTTCAGAGAAGAGAGGAAAATATTTATAGTAAAAAGATGAAATTTGACAAAGAATAATATAATATTCTAAAATTGATCAGGAAGAAAATGGCTACCATGAGATTTGGAAGCCTGGGGCTAGAAGGTATAGTTAAAGTTTTCAGTTATATTGAGCTCATAGCAGTCTTCAAATAGGTGAAGGACAGAGAACACACACAAGAGGGTCCAGAAGAGAGAAGAGAATGGATTAAAACAATAAGGGAATAAGGTTCAGCATAGATGCCTGGAGGATCAGTCTGCTTCACTGATCCTTCACTTTAAACAGAAACTGGCTTCTCATCTGTGAGACATGCTCTGAGATTCCTTTCTATGCAGTCAAACACTTTTTACTGTATTCATTTTATAAATATACTATAGGCCATCCATAGCAGCAGCTGCTAATGAAAACTTGTGGTCAAATAATTGGATGTTTTACCAGAAAGTGAAGGGGGCAGGGAATTGATAGTCACAGCTTGTGGATAATGGTTTATACTTCAAAATGTGGTTAGAAACCCCACAATCCCAGATTTATAGTCTTTGAGGAGCCTCATTATAGACCTCCAGTTTCTTTAGTTATGTAGAGATACTATATTACACATTACTGAAATCTTTCCATTTGATTTTGCTTTCTGATGAAAGCATAACCTTAAAAGTAGTCCTTGACTTAAGACAGCAGTTGGGAGTGGAATTTCTGTCACTAAGGGATGTAATCATGATGCACAACCACATTGCTTAGTGACAGCAGTTCTGTAGTCCCAATTGCAGTCTTTAATTGAATGCCATGGTTGTTAGGTGACAACCAAAGTAAGTGGGGAAGCCAGCAGGAAACTGCAAATCCCAGACCAGCAGGCATGTAAGTGGCTGCTACCAGGTGGGGGAGGGAAAGAAAGAGTGCGTGAGGATCAGGGAGGTTGTGAGGATGTGCACAAGAGGCATTTGTCGAAGAGAGTACATAAGGGTGTGAGGGAGGTGTGGTGAAAGTCAGGGAGGTTGCATGAGTGTGTGTGATTGGCCAGCACAAATGCAGAGAAGGTAGGGGAATGTGTGAGGGCGTGGAAGACACCCCAGTGACCTGTGACTTTTCTGCAAGCTTCTCTATTAACTTTTTGGAAAGCTGTAAATGGCAATGACAGATCACAGGGCGTGTTAATTGATTGCCAATACCCAGATCTTGTCAGGGTGCTGGGACAGCTGGAATTGAACAGAAAGATTGGTTATAATCACCATTCGTAGCTTTGAACAATCACTGAATAAATGATCATACGCCAAAGACTATTTATACAAATGTTTGTACTTTGCTCTTCTTTTTACAAATCAATCTTTTTGACCTCTTTATTTTGTACCTTTCTTTCAAATGAGATTTTCTTGGAATCAGATTTCCAGTATCTATTGACATATGTATTGTGAGTTCTGCCATGATCCCCTAAAATGAGAAATAAATTGTAATGACAGTACTCATCATGATTTTGTTGAATTTAGAGTTGAGCAAAAAATTAATATGCAATTTTTAATAATTATATTTTAATTTACATGTCAGAATAAAGATGCAGTAAACTTTCATAATTTCATAAATAAAAATTTATATTTATTTCCTTTTCATAGCAAATAAATAATAAAACCATTAAAGCCATTTTTAAGGAGAAGAAAAAGTATGCTTACTTTTGTATAACTTATAAAACTTAGATTTATCTATTTTTGACAAGTCTCTCTTATGTTCGGATCAATACTTGTTAATTGCTCTCAACAACTATAAAACATCCTTACTTACTTCTTTCTTGTCCAGGCAAATAGAAGAGAATTCTGGTGATAATTGTAGCTTTGGGGGCATATACCATGATTCTTCCCTCCTCCCCACTTCCTACTTTGAGAACTGAATATATTCTGTACTTAGCCTTTTCTGTTGTATTTCTCCAATGCAGTCAGTATAATAAATAGGAACTTTTCGCAGTTCAAGTAAAGTTGATATTATGTGAATTCTAATTCATTTCTGGAGGAAGGCTAGGTTATAATTTGCCCATAGTAAAATCTTGTGTACTTACTGAATTCTTGCAGTTCTGTGTAAGATTTGAAACTTGCACATTTTCATTATTTTAACTTCTTAAAAACAGAGGTCTTGTTTTTAATTTCTTTTGCCCGGTTGCTGAGCAATAAATTAGATGTCACTTTGGAATCTAGTTCAATTACAAATCGCCTGTGCTGGCTGGGTGATTCTTGAAATAGTTATTACATGTATATCTACTTAATATGCAAGTTATATTGAATACAACAAGTAGAATATAGACTAGAATCATTACCATACAGGAAAGATGCTTTTGGTAAACAAATGTTTCCATTACTACTTAGAATATACTTCTGTCATTTTAAAGCTAGTTTAAAGGTAGGATTGTGCAATAACTCAAATAGTTTCTTTCTGTACTGAGTTCTCCAGCAATCAAATGAGTCCTGGCTCTACTTCTAAACTAACTTTGCACTGTACATTCCTCACTTGGATTTGCTGAAAGAGTGATGTGCCCCTGTGGAGCTGATTATATTTCCTGGACTGCATATTTTAAGTGGATCTTGGCAAATTTAAAACTTTCAGCTGAAGTCTCTACAATGTTTACTCAGAATCAAGTCCTCCTGAGTTCAGTGGGACTTATTCCCAAGTAAATGTACATCAGTGCAACATTTTTAGAACATACACATTTATTTTGGGAGGACATATTTATATTAACGTTTGGAAATGTGGTTAATTGACAAAAGCATTTAGGTTTTTTGACTGAATTTATAGCTACAATCTGATAATGTTTACGGGTCGTTTTTGCAGCAGTTTGATAAAGATCTTGTAAAGATAGTATAATTCTGTGCACATTTTGAAGCCAAATGTGAAAATGATAATCCTTTTCTAATAAGTAATGAAAATTGATTTTGAGGGCTGTTGCCTGCTGTTTTAACGAGTTCCTGTTTTAAACATAAGTAGTAATGAAATAATATTTTCAATAGGTATGATTTAGTCTTTGACTCTTTAATTTCTTAGGAAAGCTGGCTGTGGCATAGAAGTACCCGTGGTTATATTATTTGTTTGCTTTAATAAACAGTATTATTAAATCATATGAGGTAAGTTAACGTGATTATAAAATGGGTGTGCAACCTAAGGCCAAGAGCTGCATTACAGTAAGTAAGCTTTAGGTTTAACTATAAAAACCTTACAAAAGTTATTGCCAAACTGTAATTTTGCTATGAGTCAGAAGGGGCACATTATTAAATACAATGAAATTATCATATTCACTGTATTTAAATTAAATCAAAAGTATCTTGAGTCCATGAAATTTTGGGATTGTGGCTCTAGTGTCAGCAGTCAAGTGTGGCTCTTGGGTCACAAAAGGCTGCTCACATTATTATAAAATGGGAAAACATACCATGGGCATCTTGAAGGGTCTATGACAACTCACCATGGCCAAGTTGCTGTGGGACAGCTCACCACAGCCAACTCGCCACAGGAAAATTCATTGCCGGACAAAAGTTACATGAATTACAAAGAAATGGTGGAATAGAAATTACAGAAAGGATGCAAAAGGAGGAACAGAATGAAATGTGAACGGCCAAAAATAAAATATTTTTTTATTTATTTTAAATAATTAAATAGAATTCTTAAATTGTTCTGCAGTGAGTTGTCCCATGGCAAGTTGGCTGTGGTGAGTTGTCCCGCGGCAAGTTGGCCATGGTGAGTTGGCTGTAGCAAGTTGTCCCATTTCCCATCTTGAAGCTCTTCTCTCTGGTTAATTGCTAGAAGGCTGAATGTGTAGATTCTAAGTCATTCAGTCATAGTTGTCTCAAAAGTGCTTTTTCAAAAGGCAACTGGACTTTTTTTTCCTTTGAGGAAGTAGAAGAAAATGTTTCGCTTCTCATCCAAGAAAGAAGAATCCAAGAAAGCAAAACATCTTTTTCTTTCTCAAGGCGAAAACAGTTGCCTTTTGAAAAAGTACCTTTGAGATTGCTAGAAGGCTAATTTTTGTGTCAGAAAATTTTATTTGCCCTCTTCAGTTGATTCAATTCTTCATTTTTGTCCACACAAATGTCCAGATTCAGTGTCCTAACGCTTTAGACTTCTTATACAAGTCTTAATATCTAGATAATAACATTGCTCATCACAACAGCAACTGTGAAATTCAAAGCAGTGAGGGAAAACAAATTTGTGGGATAACAAAATAATATTGCCATATTTCCATAATTATAATTCATACATTGACTGCTGCCAAATGATCTTCAAAAGAAAGAAGATTCTGGAAAAGAGATTTTTCATCACAAAAGATAGAGATCCCACTATTCCTGAATTGTTTTGTTTTTTTTGCCTCTTGATTGCAGCCAGTCAGTAATCCAGTTTATAGATGCTTAAATATGTGTAGACACTTGTAGAAGGAATTCTCTTTTGATACTTTTAGTCTTCAACTATATATACTCCTAGATTCACGGCTTACCCTGGAAGATCATATAGTGGCCGTGACTAGGGGGGCTTTCGCCCAGGTTCGCCTGGTGCGCCAGTTGCGGCCCTATCTGAACCGGGATGCCCTGTGTACGGTCACTCATGCGCTCGTGACCTCTCGCCTTGACTACTGTAATGCTCTCTACATGGGGCTTCCCTTGAAGACCACTCGGAGGCTCCAACTGGTACAGAATGCGGCCGCGAGAGTTGTCTTGGGAGTTTCCCGGTACTCCCATGTTACACCTTTGCTCCGCGAGCTGCATTGGTTACCAGTTGTCTTTCGGGTGAGGTTCAAGGTGTTGGTTACGATCTTTAAGGCCCTACATGGCATGGGTCCGGGATACCTCAGGGACCACCTGCTGCCGGCATCGACTCCCCTCCGCCCTGTGCGTTCCCACAGAGAGGGCCTCCTCAGGGTGCCGCCAGTCAGGGAATGTCGACTGGTGGCCCCCAGGGGGAGGGCCTTCTCTGTGGGTGCTCCGGCATTATGGAATCAACTGCCGGTGGAGCTCCGGATGGCACCAGACCTCCGAACTTTCCGTCGGGGCCTGAAGACCCACCTGTTCGAATTAGCTGGTCTGGCCTGATGGGGGATTATGGGTTTTTAATTGTTTTTTAAATTTGTATTACTGTTTTTAATTGGGCATGGGTTTAATCCTTTTTTTAATTTTTGTATTGTCTTTCTTTTTATATATGCCCTGTGAACCGCCCTGAGTCCCTACCAAGGAGAAGGGCGGTATATAAAATCAAATAAACTATAAACTATAACTATAAACTATCTTTCGCAGCGTTTTGCCAAGCAAAATCAATGGGGAGGAGATTCACTTAACAACTGTGCTGCTAACTTATCAATTGCAGTGATTCATTTAATAACTGTGGCAAGAAAGGTAATAAAATGGGGCAAAACTCACTTAACAAATGTCTCATTTAACAACAGAAATTTTGCGCTCAATTGTGGTCATAAGTTGAGGATTCCCTGTATTTATTTATTAAACTTATATGCTGCTTGTCTTGTTAGCGGTGATCTAGGCAGTGGTGACCTAGGCAGCTTACAGTCAATAAAAGTAACGATATGAAACATTAAGCATTGAAACAGTAAATAGTAAGAGTAGAATTGATTAGTTCAAGGAGAGAAGCAACCTAGAACTAAGGAGAAACTTCCTGACAGTTAGAACAATTAACCAGTGGAACAACCTGCCTCCAGAGGTGGTGAATGCTCCAACACTGGAGGTTTTTAAGAAGAAACTGGACAGCCATTTGCCTGAATTGGTATAAGGTTTCCTGCCTGAGCAGGGGGTTGGACTAGATGACCTCCAAGGTCCCTTCCAACTTTATTATTATTATTATTATTATTATTATTATTATTATTATTATTATTATTAAAAATTAACAAAGATATAAAGAAGGGAGCAAGATGCACATGGGGAGGAAGTGGAGTCTTATCTTAGTCCATTAATCATTTAAAGAATAACATGCCGCCATTAGAGACCCATCCTTTTGGATGTACCTTTGTTTATTTTTACTTAAGGTTGTATGAAGTGACCAGAACCCATCTTGTTCTCTTGTATATTGCTTTTTTTAATGGTGTATTACTGTATATACTAATGAATTACAGGGTCATAAAAAGGGAGTATTATTGTGAATCTCCCAGAGTTACACTGAGATAAAGAAAGAAAGAAAATTGGTAAAATATAGACATTTCAAGGAAGGACTCAGATTCCTAGACATGGAATATGCCCACCTGAATTGTTTTGAATTAAAGTTATGATGAATGTAATATGGCAATCTGTAGCTTAAGCTACATAGGGGAGCCTCCTGAGTTGTAGTGCTTGAGAAATATTTAATATGTCATGAAATACTAATATTTATCAGAAAACTAATATTTAACAAAAATGTAAACATAAGAATTGTGTTAGTTTCCCACTCCTCACCATCTTTGTTTTACTAAAATATGAAACCATAGAAAGGTGACCGAAGCTTAACATACACATCACCAGATGGAAATTTGGGGCAAATTTATATTATGCAACTTCTAAACAGAAACCTCTGCCTTGAGCTAAATAAAATCTGCAGTCTTTATCTTATTAGTGTTATTAATGTTAATGATTAATTTCTGTACCCATCTCTGTGTCTGGAGTATTGAATGTTGATAGGTTGACAATTCTCATAATTCCTAACTTTGGGCCCTACTGTGTTAGGTCTGATGGGAGTTACAATCCACCATTGCTGTAATGCTCAGCAGGTTCCCAGACTTTCATATAAAAAAAACAGGGGAGGGGGACATTTTATTCTAATTACAGTAATAGGATATTATTATATTTGTTTTATTTACTGTAATGCCATCTTTCTACTATGGTAAAAGTTAATTGTGACTTTAAGAAACTTTATATATAGTTAAAAACAGATTTAAATTAATCAGAAAACAGATATTAAAATATTAATTGCTAAAAGACTAGTGAAAAAATATATTGTTAAATATTTTCTGAATGCTGAGTATGACAGCCAAAAGCCATTTCTCAGGCATTTCTATAACCTGGGGGGGGGGGGGGGACAGAGAAAACACCCTCTCTTGTGCCTTCAAAAGCTGAGCCTCTGACAGAGGAGCATTTTAAAAAAGACTTTTTCTTCAGATCTTAGTAGCTGGACAAGCAAGGCTTTTATTGGAGGCAAAGTGAGCGGGCACAGGTGGCTAAACCTGGCCATTTGTTGTAGGTTATCCCATATAGGTAAGGAAGTGATATTCAGATTTGAAGAAATTTGTAATTTCCACCTGAACTACAGATAGATCACACGAGGAAGAATTCCAACGTGATAATGTCCACTTTTATAGCACTGTTGTAAGTATAACATAATTCCCATGCATTTTACAGTTTTTTCCTATTGAAGAACAAAACTAAAGAAAGAAGTGCAGAGGTCTTAATTGTTCAGTGTTTGTACAAACAGGACTGGGTTTGTATTTGGAAAACGACTTTTTAAAATTCTATAATATTGTTAATTGAACACAGTTTAGGATGGGCCTGGTTTATAGGATTATTTTTTTCGTAAGGAACAATTTATCTACTGATTCTCGGTTCTCAATATCTAGAGATTTTTAAGATGAGGTTGGATAACAACCTTTCAAAAAAGATTTTTTTCCCCTACACAATGCAAAGAGTTGGACTAGATCAGGGGTAGGCAACCTCGGCTCTTTTATGACTCATGGACTTCAACTCCCAGAATTCCTGAGCCAGGAATTCTGGGAGTTGAAGTCCATGAGTCATAAAAGAGCCGAGGTTGCCTACCCCTGGACTAGATGATTCTTGTGGTCCTTTCACAATCTACAATTTTGCAGTTTTATAATATATGCTTTCTAATGTTTTTTAAGGTGAAATGTGCTAACTAACAGTGGTAGCTAGTGACTTCTCTGTAGTTGAAAAATGCAGGCTGAATTTACCAGTATTAATAGTTATTGTCCTGCCCACTAGCACTGATGGTGTTACCTAGTTTGGGTAATAAAACATCTGTAAGAAAACACGCAAGCTCAGAAAGCACCAAGGACTCCTCATTTCAACCCTGAGGTACAAATATTCTCCTTTGTTACTTATTATCCTCTCCAAAATGCAATTTAAATATATTTGAAGCAGATTACCACGTATAACGTGTGCTTGAATCCTTGCAAGATTCTGTTAATGTGGTCTTACAATAAAGTGGAATAAAAAATAATTTACTAAGTAAGACAAAAAATATCGAGGCTCAACTGTCTAATTGTTCTTACATTATAAATATATTTTATTAGTACTATTTTAGCATATATAATGCTTACTATTTTAGCCTATCTAATGTTGCAAGATGCTACATACTCTCGGAGGTCAATGCATATAGAAATAAAATAATTTGCATATACTGAATTGGATCAAGAATTACTCATTCATATAATAGGCCCAATGAAATTTGACAGCAAGTTAGTTAGGTATGATTAATCCATGGGTCTTCTCTTGGTATTATTAAACTTATATCCAAATCCATGGCTTTCTCTGCTGAACTCTTGACTTTCAGAGGGATACGGTAGCCTGTTCCACCAGTACCTGTACCTCTTTTTTTTTTTACTGAAGTTGGAAACAACTAGTAATTTTTTTTCCTATAGCAGATGAGATCTGTAATATTCAGATATGTTCAATATTGTTTTCTCTGGGTTGAAAAGATAAATACCAAAATAGTGAAATCGTTGTCACCCTTCGTTGATAACAATTCAGGTAGAGAATGCAAACACAGCCTAGGCATTTTAATGGAGGCAGTGACTTTTTGATCTTGCTCAAGGAGGATGTCTATCATTCCTGGGAGTCTTAAGGGACTATAAAAACTGCACTTATTAATGAGAGAAAGCCTCAAACTGTTACTCTTGAGAGCTACAGGTATCAATGTTGTTTTATAGATCCTATGCAGCAGTATTTGTCATATGTACATTCTTAGCTTGATTACCTTGCTTATAGCAGTTGAAAAATAAAAGGAAAAAATGGGGAAAAAATGAAACTTTCCAATAATTTAAATATTTCCATTGTCCTATTTAGGGGTGTATTTTTTGTGTGCAAAACAATGGAAGAATAATTCCACCTTTAGTAGTCTTCACTTTTGCTGAAATGCAAGATTGTATTGTATCTCCACCTATTTCTCTCTCATTTTCTCTCAAAATTAAAAGGATTTAATCAGCATTAAACCATAAGCAACTTTTTCAGTGATACCATCCTGCTGCATCATTTTCAAAAATCAAGCCCAGCTTTATCATTTGCTTCCAGCTATTTGTGGTATTACTACTGCATAAAGAACTTTAAATAGGAATGTAGTTTATGACCTTGATTTCTAAAGAAATACTTTAGGAAAGCTTCTCATTGAAAGCACTTGTCATACTGGAAGTGAAGTTAGATTTAAACAGGCAAAAGCAGACGGTTATAGATATCATTATCTCTCAGTATTGCTTGATGCTGACAATTGGGGTTTCTGTCAGTGTCAAAATAAATGCTCTTTGTGAAAGTAGAAGTACATATGGTTCACTTATGCAAACATAATTGCCAAAACAAAGAAGTGCTATTGCAAGAATTTGTAGAAACTAACATTGAAACCAGAAAGCTACTGTTTTTCTTCCAATGCAGCTTCTTTGAGCATACAAATTCCATTGCCTTTTTGTGTGGCACATCAGAGGCCATATTACAAAAGTGAATGCAACCAGAAACAATTTTCATAGGTGTTTTGCGGGATTTATGATTGAAATGAATTCCTTTATAACCAGCCAAGTTTAGGCACTTGTTTTATCCCTAAAACTCTACAAATGCATGTAAAAGATGTTTAGTCCTGTCCACTTTGGGGTATTCTGGGAGATCACAAAAAGTATGCCATATGTAGAGGCTATACAAAAGTGGCTCTATGCTGAGCTTTTTTCTGATCTTTTTACAAACATTAAACAGATAGTTCTCAACTTACAATAGTTCATTTAGTGATTGTTGAAAGTTACAATTGAAAAAAGTGACTTATGATCCTTTTCCACTGCAGCATTCCCATGGTCACATGATTAAAATTTAGACACTTAGCAACTGATTCATATTTATGACAGTTGTTGTGTCCTGGGGTCATGCGATCACCTTTTGCGACCTTCTGATAAGCAAAGTCAATGGGGAAGCCAGATTCACTTAATATCCATGTTACAACTTAACAATTGCAGTGATTCACTTAACAATTGTGGCAAGAAAGAGCATAAAATGGGGCTAAATTCACTTAATAATTGTTTTGCTTGGCAACAGAAATTTTGGGCTCATTTGTGGTCGTAAGTCGAGGACTACCTGTATTCCTCAACCAAAGATAAAAAATTGCCTGTATTTTAGTTCAGTGTTAATCTGCAAAGCAATGCAACTTGCCTTTTGAATGAAAGTACTCATTCTTTAAAAGGTAAGAAAGGTAAAGGTTTCCCCTGCAAGTAGTCTCCAACTCTAGGGGGCAGTGCTCTTCACAGCTAAAGGGCCAGCATTTTCCAAAGACTGGTCATGTGGCCAGCATGACAATAAGCCAAAGGTAAATTGAATGCTGTTTCCTTCCCACCAAAGTGGTAACTATTTATCTACTTTCATTTATATGCTTTTGAACTGCTAGGTTGGCAGGAACTGGAGCAAGTAAAGGAAGCTCAGTCTGTCAGTGATGGCAAATTAAAACACAGGTCTATCAAAAAAGCAATCTACACTATCCAATTCCTCCATTACCAAAGTTACAACTCAACTTCCCATAAGGGGAGCTGTGTAAGACCATTATTCAGATGAGTACAAATTGCAGCAACCCAGAACACCATAAAGAGGAAATAGATCACCTGTACAACATCTTCCAACAAAATGGCTACTCACACAACTTTATCAAAAAGTTCCTAACTGTTCAATCCACTTCAGCACAGTAAACATAAGCCATGAAATATAATACTGCCATACATCAAAAACATCTCAGAAACAACCAGGCAGAAGATTAGCACATCACATCCAAGAATACCAACCTAGCAATCAGAAGACATAATGAAAACTCTTTATTCTCACAACACATGGATAGATTCAACCATTGTTTCAACTGGGAAATTGTGAGCATCCCAGGCCAAGCTAATTCCAAAAAACATTAGGACATTCCTGGAAGCCTGGCATTCAGATAAATCAGCTAATAGACACATAGAGATAAACTATATTTATACACCATTCTAATCAGATAATAAATAAGCTAAGAATGGAACAAAAACCAGAAACACATCCTTAAGGTACCAACATGCAGATAAGAAGAGATTAATACCAGACTATTAAATAGAAAATAATAATATGCAAGGAACTGCCAAGGAGAAAACCATCCCCATCAACAAAGGTAGACCAAGCTACTGTATATAAACTAAGCAAGCCCCACACTCAGTACAACTAAAGATGTCACCTAGTCACATAATAAGCAAGCAAATAACCAAGCTCAGAGAGGACTCCTCAATTCAACCCTGAGCTACACTACAGATATTCTTTTCTATTAGTAGCAGTATGTTTTGTATAGAATTGCAGCCTTAATTTATATGTAGTTCTAATACATTTAGTTGCAAAGGAGATAGAGAGATCTCAGCTACACTGGAGCTTTGATATCGAAATATTCAGGGATTCCCCCTTCTCTCTTTTCTTTTCAGTGTAGAATATGACACTACCATTTTGCATTTTAAATGCCCTCTGCAGCTTGCTATATTGCTGATTTGACAGCAAGGGCGGGGGGCGGGGCGGGAGAGGGAAAGACCTCTTTCCTGAATCTCTTCACTGCATAGCTTGCAGATCTGAATACTACACAGGCAAAAGCTGAGTCAGAGGAGAGATGCAGCCTGCGCTATAGGCAGTCATGGCCCAGTTCAGGATTTTAGACTGCATGATCAACCACAACTGGAATTTGATATGTAACCTCTATTGCTCTTGGAGTGGTCAGGTTTGTTCATTATATTTAGTAGTTTATAAAGCAGAAAAAATAGTATTATGCTGCAAAAGGAGGAAATTAAACTCTTTCCCCTGTCTTTTTCTGCACTCCATCTCCAATTCTTTACAGTATGCCATAATCTTTAGTAATTGATTGTGTGCTGGGTATTTAGTGTGCTTTCTGCCTTAGCTGGTTTATTTTTAACTATTAAATTGGTTATTGAGAAGTCTTTTCCTAAAGATGGATTGCAGTTTTTGGAAAAGGTAGCTCAGTTCAAGAATAAGATATATTAGGAAGAGGCAAATTTACAATGCATGCAAAGTTTGAAGTTCTAATTGTTATTATATTTTAGGGAAAGTTACCAATTGATTGTCAGTTCATTTACTTAATGTCCAGAGTACCACAAATATATATTATAAGAATTTGTCATTGCATTGGAAATAAATAAATAGTATATGACTTATTTATAATTTATACAATTAAATAACAAACATAAGATAAATTAAAATAAACAAGATGAGTTGCTTATACAAGAAAGGTCAGTAGTTGAGATAGTACAGTTTGGATTTCTGTAAGAGCAGTTCTTATTCTGAAACTCCGAAGTCTGATGTTACTAAAGTTAACTTTGTTTTTGCTTCAGAGCAAATGATACATTTTTAAAAATAGTTTTTAATTTTAAAATGTAGAACTGAACTTTAAGGAAGGAACAGATTGTGTGTTGGTCTATGCATAAGCGCTGAAAGGATGGATGTTAAGGGCTGAAGGCTGGTAGTCTCTGCATTAAGGGTGAAAATTATTGTTGCCTGCCCCACATGAAAAGTATGAAAATAGATGGAAGACAAGCAATCTAAGCTGAATTTGGCAGAGCTGATGGATGGGCTGCATTAAAGTGTTGCTTAAGTTACTGGCTAGAATGTTGCCCATGTTCTGCTAGGGATGTGGTACAAGGTTTTGGTTTTATAACCAACTTACACATCCAGACAGTATGATAAGCATTTATTTTCTAACCATCATTTATTTGCTAATTGTTACCTCATGAAGCTTGAGTTAATTAACATTAACAGTTGGTTATGCTTAAGAAGTCTCAGTGCAAAGCTATAAAAAGATATTAGGCCTGTTTTACTTAGACATCTCTTGTTTGTGTGTGTGTGTGTGTGTGTTTGTGTTTAATCATTCTGTCCTTTTTTCTTGCAAACATTGCTACTTCCATTGTAGAAAGAGTGGAAGGGTATTCTTTTTCCGTATAGTGGAAAGACCATCATCCAAGGAACATTCCGTCCTCATTTGAACATGGTGATCTTTTGTGTTGTGATGTAAATTCCCTTGAAGGGGGGGGAGGGGAAAGCTACTCAAGGTGACCTTACAGTTTATTCACCTTAATTATGAAGAGAGGCAGGCTCCAATAGCAAGTAATGGACAAGCTTTGCTCATTTGTGCAAAAATGGACTGTATTCTGCCCGAGACAACTGACCAAAATACTCATAGACAGAAGTCCTCTGCTGGACCCTCTGCCACTGTTGTTATTACCTGTTTTATCTTTCATAAATAGTTCTTTATATATGGATTCCTTTGTATTACATTCTCAAAACTTAGTTGTATGGTTCTTATGGTTTGATGAAGATCTTGAACTGACTGACTGCAAGTAAAACTGGAGAGTATAAAGATCAACATCATTAGGGAACCATTGATGGCCATTTTAAATTCAAAAAATCACAGACTTCGGAGTAACCATTTTAATGAAAATGAATATGAGGGTCAGTTAAAGCATTAGATAGTGGCACTGAGTTGATACTGTTCATCTTTCAATAATTTTATGCCTGTTTTAGAGAAGCAGTTTTAGTTATCTTGCAGTTTCAATGAGCTGTGCTTACTATTGTACTATAGAACAATCTCCCCTGCCCTCAGTCTAAAACAGATATGCTAGATTAAATCTTTAGCATTTTGAACCAATTGCTACCTATACAGGGAAAAAGAAAAATGGCAATACACTTCTTGTAATAGAAGACAAACATGGTATCTGGAATATGAAAATACTTGCCTAGAAGAACAAATGATTATTTTCCACATTTTGACAACCAGTTCTAATATTTCTGTTAGAGGGATATTAACCTTCGCTCCTTTAGATCAATCTATACAAATGTATCTATAAGACGACCCATGACAATACTTACACATGATGGAACTACAATTTAGAAGACCTATACATGCCTGTTCTATCATATATTAAAAGAAGTATTTTAACTCTTACTTTTAATTTTATTTTTATACAATTTGTCACATGTAACTGCTAGAGATGACATTTCCTCTGGATTTTAAAAACTGTAAATATATATTTCGTACTTCAGTTATAGATCAGTCTCTTTTCTATGCAAACCAAGTATTCTTCATGAGAAATAGCTTGGAAAGTCAAAGTGGTTTCTCAATGTCTAACACCAGTTTCTTTTTATCCCTCCACTATGAATATGGTAACCATGTAAATGCATTAACCTTAGATCAAAAATGTTTTTTGGATTGGGGCCCATAATTACTAGATAATGTTACTTTCTCACCAGAATGACAAAGTATTGCAAAGTAATCTATTGCATTGCTCCAACTTTGGAACATCTTTTAAAAGGATTCCGTTCCAAGAATGCTGCTTCACAGGTTGCCAAATTTGATACCTTGATCATTTTGTTGGGTTCTAACGATCAGTTAGGATTGTTGCTATGTACAGCTTCCTACTGCATGGCAGCCTAAGTTGCTTGAACTCAATTTTCAGGTCTTAAGGGTCTTTGAGTGGCAGCCTCTTTAAGACTGGGATCAGAAGCAGCTCAGGAATTCATAATCACCATGACACCCATGGGCCTATCCCATGCCATTAAGTACCCGAAACAGGACAGAGGTTGTACAGTTGGTCTGGCTTTCTCATTGTATCTGAAAGTGGGAGAGCTTTTGGTGATTCACTTGTCATGATCAGATCATGCACTGATTACCATTAAGTTCTCTGGCACCACTATTGTAGATCAGTGTACATTTACAACTGAGGGAACCTGGATAGGCTTTAGAGAGAGCTTGTGAAGTGTCCTGCCAGTCTGCTGCACTTGCCTGGCTGAAGCCTGGGTTACCACAAGATTTTGGATTGACTCACACCTGCCTTCTTGTGGATTCTGTCATTCTCTGTGGTTCACAGAAGAGATGAAGGAGATGAACTGGGAGAAGAGATGTATAGAATGCTCCTGGCATTTAACAAGGGACAAAATACAGTTGAGCTTGGATTAGAGCTACTGTTAAGATTATCTAGTGGTGATAAAGGCAGTAAAACTACATTTTTTTCTCCCTTATTGCATTTGCAGATAGCCTGTCCCTTAATAGCCCTGTTTGGAAATGTGATGAAATATGAAATAAGTTCTCTTGGGTAGAAAGGATTCATAGATATATTAAAATAGACTATATATATTTAAATGGATACTCAGTAAGCCTTGAAATAATACTGATTCTTGGGAATTTGATTTTTAAATTAGTAGTTGTTGATTATTAAACTTGTCCTTAAACTTGGAACTAAATTTTACTTCTCCTCTACAAGGCTTCTTTGTGTGGGAGGGTGAGATATGAAGAGTAGTTTTGTACTATAGTACAGTACACCTTGCCATAGTTTCCATTGCAGTTCAAGGTGTTTCCTTCCAAATGCCTGGGAATCTTGGAAGTATGCCATGAGGCAAATCCTTTGACTCTATTATTAACTAGAAAAATGAATCAAGACTGCGTATACTTCCTATACAGAACCTTTGGTTAAATAATCAGAATGGTAGGGTATAACTTTTTAAGTTAAATTAATTGGTTCAATATATAATCAAGTTGAATTAAACTAAAATGTTCCCATGTTACTCTTGGGTATCTTCATTAGAACTACTTTCTGTACTTCAGAACAATTGAAAAAAGATACGAGTTGGATCCAAATCAGACATTACTATTCAAGACATGAGGCTATGAAGGAATAGAATAGCAAAGATACTTAGAAGGCTGGCTATAACCTTACAAATGACAGGAAAGTATCTATTAAAATAGTGGATACTAGTAAACATTAATGTTACATTATACAAGTGTCTACACTTAATACGGATATAATTGTGGAAGACAGTGGGGAATTTTATACAAATTAGAAGACTACATTTAAAAAGCATATAGTGGTACTAAGTGCACCGCTTTTGCTTAAGATTTTACAATTAAGAATAAAGGCATATAAAGAGGAACATGCAAAATTAACAAATGGGTTTTGGAAAACAAAGGAATATGAGATTGGATACTTAGTGTAAGGTGGGTAGGGAGAGAACAAAAGAACTTAAAGTGTTTTTTCTTTGCTTGATTAACTGCAGCGAGATCTTGACAAGATAAGTCATGCTAGAATGTGAAACACCTTAAAATTACGAGTTGGACCAGGACACTTGAGAAATCTTTACTATGAACAAAAAGCTAATGCAAGAATTTAGTTTTATGGTATAACATGGTTTAGGATAAGGTAGAGACAAGGATATATAATTTTCTTTTATCTGTTTTATTTATGTTATAAAATTATAGTAGAAGAACTGATAGAATCAACATGTGGTAATTGAAGCACAGTTTGATATATAACAAAACAACAGAATAACATAAGAGTCTTTTGCACAGGTCCACTTCCCTGAGTAAAATTGCTTCCAAAAACATAATGTACTACATGAAATTAAAGACACTAAACTGTTTGCTTTTTCTTGTCTCTTACTAGGTATCCAAACATGAAGATGAAAAAGGGCAGTGTGAAACAGTGTCATTGTCAGAAGATGAAGAAACTTTATCTTGGCCTGGACTCAAACTGATAGTTTTACGAAGATCACCAATAGGTTTTGGTTTTACCTTAAGACATTTTATTGTTTACCCCCCAGAATCTGCTATTCAGATTTCTTTAAAAGTAAGTGAAATGAATTATAAATAAAACCATTTATAGTTATGAGAGGGTTGTAATAAAAAAAATAGTGACTCTGGATTTTTCTGCATCTTTTACAGGATGAAGAGAACGGAAATAGATGTGGTATGTTTTCTCTTTGATTATTGTATTTAACTTTCTTTGTGAATATTTAGAATATATGGATGAAATATTGGTAGTGTGTTATTTAAGTTATATATGAAATTTGTAAAATGCTATGTAGCATTTTCTGTCTACCAAATAGACTCCCAAGTAGACTCTTCCCTCTTGTAAAATTTAGTAGTAAAAGACAAGAAAAACAATCTGGACATCTACATAACCATAATGAATTGAAGGATTGGCAAACTTTATGTTTTCCTCTATCTTTTATTCAAAAATAATTTACATAACATTTTATGTTAATTTGAATGTAAAAATGCTAATTGAAAAGTTATACAGCTCATGAAAGAGATATACCCTTAAAAATTAGGTTTTCTGAATTCAGAGTACCGTAGCTAGCAGGCTGGAAAATACCCACAGTTCCATAAGTTTGTCTTAAGGGAATCTGGCCCTTAACTATAACTCTGACAAGCTTTAGTCAGGTTCAGTTGTAGATATTAAATATATTTTATAATCGTTATGAAATTGGAAATTATTATCAGAGTGCTGGAATTGCATATTATACGCAAGTAGAGTTAACCATTTATCCAGGCAGTCCCTGGGTTAAGAATGAGATCTGTTCCCAAGTCTGTCTTTACCTCAGATTTGTATGTAAGTTCTCCTTCCTCAAGCCAATGAACTGTTGAAGCCAAACAATGTTTTCATGATCTGCTGAAAACAGGCTATATATTAAATATATATTTTAATATATTTATAATATTATTTAATTAATTAATTAATTAATTAAATTTTTATACCGCCCTATTCCCAAAGGACTCAGGGCAGTTTACAGGGCAGCATAAAATATAATATAAAAATAGTATAAATTAAAATAGATTAAATTACATAAGCCCAACAATTAAAACAATATAAAAAGTTAAAACCCCTTCAGTCCAGGCCTGATAGATCAAAAAACCAGGTTTTCAGATCCCGGCGAAATGTACGTGTGTGTGTGTGTGTGTGTGTGTGTGTGTGTGTGTGTGTGTGTGTGTGTAATATAAATATATTAAGTAAACATTGCACAGCTTTAGCAGTTCACTGGCTTAAGGAAGAATGCTGTTCACCATTTTTACTAATAGACACCCTGTTCATAGGTATAAGTTATCCATAAGTCAGATGGACTGCCTGAACCTTAATAGGATGTAGTAGGATACTACATTATTTTTATTAAGCACAGGTGTGAAAATTACAGATTAGGATTTCTCTAAATAAGTCTCATCCAAACTTATACTAGATCAAGTTATCATTTCATATCCGATAATGAGAATACAGAAGTTTGTTCAATGTTGAATTGACAATAGGCTTGGTGACAATAGGCTCATCAATAGACTTTATGAAGAAATGTGTTCATATTTTTGTTCCTTTGTGAGGCATATACAGCAGTGCCTTGGATAGGAAACAGTACGAAATAATCCAAGATATCTAGAGAAAATCTCTCCCTTTGTCTTATCAGGATCTTCTATTTGAATCCTTAGAATCATAAATGTGATAATAAATCCTTCTTGGTAGAAATCAACAAAAGCACAAGGAAGCCAGTTTTAATTGATGACATAAATTAAAACTGATGACATACTGATACACGTAGACAAATAAATTAATATTAATTAAATTTGTATGTTGCCCAGTCACAGGATTCTTTATGGTTTAGCACATACAAAAACACAATAAAGCATTTAAAAAGAACACAGTAGCATAGATAAAATTCAAACCAATTTGTTTATCAAACTAACAGATTTGATGTAGGGCAAACATCTCTAAGGGTGATTTAAAGATCTTTTCCACATCTGTCTGTCTCTCTTGGTGAATAGCTAGGCCCTGTGTATGGACCTTAGGTATCTGGGAAAAATACAATTTCCAAGTTACCTGATATCATGAAAACATTGCAACAGATTCCTGGGAGAAAAAGAAAAGTTACTCTTTGGCTCACAGCCTTAGCTGAGAAGAACTCAACTCTACTTTCTTTATTACCCCAAACTAATTACAAGAGCTAGTGAGGATTATATTTGAAGCCAGGAAATTGTATCCTTGACAATATTTCTAGGAAGAATGTGACAATATCTCTATGAAGAATGTGAAGTAGTTGAAAGTAGAAACTTAAGATAGGGAGGATATTGCTTTCTTGTGATTTTAAGTATTTGGGTCTGTCCCAGGTGGATGTATTAATAGTAAACGATGTCAGCATGTGCTACCTTAAAAGAGTCCTGTTATTATGCATTTTGAGGGCAATAAATAGCAGCTTGGGTTTACATGTGCACGGATGAAAAAAATGAAATTTAAATGCTAGTTTTACAATTGTGAATATGAAGTAAATATTGGCAATTGAGAAAGATGGAAGCCTATGTGTTCAAGAGACTGAAAGGGACAAAATGGA
Source organism: Vipera ursinii (assembly GCF_947247035.1). Lineage (NCBI taxonomy): Eukaryota > Metazoa > Chordata > Lepidosauria > Squamata > Viperidae > Vipera > Vipera ursinii. The sequence goes on along the minus strand of NC_139517.1, from coordinate 108,161,147 downwards.
GTAAATTAAAGAAGAGGGAGTTGCCATTTAAGTAACTATACAATTAAAATGAAGGGAAATGGATGGTAGTTTTAAGATAGCATGAATATTTATCAAGTCAATTTTTATTGGCCATTGGATACATTAAAAAAAATCTAGTCATTTAGCAGCGAGTATAGGTTCATGAAAGTCACCTTGACTTTCTACAGAGAAGCAATAGGGGTACAGCTAGCCAACTTACAAAGTTATGACAGAACCCCCAAAGTACTTATGACCCAGTTCTGAAGTTTTTAATGGCTGCCCCCAACACACACACACACACGACCACAATTACAATATTTTTGCTGAAAACTGGCTACTTCTAGTTTTTGGCAAAAATGCCCATAGCAAACAATGGGTTCACTTAATAATCATCATGGTTGCCTAACCAAAGCATTCTAAAAATCAGGTTGGTCTTGTGATGATCTGCTTTATAACTGCCAAAACTTACAACCATATTTGGCAGTCTCCATTCCACTCATCAGTTGAGGACTACGTTAATTATTTAGGTTCCTTCATTATTATGTTTTTATTCCTCCTTTATTCTAGTAGTTCAGAAAGAGAATAAGTTGCTTGCTTATTTAGAACAACTTCTCCTATGCATGGAGTTCACTTTATTGGACCATGTATTTATTTGATTTGATTTGTATCCAGTTGACTATCTTCTCATAAAAATGACATCCTCCCCAGGACCTCCTTTAAGTAATAAAATGAATGAGTAAATATAATAGTGGGGTTCGATTTTCTGGTTGTGGATGCCATCTGAGTTTTTCAATCTGTCTCTTTGTGAACAGCCCATCATCTTTATAAAATACATAATTATATGTTAAAACCATACATTTTCAGATAAATCAAAAAGAAAGAAAAATTGTAAAATAAAACTTACTGATTTCTCAATTATAGATGCATGCACAGTATGTCTCAATGTGTTTTATTAAAAACATTTTTAGAAGAAGTTAATTTATAAAACATAGAAAAGGCACCATAAAATTCTGTATTATAAGGGAATAAATAGCTCAGAATTCATGCTCAGTATGGCCATATAAAAGTAGCATAAAAAACCTTCTGTTTTTACATCCTTATAAAGTAGCTAAGATATAAGGTAGTCAATGTTATTTGAGCCCAATTGTCATAGTGGATATGATGGACATATTATTCTTTATAAGTGAAATTGCTGCTATGATGGTGCTTTAATTACATGCACAGGAGCCACCTAGTGGCATACTTGGGTAAAAGTATGAAATTCTTGAATAAAACTTGAGAAGCAAGTGCTTTGAAAGTAATAGATGGAGCTAACTTAGCAAATTATGCTTCACAGCCATCAATCATTGTTGATTGATTGCTTGATTACCAAACAGTGAGACATAAATGGTTATGATTCATTTCTGACATTGGCTTATCTAAGTATAATTAACATGTTCTGGAGCGGGGGCGCGATCCCGGATGTTGATACGGTCCTCCGTGCATACACCTACTGCCATTCCCTATCGTCGTGGGAATGTCCTGCTTTCAGGTGCTTTGGAGAATAGCTTGGCTCCCTCTTCTTTGTGGCAGCCCCTGAGATATTGGAACACTGCTATCATGTCACCCCTCACCCTTCTCTTCATTAAACTACACATACCCAATTCCAACAACCGTTCCCTATATGTTTTAGCCTCCAGTCCCCCAATCATCTTTGTTGCTCTTCTCTGTACTCTTTCTAGAGTCCCGACATCTTTTTTACATCGTGGTGACCAAAACTGGATGCAGTATTCCAGGTGTGGCCCTACCAAGGCATTATAAAGTGGTATTAATACTTCACGTGATCTTGATTCTATCCCTCTGTTAATGCAGCCTAGCACTGTGTTGGCTTTTTTGGCAGCTGCAGCACACTGCTGGCTCATATTTAAGTGATTGTCCACTAGGACTCCAAGATCCCTCTCACAGTTACTACTATTGACCAAGATACCACCTATACTATACCTGTACATTTGGTTTTTCCTGCCTAAATTTAGAACCTTAGTTTTTTCACCATTGAATTTCATTTTGTTAGATAGTGCCCAGTGTTCGAGTCTGTCCAGATCCTCCTGTATCTTAAGCCTATCTTCTGGAGTGTTGGCTATTCCTGCCAGCTTGGTGTCATCTGCAAATTTGATGAGTTCCCCATCTATCCCCTCATCCAAATCATTGATGAAGATATTGAAGAGCACTGGGCCCAGAACAGAGCCCTGGGGCACCCCACTACACACTTCCTTCCATGTAGATGCAGTTCCATTGAGGACCACACGTTGAGTACAGCCTGTCAGCCAGCTACGAATCCATCTGGTGGTGATGCTATCTAACCCACATTTTTCTATCTTATCAAGTAGTAGGTTGTGATCTACTTGATCAAATGCCTTACTGAAGTCCAAGTAAATTATATCTACAGCATTCCTCTGGTCCACTAGTTTTGTTACTTGGTCAAAAAATGCAATAAGGTTTGTTTGGCATGATCTGTTTTTGACAAACCCATGTTGGCTTTTAGTGATAACTTTGTTGTGGTGGTTCTTTTTCTGAAAAATTATCTTTCTACATTTAAGGTTGTTAAAATTAGGAAGTTGGTGATAGACATCATTTACCCTACGTGAGTGCTTTTCTCCTGGATTGTGTGTCTAGGATATAATGCATCACTATCATGAGAAGTAGTTAGTATTTGTCAAAGTTTCACAACTTTTACAACTAACTATGTTAGTTTTACAACTTTTACAATTAACTAGGTTATAATGTATCCTGAGGTAGTATGTTCCATAACTGAACTAGAAGTTGTGTGAAATGGGGCTTCCTATTCTATAATTTGAAACATGTATTAGATGATGTGAAATTTTAGTGTAATGAGAGATGGGTCAAAGCTTTTCTGTATCTTTTTCCATACAAAAGATAATGTTGAGCTATTAGAATACTTCAGTGTGTTTTATGATGAAATGCTTATTGGTTCTAGAATGCAGATATTATTTTCTCATTTTATATCAGTTATAACTATGAAAATCAAAATAGAGTACTTTTACTCTTTATTATGAACTAACTCGGAGATTATGAGTTCTAGTTCCATCTTAGGCATGAAAGCCAACTGGGTGATCTAGGGGCCATCATTCTTTAAGCCTAACACAGCTCACAGGATTGTCTTTTTGGAGAAACTTGGAGGAGGGAATATTAGATATGCTCAGTGCCTTGAGTTGTTTATAAAAATAATAAAGACAGGATATAAAATAAATGACACTATTGAGAACATTACTAGATAATTAAAATTCAACAGGTTGATATAAAGGTATGTAGGTATATGATAACTTACCTTATTTAAGTGGAGAATATGTGTATATAAGTAGTCCTTGACTTACAACCATTCATTTAGACAGTTGTAGGAACACCACAGTCATGTGGTCAAAATTCAGATGCTTGGTAACTGGTTCATATGTATGACCTTTGCTATGTCCCGGGGTCATGTGCTCACCTTTTGCAACCTTCTGACAAGCAAAGTAAATAGGAAGCCCAATTCACTTAACAACCATCTGCTAACTGAACTGCAATGATTCACTTAACAATTGTGGCAAGAAATGTCATTAAATGGGGCAAAACTCACTTAACTGTCTCACTTAGCAACTTAACAATTGTGGCAAGAAATGTCATTAAATGGGGCAAAACTCACTTAACTGTCTCACTTAGCAACATAAATTCTGGGCTCAATTGTGGTCATATGTTGAGGACTACCTGTATACATACATTCATTCAATTTCATTTCAGTTAAATATGATACTCTTTTTTCCTTTTTGAGAAGCATGTTAAATGAAGTAGAAAATATAATCCTCCTAAGATATTTTTGTGCATTTATCATTGTGTTTTCTGTTACTTCTTCTACCCATTTGTCTTTTGATCTTGTGTAATGGTATCCATGGCAACTGCAATTTCAATTTCCTTATTTTCGTCTATCAATGAATCATTTTAAGGCTATGTGAGCTACATTTTTGCTGCAGCTGTAGTCACTTCATACTTATTTAGAAAGTGCAGTGTAGTTATTCCTTTAAATCATTACAGTAAATTATTAAACATTTTTCAGCTCACTGTGGAGCACCCCCCCAACATTCAATATTCTGAGAACCCTATTTTTTCAGGTCTTTTGAGATTTGCCTGCTTGCCTATACTAGAATCAGCAGATGGAAAAGTAATACATATGTACAGCCAATATATATCCATTGCTAATCGTTTTATGAACCAAATTTTACTTAAAATAGACCAAGTATTTGTCTTTTCACATTTCCATGAGCACCATTTTTGCCATCTCATACCATGGAGATAGTGTAAATAAAGTTTATTGAGATGAAAAAGAACTATTCTTCCTTTACTCTGTTACACTGAAAATAGGTTGAAAAATGAATAATTTCAATCAGCTTGAGTTAAAATTTTTGCAAATAATTTTACCAAAATACACAATCAGTTTCATTCTTGTCTGGATGTGAAATTCTTTTCTGATTTAATTTGGAGAACATATTTAGCAATATAAATAGTGTTTGATGAATTTTCTTCTGGATAAAAAAGAGTAAATGTATCAAAAACCTCAGTCAGTTGTAGAATATGGAAGGAAAAAGCACTAATCATGTTTTAGGCTTATTTGTTTATTATCATAATCTACATGCTGCTTATTTTCAAAAACTCTGTAGCATATAGTGTTAATATACTAAGACTGTAAGCAAAAAGGAGCTAATAGGATAATTCACAGGCTACAGCCCCATTTAGGGATGGTGTGACCTTAAGTTTCATCATTAGCTACAGCTGTGTCAGCCAGAGCCTATTTGTTTCTTCTGAATCTTTAAAGGACCTGCTATCACTTGTTGTAAAGTGCGAGAATGTTTGGACTGCAACAGGGTGGAATGGTGGCTAAGTAAAAACTCCTAAAGAATGGGTTCGAAATTTTCTGTTCATAGCACATGCATCAGTTTCTCTTGCTCAAGAGGTGAAGTAAACTTCATTGAAGTAGCTCAAGGTTTGTATTTTAGGACTTTTAGGACTTCTTTGGGGAGAGGTTCATGAATTTAAGGGTATGAAAATGGAGCTTTAATCTTGGTAAATGTTAGGGCAACCACTATAAATCCCCAAGTATTTGCAAAAAGTTCTCACAACTTTATAGATGTTGGAGGATATTCTAAAGAATGCAGAAAGAATGTTGGGGTAATTTGTAACAACCTTCAATTAACCCTGAAGAATGTTGAAATTCTATGCAAATATAGAGGAGAAATGTTAGGTGAGTTGATATATTAATATATGACATATAAAGAAAGAAATTCATTAAGTTTTTATTGCTAAATAATTCAGAATAACAAACAATGTTGGGAATGTAGTCTCGCTTAAATGCCTTCCTATATAGCCACCATTTATTAAGTCTATTTTGTTTAGGTTGTTTTATTTTAACTGCCTCACAAATATATTTATGGTAACTTAATACAAGTAACCTTATTATATATAGTATCTTTGCTTGCATTTTTCAATTTACATTTCAAAATTAAGTTTTGAGTAAACCTGCCCATTTATTTACCTAGTTTGGTGATCATAAAACAGTAAAGCAGTAAAATTAGCAAAGAAGTTTACTTGCAACCATGTCTCAAAACTTTATGTTGAGGTAGACAGTGAAAGACTGAACTTTGCTTTTTTTTACATTGGAAGACAGCGAATTAATAATAATAATAATAATAATAATAATAATAATAATAATAATAATAATAATAATAATAATAATATCATCATCATCATCATCATAAAGTTGGAAGGGACCTTGGAGGCCATCTAGTCCAACCCCCTGCTCAGGCAGGAAACCCTATACCATTTCAGGCAAATGGCTGTCCAGTCTCTTCTTAAAAACCTCCAGTGTTGGAGCATTCACCACCTCTGGAGGCAGGTTGTTCCACTGGTTAATTGTTCTAACTGTCAGGAAGTTTCTCCTTAGTTCTAGGTTGCTTCTCTCCTTGACTAGTTTCCATCTGTTGCTTCTTGTCCTGCTTTCAGGTGCTTTGGAGAATAGCTTGGCTCCCTCTTCTTTGTGGCAGCCCCTGAGATATTGGAACACTGCTATCATATCACCCCTCACCCTTCTCTTCATTAAACTACACATACCCAATTCCAGCAACCGTTCCCTATATGTGTAAATATGAATGAGTTTGCAAGTTTATTACTTCATTAAACATTTATCAGAAGTTATTCTCTGTTTTTGCTTCACTAGATATTAACAGCAGAGATACCCTTTCCCTACACTGCATTTTTACTTTGTTTTATTTGTGCTTTAGTGTTCACAAGCAACAGTTATTTTTCTTAATTAGTAACTAATTTGTGGTAATAAAACTCAAATATAATTTTTCAAAAGAAAAATAGTCTTTTCTAGAAGGATCTAAATCAAGGGTGTCAAACTGCCGGCCCACAGGCTGGAGCGTCACAGAGAAACCGCGCCCATCCCATTTTCGGCAATGGGAAAAAGTTCCGATATGTCACAGGACGTCACGTGACATCGCGAGTTTGACATGCCTGATCTAAATTCATCCATTGCACATCACTATAAGATATAAATTGTATTTTCCAATTATAATAGGAAGGTGTTAATTTCTGTCTTTCAGCTTTCCAATTCAGCTAGGTGTATTTCCATTGTTTTGTGCCTTGTTGAAAAGATTGCTGCCATTATTATTATTACTATTAGTAACAGTAATAATGGTCTATCTGGGCTGCAAATATCCAGCTGTTCAAGATTCTTGTTTGTTTCTAGCTATACATATATTAATGAAAAGTGAACATCAAGAAACCAATCCACAAAGCTGTTATTTAAGCTGTTTCGGAAAATCTTCATAATTACCATCTGACTCAGCTATTTAGGTGTCTACCACATATTACACAGTTTGTGAAAAGTTTATTACTAGATACTACAATGAAACCAATAATTCAAAACTTGAATAATCTCTGCAAAATGCAAATAAAATATTAATTTTTCAGTAATGAAATGTTGACTTTTTACAAGGATTTTCTATCTATGAAATATTTCATGGTCTCAATATTTATGTTCAACTTATCTTTTAGGGAAATCAAGAAAGAAGCCTGAGCCAGTGGATACCATATTTGTTAAACAAGTTAGAGAAGGAGGGCCTGCTTTTGAAGCTGGACTATCCACAGGTGTCTTTCACATCTCTGTATATAGTAATCTTATCTCTGAGTTTGGTGTATAATTTTATAGATAATAGGCAAATTTAAACTTCATGCCAAAGTTCATTGTTTGGCAAATCAGTCCTGATAACTCTGACATTTTATATTCATGAATACATTTTACATGTTTTACATATGCATATAACCAGTGCTTTTTTTTGTAAAAGAAAAAGGTGCCGGAACTCACACATGTCATACAAACCACCTTGCCTACCCTACAAGGTTCCATCCAAAAAAGGTGCCGGAACTCCATTCTGAGCGTTCTATGAGAAAAAAAGCCCTGCATATAACACCACTAACAATTTAATGGTTATTTGACTATGGTGGGAATTCCTTCATTTCCATTAGCTCATTAAAAAAATTTGGTGGATTTTTAAAAGAGTTAATGAGTTTTGAAAGCTATGACTACTTCATATATTGCTAGAAAAAGGCAAGACATCATTATGTATTTCCATATTGTGAGATCCATGTTGTGTATATGCCATGAGATCTGGAATAATAAATGAGTTCCACACTTGTAGATTTCATCCATGATAACATCCCTGTTATTTTTAGAATAATCCTAGTTACGGTATCAAAGTTTCTCAGTCATCCAGGTACAATTTTCTGGAAGGTGAGCCATGGCAACTTTAAGTCCAGTTGCCATGACTCATCTCCTAATTTAAGGTGCTATAGTAGATGTAAAGAAGAAAATTAGAATTGTTTTTAATTCCCCTTTTGTTAAAAAAAATTGTGTCAACTTTAAATCAAGAAAAGAATGACTTTGTTTCCTTTTTTATCTGTAGGTGACAGAATTATAAAAGTGAACAGAGAAAGTGTCATAGGAAAGACATTTTCTCAAGTAATTGCTTTAATTCAGAACAGGTAAACCATTTATTTTTAAATATAATTTGAATTTTAATATAAAATATTTATTTTCATATAAAATATATCTTCAAAAAGTATTGATTGATTTATGAAATTGTTTTATTCTGTGATCATAACATATGATGAATTATAATTAAACCTCAAAATCAAATGGTTAACAAATGAAGGTGAATGGTTAAAAACATCTAGTTTTTCCTCTTGCAGTTTAAGCATTTCAGTCTGGCTTTTCTTGTTGATAACATTTACAACAATGAAAATAATTCTGAAGCGAATTTTACTGCATCTTATGCCAGACTTTATAGGTGTTATCTTTCCATAATATACTTAATCTAGTCATTCACTAACCAAGTCAAGCTTTCTTATGTTTGGTTTGCAATCACACTAGTTGGGTCAAAAGTCATTCTTCAGGAATATAGGTATCAACCACAATTGGGACCAGTAATTCTGTCACTAAGCAACATAATTGTAAAGTGCAATGTCACCTGATCATGCCAATTTACAACTGCAATTGTGACAGTTCTAATTGCCATCCCTAGATGAATCCTGTACAGAAGGGGTGTCGAACTGCTGGCCCATGGGCCGGACGCGTCATGTGGAAGCCATGCCTACCCCATTACCAGCAATGTTGTGAGTTTGACATGTCTCCTGTACAGGCACAGTATCCTGCAGTCACATGTTTTGTGGACCCCCTGCTAACTTCTCCATTGACTTTGCTTGATGGAGGCCAGCAGTGAAGGTGATGATCATGTAACTCTGAAATGCTGTGACTGTCATAATTATGAGCCAGTTATCAAGTGCTCAAATTGAAGCAATTATAAGGATGTGTAAGTCCCCCTCATTAAGTGCCATTTGAATGGCTGCTGAACAACTGCTCGATCACAAGAACTATACATGTTCATTCAGAAAATGCCTGGTAACCCACAAATGGACTCTTCTCCCTGGAAATACTGGTAGGCTTCATTAGTAATCCCTTTCTGAATGGCCAGGCAAACTGTTTGGGAGATTGAATTCGGCCTGTTCTTTCCACCTCTGTTTCTTGCAGGTCTGTGTAAACAAAAAAGAGCAGTTGATTGGGATTTGGTGTTCCCAAAACATGGCTAGATAGCTGGAATTAATTTAATCCTTTGTAAGTGTGGTGCTCCCCTTCATGGATTACTGCCTTGTCATGGCGAAGGGGCTTGCGTAATTCAATGAAGCTATGAGCTATGCCGTCTTGCCACCCAAGACGGAAAGGTCATAGCAGAGAGTTCTGACAAAACGTGATCCACTGGAGAAGGAAATGGCAAACCACTCCAGTATCTTTGCCATGAAAACCCTATGGACAGTACCAAAAGGCAAAACGATATGACGCTGGAAGATGAGCCCCTCAGGTCGGAAGGCGTCCAATATGCTACTGGGGAAGAGCAGAGGGCTAGTACTAGTAGCACCAGAAAGAATGAAGCGACTGGGCCAAAGCCGAAAGGACCCTCAGCTGTGGATATGTCTGGTGGTGAAAAGAAAGTCCAATGCTGTAAAGATTTTTTCTCCATAGGAACCTGGAATGTAAGATCCATGAATCAAGGCAAGCTGGACGTGGTCAAACAAGAGATGACAAGACTGAACATCGACATCTTAGGTATCAGCGAACTAAAGTGGGCAGGAATGGGTGAATTTAATTCAGATGACCATCAGGTATACTACTGCGGGCAAGAATCCCTCAGAAGAAATAGAGTAGCCTTCATAGTCAATAAAAGAGTAGGAAAAGCAATACTGGGATACAATCCTCAAAATGACAGAATAATCTCAGTTCGAATCCAAGGCAAACCATTCAATATCACAGTAGTCCAGGTCTATGCCCCAACCACCGGTGCTGAAGAGGATGAAATTGACCGGTTCTATGAAGCCCTACAGCACCTTATAGAACTAACACCAAAAAATGATGTCCTTATCATCATGGGGGACTGGAATGCTAAAGTAGGAAGCCAAAAGATAAGCGGAATAACAGGCAAGTTTGGCCTTGGAGTACAAAATGAAGCAGGGCACAGGCTGATAGAATTTTGTCAAGAGAATACGATGGTCATAGCAAACACTCTTTTCCAACAACCCAAGAGACGGCTCTACACAAGGACATCACCAGACGGTCAACACAGAAATCAGATTGACTATATGCTCTGCAGCCAAAGATGGAGAAGCTCTATACAATCAGTAAAAACAAGACCAGGAGCTGACTGTGGCTCAGACCATGAGCTTCTCATTGCAAAGTTTAGGCTTAAACTGAAGAAAGTAGGGAAAAGCGCTAGGCCAGTCAGGTATGAATTAAATCATATCCCTGTTGAATATACAGTAGAGGTGACAAATAGATTTAAGGAATTAGATCTGATAGACAGGATGCCTGAAGAACTATGGACAGAGGTTCACAACATTGTACAAGAGGTAGCAACCAAAACCATCCCAAAGAAAAAGAAATGCAAGAAAGCAAAATGGCTGTCTGAGGTAGCTTTGCATATAGCTGAGGAAAGGAGGGAAGCGAAAGGCAAGGGTGAAAAAGAAAGATACGCCCAATTGAATGCAGAATTCCAGAGAATAGGTAGAAGAGATCAGAATGCCTTCTTAAATGAACAGTGCAAAGAAATAGAAGAAAACAATAGAATAGGGAGGACCAGAGATCTTTTCAAGAAAATTGGAGAGATGAAGGGAACGTTTCATGCAAAAATGGGCATGATAAAGGACCAAAATGGCAGGGACCTAACAGAGGCAGAAGAAATTAAGAAGTGATGGCAAAAGTACACAGAAGAACTATACAAGAATGAGCTTAACGTCCCTGATAATCACAATGAGGTGGTCACTGACCTCGAGCCAGACATCCTAGAATGTGAAGTGAAGTGGGCCTTAGAAAAGCTGAGCAACAACAAAGCTAGTGGAGGTGACAGTATTCCAGCTGAGCTATTCAAAATCTTAAAAGACGATGCAGTAAAAGTGCTACACTCAATGTGCCAGCAAATTTGGAAAACTCAACAGAAAACCAAGATCATGGCATCCGGGCCTCTCAATTCCTGGCAAATATATGGGGAAGAAATGGAGGTAGTGACAGATTTTATTTTCCTGGGCTCCAAGATCACTGCAGATGGGGACTGTAGCCAAGAAATTAAAAGATGCTTGCTCCTCGGGAGGAAAGCCATGGCAAATCTAGACAGCACACTAAAAAGCAGAGACATCACCCTGTCAACAAAAGTGTGTATAGTCAAGGCTATGGTCTTCCCAGTTGCAATGTATGGCAGTGAAAGCTGGACCATAAAAAAGGCTGAGCGCCAAAGAATTGAGGCCTTTGAACTCTGGTGCTGGAGAAGACTCCTGTGAGTCCCTTGGACTGCAAGGCGATCAAACCGGTCAGTCCTAGAGGAGATCAACCCTGACTGCTCTTTAGAAGGCCAGATCCTGAAGCTAAAACTCAAATACTTTGGCCACCTAATGAGAAGGAAGGACTCACTGGAGAAGAGCCTCATGCTGGGAAAGATTGAGGGCAATAGAAGAAGGTGACGACAGAGAATGAGGTGGCTGGATGGAGTTACTGAAGCAGTAGGCGTGAGCTTAAATGGACTCCAGAAGATGGTAGAGGACAGGAAGGCCTGGAGGAATGTTGTCCATAGGGTCGCGATGGGTCGGACATGACTTCGCAACTAACTAACTAAAGTGTGGTGCTATTTTGTGCTAAATACTAGACCCTGGCATTTATTTATTAGGTCAGTTAATTCTTTTTTTTTTCTTTTTTTTTGAGCCCAAAAATTCCTTTCCCTGTTGGCCTAATTAACCACGATGTGGGAACAGGGCCAGAGCCATTAACTTCCAGATGTTGTTGATCCTCATTCCAATCAGCTCTATTAGAATTGCCAAAAATCTAGGTAAAGCAATCTGACAGTACTCAGAAGACCACAAGGTCCTACCTCTTCTTTAGCACATCTTGTATTCCAAAAGAGAGATTGCAAATCTTATGGTAATGGAAAATCAACATTCAGTGAAAACCCTTTTTTGAATGTTAAAAGTCTATACACAAGTATTTCAAACATTTATATTAAGTATTCTTTTATAAGCTCCCAAATATTCTGTAGTTTTATAGCGCAAACATACATATACTGTTTACTTTTGGAATAATACGAAGTTTTTTAAAAATATGTAAGTACATCTTGAATTTCTCATGTAATTTTGAGAATTTTATAAAATAATCAAGCATGGATTAAAAGAAAATACAGTGTCAGGATTTAGATGTTAATTTGTAACTCTTTGAGGTCTGTTTTTTTTATTAAAGCATGTACGATTCTATTCCTCTAAGACTATCATTGTATTTTTCTTCAACCTCTTTTTAGATCAATCAATTTAATGCAGCAGGTGTGAAACTAAAATTATGTGTTTAATCAGTATTTTACATAGGATTCTTTAAAAAAATTGGAACTTATTTATGCTTGATCTGTCTTCCATTTGGTAGTTCACATTTTAATGTGAACATTTTTAAAGCATTCATAAATTAGTAGCAATAAGAAAACAAATTATAACATTTCTATAAAGATTTGGCAACATAAAACTATTAAAAATGCTAATGCAGTGAAATTTATTTGCATAGGTTTATCACTAGAAAAATTACTGCAATAAGAACATTTAGGAAATTTTATTCTAATGGCTTTCTTTAAAAATGATATTGGAAAGTTAAATTTTAGGATGTATTGATACTAAGAAGGTGCCATCAATCAGATCAGTAACCAATGTATATATCCTGTTTTGCAATTTATCTTGGGACAGTTTATCATGACAGTCTAATCTGTAAAACTGCCAATTTTAGCTAAAATCTTACTTCTTTGTTACATTATATTCTTATGTTCCCTTTGTCTGATCTGTATGTGGAATAATACTGCTTCTGGAGTTGATCAAATCCTTTGAAAGAGGGGCTTTGCAATGTGACAATACAAGCAAAGAAACTCTCTTTGAATCATTAAAAGAGTTATGTTTTCTTCCAGGATCACAAGGCTATTTTGTATGCAGCTTTTTCTACATTTATATATAGGTGCAGCTACTTAGCTTCTATTAAAAGGGATTTAAAAAAAGAATATTGATTCACATTTCCTTGGAAATTGTATTACTCCACATGGAGATAGTAGAAGAAACAACAGCACATTTTCATAGGTTTTGCCCTTACCTACAGGTAGTCAGTCCTTGACTTACAGCCATTTAGTGACCATTCAAGATGACAACAGCACTGAAAAAAAGTGAATTATGACTGTTTTTCACACTTACAACTGTTGCAGCATCCCCATGGTCATGTGATCAAAATTTGGATGCTTGGCAACTGGTTCATATTTATGACATTTGCAGTATCCTGGGGTCATTTGATCATCTTTTGTAACCTTCTGACAAACAAAATCAATGAGATAGCCAGATTCATTTAGCAACAGTTTGACTAATTTAACAATTGTGGCGATTCACTTAACAACTGTGATGAGAAAGAAAGGTCATAAAATGGGGCAGAACTCAGCAACAGAAATGTTGAGCTCAATTATCGTAAGTCAAGGACTATTTGTGTTTACACTGGAAACTGCACAGTATGAACAGGAGATATCCTAAATGATTTGTTTTGTTTTATTTTAATTTATTTAATTTATTTTTTATAAGTGGCAGGAATACATTGATTTCATCATTTATTTCTGCATAATAAATTATCTACATGTAGGTAATTTTGAAGATGAATGCAAGTGTTAGTGCTTTAAAAAGTACTAGTGACTCAGAGCAAATAGTGTTAAGAAAAATAAATATGTTCTGTGCTGTGTTTTTGTTATATTCTCTGCTGGATTTTTGAAAAAGAGTAACTATTAAAGTTATTAACATTCCTGATTTTATAGTTAGAAATGAAATACATTTTCACATTGTTAGTATATTAGTTTAATTCCCTGATAACAAAGTTGTGTATTTATTTTTCCCCACAGTGATGATGAGTTGGAACTTAGTGTTATGCCAAAAGATGAGGACATTCTTCAACTTGTAAGTTATACTTCTGATCTGAAATCTAAAATCAAAGTCTCCATAATATTCAGGTTCAGGTCTTTAATTAGCATATTAAAAGTAATGAAACTTTGAATAATACTATTTCTGTATTTATAAATTATAAATACCACCTCTTTTATTTTATTTATTTTTGCAGTTTTAGTGCTATAAAAATAGGTAAAAATGAACTACAGATAAAATACTTTTTGTGTTTGTTATAGTTCATTTTAGTGAAATGAATATAAATTATGTTGCCTTCTTATGGAACAGGTGCAGTCTACTCTTCTGAAATGTATCTTGGGGGTAGATAAATCTATACCAACTGCAGTAGTAAACGCAGGTTTGGGTACACTCCCTATACAAACCCATCTAATAATAATTCAACTAGCGACTGAAGATCTTTTCTATGGATCCACATAGAGTACCCAAACCGTGTTTCAAGGAACAGTTGCATGACATGCTACCTTGAGATTGAGTGATTCTGCTTTCAGATATATCATCTCACTATAGGGATTCTCCATCCAATTCCCAGTCCATTTAGATCTAAAGGCCAGGAAATTTTTCAAACAAAGTCGCTACTGTGACTTTCTAAGATTATATTGCAGTACTTAAATTTTTTAAATCTTTGGTAGTGACTGGCTCAACACAAATCAGCCTCCTAATTGGAAAAACATTTAAAATTTATTTGCCTCAGTGCAGAGGTGGGGTTCAGCCAGTTCGCACCAGTTCAGCAGAACCGGTAGCTAATTTTTTGTTGCCCAGCCCCAGAATGGACTTCTGGAAGCAGCATCCACACAGAGTACTGGTTGTTCACATATTTGAATCCCACCACTGCTTTAGTGTCTTAAAAGAGCTCTTTCTAGAGCTTGTTTCAAACAAAGAGTCTCCCTGGCAAAATATGGGAGTTCCATTTGAAGAAAAACTGTATTTGTGGACCACCAGGCATTGAAGACAGTTTGACATTTTTTTACAGCAAATTATACTTTGCAGAAAGAGCAGCTTATTTAGATTTCATTTAAAAACTAAAAATACTGGAGTACTCAGGAGAAACTGCCTTACCTTTTGCAGCACATGAACCTGCATATCACTAGCAAAAAAAAATGTATTCTTTATATCAAGAGCCATTTCAAAGAGGACAGAATGTTTAGATCATTTTGGGGTTAACTGCTGGGGTGCTGACTTATTGTCAACAAGTCCTATTGTTTCCTTTGTGTCTATTTGTTTATTAATATTAGTGTTATAGTTTGTTATGGTCAAATGACTAAATCAATAAAGTTTCTATACTATTTTATAAATGTTATTACCTTGAAAAGGATACTGAAAAATGTATATAGGTAGTCCTCGACTTATGACTACAATTGAGCCCAAAATTTCTATTACTGTGCAAGATAGTTAAGTGAGTTTTGTCTCATTTTCCACCCTTTTTGCCATAAGTTGTTAAGTGAATCACTGCATTTTTTCAGTTACTAACAATGGTTGTTAAATGAATCTGGCTTCCCCATTGACTTTGCTAGGCAGAAAGTTGCAGAAGGATCATGTGACCCCAGGATACTGCAAGCATCATAAATACATGTCAGTTGCTAAGCATCCAAATTTTGATCACGTGACCAGGGGGATGCTGCAACAGTCATAAGTCACTTTTTTCAGTGCTGTTGTAACTTCAAACGGTCACTAAACAAATGGCTGTAAATCGAGGAATACATCTATAAAGTGAAAATAATCTGATAATCTTCAGAAAAATATAGAAACTTGTTGAAGAAATTATTTTCCTCTTGAACTAAGTAAAACATGTTTGCCATTCTCTTTAATATGCAAAATGTTTCAGATAGATTCTTTCACTTTTTTGACAGATAAATACTGACAGAATTTGAACATAAAATTTTACTGAAACTTAATGTAAATTGGGATTATGAATATACTTCTAATAGGAAAACCACTTTTATTTGCTTGGTTTCCATTCATCAGAAGTGATCTTAGGAATTTCCTTTGCTTCCTCTGCTCTTTGTTTTGTCCCATGACCCAGCAATGGAAAAAGAAAGGTGATGGTAGTTTTTAGATGTTGGTCCATTAGCTCTATGTTTGCTTTTGCAAGTAAACAATCTACCAATCTAGTTACCTACAGCAGTGTATAAAACATAATACAATATCAGATTTTAACTATTGTTATAGTTAACACATAGATGTCCTCTGGCATTACTTGGTTTTAACTAGCTTTGGGGCTGAAGCAGGGGTCTTTGTTCAAGCAGCATGCAGGCTGACTTGTTTGAGGTAAAATCGATCCATGGGCCTCCTTAGGAAAGGCCTAGAAGACGGGGGCAAACTCAGCTGTGTCACATGATGTATCGTGACATATTACAATGTTTTTTGCCTTTGCGGAGCTGGGGTGGGTGTGGCTTACGTGTGACACATCCGGCCTATGGGCCACCAGTTTGACACCCCTGGCCTAGAAGAAGAGACTCTGCTCTCATGAACCAAACATCCTGTTTGAGGAGAATACATAGGAAACTGTTATACCATCTGTTATTTTAAGTTTCGCAACAAGTATAAAGATTAAGGTGTTGTGACCCAGACACTGAAAGCCTGAATCATAAAAATCCTTCCTCATTATCAAACACTGGAGCCAAATTGAAAATGATTTTTTGTCTTCCTCAATACAATATCTAAAGGTTGTCAATTCAAATACAAATATAATAAACTAAACTAATAAACTAAACGAAACCATTTTGCTTGTTAGAATACTTAGGATGAGCCAGGGAGCTTCAGGCCTGCTAAGTCTACAGAAAAGTTTTTAATGACCAGTTTCTGTGTACCCCTTAATTTGTTCTTCTTGCTCATGTCAACAATTCATCAGACAATGATGAAGTCTTTTTATAATGTAGGCTTTCAGAGTCAGGGTCAGGCTAACATCCTGAGTCATCACTGTTTACAAAAATAATTTCAAAGTAAAATAAAATTAAGGTGGTGGAATTAGCCTTAAGTAATTTTGTACATAGGAGCCTAAAGCTTTTACCACCTTTTATTTTCCTTCAAGCTCAAAATAGGATATGTTGTAATATTCTTTTTTTTCGTTTTCTGATGGATTACGTCTATCAGAAAGCTTTGCAAAAGTATGTGTTTTTAACTTTTTTTCAATAATTTTTTATTTTATTCATATTAAAATACAAGCTACAAAAAGGGGGAGAAAAAGAACAGAGCTAAACAAGATATAGACATAGACAAAGACATAGATAGATATATAGATATATATAGCTATAGATATATGCATAGAAAAAGAAAAAGCTCAACTTATACATAAATAGTCTACTTGAATACTGATAAATATATTTCAAGAATAGTAATTTTTCCCCTTGCAAAACAGGCCTACAGTTTACGATTTTCTACAGTTCTATTTACCCAACCAATTTGACCTGTCATCTATCTAAACTTTGCAAGACTATGTGCTTTAACTTTCAAAAAAGGCAAAAATGTTCCTTTTTTATCCATTAAGGTAATCTATGTATGTATGTATGTCCAGGCGTGAACATTCCCAGTTAAATTTTTCAAAACATATGTTTGTTTACATTGAGAAATTCAGGATGTGGTTTAAAATGATTGCCTCTGTCATTTAAAGTGCTGATTTTAAACTCGCTCAAAACAAAATCTTATTAAAGTTGCAAAAAGTGTTTAGAATATTTTGCTTCAAAATATAGGCTTCAAAATATAGTGATTGATGAGATTGATTGATTGATTGAACAAATGTATTCACCCAACTCATACATAGTGACTCCAGGTGGCATACAACATTAACAATCCATAACTTAATCCTACACCCACTATATTTTCAATATATTAAAAGTCTTAGGGTTAACAGACATCAACAATCATTACAAGTAGTTCTTGAGGTATGACAATTGAGCCCAAAATAAGGGAGACAGTTGTTAAGTGAATTTTGAACTAGTTTACATCCATTCTTGCCACAGTTATTAAGGAAATCTGGCTTCCCCATTGACTTTGCTTGTCAGAAAGTCACAAAAGATGATCACTTGATCCCAGGACTGCAATCGTCAAAATATGAGTCAGTTGCTAAGCATTTGAATTTTGATCACATGAGCATGGGGATGTAGCAACAATCATAAATGTGAAAAACCATCATAGGTCACTTTTATAACTTCAAAAGGTCATTAAATGAACTGTTGTAAGTCGAGAACTACCTGTATCTTTAGGATTAGTAAGCATTCTTTTATGGTTGGTTGCACAGTCAGTTGTTTAGACTGGATTCGGCATTTTTTCCCCACTTATTGAGTCTTCTCCATGGACCTGGGATAGGCAAATGTTTTCGCTTAATAATATTAAATATATTATTGCAAGATATAAAACTGACTTTTGTAATTGACTGATGACTATTTTGTCAATGCAGATTGTGTTCAAGTGGTGCTCCAGATGTTTTGGAATTGCACCCAAGATATCTTTTACTACTGGTAATAGATTTGTTGTTGTTGTTATTGTTGTTTTGTTTTCTGCTTTTTTTGCCAAGCCATTTTGTTTCTATTTGCAGGTCTTTGTATTTTGTGATTTTCTCCAGTTCTTTCTCTTCCGTTTTGCTGTCTCCAGGTACTGCCACATCCACTATCCAGACTTTTTTGCCTTTCTAATCAACAAATGTTTCTGTGTGTGCATAATCTACAGTTAGATTAACAATCTAAGACTGGTGACAGTAATTCAAGCTTCTTTTATTTTCTATTTCTTATGTGCTTTATCGTCTCACCAAATCTTGCTTGCAAAAAACAATATTTTTAGTAGCTATTCCAGGGGTCCCCAACCCCCAGTCAATGGACCAGCACCAGGCCGTGGCATGCCAGCAACTGGTCCGTACGAACAAGCAAAGCCCCATCTGCGGGATGCAGGCAGCACACAAAACCACGCACTCTCCAGTCCATGGAAAAACCTGTCTCCCCAGAACTGGTCCCTGGTGCCCAAAAGGTTGGGGACCTCTGAGTTATTCCAATGCACCATTGTTGTTACTTTGTTATGTTGATACTTTGTAATCAGCCTGTGCAATCATGCAGCAGCTAATGATGTGATCCACTGTTTCTTCAGTTTCTTTGCAGAGAGGGACTTTTCTGTCAGTTGCTGTCAACTTAATTCTGGCTTTATAAGCACTTTTTCTTAAGGCTTTGTCTTATTCTGTGAGAATTAGCTGTCTCTTTAACTTTCCTGCTTTTAGTTATTGGCAGATCTGATTGTTATTTATTTTGCTTGTTGGTTTTTTAAGAACAGGCCATGTAGTACTTTGCACTACCATGTCTCTTTTCTGGCTTTGTTTGGTTTCTGATATTCAGTAAGCCTTCATGGTGTCCTAGCTTCAGTGACTCTTTTTCACTGTCCTTCAGATAATCTTCCAATGCCCTTTTTTCTTTAACTGTCTGTTATACTTGCAACATTTCACCCTAACCTATGTTCCGTGGACTGTCAACGTTGCAATGTGGATGAAGGGAATGATTTGTTGTTTCTGGTCTTCCTATTCAAGGCTTCCAGTTGATAGCTTGAATCTAGTCCACTATTTCAGTTGAATATCTAATGACTTGAATGCCCAGGTGTTAATCACCTATTTTGGACTTTAAGATCTTTTTCACTTTTCTGATATATTCATTACAGGTAGTCCTCAACTTACAACAGTTTATTTAAGGACTGTTTGAAATTATAATGGTGCTGAAAAAAGTAACTGATGATCATTTTTCACACTTACAACCATTGCAGCATCCCCTTGGTCAAGTGATCAAAATTCAGATGCTTGGTAACTGACACTTGTACTATCCTGGGATCATGTGATCACCTTTTGCGACCTTTGGACAAGCAAAGTTAATGGGGAAGCCAAATTCATATTACAAATTTAACAACTGTAGTGTTTTACTTAACAACTGTGGCAAGTGAAGGATTACCTGTATTAACCTTCTTCTTGTCTTCAGTGTGCTTGGTGCTGACAGCCTGAAGGATATATGTGGAGATCTTCTTCATCAGTGCTTTTGATGTTATTTCCACAGGGCATCTTCATTCTGTTACTTTTTACAATTTTTCCCCTGTTGATGGTAAGGATAGCACATTTGTCCAGTCCAAACTCCATTGCAATATCTTGGCTGTATATTCAGACAGTGCTGAGCATTATTGTTATTCAGAATTTTTTATCACACCTTTATTATTGTTACAAATAGCTAAAGGCAGCAAACATATCTAATACTCATTCCCCCCTATTTTCCCCCACAACTCTGTGAATCAGATTTCAAATCATCCAGTTCGCTTTCATCTCTAAGGCAGGACTAGAACTCACAGTCAGCTGGCTTCTTCTCTCTTGGTGCTGTAACCACTGGAGACTTACATAGAAATAAAAGATAAACATGAAATTATATGAAGTAAAAGTAAAAAAGGAGAAAGAAGACAAAATAGGTGTGAAAGTGCAAGAGAAAGGAAAGATATACACATAAGTGACTTCTTCGCAACAGTTACTAACAAATATTTTCCATATTCAACCTTTTTTAATCAGCAAATCTATAAATACCAGTTATGTTCCAGTTTTAGTGAAAGGTCCACAAAAGGTTTCCAGTTTTGTTGTCGTACCTCTATCTAATAGGTCATTTTTGTCATTTCTGCAAATTCTATCATCTAAACATAAAGATAAAGGCTGTATCTATACATGGAGCTCTTACCGTATATATTTGATATCACTGTAAAACATTTATTTTATTTTATTTTTTTAATCCCATTTATATCCCGCCCTTCTCCGAAGACTCAGGGTGGCTTACAATCTAAAGCACAAATCAATGTGCTTAGCAATAGCCTTCATTCTATGTATATGCCTGCTTATTAGGGCTTTCGCCCCCCCCCCCAGCGGCATTATTACAAAGTCAGCTTATTGCCCCCAACAATCTTTGATTTATATATTTTTCTGTATAAAATATTTTCTTTTGAAATTGTAATGAATGACTATACCTGAGCTTTCAAGATAAATAACAATTATTATTATTATTATTATTATTATTATTATTATTATTATTATTATTATTATTATTATTATTATTATTTCTTATGGCTGCCTGCTCCAAAAGGTCCTGATTTCCAAAAGATTTAGCTCCAGATGAATGTGACATCTTCTTATATATTTTAAATGTTTTGTGCTTTTTAATATTTCCCCCTTTTTTGCTAATAGGAAATGAACCAGGAAATGGCTTGCAAATGATGATTATAATCAGCTTTACAGCTTTTTAAAAGCTTTTTTTGATTGCCTGCTTTTCAGAATTTTGCCAAGGTGCAGATTTAAGAATAAATGTTTGTACCTACATTAGACTAGTGAAGCACTAAAAGCATATTTCGGAGTGTCACTCAGTAATATATGTTTCCTTAGAATGCACCATTGCTTAATTTTCCAGATGCATTTTTCCAGTGTATTTGCTTTCCTGTTTTCTTCTCCTAATCTGAGCAATATATAAATGCAGAGTGTATATTTTCTGGTATAACTAATACATGCAAATATACCTTACGATTGAAATACAGCTAGTTGCTAATTTGTCATGGTAGGAACAGCGAAGATATACAAAATGAAAATGATCACATGGTGAAAGTGTTTTTTTATGAGAAAATTATTCTGAAATCATCTTTCTAATGTCAGATGTAGAGTCAGCTGACGGCTTCTGGCTCTGTTCAGATTCATGAGAGGAAGGGGTGCACAGATATAAAATGCATAATAAAGCCCCTTGTTTCGTCATCTGGAAGCAGGGATGGTAGCAGCTCAGACGAGATGAAAGACTGTTATGTTGCTGTAGCAAAAGGGATGCCTTGTGGCACAAGCAGAGGGCTCCGTTTGCAGCACGAAAGATGCACTGAAGCAACGCAGCACAAACGTGTTTTTTTCTCTCTTTTTTCTGGAAAGCTAGGGAATAAATGCAGGAAGCAGGTATAAAAAAACCTGAGACTGGCATGCTCACAAGAAGGCTGAAGTTATTGTGTGTGCTCCAGTAACCTCAGCCGTCTTGGTACCTTCGAAAGAAATCGGTATAGCTGTATTTTTAGCTTGCTGTGTATTCGGCATCAATATGACAACATAATTCTATCTTTACATATATAGGCAGCTTTTACTATGTTTTCCTGTTTTGTGCCAGCTGCAGTTTTCAAAGGATATCAGAGCACTGGTAAGAGTGTACTGTAGCCATTTCTCTGATTTTTGTAAGGCATGCGTTTCTTCATAAATTTGCAAGAAGCTGGATCTTTAAAGCCTGCAAGTTGCTGAAAGCAATCTAGATCTGCTGGTTAGCTGAATCTCAATTGTAATAGCCATCCTGTTATCACATTACTGTGTGCCTGTGTTAAAATTTTGAATTTTTTTAAAGAAAAAGCTTATAATATTTTGTTTGCATTTAATTATTGCTCGCAGTAAAATTTATCAAGCTATGTGTTTTAAACGGCTCACCTTTTCATCCTTAGCACTTGCTCTTGATCTAATGTTTATGATTGCATTTAGGCTTGTACAGCCTGTCTAATGCTAAGGCAGGGCATGTTGATTTCTCTGAATGAAGCATGTTATGGTTTGAGCAGGAAATGCTGTAATACAGTACCACACATAAGCTGTGTTTGTTTATTTTAAAAGTATCAGGAAAGGATTTCTGCATTATCAATTCTTAATTTTTTATTACTATTTCATAAAGTCATTGCAAAGTATAAAATAATACTGTTTGCAATTTCTGGGCAGAGTTTGAAAATATGCTATTGTTGATAATTTTACAAGTAACATAATATAAAAGAAATAATGCAATATTTAAAATAAATATTTCTTTAAGAATCATATTTTTAAAATGCAAGATGAAAATTATGAAGTATATAAGGAAATCTTGCCTTAAGACAGACTGTGTTTCACACTAAGAAGTGCTTGAAAATACTTACCAATAATGTACATTCATGACATCTTTGAGTTAAAAAATCCATTACTGTGAAGAATATGGAATTTATATAAGTAACATGTAAGTTTATTCAGAGGGAGGGTGGGCGTTGGCTGCCAACAAAGACATTGCCACTGTCTAGTCATGTTAGATACAGGAATTGTGCCTTTTAGAAAAGCCAGTAGATCAAATGCAGAGGATTCTTGCTGTTTCTATGTGACAACAAACTAACAAATTTAACCTGTCGATATTTATAGAAACCTAGCTTCTATATATAAAAAAAAATCACAGGGGAAAAGGAAATTTTAAAATGTCATGGCGGAAAAATATATTTACAATCTCTCTTTTTTCTTAATCACTTGCAGCACTTGCTACAATTTGACATATACACATCAGATACACAAATAAACACATGCAGAGAGAGGGAGGGAGGGAGAGGGAGAGAGAGGGAGGGAGGGAGGGGAGAGAGAGGAGGGGGAAGAGAGACACAGAGAGAACATGCTTCTTTTTGGAGACTTTTCATGCATATTTTAATCCATGGAAAACAATAATAGAAAAATATTGATATTTCATGTTCCCTAAATAGAACCCTTAGTAGTAGAGAGCACCTATTGCACTCTTTTTAAAAAGGAAATCCATTTCTGTCAAGGAATTTAACTTTACCATACTCATGCCCCTGAAATAAGGTGATGGTTTTCCACTAGATACTTACAGTGATTTAATTTTCTGTGCACAGGCATATTCCCAGGATGCCTACCAGAAAGGCAATGAAGCCTACACTGGTAATGCTCTTTTCATACCTGAGCCTCCACCAATAAGTTATCCTCGATTAACATATCTAGCTCCTGTCCTGGCATTACCTATGGAGAAAGCACCTCCTGACTTATCACTGGGAAAGCAATCAAACAGTAGAGCTGAACAGACATCAGCACAACTTGAAAAGGCCTACAGAAAGGAAATACAAGTGCCTCCATCTCCAAAAGATATTGCAAAATCTAACACAGCTGTCTGTGTTTGTAATGAGACCGTAAGAACTGTTGTTGTGCCTTCTGAGAATGATGTAGATTTTTCATCACTTAGAACAAATCATACTAGTCCATCACAGCAGACAGCGGATATAAAATACAGTATCAAGGAACAAAGTTCTGTAAAAGCAAAAGTACGAACCACTTCACCTTCCTCTTCAATGTCCACTGCCGTTGTACTTCCTCAGACTCCACTTACAAGACCAACAGATTCCTCAGAAATAGCTAATGATTCTGGAAACTATGAAGGACATCCAGAAGGAGCTTCAGGTTGTAGTTCTCCTGCTCAGAGTCAAGATTCTCCTTCTGTTAATCACACCACTTCTCCAAGTGCCCATCGTAACATAGACTGGAAAACTTACAAAACCTATAAAGAATATATTGAAAACAAACGCTTTCCCAAGTATGGTTTCAGAACCATACAAGAAAGGTTAGATAGTTTAAGAGCAGCATCTCCACATTCAATAGATTACTACATTGGCTCACAGGTACGTTGCAGAAGCACATCTCATGATAGGACTTCACAGTCTGTATCTATTCGGCGAAGGAGTATATCCCAGGAAAGAGTTAAGGATACTGTATTAATCAAAAAGTGCCCAAGGAGTGCTTCACAAGATACTTTAACTTCACCAGTTATAAGCCCACGAAGTCGTAGGGCACGCTCCTTCAACTATTTAGGTAAACAGGGTGAAGGAGTGGAAAATGTTCACAGTGAGAAAATTGTTGCAGATTCAAGCACGACCAAAAAAATTACATATGAATGTACTGGACTTACTGATCAAAATGATCCTCAAGGCATTTATGAAACTTCATGGCAACATGCGTTTCAGGTGTCCCTTCGTGATTCAAATTTTTCTGTGGCTCCTGGTGTCTGTCTTTCAGGTGGCAGACAAATAAAAAGCCAAGTCTTGGGACCCTTTGCTCAGTTCCACAAAATTTCAACAGATGTAAAATTGATGCAGCCTTCCAAGGATATGCCAAGTACTGGAGGTTCAAAGTCTACAACTACTTTTCAGGAAAGATCACCTCGTTCAACAACTAGAAGCACAAGAAATAGTTCTTTGAAGACCTATGTACGTTATGCAGCAAAGCCATCTTTTCCTTCTAATCAGAGTCTGGATAGTGCTACTACCACAGGCCAAAGAGAAAATAATTATGTGCACTATCATGGTTTGCCAATTCAACAATCCAGGATACATGCAGAAAGTCGAACAGATCACAAACTAGACATGGGCAAGTCTAATCTTTCCCCCATTTCCTATACAGCTTCTGCCAAATTTGTCCCACAAATGAATGAGCACTTAACTACCTCAGTTAATTTAGATGTCTCTGTCAGAGAAAAGATTAAAAATTTTGAAATCGAAGCTATAAAACAGCCTGAAGCTCAAGCAACAGATGTGGCAAATGAAGAAGAAGTGATCTTGCGGGAAAAGTCATCTTCTGGCCATCAAACCCCACAACTTTTGCGACATCAGTCCTATATTTTAGCTGTAAATGGTCAAGAACCTGCCTCTGAGACCACTTGTTGGTTACCCAATGATGCCCGCCGAGAAGTTCATATAAGAAAAATAGAAGAAAGGAAAGCCTCTTGTTCCTGCCCATCTGATGATTCCTTGGCATCAATTCCATTCATAGGTGAGCAAAACCATTTTTATTTCTCTGAATTTGATTCATATTTGGATTTTCCATTTAATCCTTTTGCATGAATACACTGTTTTATTCACTGTAGTTAGTTTTCTAAAAGTAATTTTAAAAATGCATTCAAACCTCCATGGTGCCTACTAGTATCTTTAAACATTATACCAGCTTATTATTCTCAGACCAGATTTTCAATCATTTTAGTCCAAGACATAAAAAATAAGACTAAAACTGCAGTAGAGGAAGACCAGTGCAGAAAAAATTGGGACCATAAAGATTATAATAATAACGTCTTACTTTTTTCCCAACATGTGGACATCACAGCCATCTATATTTCCTTAATTAGATAGCTGATGATTTGTTCTGTTCAACATAATTTGATGAGCTTTATAAGTAAAAATATGAAGGCTTCTGAAAGAGTGACATCTTAGTTATTCGCTAGTCAAAAAGAGGCCATAAAATAACACAACTTTCCAGTGGAACACATACCTAGTTCTTTAATTTCAGTTAGGATATTATGGCTTCCTCAGGTATATCCTTCACATTCTACTGCAGTACAGATTGGTTAATGTGAAGCTCATTGTAGGAAGATTGCTTTGTATATCAGCTGATGGGACTATAGACATGTTTCTTTGCCTGACGGTACAGTAGAACTAATTTTTATCAACCTTTTTTCTTTCAATTGTACATAACTAGCTTTGGTTTTGAGGATTTTATATACCTCTTTTAAAAGAAATGCCATTTTTCTGAGAAATTGTGCAATATAAGAGTACAATCTACAGTATAGATTGATTTGCTCTAAATAAAGCATTTCTTGGTCAAGATATTGAATGTGAATAAAGCAGGAAGCATTAAAACAATATGCCTCATTTCATTATCATTATTTCTAGAAGTTTATGTTGAGAAGATCTAACAAGAAAAAACTATTTTATAGATTATAAGAAATCTTTCTTTTTTACAAGTATACGTTTTGGGGATCTGCTTTTTCAAAACTCTGAGAAATAAAGTCAGCACATAAATTTTAGCTCTATATGTATATGAGAGAGAAAATAATATTTTAATTTAGATTGTGAAATCATACCAAGAATCATATAATTACTAAATCTACCTAGGGTAGAAAAGGTGAGACATTTTTGTCTGTATCTTGGTGTATGCATGTGTGAACTAGAAAACTTTGGAGTTATAAACCCTGTCTCCTTAAATCAGAGCCATCAATTGTTTTGAAACCACAGTGCAATATATGCTAATTTGTTTCTACAAGAAAAAAATAAATCACTGTTTTTAACAGCTTGCATATCTCAATGGGCCCTTCAGAAGTACACCATATTAAAATTCACAGCACCTAGAACTATGTATATTGTTGTTGTTGTTAGTTGCAAAGTCATGTCTGACCCATCGTGACCCCATGGACAATGTTCCTCCAGGCCTTCCTGTCCTCTACCATCTTCTGGAGTCCATTTAAGCTCACACCTACTGCTTCAGTGACTTCATCCAGCCACCTCATTCTCTGTCGTCCCCTTCTTCTCTTGCCCTCAACCTTTCCCAGCATTAGGTTCTTCTCCAATGAGTCCTTCCTTCTCATTAGGTGGCCAAAGTATTTGAGTTTCAACTTCAGGATCTGGCCTTCTAAAGAGCAGTCAGGGTTGATCTCCTCTAGGACTGACCGGTTTGAACACCTTGCAGCCCCAGGGACTCGCAGGAGTCTTCTCCAGCACCATATATTAATTACCACAAGACAAAATCCTCACATTCATGATTTTGGTTTCTTTATAATTCTGTCTTACAGTATATATGGAAACACAGTGAGAAGCCCTATCTTTATTTCGAAGATAGGCTTTGTATTATTTTTTTGGAACTTTTTAAGTTTTTGGTAATTTCTTTTACTGAAGGGGTTATTGTTTTTGGCGAACTTTAAAATAGTTTCATTTTACTGTTGCATTCATTTTGAAAAGTTATTTATGCCAGCCAATTGATAGTGTTGATCTATTTAAAAGCTTAATTATTTTGACAAATTTGTTTTATTTAAAATATGGACAACCCTATTATTAAAAGCTTTTCTAATGATACTGTATTAGTTCAGGTCAGTCTGTGTTCAATTCAATATTTGGCCAAATCTTGTGTAAATGCAACCATATTTTGCCTATAATAATATAGTTGTTAATGAACAGATTCTTAAACTTTAAAGGAAGAAGAAATAGCATTTTTACCATGCATAACAAATAATTGCAAGCAGTTCTCATATACAATGTGTCCAAAAGTATCTTCAGAGCATCCCAACATGTATTCTGGAAATTCCTGGAGGCCCTCCTAGTTTTCCCATATTGGACCAATTCTTGTCCTTTTTACTAAAATATATTAATTTGCTGTATACTTTTTGTAGATGAGCTGACCAGTCCTAATATTGACCTGGACATCACCCACATTCCAGCTTCTGCTGTTATTTCACCACCTCCTTCACGAGCAACAGCCAACACCAGTGCCACTCCTTTGAGTTGTACTGCTCTTGTTCCTTTTATTCGACGTCAACTGTCTTATGGCCATGGTTAGTATAGTGTTTCAAGCTATGTTAGCTAAATTCAAGAAAAACTTGCTTATTTTTAAAAGATGTGGGGTTTGCTTTTGCTTTGATTACAGAATCAATTAGGACTAGTGTCCTAGATGATCAATTCCCTGCAAAAAATGAAAGGTCCAAATCTTATGATGAAGGACTTGATGACTATAAAGAAGGAAAAAGGTAAGAATACCCATTAAAATATAGATGTGCATCACTGGATGTCTTATTTAGGAAATTCTTTTAGAATGTCCACTAAAATATCTACCTTACATCTGTAGGGCCATAAAGCATGCACCGAGCTTAAAGGAAATTAAGGTCAGTTACTTTATTTTCAATATTTATCTGCTGTGTAAATAACATTAGTATTGTATGACTAAGCATTGTTGCACCTAGGCATTTGAGAACATATATTGCTTAAAGTATGATGGTGTTTTTTTTGGATTAATGTCCAAGCATCCACTTGGTGAACAGATGTGCTGACTTTTGCCAATTAGAAAAAATTAGATAGCATTTGCTGAAAAAGTATTTTTCTGGCTACAGACAGGATGGCATACTCTGCAGTTAACTTTAGAATTGTTACTACTTTCTTGTATGTTAAAAGGAAACCTATGGACTGAGATGTATGACAGGCCTTTTCTGTAGTTCATTGTGGCTTCTTTGACCTGCTGGCTGGCTGGAATGTACTCTTCCACTAGTGTTAGGTCCCTTTCCGTGCTAGCTGTCTGTATTCCCACCTGACAGATGGAAGAGAAAGAAGAGAGAGACTTTGAATTATTACTGCATGCTGAGGGTGGTTTGATTACATTTTCTTTAGATTCCAAATAGCCAAGCATCTTCAGAAAATGCAGGATTCAGAAAAGCATCTGCTTCAGAAGTCTTTGGTGACATCTCCAAAGAAGGATATCTTCATTTTCGGCAGCTAGTTACAGACAAGGGGAAGGTACAGTTTTTTTCAAACCAAAGCTAACTGTAAAACCTGTCTTCTTATATATATTCAAATGTTTTTAGATGCGAACAGTTTTTTTAATTTCCTAATGAAAAATACTAGAAATGTGTTTGTTTTTCTTTTGGCAGAAACTCAACTTTTCAAAATTTCCATTTAATCTGCATAGAGCTGGTACAGCTGTTGCAATCTTCCTGTTCTTGAATGGTTAAAATAAACATTAAAAACAATTATATGATTCTTTGCATGTCAAATGCTCTGCAGTTCCATTAGTTATCTTGCTGATATTTTCACCATAAGAGATTTTTTGGACTACTAACAGATAAATTATGAGGATTTTTTTTCTGCTTGGTTGTAAAAAATTCTCAGTGATATAAAAACAAGTTCTGTCTTATTTGTATTCTTGATAATTTGTCATATTTGATTAGGAAGATATTCAATTGGTATTATGTCAATTAACCTATTTAAAAGATTATATCTGCTCAGAGTGCTTTAAAGCAGCAGCCTCCAACCTTTTGGGCACCAAGGACCAGTTCCATGGAGAAAGATTTTTCGGCAGACCAAAGGGGGCATGGTCTTCTGCCCACAGATGGGGCTTCGCTTGTTTGTGCAGCCCGGTTACTGGCATGCCACTGGTCCATAAATTAGGGGTTGGGGATCCCTGCTTTAAAGTACTCTCTAAGCAGTTTACAAATGTCAGCAAATTGCCCTCAACAATCTGGATCCTCATTTTACCAACCTCAGAACTGAACTCCTGGCAGTGGGCAGAGTTTGCTTGCAATGCTGAATTCTAACCAATGCGCCACCAGGGCTCCTTACTTTGTAACAGTATTTTTAATTATTATTCATTTATCAATTTTCTACACCACCCATCTCACCAAAGTAGGCAGTTTACAAATTTTAACATATAAAACACTATGCACACTTCCCTTGTTTTCGTAAATAAATAATATTCCTGATCCTATTTTCTAGAGAGTTGGTGGGAGCATCCGGCCATGGAAACAGATGTATGTCATTCTCAGAGGAAGTTCATTATACTTATACAAGGATAAAAAAGAACCAACTATGCTTTCTGAGGAGGAACAGCCCATCAACATCAATGCTTGTTTAACAGACATTTCATATAGTGATACTAAGAAGAAACATGTGTTTCGGCTTACTACATCAGACTGCGAATACCTGTTTCAAGCTGAAAATAGAGATGACATGCTGGCATGGATTAAGGCTATACGAGAAAATAGCAGCTTAAATGATGAGGTTGTGTTCTTGTTAAGAATTTATTCTTCCTCCTTGTATTTTGCAGAGATCATGTTTACGCAATTCCACATGGTAACCCTGACATGCATTAAATACAAGCTAACTGTTTTAAAAATCCATAATCTCACAGGCTTTTTATAAAGTTGCATGAGATTTCAATGTTCCTACCAGGAAAATAATACATCCATTAAAATATGAGAAAGTGATATTGGTAAGAGCGTGTATGAAGCAAAAAGAATCATTACACCTTTGGCATTTGGCCACACTATCCCAAGTAAATTATGGTTCAGTTAACATGAAATATAAGCTCATTTAAGTTGACAGGATTTCAGCCAAAGCAAATTTGGAA
Source organism: Vipera ursinii (assembly GCF_947247035.1). Lineage (NCBI taxonomy): Eukaryota > Metazoa > Chordata > Lepidosauria > Squamata > Viperidae > Vipera > Vipera ursinii. The sequence continues at coordinate 108,130,399 of NC_139517.1, read as the reverse complement.
GAGCCAAAGTTACCGTAGTTTGCGCAACCCTCCTTCCCCTTCTCTTCTGTGCCCTACCCTGCCTTAGTCTACTCTAGCACCTTCCCCTTGATATCCCTTATTTACACTGAATTTGCATTCAGTTATGCATACCTGCGGTGCGTCTCCCTATCTTTCTTGTGTAGCCATTCCCTTGTGCCTTGCACACACCTGAGGGATGCCCTGCTCCTGTATCACAGCATACTGACAGCCTTCTTTTTCCTCTCTGTCCCTCATTTCAGTTTTCTACCTCATAGTACACGTGCTACAACTCATGAATCAGATATGTTTCCTCTGCCTCCATGCACAGATAAAGCACATATGCTTCACTTTGTGCAGAACATCTGTTACAGCCTGAACTGTATATGGAATGTTCCATGCTTGAAACAATTTTAGATAGCAATCATAAACAAGCTACTTTCATAACATACACTTGAATATTTGTGAAATTACACTTAATCCAGTCATGCTTAAGAGATCTTTGTTATCACTATGCATACAATAATCTCTTTTTATGAGGAGGGGAAGTAGGGTTGAATATGCTAGATTTGTGTTCTCTTAATTTCATTTTTGTTAATGATAAGATGTTTCTCTGCCTATGGAGCTCTATATGCAATTCTGGATTCTGAGCTGCATGGAGAGCATCACTGTTCAAGTCAAATACAAATGTTTTAAAAATTGCATGTTTAGAATTCATGGTTATATGAACATCAAGAAGATGCTACAGTTTTACATAATGCCATTGCATTAGGTAGTATAGTAACCAAGTAAAAGTAGTTTGCAGATGAATGAAGGCGAATACATGGGGCCCAGGATAATGTTGCAGGATCTAATCTGGGTCAGTCACCAGCACCAGTAATTTTGTCTTCCGAGCTTTCAGATTCCTGCTGGAGCCCTCATCCTCAACGAAGCTAGAAAGAAGTTTCCTGAGGATGGGCTCCAGCATGAATCCGGAGGCTCAGAAGACAAAACTTCTTCTGGTCCCGGTGACTGACCCAGATTGGATCCTGCAATTTGCAGATGTTCCACTGTTAAAAGTAAATTCAACATTGGGTGGTTAGCATGTGCACCTTATAACGCAGGAAAGGCATTTGTTGTCTTCAAAAGATACAAAACTACCAATCCCAATAGCCTCAATTATATCCAGCAACATCTGAAAGCCAAAGGTTTACTCCATCCTTGATTTGCATGTATACTGGCCAATGTGTAATGTATAAAATGCTGCATCTTTTCTTGAAATGTTTCACTAATGTGTATGCAGTCCAATGTATGGTATTGTGTGTTTTCAAACTGATGAGATTTTCGCATCTCACCTTTATATTTGATTTTCCCCCTCCCTGTTTTGATGTATTTTCTTTATTTACATTATAATTATCTTTAACTCTCTACTTACCAATTTTCTTGTTATTAGTCTGTAGTGTAAAATACAAAAATACAAAAGGAAATAATAGGAAAAGTAGGGAAGGGAAAAGTGTAGAAAAGAAGGGAAAAAGACAAGGCACTGACTTCGGATTCCCTTTGGTGCAGTAGAATAACGCTATATAGTTTGTCCAGTCCTGAATATGGCTAGTTAGATGGAGTTGTGCAAAGCAGAAATTTCAAAATACTTATCTATTTACTTGCAGGACACAGGTGTCACAAGCAGGGATCTAATTAGCCGGAAGATTAAAGAATACAGCACCATTATGGGGTAAGCTACCACAGTACCATTTGAGAGCTCAGTTAGTCAGCTACATGGATTTCCTGCTTTTAAATATTTTTTTTTCAGTGCTTCTAGTGGCAAAACTGAGCCACTTTCAAAACCATCCCGACCGAGCCTAATTAAAAGACAGACATTCCTTGGCACTAAAACTGAGCAAAGAACTCAGAGTCCACATTCTCCTAAGGAGGAATCAGAAAAGAAATTCCTTACTAAAGGTATTGTATACTGAATATAAGAATACTATTACTTACTCTAGGTTTTCCTATTATACTGAAGGAGGCCTGATGGTGAGGACACTAAGTGTCGTGGGGTTTGGAGTTTCATTGATTCTTAAAAGTTCATTGAATAAACATTCTAAGCTATGATATGTGATGATGAAACTCCTTTTGTGATGGGAACTTTTGATTATTCCTTGTTTATAAGAAAACTCCAGATCAGAAACAATCTGGTAAACAGTGATTTGAAATGTGCCCCCCCCTCAGAATATGCATGCATGTGGGGTAGAACTGAAAAGGGAGTGGGCAAGAGTGTGGGATGAAATAGACTGAAACGGAGGGTTAGGGTTACCTATATCAGAAGGATAGAACCATTTCATTCTGTAGTTGTGATAATTCCATATACTTTTGGGAAAGAAAGTTGATAAATATAGAGTATCTTCTGTTTTGTTATGAAGTCACGAAGCTTTGGAGATATTTGCAATCTTCTGTCAAGGAAAGTGGAAATGGCAGTGGGATCGGTAGGAATAAAACCATCATTCTCTGATTACTATACTCAGAACTACAATTTTGTTTTTCATTGTAGCAGTTTTTGATGCAGCCTGTTTTAAAACAAGGTTGCTTATTTCCATCTAATTGTTTTCTTATTTATATAAATGTAATAAATATAGCATGCTCTTTTACTAAGTGTTTGAGTTAGGTCTCATAAGAATATTGCATTATTTCTTTAAAAATTACTAGCTTAATAGTTACTTGAAAGTCAGAAGAGATATTTAAGTATGGATACTAGGTTAATAAGGAATATATTCCCCACAAAATAAATTTATATCTCAAAAGTAAATCTTAACACAGTTTAATTCAGATAAGAATCCATTCTTGAATTACAATTCAATACATGGATTTGTACCACATTCAAAATGTGGGTTTCTGTCTGTATTTTAGTTTTACAAGACTTCTAAATTAGAATATATTTAGTAGCATGGGCAGAATTTTGTACAGTTCATAATTTCATTTTATGGTTTATAATGTGCTAACCATGCTTCTTAATATTTACACTTTGCTTAAAGCTTAATAGTGACTTTTCAAGCTTTTAAAATGACACTTATTTATTTATTCAATTTCTACAGCCACCCATCGCAACCAAGTGACTGAATAATGTATTCAGGCATTCAAAATCAAGTAATGATACATTGGAAAATTACATGAGATTTGTAAATCTCTTGTTTACTCATTTGTACTCTGGTCTTTTACCCTTTTCTTCTTCTTTGTTTATATATTTTCTCTTATGGTATGTGAGTGTATAAACACATAAATATGTACATAGGCATGAGCGCATGCATATAAACATGCACACACAAAACTATACATACAAATATCATTTTGCTGATTGTGTCAATATGCAAATTGTAAATTGTTTGATTTATATACTGTTCATATAGATTGCAGATGCCACTAAATTTGATTCTGTTCAGAGTTAATATAATTGCTAAACATCGGTTCCTAAGGTTGTGGTGAACCTGTGGCCTGATTGTGGAGAAGCCATGGTCTCTAGTCTGTTTCAAGATTTAAGTGTACTAAGTATCTTATATTCATCTATTATTTTGTTGGTTCATTTGGTCATTATATCCAGTTATATTCCATTAGCTTTCTGAAGGTTTTAAATAACTTGTTTTCTTTTTTGTTCTTCCTTGAAGAAAAAGATGAGACAAGCCCACCCAAAGATAAAGGTATATGGCGAAAAAACATTCCAAGCATCATGAAAAGAACATTTGAGAGGAAGTCATCTGCTGCTTGCACGTTTGGTGTCAAACTAGTTGATTGTCCCCCAGCAGAGAGCAATAAGGTATATTCATTTTTTAAAAAAATAAAGTCATGCTTATTAATAATTTCTTTGAAAAATATTCTTTGAGAGACATAAACAGTACAAACTTTCATTCCCTTTTGGATTTTTCAGTGTATTCCAAGAATTGTTGAAATATGCTGCAATTTAGTTGAAGAGAGAGGTCTTCAATATACTGGTATTTATAGGGTTCCAGGAAATAATGTTGCCATCTCAAATATGCAAGAAGAACTAAACAAAGGAATGACTGACATTGATCTTCAAGATGATGTGAGTTCTGCCCTCTCTGTTCTAAATTCTCATAGTATTTCTTTTTAATGACCATGTTTTGTTTGCTCAATTTTTAGAAATGGCGAGACCTGAATGTCATAAGTAGTTTATTGAAGTCCTTTCTCCGAAAGCTTCCAGAACCACTCTTTACTAATGGTAAGTTTTGATTTAAAGTAGAAAAGAAAAAGAAAACCATCAAATCAAACACATTAGTGATTATCTATGATAAGTTAAATTAGAAGACCATTTCGTTAGAATTCAGTTAAACACTGTTCTCCTTAATTTTAGTATTTAGTATTTAGATAGATCAGGATTCTTTGGCATTTCTCTTAAAAAGATACAGATGGGTTAGTTGGCTTATATGTAGAAAACCCAGGTTTTATTCACTTAGCCTGTAAAATTGAAGCTGATACATAATGATCTATCTCTGCCTGACTATTGCTAAGCAGAATAAACAGTTCCAAGTTGCTGTAATTATCAGTTGTTGGATTATATTTCTTCAGGTAGTCTCATATGCAGGTTGTAGCCAGCAATTCAAATACTGTACAGTCCTCCCAGTCACATATTAACCTATAGGGTGCATCCATTTTCTGTCTCTATGAACAAAACAAACATGTCTTGAAGCCCTGGTGGACTGCAATATGTTCTGGGGAACTGGTTGAGTCATAACTTATGCCAGAAGTTAACAGCTGGGAATTAAATATTAAAAATATGTTAGTACTGTACTTTTTTGCCTTCTTTTAGTGGCCCCATTTCTGTGAATTTGCTGCCAATGTGGTATGGTCATTGGGCTACTGGGTTTTTCTAGTTACTTATTTCAGCACAAAAAAAAACATACCAGGGATAATTTTTCTATGACAAGATCAGAGGCACCTGTGTGGATTATTAAAACAAATTGGCAACAACTGGATGAAATAGATAGTAGGATACAGTGCTTTTTTTGTAAAAGAAAAAGGTGCCGGAACTCACACATGTCATATAACCCGCCTTGCCTACCCTACAAGGTTCCATCCAAAAAAGGTGTCGGAACTCCGTTCTGGGCGTTCTATGAGAAAAAAAGCCCTGGTAGGATATATAAACTTCAAATAAAAGCCACTTTGTATATATTTGAAATGGCATTTCTTTATAAATGCAAATCATGTTTTTCTAATCCCACAGTATCAGTAGTTTTGTAAAGGCATATTTTCGAACTAAGTTCTTATACAGAGGATCCAGGCTATCCACACTGGTTGAAACAAAGTTAGAGTAAGCAAAACATTATGTTACTCTGGTGATGCAAGTCTATTTTTTATGCTTAGTTGGTCCTCTTTCTCCTGCAGGGGGGTTGTAATGCAGGTCTTAAAATAAAATTATTTTCTTTCTTATTAGAGAGATATGCAGCTTTCATAGATGCCAACAGAAAAGAAGATCCTGTTGAGCGACTAAAAACATTGAAAAGCCTGGTATGTTGCTTTTGATAGGGATTGAATCAGATGCAATTATATTTCGGGGATTATTTTAAATTTTATGTGGATATCATCCTTTTCAGATCCTTGATTTACCCGAACATCATTATGAAACACTTAAATTTCTCTGTGCACATCTGAAAATTGTAGCAGAACATTCAGAACAAAACAAGGTAACTGGCTTATCTTTACCAAGAATTTATATTTCTGATAACTAAATTCAGTGCTTGCTTCTAGAAACTGTAGTAATAGAATTCTTTTTCTTCCTATTAGGTATACTCCAGATTATTTGGAATGTCAATATTGTAGTCTGCATTTGCTTTCTCAGCTCATTGGTTCTGTGGCTGCTTTAGCATAGTGAACATTTAGGAAAACCAATAGTGTAAGCATGTATGGGGAAAAACAAATGAAGAAGCAAAGGACTGCAATTATCCTTGGGGGGGGAAAGAATTCTTTCTTATTGAGTTGCTTTCACATGGAGACAAAGCAAACAAAAAATACATCTCATAGGTTAAAGATATTTTTGTTTTCTTTTTTTAAAGTTGTGTATCTTGATCTGCAACTCTTGTGGAAAAACATTATTAGGTTTTGTGGGTTCCTTTTCTTTCCTCACATATTGGATGGACAAATAATGCATATTTACACAGAACCCATAGCTGCTGCACTGTATGGCTAGGAAGTTGTCCTGTAGTTACAGTTTTAAGATTTATTGGAGAAAAAATGTGTACTATAGTCCATAAGAAAGTCACCTACTCAGCATTTAATTAAAACTTCATAACATGTTGAGAGATTCATGTACTACTTTAGCTTGAGGAGAGGAATGGATACAACCAGACTTCTCTTTCTAGACTCTTGCTTATGAAGAATTAATAGATTCAGGGGCAGATTAAAAAGAGCAAGATCCTGATCTGCTACATAAATCTGTTTCATACACTGATCAGCTTTTGCTTTGAATTTTCCTTCTAATGAGGACGTTCGGATTAATTTAGCAACATTGGCTACTACTATTAGATGCTTCTGCTTTTTAAGAGAGATATACATTTATGTAAGTACAATGATGTGCTGTAAGTACAATTATTGACTTTATTCTTTAGATGGAACCCAGAAACCTGGCAATAGTATTTGGTCCAACACTTGTGAGGACATCTGAAGATAACATGACTAATATGGTTACTCATATGCCAGATCAATACAGAATTGTAGAAACACTTATCCAAAAAGTAAGTGAATTCATTTCATGTTGCTAGAGAGATTATTCAGACTAGCCTTTATTTTGATTTTCTATTATAAATTACTCCTTATCTCAATGTCCACATTTTAATTCTTTCATTTCTGGAGTGTTTTTCACTTCTTTTATTTTGAATTGTAGCATGACTGGTTTTTCGCAGAAGAAGATGCTGAACAACCCTTTGTAAGTACTAACCTTAACTAAATGGATTCTCCTCCTCCTGTTTTAATTTAGGTCATACAAATGAATATATGATTTCGACCCCCCTCCAATGTGTTCTAACAGTATTCTTTGTTCACCACACCAAAACATACTAATGGTTTTATCCATGAAGTAATGAAAATAACATATAAAATGAAGTTACAAATTTCTCTTCCAGGGTAGTTTTTTCTCCATTTAATATGCCAGCTTGTGTATTTCTCTTTCTTCTAAAATGTCATATAGGAAGATTCGTATTCTTTTCAGTTCTCAGGTGACTAAATTTTCTAAATAATGTTTATTGACTGTGATTTGATGATGAAGAAATTTTTGTTTATTAACTATAGACAGCAGTTCAGGAAGCAAACACAGTAGAGTCTCAGCCAGTGCCAAGCATAGATCATTTACTCAGCAACATTGGAAGGATTGGAGTATATCCTGGAGATGTATCAGGTAACTCTTGCCTGGACAGTTTGTAGGTTAGAAAATTCTCTCTTCTGATGATTTATTATAATTGTCTCCTTTTTCTTTCTTTGCTAATAAACTCAATTTCTCCCTTTATCTACATGATCTTATTTAAAGGTCAGCAGTGAGTTGAGCATGTTGCATGATGTTGGTTGGAATGCTTTCTCAGCAACCAATATAATTCTGAAACCATGAAAACGGCATGGTCACAAGTGTGTCATTGACCATGGTTATCCATGTACTTTTTAACATGAGATGGATAAGGAACCTACTAGTTTGTAAGTAGTTGAGGAGAAGGCAGAAAGCTTTAAATTCTACACATTGTTCTAATGATAGTATTTTTTTCAACTTAGGAAGGCAAATCAAGATTTTGAAATTCATTTTGCTCAACTAATAAGTATATTTTTCCAAACTATACTGCAACTAATTATTTGTTTATTATTAAATTTTTTTTTTCTTTTTTATGACTGACACCTTATTATTCAGCTAAGTACTACTACTACAAACTGCCACTATACTGTTTCACTAAGTATGTTTTTATCCCAAATGTCATTACCTTGTCTCTAGTTTGTGTTTTAGTTTATAGAAAACTTTTTTCAGAATTTTATTGAAACAGTCCTTCTGTCCTGATGCTGAAATAGGAGAAGTGGGAGGAGTCTATCACACGGTGATGTCACTAGTGGACTCTGTGGTGTCACTGATGGACAACTGGAACTGTAGGAAGAAGGAGGACTGTTGCCCACATTGTAGCTGCCTTGTCTGCAGAAATCCCCGTTTCTTGTAAATGCAAAAGGACTAGTTGATCTGTACTGTAAATTTACCCTTTCCAAGAATATTTGAACAGATCAATGCTACTTTTTAAAAGTATTTCTGCTGTTTCTTGTTACTTCTGAAGCAGACCCTGAGGAGAAATAGCATGGTATGGTCCAGTGGTTTTTCTAGTCATTAGCCATGTGTCAAAAGGGGCATGGCATGGGGTTCAGCTCATTAATTCTCCAGTGGGTTCACTCTCCTAGCAAGTTGGAGAATGTATTTTAGTTACTCTGCTAGCCCCTCTGTACCCCCTTTTTAATTGTATAACCTCTGTTGTTTTATTTTGCCAAACAGTAAAATTATGGTGTCCATTTTTCATTTCATAATAACGCTTCTGTTTTTGAGATGAGTACAAAACTGATGGCTGTGGAAAAAAATCTTGATAATGATAAATTCTTAAATGTATAGCTCAGAGGAGCGCTGAAATGTTAACTGGGGCTTTTAAATACATAAAGCCCAATATAATTTGACAGCATACAAACAACCGCAAAAAAGAATAATTGTTTCCAAAAGTAGTCTAAGGCACTAAAGATGTTTTAAATGTACATTTCATTTGCTGGAATGTACAGAGTACAGTCCTGAAAAGGTCCCCCAGCTCCAGTTTTGCAGGGCCGTGTGCTTAGAGCATTAAATAAATATTAATATTTCTGTTTTATTTAGAAGAAAGGGCTTTTTTGCCGTTTCTGTCATTGAGCTGATTCTCCAACTCACAGCATCCTTTCATGGCAGTGGCTTTCTGTGGTGCAGCTTGCATCTTTGTGAGCAATTACTATCCACTGTTCTGATTATTTAATTTTTCTGTTATCTGTTTGCTCTCACCTTTTGTTGTGCTTGTCTTCTTTCATACTTCAGCATTGTCTAGAGTAAAAACAAAACTTTGTGCCATATTGACTGAAGTGCTGTGTTGATTTTTTTCTCCCCAATAGATTCAGCTACTGGTGACTCTGCAAAATCTAAGGTAAATCATTCATCTGTATTTTTACAGGAATAAATCTATACATTACATTGTTGAGAGAGAGGGCTCACTGGCTCATTTATAATAGATCTCTCATGTGCTGTTGATAAAAATGTATTCAGACAGTAAAGGGCTTCTCTTCCTTGTATTAAACCCCTTGGAGCTTTGAATTGGGCTTTGATTTTTATACATGAATTAAAATGACTAAACCACTGTACTTCTTGGGCCTGATTATTAAGGATAAGAAATATGTCACTGACTTTAATGTTACTATGTGTAAACGTAATATGCTTAATCTTATTTCATTAGCATGATTCGTGATGCAACAATTAATTTTAAACATAGATTGTGGGAAAGAGGTTAAGTTCAAATTCCCTGTTATCCTGAAATACTCTGAATGGAAGATTATGGAAGTGGATTTACACTTAAAAGGATATGATTGGTGACATATAATGTAAGGGGCATTAGACAGATATTTGTGTTCTTGGTATCTTATTTTATGAGTCTTTTAAAAATGAAGTCTGCACCAATCCTGTATTGAAAATACAGAATATATTATAAAATATTTAAGCAGTACAGAATGAGTTTTGTTAAAAAAAAAAAGAATGATAGGACAAAATTAATGTTAATTAGTCTGAGACATACACAATTGCAAATCTTGATTAAAATAAAGTCATTCAGTCAAAATTGCAATTCTGATTGTTAATTGGTATTTGATAAATAATCAACTGCATTTTAAGAATATACTGGCAAGGTTATTTTTAATTTGGCACTGTTTAAAAAAAAAGGTGCTACGTTCATTTCATTTCACCTTAGGCCACTGTGCTTTTACAAATTATGAATGATTTCATTTAAAGAAAAAAGCCTGTATATCACTGCAACTGCACTAGTATAGGTAAAGTAAAGAGAACAAGTTTGGATAGCAATCTAGTTCTGGCTATACAAGGCTGATTAGGTTCATAAAACCTTGTGTTTATAATGGCTGTGACTTCCTGCAGTGTCCTAAGCCACAAACTGAGAAACCATGGTCTAAAATATTCTGAACCACACCTATGATTTTTTTTAAAAAAATGATTATAATGGGTTTCTTTCCATACAGGGTTCCTGGGGATCTGGAAATAATCAATATAGCAGAGAGCTGCTTAAATCCTCTATATTTGCCACAGCCAGTCGCAAGCGAAAAAAAGCAAAAGATAAACTGCAACCCAGCAGCTCTGAAGACGAGTGGGATAATGTTTTTTTTATGAAGGAGCCTGCAGAGCACCCTTGCAATGATTCAGCAAAAGAGGATACATCTAAAACGGAGCTGGAGAAAGAGACTGCAGGGGAAATGCAGAGAACAGGATTTTCGAAAGAAAAGGAAGAAGACTGTGTTAAAAGTCCTTCTGCAACAAGCAAGGGTGAAATGTTGCTGAGGAAAGAGAATGTGTCCTCTGAAGAACCCTCATCATCTTATATTAGGAAATATCGAAGATCCCCAAATCTCATCTCTTGGCAAAATACACAAAAAGATTACCATAAACTGCCTAATTTCCAGATTGCTTCTGTGTTGGAAGAAACTCTTTTGGACTTGGGCGCTACCCTCAGCTGCACTTCACAATCTTCTCTGCAAAAAAATTCCTGTAAAAGATTAGGAGGTCCTGAAAATAAACACAGTGAATTTTTAACAGCTGATGTTGGCTCCATCACTTCAGGTTACTCCACAACATCCTCCACGGCATATCTAACTGGTGTAGATTCCACAGGGCTATGTCCTGAAGTGCTTTACTCGGTGACAGAGAGTAAAGGAGAAGAGGCTGATGATGAAAGTAGTGAACTGATCAGTGAAGGTCGACTCGTGGAAACAGACAGCGAAAATGATTTTCCTGATTTTGCAGCAAGTTCTTCTGTGGATAGGCTGTTCAGGGAGAAGACTCAAGACATGGCAAAGAACATTAGGAGGAACTCTGAAGAAAGTGAAGTAAGTTGTTCAGGAGGAACACCAAAGTTAGATAGTCGCAGACTTTTCAATTCATACAAACTTATTGAATGTGATACTCTATCTAGGAAAAAGTCAGCCAGGTACAAAATGGAGTGTGAAGGCTCAAGGGATGCAAAACATGAGGAAGACATAAAGAAAGGAAAGACAGACAGCAGCTTAACCACATCATCAAGAAGTGAACCTGTCAAACAGGAACCTACATGGAGACTCAAGATTCCAGACAGATTAAAACTGCGTCTCAAATCATCTGCTGATGATATGCTTGGAACGGGCAATCAGAAGCCAAACTCTGCAGAGAGCTCCAAAAGAAAAAACATCAGGCGAAGGCACACATTAGGAGGACAGAGAGATTTTATGGAATTGAGTGTTCTGAATGCATGGAAAACTCAAGAGAAATGCCCAAGCATGGAGAAAGATACTTCAGCAGTAAATCGGTTGAAGGCAAAATCCCCATCCCAGTACCCAGAGTGGGTTGCACAAGAGTGTCTGCGGAGTAACACAATGGACCTCAAAATAAATAAAACTGAAAGGGTGAATGTAAGCCAATTAGATGATTCTTCAAAAGCAGAATCCTCATTTTCTGCAGAGTTATCATCAGGAGGTGATAGTACCAGTTCTTCCGGTAGTTCTTCATCTGAAGCCTGGTACATAAAACCCATGGAGTACTCAGTACTCTAGACCATTTCAGTGGAAAAAGCTACCAAAATATGAACAAAGTTCATCAACCTGGCTGTTAATGCTCTCTCTCATAAGTTATCTGGGACCCTGGAGATTATGTTTCAATTCTACTAGTCTCTTGGACAGTTAAATAGCCACCACAATTCAGTAGCGTTTTCTTTCCTCTTTTCCTCATTTGTTCTGTATGCTTTTCCCCACCCTCCACAGTGTTAGTATGCACTATGCATAATGCAGCTAGAATATTATTAGTTGGGGGAAAAATAATTCTTATTTTAGTCATTAACAAGTGCCTCATCAAAAAAAAATTTAAAGGTTCATTTGTTAAGGTGCCATAATAGTTGTTATATTTAGACATTTATGTTAAATGTAAAGAACAAATTGCTGCATTTTATTGTAGAGACTGAAAGGGAGAATGTAAACCAATTAGATGATTCCTCAAAAACAAGAGTCCTCATTTCCTGCAGAGTTATTATCATCTGGAGCTAATAATGCCAGTTATTCTGATAGTTCTTCTGGACTCTGGTTCATAATACCCACAGAGTACTCGGATTTCTAAATCACTTCAGTGGGGAAAGCTACCAATATATAAACAAAGGCAACATCAGCCTGGCTGTTGATGTTCACCCTCATAAGTTATCTGGGCCAGGAGGATATATCTTGATTCTACCAGTACCTTTGAGACAATTAAATGGCCACCACCACAATTCAGTAGCTCTCCTCTCCCTTCCCTTCCCCTCTCCTCTCTTGTTCTATGTTGCCCCCCCCCACACACACACAGACAGTGTTAGTATGCACTATGCATTAATGCAACTACAACATTGTTAGTTGGAAGAAAAAAAATTATTTGAATTTAGTCGTTAACAAGTGCCTCATCAAAAATTTAAAAAAAAATTTAAAAAAATTAAAAAAATAAAAAAGTTCATTTGGTTTGTTAAGGTGCCATAATAGTTGTTCCATTTAGACATTTATGTTAAACATAAAGAACAATTGCTGCATTTTAAGACATTTCATTACATTTTTCAAAATTTAACATACATGGATACAGAGCTTCCATTTAGGCATTCCAGTTGGATTCTTGAGTTTTATATTCTTATTTTAATACAGTTTTTGAGTATTATGTGACTTGAATTTTTACTCTTTCTGTAAAATAAATAACTTAAATGTAAATATACTATGTGTGTATCTTTTCCTCAGACACCAGCTTTGATATAAATGTTGTAACATAGAAGTGTAGATAGTAGATCCTGGATATGTGGATAGAACTGGTTTCTTTTAACAAGAATATAATTCTGCATGAAGATTTAATAAATCCAGATCTGTACATGCTTCTGTGTATATCCACTTAAAACACTGGAAATAAATTGGTTTTGATTGTTCTTGTATGGACTGTCTTTTATTTAACAGAGACAATGAACGTGTCAAATTTGTATCTTCATAATATTCATGACCGTGTAAAGTATAAAATAAAACGGGATAATTGAAAGCAGTTACAGCATAGGGATCTGCTATTTAAAAGGGGGTGAATTTGTTGATTAGAACTTGCTTACAAATTTTATTAATCAATGGGACAAATAATTTTGTAGGGATTACTATTTGATAACACACTTTAATTTTTACAAGCAAACAATGTTCTTGGTCGTACTAAAAACTTGTGTAAGTTTGATGGGAGTTTACTTTGTTTCATTGCCAAAATAAGCTCCTTCATTTTACTTTACAAAAATAAAAAGTAAAATATTTTAGGAATTTTGGATAAAGTTACGATTCCTGGGAATTATTTCAAAGAAAATAGAATAATAACATAGTTGGAAGGGACCTTGGAAATCTTCTAGATCAACCCCCTGCTTGTGCAGGAGACACTATATCATTTCAGACAAATGGTTGTCCAGTCTGTTTTTGAAAGCCTTCAGTGATGGAGCATCACAACTTCCGAAGGCAAGTTATTCCATTGATCAATTGCTCTCACCATTAGAATATTTCTCCTTAGTTCTAGGTTGCTTCTCTGCTTGGTTAGTTTCCATCCATTGTTTCTTGTCTAGCCTTTTGGTGCTTCGGAAAATAGTTTGAATGGATATATCAGGTCTCCCTTGGCCCTGTGAATTTTGAGCTAATATACAGATTTGCAAATATGAGCATGTTGCAAGCTATGAGGTGATAATTTTCTGAGTCACAAATTGGACAATTAACAGATGTGAATTAAATGTTCATTTAAGATAAAAGTTTGTACTTCCAAATAAAACATTTCCATTAAAAAAAAGTTTTATATTGCAAACAGTTTACAGATAATAATAAAGCAAAGATCAAAAGAATTTAAATCTGGTTTGGATAGAAAATAATTGATACTTTAAACTCAATGTTCAGCATATAATATTGTTTCTAATTATCAAATGAACACCAGAAATGAATCTCATGAATTCTAGCGAAATATCTTCTCATTCAGATTCCTCTATTTTGAAACCCGTATGAAATATTTGATCCAATAATAATTCCTTGTCCTGGTCTTCAAGCTCTTCCTTTTCACTTCTATGTCTCTAAGCATGACTTCTGCAATTGGGTGTGATTCACTTAACAACTCTCTTGCTTCACAATGGAAATTTGGATCTCAGTTGTGGTCTATGTTAAGAACTACTTACTTGTATTGTGTAGAAAAGTTCTACAGTAGGATGGAAAACAGACGGCTTTCATTTTTGTCGCCAAAGCAAAAGAAAAGTCACTTGTTTATGAATGGGAGGCAAAGTTCTTGAATTTCCCTTAATGACAGTACTAACTGCCTGGATGTAACGTCTCCTCTCACACCAGTCAAGGTTGTGCATAAAACACTTTCATGTTAGCTTTACCTCTCCCACAGGCTACATTTTTTCCAGAGTCTTCCAATCTTTTCATCACTTTATGACTGATCTCCAGTTTTCCACTCCTCAGCATGGCTCCCAATGTCTCCTGATTTTGCAGCTGTTACATAAAAGAAAAGCTTAATTTTTTTCCTGCTGAACATCCTTTATATCTCAATACTGCTGACTGCTCAGAAGCTAGTTTGTAAAAACAATATTTCAGATGTACACACTGAAAAGAAAAACTGCCTTACCAATATTAAAGAAAATGGGAAAGCAAAAACTAGCACCAATTCTACTAATGTAATAACTATACATCTGAATTCAGCAGAATATTGATTAAAAAGACTTATGGGTCTTTTAAAGGATTTTTAAAACATAGTTTGTTAAACTAACAGATACAATAGCTTTACATGTAAAACAGCACAAAGTTTTGTAGCTATTACATTCTTGGGCAATAATTTTCTAAAACTCAGTATTGAGCACAGATACTAATGAATATCTGAAAATATATTATTTTCTAGCAATTCAAAGCAGCTTATTTTCCTGAAGGCATAAATTGGATGTTGGTTTTGATAGATCATTTATTCAATTAGTTTATGGTAATAAATATGAAAAAGTAAAAAATGAGAAGCAAAATCCAACAGAGAAAGCCAGTTTAGAGCAGAGGGAGGAAGGAAGGAAAGTGTAATTGCAAGAAAGAGAAATAGACCAAGAGAGCATGTGTTATATTTTAGTATTTTAGTTATATTTTAGGTCAAAAGTATCCCCTAGGAATAAAAAAACTCAACATGGCAGCCAAAATTATATAATCGAGGCCCTGCCCCCTTTTATGTGCATTGTGAGCTTTTTGTTCACTTCCTGGAATGACCCACCTAAGTTCTTAACAGTTTCAAAACATAGTACTGCTGTCCAAGGTAAGCTCTGACAGCCTGATATTTTTAACATGGAGAAGTTTTGTTTTTATTTGATTTCCCACCCCTACTCTTCCCTATAAGCATAGTTAGGATAGTAATGCAGAAATAAAAAGAGAATTGCTGACATTGGTTTATTCATTTTCACCATTAAAGCTCCCAGGTTTCAACTCTGGCTTTTTGATGGCAGCTGCATATGTCCCTATGTAATTCAACTTATTCCAAACAAAAGGATCAAGAGTAAACATCTGTTTGAAATGGTTAAAAAAATATAGCAGAATCCTGGACTGATACTGATAGCTGATACTGGACAAGTCTTCTCTGTAACAATACTGCAAATACATAACAGACAAGCAGATAGAAGGGGAACTCATAAAATTTGCAGATGACACTAAACTGGCAGGAGTATCCAATATCCCAGAAGACAAGCTCAGGATCCAAAAAAATCATGACAAACTTGAACAATGGGCCCTATCCAACAACATGAGTTTTAATGTGGGGAAAAGCAAAGTTTTACATTTAGGCAGGAAAAATCGAAGGTTTAAGTACAAATTAGGCGAGACCTGGCCCCAAAACAGTAAGTGTGAGAGGGGCCTTGGAGTCCTGACAATCACTTGACTATGAGCCAGCAGTGTGCAGCAGCAGCCAAAAAAGCTAATACAATCCTGGGGTGTATAAACAGAGGCATAGAATCAAGATCACTCAAAGTATGAGTACCACTTTATAAAACCCTAGTAAGACCACACCTGGAATACTGCACCAATTTTGGTCACCATACTACAAAAACATTTTTTAGACCTTGGGAAAAATTCAGAGAAGAGCAACTAAGATGATCAAAGGCCTGGAGACTATAACATACGAAGAACGGCTGCAGGACTTGGGTTTGGCTAGTCTAAAGAAAAGAAGAAACAGGAGCGACATGATAGCAATATTCCAGTATTTGAGGGGCTGCCGCAAAGAAGATGAGGACATCAATCTATTCTCCAAAGCAGCAGAGGGCCAGGACAAGAAACAATGGTTGGAAACTGACCAAAGAGAGAAGCAACCTGGAATTAAGGAGAAACTTCCTAACAGTGAGGACAATTAACTAGTGGAACAGCTTGCCTCCAGAAATCGTGGGCACTCCATCACTGGAGATTTTTAAGAAGAGACTAGACCAGGGGTGTCAAACTCAATTTCATTGAGGGCCGCATCAGCATTGCGGTTGCATTCAGGGGGCCGGTTGGGTATGGCCTGGGTGGGCGTGGCCTACTGGGTGGCCGTGGCTGGAGTGCATATGGCCTACTGGGTGGGCGTGGCCAGCTCTACATCGTTCACATCAAGGGTGCCTATGGGGGCCTGGGCAGGAGTGGGACAGATCTGGGGGTCTCTGGGCCAGGGCCAGGGCAGTGGGGGCCATTCCCTCACTGTTTCCAGGATGGCTTCGCAGGCCACATGAAACCACGGGCCGCATCTGGCCCCCGGGCCTTGTGTTTGACATGTCTGGACTAGACAGTCACTTGTCTGAAATGGTGTAGGTTCTCCTGCTCAAGCAGGGGGCTGGACTAGAAGACCTCCAAGGTCCCTTCCAGCTCTATTCTATTCTCCTGCCCCTGACAGCACGCCCAAGAGTTGGTAAAGTCTACTCCAGTAAAATTGGAGGCCCCCAGATTCTCCACCTGAGATTATACACAATATTTATATTATTCTTAAATCCCTACCACAACCATATTGAATAAATCCATCTTGTTCCTTTTATGAACTAAGAGATCATAGCTTGTCTAAGGTATCATTCAAATTCACAAAACAGGCCATTTACAGAGTTCCTGATCCATAACCCAATCTTGTAGTTACAGAATAATCTCATTTGGATTATGCCTGTGTAGGATAAATTCAAATGGAAATGTCTCATACTGGCATGTATTCTTTAGGGGAAAAGTGCTTGGTCTTGATAAAACATGAAAACACAGATATGCTTAAAAACATTTTTTGTCAATACTTAATGATCTAATTTCTAATTTTAATGATAAATTTCACTCATCTTGAGAGTTCATAACAGGCTGACAACTATTTAACTATCACTGTTATCTTCCTGCACTCTGCCAGCCAATTCTGCTTGGCATCATTCCTGGCTCACCAGCATCACTTTGTTCCAAGTGATTGTGCTCTCTAAGCTATTACAGGTGAAAATATGTGTGTCAAATCCAATTTTGGACATATAGTAACTAGCTCTTTCTCTTGGCATTCTCGGTACTCTAGGATAAATAATTATTGTTGTTTTGCCTTCCTCCCTCCCTCCCTTTCTTTTCCAACAAAGGCTGTATCTAGATAATCACCATTGTTGATGGCAAGTTTTCATTGGTTATAAAGCATATGTTCCAGTGGCATATTCCATTAGGAGAACACTATATCACTAATTCCAAATTGGCATAAGAAGTTCTGAAGAAATCACAAGAAAAAGTACTTCCTAATATGTTTCCAATTTATTTATTTGGCGAGCTTGGTACTACAGTAGTAACTCTAGAAGCAGCAGAAATGAGAGACACCTCTGTGCCAAGGTGTTCCTGGAAAAATTGAATCCACCTCTGGACTTAGACAAAGAATTCAATATTAAATTAATATTTATTATAGATGTTGAAAAAAAATAAAAGATGACATCAACTTGCCCCATAAGAAACACAATTTCTCCATTTCTGTATTTTCAGGATGAGATCCGATGGAAGAGAGTATCTATAGCTCAGGATTGAATTGTGGAGTTCTTGGTACTCTGAGCTTGATTCTTTACTTGCTTACTACGTAACATCATCAAAGCCAATGTTTGGGGGATTTGCTCCCAATTTCTATACAGTAATTTGCCCTGCCACTGTTGAGGGTATTGCTTTTTGTTGGTACCTTGATTACAGTATTATATTCTGTTTGGTATTAATCCCTGCTTATTGGACATAGGCTATCAGAATTGGTTTATTCTTGTCTTTTTGTTTACTTCTTGGCTTTTTATATTCTCTTTTGAATGCTGTGTAAACGTGGTTTGTCTCTGTCAGTCAATAGGAATGTTGATTAACCACCTGCCTATCAGATAGTTAGGAGCTGAGGGCATGGCAGCACAAGGAAACAACAATTAATGGTTTTATATCAATACCCTAATTAACAATTTACACACAAACAGGGGCCATATAAATACAATGGATAGAATAGCACAATGCACATATTCTGGAGAGAATTTATTTGATGATGGGCTCCACAATGAGCTTGAAAACTTGGAAGAATGAACTTTGGTTCTGGTCACTGACTCAGATTGAACCCTGTGAATTTTTCTAATGTTTTACCTTGAAGTTATGAAGCACTTTTCCTTTTGCTGCATGGAAGCTTTCCCCTGAGTGGTGAAAATGATACATTTACATCGGATTTCCCCTGCAAGGATTTTGCATTTTAGTTTTGTATATATCTCTGGTCTTTCCTCACCCCACCTCTATTTTTTTAAAGAGATTGAAACTTTCCATTTTTTTCTATTCACTCTCCGTTGTGGGAAATATTATCTCAACCTTTTCTGCACTCAGTTTGTAAGGGAATATCTACTTCTTTTGTCTCTAAAAGGAACTGCCTACATTTTGTTGTGAAAGTCCAGCCTGAAGACAGATTTGGACTATATTAAAAATGAAAACAATAACAAATTAAGGATTTTCACTAATATAAATTGTATATTCTTTACAATTTCGCTCTAATGCCAACTAGAGCTTTTTCATTCTGATACTGCAAAGTTAGTAAAGGTCTGAGACCCAGCTTACTCACAGCACAGTACAATCTAACATGTACATAAAGGGGGGGAGAGAGAGAACACTGCCAGAAAAATGAGTCCATAAGTCTTCAATATTTGCCCCTGCTTTTTTCTGAAAAGTATAGAGAAAACAGCTCATTAGGAAGCCTTTGCTAATTCACTCTGCCCACTAGTCTTTCATTGTGTGGATATTTTCTAAACTATATCATATACTCAACCAAACCATGTTAGTTAGGAATTGTAGCCTAATATGCCTGGAGAGCATCAGATATAGCCTGACCAAGTGCTTCTCAACAGGGCATCAGGGAAAGGGCTCATTCCTGATATACTTTGGGGTCTACTGTGGTGGGAAATTAAGCATCAAGCTGTAAGGAGGAGTAAAGTGGTCACTAATCAGATCACCTTGTGAAAGAACAGTTAGCTCAAATGTAGCATCAAGCATGAAGCAGCATCACTCACAGGAAAGAGTGAATTAAGGGGGAAACTTTCATTTCCAATCCAGACATTTTAAGCAATAGGGACGTTTCCAAATATTTACAGGGAGAGCAGGACAGGGAAAGGCAGGACAGGGAAGTATACTGAAGCCAGGTGTATTAAATCTATATATGATTACAGCCCATATTGGTTACAATAAGACATACCTGCACCACAGGCCCAGCTTGCCTACCCATGTTTCCTGAAAATACGACTGGATCTCTCTCTCTCTCTCTCTCTCTCTCTCTCTCAATGATGGAGACTGGAAGCTTCATCTACTTGGGGCGCTTTGAAATGAAGTCATGGGAGAACTGGCAGCTGGAGTCACAGTACTGCAGTCTTCGGAGTGCCCCAGCCACCAGCCCTAGTATAATTCTCCGATGGTTGCGTGGACAGAGCCGTGAAGGGGGCCAGATGGCCAAAACCACAAGGCCAGGGACAATGGAGAGAGCCTGCCACCGTCCTCCAGAGTTGCCACCATTGGAACCATACAATACAGGCAGTGAACAGGGAGCAGGCAGGGCAAGGTGCCGCTGAAGAACCCAATCAGCCGGCGGCAGAGGAGGAGGAAGTTGCCGCCAGGCAGGCGATCTGTGGGGAGGGGTGGAGCAGGGAGAAGCAGGGGTGGCAGGGACACCTTCCAATGGTGAGACGGCTGTTGTGCAGTGGCAGCAGAGGCCATTCACTATCAACCCCACCCCCAGGAATAAGGGGGACCATCTTCCATAGAATGGCAGTCCAGCTCAGGAGAGAGAAAAGGCAGAGGCGGGTGGGCAGCCAGGCAGGGGGGTCGCCGAGCAGGGAATAGCCTGACTGCGGGGGCCCTGAGGTGCGTCAGTGCAGGGCGCTTGGGGCAGCTCCACATACACCCTGCCACCTACCTCATCTTATCCCGTGGCGGTCGCACCAGAGCGCCACATGGCCTCCTGCCCCATTGCAGCAGTGATCAACCAGACGATGGGATGGAGTGGGAGGGCTCTTAACTAGGGCTTATTTTGGGGGCAGGGCTTATATTGGTGGAGCAGTGGGCTAATGCCTCCTTAAGTAACACCAGCTGCCTGCAATTAGTGCAGGTTCGCATCCCACCAGGCTCAAGGTTGACTCAGCCTTCCATCCTTCCGAGGTAGGTAAAATGAGGACCCAGACTGTTGGGGGCAATAAGCTGACTTTGTAATGCCGCTTGGGGGGGGAGAAAGCCCTAATAAGCAGGCATATACATAGAATGAAGGCTATTGCTAAGCAGATTGGTTTGTGCTTAAATTGTAAGCCGCCCTGAGTCTTCGGAGAAGGGCGGGATATAAATGGGATTTTAAAAAAATAAAAAATATTAGGCACAAGCTAAAAATCATGCTAGGACTTATTTTCTGAGTGGGTCTATTCTTAAACATATTGCTCAGAAGAATACTAAAATGTTAACGGGCTTTTTATATACATAAACCCTAATATAATTTGACAATATACAAACAAGAACGGCAAAAATAATTTTAAGTTATTTCAGAAATGTAAATGCTTTAAATGTACATTTAATTTACCAGAATGTACTGAGTACAGTCCTGAAAAGGTCCCCCAGCTGCAGTTTTGTAGGGCCATGCGCTTAGCATTAAATATTAGTATTTCTGTTTTATTTAGAAGAAAAAGCTTTTTTGCTATTTCTGTCGTTGAGCTGATTCTGCTTAATATTGTTGCATTAATATAATTAGAGATGCAATTGGTGATTGCGGCAAAAAGGTTAAGTTCAAATCCCCTGTTGCCATGAAATGTTCTGAATGGAAGATTATGTGGATTTACACTTAAAAGTATATGATTGGTGGCAAATAATGTAAGGGGTATTAGGCAGATATTCATGTTCTTCATATCTTATTTTATGAGTCTTATAAAAATCAAATCTACACCAAGTCTGTATTGAAAATATAGAATATATTATAAAACATTTAAGCAGTACAAAATGGGTTTTATAAAAAAAACAATAGAACAAAATTACTGTTAATTGGATTGAGACATTTACAATTGCAAATCTTGATTAAAATAAAGTCATTCAAAATTGCAATCCTGATCAATATTGTTATTTGATGAATAATTAACTGCATTTTAAGAATACACTGGCAAAATTATCTTTAATTTGACAGTTTCAAAAAAAGTGCTACATTCATTTCACCATAGGCCATTGTGTTTTTCCAAATGATAAATGATTGTAGTGTTTTAAAAAAACCTGTATATCACTGCAACTGCTCAAAAGTGTTAATGCAGTAAAGTGCAGGTTTTGAAAGCAATCTAGTTCTGGATATGCAAGGCTCATAAAAACCTTGTGTTAATATTGGGTGTGACCTCCTGCAGGGACCTAAGCCACAGGATGATAACCCATGGCCTATATGTAATTGATATGCTAGGGTGCTAGAACATATTTGTGTAAAACAACACAGTGGGTGATAGGTAATAGCAGATAACTCAGTTTCACATCCATAGAATTTTGCATTGGAAAATTCATACAGAAAATATTGCAAAGCACAGTTATGATTAGTTAAAAAATATGATGCTTACAATGGATTTTTTTAACTTCCATTTCATATAGGGTTCTTGGGGATGTGGAAATAATTAATATATCAAAACACTGCTTGAGTCCTCTAAGATTGTTATCAACAAAAAGTGAATTTTCAAACAGGAGCCTAGAGGCAGACTCAAGATTCCAGACAGATTAAAACTGTGCCTCAAATCATTTGCTGATAATATGCTTGGAACTGGCAATCCGAAGTCAAAACCCTGCAGACAACTCCAAAAGAAAAAACATCAGGCAAAGGCACACATTAGGAGGACAGAGACATTTTATGGAATCGAGTGTTCTGGAATGCATGGAAAACTCAGGAGAAATGCCCAAGCATTTCAACAGTGAACTGGTTGAAGACAAAATTCCCATCTCAGAACACACCCATTTCAAAATGGATTGCAGAAGAGCATCTGTGAAGTAACAGAGCAGATCTTAAGATGAATAAAATTAAAAAGGCAGATATAAGCCAATTAGATGATTCTTCAAAGGAAGAGTCCTAACTTTCTGCAGTTATTGTCAGGAGGTGATAGTACCAGTTTTTTTGGTAGGTCTTCTGAAGCCTGATACAAAATTTCCATGCATACTTCTATGGAGTGCATAGAACTCAAGACTGCTTTACTGAAGAAGTTTATGTAGTTTGTTAAAGTGCCATAATAGTTGTTACATTATGGTCTTCCGTTTTACCACCCCCCGCCGTGGGGATACGGAACCAATTAGATGGTACCGTCCCAGGCGCTTAATGGACCCTGATGGGTTCCAGGCGGCGCTGGGATCCCCACCTGCCTCCGTCGCTCACAATTCGGCGGATGCCTTAGTGGAAGCCTGGGAAAGGGCAGCCACTGAGGCACTGGACCGAGTTGTACCCTTGCGGCCCCTGACCCGGCGCAGATCCCAACGAGCTCCATGGTTCTCCGCGGAGCTCCGGGAGATGAAGCGTCGGAAACGGGGCCTAGAGAGCTGCTGGAGGTCCAGCCGATCCGAATCCGACCGGTTGCGGTTAAGAACCTATATTAGGTCTTATCTCGCTGCGATGAGGGTGGCGAGGTGTAATTACTTCTCCACCCTCATCGCGTCCGCAGATAATCGCCCGGCCGCCCTGTTTAGGGTGACTCGCTCACTTCTTAATCAGGAGGTGAGGGGGGATCCCTTACAGGGTCGTGCCGAGGAGTTTGGTCAGCATCTGTCAGATAAAATCGCTCGGATTCGGACCGGTTTGGACTCCAGCTGGGCAGAGTCTGGCGATCAGGACACGGGCGGTCTTGTCAATGTTATCTGGGAGGAGTTTGATTCTGTGACCCCTGATGAAGTGGACAGGATTATGGGGAGGCTGAGCTCCACCACGTTTATTGGACCCGTGCCCTTCCTGGCTGGTTTATGCAGCTAGGGAGAGGACACGAGGCTGGTTCCAGGCGGTGATATCTGCTTCCTTGAGTGAGGGTAATTTCCCCTCCGTCTTGAAGGAGGCGGTGGTGAGACCCCTCCTCAAGAAGCCTGCCTTGGACCCAGCTGTGTTGAACAACTTTCGTCCAGTCTCCAACCTTCGCTTTCTTGCGAAGGTTGTTGAGAGTGTGGTGGCGCATCAGCTCCCTCTGGTCCTGGATGAAGCGGATTATCTGGATCCGTACCAATCGGGTTTCAGGCCCGGGTACAGCACAGAGACGGCATTGGTCGCGCTGGTGAATGATCTCTGGAGGGCTCGGGATAGGGGATGTTCCTCTGTCCTAGTCCTATTAGACCTCTCAGCGGCTTTCGATACCATCGACCATGGTATCTTGCTGCGGCGTCTCAGGGGATTGGGAGGCACGGTTCTTCGGTGGTTCTCCTCCTATCTCCTGGGACGCTCGCAGTCGGTGTTGGCAGGGGGGCAGAGATCGGCCCCTAGGTCTCTCGTTTGTGGAGTTCCTCAGGGGTCGGTTCTCTCGCCTCTCCTGTTCAACATCTACATGAAACCGCTGGGTGAGATCATTCGTGGTTTTGGAGTTGGGTATCATCAATATGCTGATGATACCCAACTTTTCTTTTCGACCCCAAACCACCCCAGTGATGCCCTCGCTGTGATGTCCCGTTGCCTGGAGGCGGTTCGGGTCTGGATGGGGAGGAACAGACTTCAACTCAACCCTGACAAGACTGAGTGGCTGTGCATTCCGGCATCCCGGGACATTCAAAATGTTCCATCTCTTTCTATGGGGGGTGAGCTGTTACCCCCCGTGGATAGGGCTCGCAACTTGGGAGTCCTCCTAGATTCACGACTTACCTTGGAAGAACATGTAGCAGCTGTGACTAGGGGGGCTTTCGCCCAGGTTCGCCTGGTGCGCCAGTTGCGGCCCTATCTGGACCGGGATGCCCTGTGTACGGTCACTCATGCGCTCGTGACCTCTCGCCTTGACTACTGTAATGCTCTCTACATGGGGCTTCCCTTGAAGACCACTCGGAGGCTCCAACTGGTACAGAATGCGGCCGCGAGAGTTGTCTTGGGAGTTTCCCGGTACTCCCATGTTACACCTTTGCTCCGTGAGCTGCATTGGTTACCAGTTGTCTTCCGGGTGAGGTTCAAGGTCTTAGTGATGGTTTTTAAGTCCTTACATGGCATGGGTCCGGAATACCTCGGGGATCACCTGCTGCCGGCGTCAACTCCCCTCCGCCCAGTGCGTTCCCACAGAGAGGGCCTCCTCAGGGTGCCTCCGGTCAGAGAATGCCGGCTGGTGGCCCCCAGGGGGAGGGCCTTCTCTGTGGGCGCCCCGGCTTTGTGGAATCAGCTGCCGGTGGAGCTCCGGATGGCACCGGATCTCCGCTCCTTCCGGCGCGGGTTAAAGACCCACCTATTTGAACAAGCTGGCCTGGCCTGATGGGGAGTTAATTTGGGTTTTAAATTTTGCTATCTTTTATTGTTTTATCGTGGGCATTAATTTAATTCTATTTTAACTTTTGTAGTTTTGTATTTTTATCATATGCCCTGTTCACCGCCCTGAGTCCCTTGGGAGAAGGGCGGTATAAAAATTTAATAAAACTAAACTAAAACTAAACTAAAACATTTACGTTAAACATTAAAAACAAATTGCTGCATTTTACTGTTAAGAGATTACATTTTTTCTAAATTTAACATGAGTGGATATAGAGCTTCAGTTGGTACGAATGGATTTAGATTCAGCTTCAGATATGGCATTTCAATTAGATTTTGAGTTTTATATTCTGATTTTAGTACAGTTTTTGAATTTTATGTGGGGTTTTTTTAGTTTTGTAAAATAAGTAATTTCAGTATAAATACGCCATGTGTTGTTCTGTTCCAGCCTATGACCGGCCCTGTTGGAATGTCAGGGACAACCCCTTTTTTATATTCAATAGGCTGGAATTAAGCCAACCAAATTTATTTGCAAAAACTAAACGAAACAGTTCAAAACAGAGTTAAACAAATACAGACCGAGACTATATCAGAAGCTCTTCAAACGGTTGCCTTCAGCAACCAGCACCTCCCACACATTCCCCTTTTAAGTCTCAAGGCGTGGCTTCTCTTTGCCTTCTCCCGAGGTGCCTCATTGCTTTTCTTTGTTCACTTCTGCTAGTCTGCCTCCTGCTTCGAGCGTCCCTGAACAGAGCCAGCTGTGGATCGTCTTCTTCCAATCTTTCAGGCTCACACAGCTGGGTCTGAGGAGGAACAAGACGGGAGGGGCCTGGCTGAGAGCTCTGCGGTGCATCAGAACTTTCCTCTGCAACCAAAGGCTCTCCAAACCCCTCCTCCTCCTCTTCAGAATTGTCCGACTCAGCTGCCGAAACCACAGGCTGACGCTGAATCACAACATGTGTATATGTTTGTGCAGATTCTCAGTCATCCAGGTCATAGTTACCCCAAAGGAGCTTTTTCATGAGGCCAGTTGTCTTGTGAAAAAGCACCTTTGGGATAACCATGTATATATATTTTCCTTAAACACCAGCTTTAATAAACATGTTGTAATAGAAGTTCATATAGCAGTTCCTGGATACCTGGGTAGAATTTGTTTATAAGACCAAGAATATAATTCTGCATAAAGTGCCTAAAGTGCTTTTTCAAGAGGCAACTGGACTTTCTTGTTTTTCTTCTCAGAGCTGAAGAAGCTTGTTGCATGAGAAGCAAAACGTCTTTAAAAAAATCCAATAAAGTCCATCTGCCTGTTGAGAAAGCACCTTTGGGACAACCATGACCTGGATGATCTGAGAATCTCTATAGACAATTCTGCATAAAGATTTAATAAATCCGGATCTGTACATGCTTCTGTTTATACCCACCTAAAACACTGGAAACACTGGAAATAAATTGGTCTTGATTGTTCTTGCATGGGCTGATTTCCATGTAACACAGACAATAAACTTGACTTCCAGTTCACTAACTACATAAAATATCATAAAAATAAAAAGGATAATTAAGAATTTGTACTGTATGAATCTGCTATTAAAAAGTTAGATAAATTTATTAGAATTTACTTGAAAATTTTGTTAATCAATGTGACAAATAGGTTTAGGTTTAGGTTTATTCGATTTCTATACCGCCCTTCTCCCGAGGGACTCAGGGCGGTTAACAGGGCATATATAAATAAATAACAGTACAAAAATTAAAAAAGATTAAACCAATGCCCAATTAAAATACAATAACAATAAAGTAATTAAAAACCCGTTAAAAAGACCCTCCCCATCAGGCCAGACCAGCTAGTTCAAAGAAGTGGGTCTTCAGCCCGCGGCGGAAGGAGCGGAGGTCCAGTGCCATCCGGAGCTCAACCGGCAGTTGGTTCCATAGTGCCGGAGCACCCACAGAGAAGGCTCTCCCCCTGGGGGCCACCAGTCGACATTCCCTGACCGGAGGCACCCTGAGGAGACCCTCTCTGTGGGCACGCACAGGGCGGAGGGGAGTTGACGCCGGCAGCAGGTGGTCCCCGAGGTATCCCGGACCCATGCCATGTAAGGACTTGAAGATCATAACCAACCAACAATAATTTTGTAGGGATTATTTATTTGATAACACTTATAATTCTTATAAGCAGGCTATAAGCAAACAATGTCCTTGGGCATTCTAAAACCTTGTGTAATCTTGATGGGAGTTTTGTTTCACTGCTGACAAGCTCCTTCATTTTACATTAAGGAGATGGTGCTAGACTTCCGGAAGAAAAGAGATGAACCTGCCCCACTTTACATCGGGGGGGGGGGCAGTGTGGAGAGAGTTTCCTCCTTTAAATTCCTGGGAGTCTTACCTGGAAAGTCAGGCTCTTGAATGGGAAATAACTTTATGTATGATTGACTTGCGAGGCCGGTGTGTTGTGCAATTAGCTCACATAGTGTAACAAGATGGTGGGTTTGTTGTCACTGTGAGCTGTGGGGGGGGGCACGAAGGGAGGCTCAGCCAATCTCAATGTATACATGGTTGTACTTTGACAATAAAGATTCAATTCAATTACAAAGTAAAATAGAATACTGTATTTTTCCGTGTATAAGATGCTATTTTTTCCTGCAAACGCCTTGTTCAAAACTTAAGTGCACCTTATACAAGTGCAGCATCTTATACATGAAAAAATAATGGTAACCTCCGCAGCCCAGGGCATGCTGTGTGGGTTCTTTACATGCCGCTGACATGCTGCCTGGTGCAGGAGAATATCACTGGCCCGAAATGCCGCCTGGTGCTGGAGGATCACACTGCCCCAAGGATGCCGCTGGTCCCACTGAAGCCACCTTCTATGATCCATTTTTCACTGGCGCAGCTCGGGCTGAAGCCACAAGAGGCCCCAGGAAGCCGACTCAGTACAGTGATTGACGGCCGAAGGGATGGGCAGGACTAAGCCTGCAGAGCACCATCTGATTGGAGGAAGTCGCCTCCCTTATGTGATACTTCTGAGAAGTACCAGTAATTGGGGAGGCATCTTATACAAGGGTGCATCTTATAGCTGGAAAAATACGGTACTTAGGAATTTTGGATGAAATTACCATTGCTGGGAATTATTTCAGAATAGGTATGCCTTTGGATTTTTGGCTAATGCATAGTTTTGCAAAAATTGTTAATTCTGTATATAAAATATACCACAAATGGGGATATCATGTATCATAATGATGTCTAAACATGGTAATGCTCATGTAATTATCAAGGTTCAAGCTCAACTCACAAGACATTTAACTGTTAGATCAGGTTCCCCAAAGTAATAATATTGACTTCCAAGGGTACATGAAAACACCCAAGAGGTCAATGTTATTATTCATATTATTAAAGTACCGTATTTTTCGGACCATAAGACGCACTTTCCCCTCCCAAAAGTGAGGGGGAAAACGAGGGTGCGTCTTATGGTCCGAAGGTGATCCATATGGCCAGCCCCAACCTCCGCAAGTGGAAAGCAAGGGAGATTTGCCAGGAGCACAAATTGGCACATGCTGAGAAACGCCGATCTCGCACTCCTGCAATCTCCCTTGCTCTGTTTCAGCCTGCTTTCTCTTGTAGCAACGGAAACTGAAACCACATGAGATCGCATTCCTGGCAATCTCCCTCGCTCCGTTTCAGCTTGCTTTCTGCAAGAGAAAGCCGGGCTGCAGGGCCACCTCCGTGGGTACTGCTCTAACACAGAGGGAAGGACAAAGAGGGAGAGAAGGAAGGAAGGATGGGAGAGGGAGGGAGAGAGAGAAAGAGAGAGAGAGAAGGAAAAAGAAAGGGAGAGAAAGAGGGAGAGAGAGGAGAAGGATAGGGAGGGAAAGAGAGAGAGAGAGAGAAAGAGAAAGAAAGGGAGAGAAATAGAGGGAGAGAGAGAAAGAGAGAGGGAGAGAGAGGGAGAGAAAGAAAGGGAGAGAGGGAGAAATAGAGGGAAAGAGAAAAATAGGGAGAGAAAGAGGGAGAGAGAAAGAAGGAGAAAGAAAGGGAGGGAAATAGAGGGAGAGAAAGAGGGAGAAATAGAGGGAAAGAGAAAAATAGAGAAAGAAGGAGAGGGAGAGAAAGGGAGAAAGAAAGAGGGAGGGGGAGAGAGAAGGAGAGAGAGAAATTAAATTAGTAACATGATTGTTAAGTGAATCTGGTTTCCCCACTAACTTTGCTTGTCAGAAGGTTGCAAAAGGCGATCACAATGTGACCATCATAAATATGAATCGATTGCCAAGCATCCGAATGTAAATCACGTGACCCTGGGGATGCTGCAATGGTCATAAGTGTGAAAAATGGTCATAAGTCGCTTTTTTCACTGCCATAACTTTGAACAGTCACTAAGTAAATCGTTGTAAGTCGAGGACTACCTTTATCTTTTTTTTTCCTTTTTTTGGGGGGGGTCAAGTTTTTGACACCTTGCTGGGCCACTGGTGGTACTTGGACATTGCCTTGTCCTAAAAGTGGTACAATGGATGAAAAGATTGAAAAGCCCTGTTTTAGTATACTGAATATTGGTTCAGAATATTTTTTTTCCTTGTTTTCCTGCTCTAAAAACTGGGTGCATCTTACGGTCAGGTGCATCTTATGGTCCGAAAAATATGGTAGCTTTAAAGTAGGGAAAGCAATACTGGGATATAATCCCCAAAATGACAAAATGATCTCAGTTTGAATCCAAGGTAAACAATTCAATATCACAGTATTCCAACCACCAGTGCTGAAGAGGTTGAAATTGACCGGTTCTATGAAGCCCTACAGCACCTTATAGAACTAACACCAAAAAAATGATGTCCTTATCATCATGGGGGATTGGAATGCTAAAGTAGGAAGCCAAAAGATAACAAAAATAACAGGCAAGTTTGGCCTTGGAGTACAAAATGAAGCAGGGCACAGGCTGACAGAATTTTGTCAAGAGAATACGATGGTCATAGCAAACACTCTTTTCCAACAACCCAAGAAACAACTCTACACATGGACATCACCAGACGGTCAATACAGAAATCAGACTGACTATATGCTCTGCAGCCAAAGTTGGAGAAGCTCTATATAGTCAGTAAAAACAAGACCAGGAGCTGATTGTGGCTCAGACCATGAGCTTCTCGTTGCAAAATTTAGGCTTAAACTGAAGAAAGTAGGAAAAAGCACTAGGCCACTCAGGTATGAATTAAATCATATC
This sequence comes from Vipera ursinii, assembly GCF_947247035.1. NCBI lineage: Eukaryota > Metazoa > Chordata > Lepidosauria > Squamata > Viperidae > Vipera > Vipera ursinii. Next base: position 108,100,049 of record NC_139517.1, on the reverse strand, counting down.
CCTGTTGAATATACAGTAGAGGTGACAAATAGATTTAAGGAATTAGATCTGATAGACAGAGTGCCTGAAGAACTATGGACAGAGGTTCGCAACATTGTACAAGAGGTAGCAACTGGAGAGATGAAGGGAACGTTTCATGCAAAAATGAGCATGATAAAGGACCAAAATGGCAGGGACCTAACAGAGGCAGAAGAGATTAAGAAGAGGTGGAAAAATTACACAAAAGAACTATACAAGATGGAGCTTAACGTCCCTGATAACCACAATGAAGTGGTCACTGACCTAGAGCCAGACATCCTAGAATGTGAAGTGAAGTGGGCCTTAGGAAAGCTGAGCAACAACAAAGCTAGTGGAGGTGACAGTATTCCAGCTGAGCTATTCAAAATCTTAAAACACAATGCAGTAAAAGTGCTACACTCAATTTGCCAGCAAATTTGGAAAACTCAACAGTGGCCACAGAATAGGAAAAGATCAGTTTACATTCCAATTCCAAAGAAAGGCAGTGCCAAAGAATGTTCAAACTATCACACTATTGCACTCATTTCACATGCTAGTAAAGTTATGCTTAAAATCCTACAAGCTAGACTCCAGCAGTATGTGGATCGAGAACTACCAGAAGTACAGGCAGGATTTCTAAGAGGCAGAAGAACTAGAGATCAAATTGCCAACATATGCTGGATCATGGAGTTCCAAAAAAACATCTACTTCTGCTTCATTGACTATGCTAAAGCCTTTGATTGTGTGAATCACAACAAATTGTGGCAAGTTCTTAAAGAGATGGGAGTACCAGGCCATCTTATTTGTTTCTTGAGAAACCTATATGCGGATCAAGAAGCTATAGTGAGAACTGGACAAGGAACCACTGATTGGTTCAAAATTGAGAAAGGAGTCTGGCAAGGCTGTATACCAGACATGTCAAACACAAGGCCCGGGGGCCGGATCTAGCCCACGAAGTGGTTTCATGCAGCCCGTGAAGCCATCCTGGAAACAGTGAGGGAAAGGCCCCCACTGCCTTGGTCCTGGCCCAGAGACCCTCCTCCTGCCAGAGACCCTCAGATCTGTCCCACTCCTGCCCAGGCCCCCATAGGCACCCTTGATGCGAACGATGTAGAGCTGGCCATGCCCACCCAGTAAGCCATACGTACTTTAGCCACGGCCACCCAGGCCACACCCACATGGCCCCCTGAGGGCAACCGCAATGCTGATGCGGCCCTCAATGAAATTGAGTTTGATACCCCTGCTGTATACTGTCCCCCTGCCTGTTTAACTTATATGCAGAGCACATCATGAGAAAAGCAGGGATAGATGAATCAAAAGTTGGAATTAAGATTGCCGGGAGAAATATCAACAACCTAAGATACGCAGATGATACCACTCTAATGGCAGAAAGTGAAGAGGAACTAAAGATCCTCTTGTTGCGAGTGAAGGAGAGTGCAAAAGTTGAGTTGAAACTTAATATTAAGAAAACCAAGATCATGGCATCCGGCCCTTTCAATTCCTGGCAAATAGATGGGGAAGAAATGGAGGTAGTGACAGATTTTATTTTCCTGGGCTCCAAGATCACTGCAGATGGGGACTGCAGCCAAGAAATTAAAAGACACTTGTTTCTGGGGAGGAAAGCCATGGCAAATCTAGACAGCACACTAAAAAGCAAACACATCACTCTGCCAACAAAAGTGTGTATAGTCAAGGCTATGGTCTTCCCAGTTGCAATGTATGGCTGTGAAAATTGGACCATAAGAAAGGCTGAGCGCCAAAGAATTGAGGTCTTTGAAGTATGGTGCTGGAGAAGACTCCTATGAGTCCCTTGGACTGCAAGGCGTTCAAACCAGTCAATCCTAGAGGAGATCAACCATGATTGCTCTTTAGAAGGCCAGATCCTGAAGCTAAAACTCAAATACTTTGGCCACCTAATGAGAAGGAAGGACTCATGGGAGAAAAGCCCAATGCTGGGAAAGATTGAAGGCAAGAGAAGAATGGGATGACAGAGAATGAGGTGACTGGATGGAGTCACTGAAGCAGTAGGCGTGAGCTTAAATGGACTCCAGAAGATGGTAGAGGACTGGAAGGCCTGGAGGAACATTGTCCATGGGGTCACGATGGGTTGGACACGAGTTCACAACTAACAACAACAACAACAACAAAGTAGCTTTCACTAAATTATTTTCATATAATAAATGCTTGAGGGTTGATGAACAATATTAAACTTTGTGAAAGAGACAATGAGCTGAACAGCTGGGGACACCTGGTTTAGATGACATCTGCCATTGTCATTGACATTTTTGGCAGCTACAGCACACTTCTAGCTCATATTTAAATGGATGTCCACTAAGACTCCTAGATCTCTTTAATAGTTAGCACTTTTGAGCCACATACTACTTATTCTATACTTGTGGTTTATTTTTCCTTGTCTAAAATTTTACTGATTTGTATTTTGTTGGATGGGGCCCAGTTTTAGGTCTGTCAAGATCCCTCTTCTAAACTGTTGGATATTCCCCACCCCCCACCCCCGATTGATGTCATCTGCAAATTTGATGAGTTCACCTTCTGTCCTCTCACCTAAATTGTTTATGAAGACATTGAAGAGTATTGGGCCTAAGACAGAACCTAGAATATCCTAATGGGTTCTTCCCTTCATGTAGATGTTACGGTATTCCCTTGAGGATTACATGCTAAGTGCAATTGGTGAACGAGTTACAAAACCATTCTATCCCACATTTTTCTATCTTACAGAGAAATAGGTTGTGGAATGTCGTCAAGAACAAATCATACCAAACAAACCTTATTACATTCATTGACAAAATATCTGAATTAGTGGTCCAGCATAATGCTGTGGACATTGTGTACTTGGACTTTAATAAGGCATTTGGCAAAGTAGATCAACCCAAGAAGCTTCAGAAACTTTGAAAAGTGTGATTATAAAAGTGTAGTCTAGCACAATACTACTGAAAAAAAGATAAGAGATCCCAGAAAAAAAACAGCATGGTTTCATAGAAAACTCTGATAAACTGAAATATACAAAATAAAAAGAGGAACACATAATTAAGGCAGAATATCAGCATATAGCCCAAATCTGCAAAGATGAGGTCAGGAAAGCTAAGACTCAATTGAATTAAAACTTGCATCAAATGTCAAAAATAATAGAAAAAGTTTCTTGCAGCATGTAAAAAACAAGAAAAAAGTAATGGAAGAATAGCAATAGCAATAGCACTTAGACTTATACACTGCCCCATAGTACTATACCTCAGTCTCTAAATAATTTATAACATCAACATATTTCCCCCTCTCCCCCCCTCATCTGGGTCATCATTTCACAGACTTTGGAAGGATGGAAAGCTGACTCAACCCTACACCTGTTGGGATCAAACTCCAGATTATAAGCAGTTATCCTACAATCTGCATTCTAACTACTGTGCCACCAGGGCTTCTACAAGTATAGTGGTAATCTTTGGCTCTTATTCAAACAAAAATCAGAACCCAGAGTCATGTGTGTTTCTGTGGAGAAAGTAAAAATTCAGTCTATAGTATCTCACACTAAAATATTATGTAGTCATTGGGTCAAGAATCTCTGCCTGAGTCCTGAGAGCCAGTGCTAGACATTGTGCATATCGCATATAATATTTTTCTACATCTTTTATTATTTTCACTCAGAATGTATCAAGCAAGACTGTTTGTTGTGCAGTGCTAAGGAATGAGGGAATTCTAGAATGCTGAAATTCCACATGTTACATAATCTACTATTCTTTGGGCAAAATATACATCACCTTTTTGGATTAAACCATATGGAAATGAGTTCTAAAGCAGGGCTTTTCAACCGGTGGTACGCATACCACTGGTGGTACGTGAGCACCTGGCTGGTGGTACGCAGTCACTACACGACTCACCCTTTCACAGCGCCAAAAGCGAGTAAAAGCCCTGCTTTTGGGAGGGGGAGAGAGGATTCCCAAGGAATGCCGCCCGAAGTCAGAGCGCAGCTCAATTGAAGCCCGTTTTGCAAAGGGGAAAAGCAAGAACTGGAATACCCCTTGAGGGGTGAGTCATGCAAAGCGCTGAGCCACACTGTAGCTGAGAGGTGGCGGGCGATGGAGGAGGAGCCAGCCTTGGTGGGTGCCAGCGGCAGCAGCGGCATCCCCAGGAGTTTCTCCAGGCTCTGGATGGATGTCATGGGGATTTTGGTGAGCGGCTGGCCTACAGAGATGGGAAAGGTGACCTGGGTGGTGCACTGGGGGCTTTGGCATCCGTTTTTGAATGGGGACTCTTGGGGACAAAATGGGCCAGCCTGAAGAATCACCTTGCTGGCGGAAGGGGGCTGCTGGCGGGGGGGAGGGTGTTGGATTGGGCGCACTGGCAGGGGGGGGGGGAAATGTTTGTCCAGAAGCAGCACCTCTTCCTTTGCATGCTGATGCTGCTTTTTGGCCATCCCGATCCCGCTTAGCTCAAGCAACCCACTCAGGAGGGTGTTGGACGGGTTAGGAAATCCTGGCAGTTTGTTTTGTTTTGGTTCCCGAAGCCCCCTTTCTTGTTCTGCAGTGGAAGGGGACAGTTTGGGGTGGGTTAAATGTATGGGCTGAAAGTGGCACTGATCCTGGCGCGGCTGCTGAGCCCCGAAGAAGCATTTATCACCTGGAAAGCAGCACGGCAGGTCACACCTCTCGGCTGCTCCCTTCCCCTCCGTGCCTCCAAATCGATCCCCGAGAGGCATTACCTCACAAGAACCTCAACTCTGATAATTGATTGGTTCGCTGTCCCTTCAGTCAACTCCCTTGTCAAGCGGCTTGTAACTGGGTAATGCCGTTAAACTCTCATGCTGAGTGGGAGTGCATGCCGTGGCTCTTGCTCTCTGATAGGCTGCGGGGGCCACCACAGAGGGGAGGGCTATTTTATGATGGCGGGTGAGAGAGATGGGTGTTCTGAACCAGCCTGCTACCGGCCTTGCAGAAAGGCAACCCCTGTATAAACAGTAGAGACTGGAGAGCGTCTGAGGCTGGAAAGCGTCTGCCAAGATTTATTACACAAACAACAGAACAAGAAACAAAACACTGGAACTTGAATCCTCAAACGGAACGGTTGCTTTCAGCAACCAGCCCTTCCCCAAACACTCCTTTTATTTAGAGTTCAGGGCGTGGCCTCCCTGTGCCTCCTTCCGAGGAGTCCCACAGCCTTTCTCTGCTTGTTCCTGCTTGACTGCCTCCTGCGTCGGGCGTCCTTGAACAGGGCCAGCTGTGGGTCATCATCATCCGCACTCTCGGGCTCGCGCAGCTGAGAAGAGGGCCCTGGCTGGGGGCTCTGCGAAGCCTCCAAGCCATCATCAGCAAGTAAGTCTTCAACACCCTCCTCCTCCCCCTCATCTGAGTCATCCGAGACATCCGAGCCGGCTGCCGGACCCACAGGCTGGCCCTGAATCACAACACTATCCCGCACCGCAGGGCCCTTCCCCCGGGGCTGCCGATCCGGATGCGGTCGGGATGGGAATTGTTCGTGAAAAGCAGTCACCAACGCAGGGGCATGAACGGCGGTCGCGTCTTCCCATGTGAAGTCCTCCGGCCCGTACCCTTTCCACTCGATCAGGTACTGGAAACGACCTTTCAACCAACGGGAATCCCTGATGCTGGCGACCTCGTACTCGGGGGTGCTGCCTCCATCACGAGGTCCTGATGGGGGAGGTTCCGCTTGGCGGAGTGGACAAGCCGGTTGTTCGGGGACCAACAGGGACCGATGGAAGACTGGGTGCACGCGCAGGGAACGTGGCAGAGTTAAACGATAGGCGACCGGATTGATGACAGCCTCGACTGGGAACGGTCCAAGGTAACGGTGGTCCAGCTTCCTCGCCGGCCGTGTGGATGGTAGGTTCCTGGTGGACAGCCAGACCCGATCCCCCACCGATAGTGGAGGCATATCCCGTCTCGACCGATCGGCAAACCTCTTGTAGTCGGCCTTGGCTTTCTCCAGCTGCCGTCGCACCAATCGATGGATCGCCTGTAACTCCGCCATGAAGTCGTTCGCTGCCGGCTCCGGTGAGTCCACGGGAGAAAGGGAGAAAAACCGGGGGTGATAACCCACATTGGCCAAGAACGGTGTCATCTGCGTGGAGGTGTGCTGCGAGTTGTTAAAGGCAAACTCGGCTATGGCCAGATAGTCCACCCAATTGTCCTGCTGCAGGTTGACGTAGCAGCGCAGATACTGCTCCAGGATACCGATGACCTTCTCGGTACCCCTGTCAGTTTGAGGATGATGCGCGGACGAGAGGCAAACCTTAATGTCCAACGCACGCATCAACTCCTGCCAGAAGCGGGCTGTAAACTGGGCCCCCCTATCGGAGACGACTCTATCGGGGAGGCCGTGCAGCCAAAACACCTGTTGGATGAACATGCGACTAGTGGCGCGAGCTGACGGTAAGCCGCGACAGGGGATGAAGTGCGCCATCTTGGTCAGCATGTCCACCACCACAAACACTGTCGTGAAGCCGGAGGATGGGGGTAAATCCGTCAGAAAGTCCATGGACACAGCCCCCCAGGGTCTCTTGGGTGTTGGCAAAGGCTGCAGTAAACCAGGCGGGGCCCCTGTCGCTGACTTGGCCTGCCTGCATGGGATGCAGGAGGTGACATAAGACTGGACGTCGTGTCGGACTCGGGGCCACCAGAAGGTACGGGAGACCAGGTTCAGAGTCTTAAACAGGCCAAAATGCCCCGCTGCCGGGTTATCATGACACTGGCTGAGGACGAGTCCCCTGAGTGGCCCTCCCGGAACATAGAGCCGGTCACGATAATACAAGAGTCCATCCGTGACCGTCCAAGGCGAGTCTGGCCCCACCTCCTCCTTCCGCTGAGCCACCCACGCCTCCTGCTGCTGCGCCTCCCGGATCCGAGCCCGTATATCAACCGGCTCCCGCACCGCAGCAAAAGACTCGACAGGGATCACTGTCCTGGGCAGAAGCTTGTCTTCCACTCGGGTATATTCGGGCTTCCTGGACAGAGCATCCGCTCTCTGATTGTGCCCGCTTGGTATGTACCAAACCCGGAAGTCAAACCTCGCAAAGAAAAGGGACCACCGGATGTGGCGTTGGTTCAAATTCCGAGCGGTCTGCAGGCTTTCCAGATTCTTGTGGTCCGTCCGGACCTCGATTTGATGTCGCGCCCCCTCCAGATGATGTCTCCAAGCCTCGAACGCCACCTTGATGGCCAGCAGCTCCTTCTCCCAGATGGTATAGTTGCGCTCCGAGGGGTTCAATTTCCGAGAGTGATACGCGCAAGGGAAAAGGGTACCGCTGGGCGTCGTTGCCTGGAGTAACACGGCCCCAATGGCAATGTCGGAGGCGTCCGCCTCCACGACAAACGGCCGTTGCGGGTCAGGATGCTTCAAGATGGGCTCCTTCATGAAGGCGTCCTTCAAAGCCTGGAACGCCTGTTGTTCTGGTGCGTTCCACTGGAACCGAGTCTTCTTCTGCAGGAGCCGGGTGAGGGGGGCTGTCAAGGCGGCAAAGCCAGGGATGAATGTTCGATAGTAGTTGGCAAATCCAAGAAGTCGCTGAACATCCTTCACGCGACGCGGGGGTTGCCAACTCTGCAACGACTCAACTTTACTCGGCTCCATGGCGATGCCCTCAGGAGAAATGCGGTGACCCAGGAAATCGATGGTCACCTGGTAGAACTGGCACTTCTCCAACTTGGCAAACAGCCGATGTTTCCGGAGGCGCTGCAGGACCTGACGGAGATGCTGATGATGCACTTCACGTGACGGGGAGTAAATCAGGATGTCGTCCAGGTAGATCACGACAAACTGGTCCAACAAATCCCGAAAGATGTCGTTCATAAAATGCTGAAACACAGCGGGGGCGTTGGTCAGGCCAAACGGCATCACCGTGTACTCAAAATGTCCATAGCGAGTACCAAACGCCGTCTTCCACTCATCACCCGGCCGAACTCTGACGAAGTTGTAAGCTCCACGCAGGTCCAGTTTCGTGAAGATCTTAGCCTCCCGGAGTCGGTCCAAGAGCTCGGGAATGAGGGGCAGCGGGTAACGGTTGCGCACCGTGATGGCGTTGAGTTTCCGGTAGTCACAGCAAAGCCGTAACTCGCCCGACTTCTTTTTGACGAAGAGCACGGGCGCAGACACTGGCGAGGACGAGGGCCGGATAAAACCGCGAGCCAAATTCTTTTCCAGGAAGTCCCGCAATGCAGCCAACTCGGGCTCCGACATGGAGTACAAACGCCCCACTGGGAGAGGCGCATCAGGGACTAAATCAATGGAGCAGTCATAGGGCCTGTGCGGGGGTAATTGGTCCGCCTCTGACTCGCTGAACACATCAGCAAAGTCGGACAGTTCGGGAGGCAAAGAAACCCCTGGGGAACCCTCCACCTGGCCGGCACAGATATGGCGGGAGTGGTCCATGCACTGCAAGCTTGGAAAGGTGACCAAGTTCTGAGACCAATAGATCTGTGGATCATGCGCCCGGAGCCACGCCAGTCCCAAGACCACGGGGAAGTGCAGATCCGAAGTGATGTAGAACTGGATGGCCTCCACATGGGAACTGATGGCCATACACACTGGTTGCGTGGCGACCGTAATAGGCCCGGACAGGAGCACTCAACCATCGATAGTCTCCACTAACATGGGCGGATCCACCGGACACTGGGGAACAGCCCATTTGGCCACAAAGGCCGAGTCCATAAAGTTTGTGGTAGCCCCAGAGTCAATTAAGGCATGGACTGGAATCCCCTCTGGCTTGCCAGGAAGGATCAGACGTGCCTCCAAAATCAAATGCCGTGGAGGTTCACAGGCACCATCGGAACGGCGTCGCTCGGTGTGGTTGTTGGGGGTCGCCCGATCTATCACACCGTCTAGATCGGGCTCGGGGCGTTTCCCGACAGCAAAGTAGGGGACTTTCTCGGGGCAGGCTTGGTCACTGATGCCCGCTGACGCTTCTTTGGGCAAGAAGCAGCCAAATGTCCAGGGTCCCCACAGTAAAAACACAACCCCCCCGATCGTCGTCTGTCCATTTCCGTCACCGATAGACGAGACCTGGCGGCACCCAGCTCCATTGGCTCCTCCCTTTGGACTGGGGGCTCACGCACAACAGGGGTGGCAGGGATCTGTGGGGTGGCACGGCGACTCTTTCGCTGCTGCAGCCGGGCATCGATCCGCAGGCAAAGATGGATCAGCCCATTCAGGTCTGAGGGAATGTCCACGCGGGCCAGCTCATCCAACATCTCCTCCGACAATCCATCCTGGAAGGCATCCACGAGCGCAGCCTCATTCCAGGCGGAATCCTGGCTAAGCAGCCGGAAATCGCTGATATAGGCCTGTAGGGGGAGTTGACCCTGCCTCAGAGCTTTCAAGCGTCGGGTGGCAGTCTGCGTCTTAATTGGGTCCTCGTACATTAGGCGCATATAGTCACAAAACCCCACAAAGTTATCCAACAAAGGGCTAGGTTGTGCCAGCAGAGGCGTGCCCCAACGAGCTGCATCCCCCGAAAGAAGGCTTAACACGAATCCCACCTTATCCCGGTCAGTGGGGAAATCAGCTGCTCTCACGCTGATAAAAAGCTGGCATTGTCCCAGGAAGGCAGGAAACAGTTCTGGATCGCCAGCAAATTTATCCGGCATTGCTATCTGACATTTCCTCCTGGGTGGGGGTGCAGCATGTACCTGAGCTTGCAGTTGAGCCACCTGAGCTGCCAGCAAAGTGAGTTGCTGAGTGAGCTGAGCATTCTCGGCACGTAGCTGCTCCATCTTAGTAGTAAGGGGTGGGAGGCTGAAAGCAAACTGTTCTGAACCAGCCTGCTACCGGCCTTGCAGAAAGGCAACCCCTGTATAAACAGTAGAGACTGGAGAGCGTCTGAGGCTGGAAAGCGTCTGCCAAGATTTATTACACAAACAACAGAACAAGAAACAAAACACTGGAACTTGAATCCTCAAACGGAACGGTTGCTTTCAGCAACCAGCCCTTCCCCAAACACTCCTTTTATTTAGAGTTCAGGGCGTGGCCTCCCTGTGCCTCTTTCCGAGGAGTCCCACAGCCTTTCTCTGCTTGTTCCTGCTTGACTGCCTCCTGCGTCGGGCGTCCTTGAACAGGGCCAGCTGTGGGTCATCATCATCCGCACTCTCGGGCTCGCGCAGCTGAGAAGAGGGCCCTGGCTGGGGGCTCTGCGAAGCCTCCAAGCCATCATCAGCAAGTTCGTCTTCAACACCCTCCTCCTCCCTCTCATCTGAGTCATCCGAGACATCCGAGCCGGCTGCCGGACACACAGGCTGGCCCTGAATCACAACACTGGGAGGTTATGGCAGGAGAGATGAAAACGCTCCCAAGTGGCCTCATTATGGCTGCCGCCTCCCGTTACGGGTTGTGGTTTCAATCCTGGCACGCAGCTCTGGTAAGCAGGCAGGTGAGCACGAGACAGTTCAGAGCATCCCCAGCTGCCCCTTTTCCTCTTGAGCTTCTTTCCAGTAATGGAGGCTCAGGATGCCTAAGTGGCCTTATCATTAGCAAGCGATGATGAGCTCATGTTGATTTCTTAACCAGAAATCTCCCATCAGAATATATTTCTTATCATTAGAAGCATGTCTTCTTGTGACAGTTTGGGCTATACCGAGTATTAATTTTCCTCAATTTATGTCTGTAAAGTGATTTATCCCCTTCATGGATTACTGCCTTGTCGTGGCGAAGGGGCTTGCGTAATTCAATGAAGCTATGAGCTATGCCGTGCAGGGCCACCCAAGACGGACAGGTCATAGCAGAGAGTTCTGACAAAACGTGATCCACTGGAGAAGGAAATGGCAAACCACTCCAGTATCTTTGCCATGAAAACCCTATGGACAGTACCAAAAGGCAAAACGATATGACGCTGGAAGATGAGCCCCTCAGGTCGGAAGGCGTCCAATATGCTACTGGGGAAGAGCAGAGGGCTAGTACTAGTAGCGCCAGAAAGAATGAAGCGACTGGGCCAAAGCTGAAAGGACGCTCAGCTGTGGATGTGTCTGGTGGTGAAAGGAAAGTCCGATGCTGTAAAGATTTTTTCTCCATAGGAACCTGGAATGTAAGATCCATGAATCAAGGAAAACTGGACGTGGTCAAACAAGAGATGACAAGACTGAACATTGACATCTTAGGTATCAGCGAACTAAAATGGACAGGAATGGGTGAATTTAATTCAGAGACCATCAGGTATACTACTGTGGGCAAGAATCCTTCAGAAGAAATGGAGTAGCCTTCGTAGTCAATAAAAGAGTAGGAAAAGCAATACTGGGATACAATCCTCAAAATGACAGAATGATCTCAGTTCGAATCCAAGGCAAACCATTCAATATCACAGTAGTCCACGTCTATGCCCCAACCACCAGTGCTGAAGAGGATGAAATTGACCAGTTCTATGAAGCACTACAGCACCTTATAGAACTAACACCAAAAAATGATGTTCTTATCATCATGGGGGATTGGAATGCTAAAGTAGGAAGCCAAAAGATAACTGGAATAACAGGCAAGTTTGGCCTTGGAGTGCAAAATGAAGCAGGGCACAGGCTGATAGAATTCTGTCAAGAGAATACGATGGTCATAGCAAACACTCTTTTCCAACAACCCAAGAGACGGCTCTACACATGGACATCACCAGATGGTCAACACAGAAATCAGATTGACTATATGCTCTGCAGCCAAAGATGGAGAAGCTCTATACAGTCAGTAAAAACAAGACCAGGAGCTGACTGTGGCTCAGACCATGAGCTTCTCCTTGCAAAGTTTAGGCTTAAACTGAAGAAAGTAGGGAAAAGCACTAGGCCAGTCAGGTATGAATTAAATCATATCCCTGTTGAATATACAGTAGAGGTGACAAATAGATTTAAGGAATTAGATCTGATAGACAGAGTGCCTGAAGAACTATGGACAGAGGTTCGTGACATTGTACAACAGGTAGCAACCAAAACCATCCCAAAGAAAAAGAAATGCAAGAAAGCAAAATGGCTGTCTGAGGAAGCTTTGCAAATAGCTGAGGAAAGGAGGGAAGCGAAAGGCAAGGGAGAAAAAGAAAGATACACCCAATTGAATGCAGAATTCCAGAGAATAGCTAGAAGAGATAAGAATGCCTTCTTAAATGAACAGTGCAAAGAAATAGAAGAAAACAATAGAATAGGGAGGACCAGAGATCTTTTCAAGAAAATTGGAGAAATGAAGGGAACGTTTAATGCAAAAATGGGCATGATAAAGGACCAAAATGGCAGGGACCTAACAGAGGCAGAAGAGATTAAGAAGAGGTGGCAAAATTACACAGAAGAACTATACAAGAATGAGCTTAACGTCCCTGATAATCACAATGAGGTGGTCACTGACCTCGAGCCAGACATCCTAGAATGTGAAGTGAAGTGGGCCTTAGAAAAGCTGAGCAACAACAAAGCTAGTGGAGGTGACAGTATTCCAGCTGAGCTATTCAAAATCTTAAAAGACAATGCAGTAAAAGTGCTACACTCAATTTGCCAGCAAATTTGGAAAACTCAACAGTGGCCACAGGATTGGAAAAGATCAGTTTACATTCCAATTCCTAAGAAAGGCAGTGCCAAAGAATGTTCAAACTATCGCACCATTGCACTCATTTCTCATGCTAGTAAAGTCATGCTTAAAATCCTACAAGCTAGACTTCAGCAGTATGTGGATCGAGAACTACCAGAAGTGCAGGCAGGATTTCGAAGAGGCAGAGGAACTAGAGATCAAATTGCCAACATACGCTGGATCATGGAGAAAGCTAGGGAGTTCCAGAAAAACATCTACTTCTGCTTCATTGACTATGCTAAAGCCTTTGATTGTGTGGATCATAACAAACTGTGGCAAGTCCTTAAAGAGATGGGTATACCAGACCATCTTATTTGTCTCTTGAGAAACCTATATGCGGACCAAGAAGTAACAGTGAGAACTGGACACGGAACCACTGATTGGTTCAAAATTGGGAAAGGAGTCCGGCAAGGCTGTATACTGTCGCCCTGCCTATTTAACTTATATGCAGAGCACATCATGAGAAAGGCAGGGCTAGATGAATCAAAAGTTGGAATTAAGATTGCCGGAAGAAATATCAACAACCTAAGATACGCAGATGATACCACTCTAATGGCAGAAAGTGAAGAAGAACTAAAGAGCCTCTTGTTGCAGGTGAAGAAGGAGAGTGCAAAACTTGGGTTGAAACTTAACATTAAGAAAACCAAGATCATGGCATCTGGCCCTCTCAATTCCTGGCAAATAGATGGGGAAGAAATGGAGGTAGTGACAGATTTTATTTTCCTGGGCTCCAAGATCACTGCAGATGGGGACTGTAGCCAAGAAATTAAAAGACGCTTGCTCCTGGGGAGGAAAGCCATGGCAAATCTAGACAGCACACTAAAAAGCAGAGACATCACCCTGTCAACAAAAGTGCGTATAGTCAAGGCTATGGTCTTTCCAGTTGCAATGTATGGTAGTGAAAGTTGGACCATAAGAAAGGCTGAGCGCCAAAGAATTGAGGCCTTTGAACTGTGGTGCTGGAGAAGACTCCTGCGAGTCCCTTGGACTGCAAGGCGATCAAACCGGTCAGTCCTAGAGGAGATCAATCCTGACTGCTCTTTAGAAGGCCAGATCCTGAAGCTAAAACTCAAGTACTTTGGCCACCTAATGAGAAGGAAGGACTCCCTGGAGAAGAGCCTAATGCTGGGGAAGATCGAGGGCAATAGAAGAAGGGGACGACAGAGAATGAGGTGGCTGGATGGAGTCACTGAAGCAGTAGGCATGAGCTTAAATGGACTCCAGAAGATGGTAGAGGACAGGAAGGCCTGGAGGAATGTTGTCCATAGGGTCGCGATGGGTCGGACACGACTTCGCAGCTAACAACAACACTCAGTTTACGACCACAACTGAGCCCAAAATGTCTGTTGCTAAACGAGACAGTTAAGTGAATTTTGCCCCATTTACCTTTCTTGCCAGTTATTGAATCACTGCAATTGTTAAGTTAGTAACATGGTTCTTAAGTGAATCTATCTTTCCCACTAATAATATGTTTTTAATTACTGTTTTAAACTTGGGCATTATATTTAATCGTTTTTTAACTTTTGTATTCTGTTTTTATATTTATTGCCCTGTACACTGCCCTGAGTCCTTCGGGAGAAGGGCGGTATAAAAATATAATAAATAAATAAATAAATAAATAAATAAATAAATAAATAAATAAATAAATAAATAAATAAATAAATAAATAAATAAATAAATAAATGATCTGTTGTAAGTCGAGGACTACCTGTATAATCATTTTTTAAAATCTTCAATTCATGTTCGCTTCCCATTCGATGCGGAAAATGCTTTTGCCTCAAATCTCTGCAAAAGGCCCAGTCAGGCGAATTGGATCTCCCCATTTTCTGCCTCTCCAGTCTGGCCTTGGATTCTTCCTTATGGAAAACCAGAGAAATGAGCCAGTTCAGAGCCCCAAAGCCGGGTTTTGCCTTCTCACAAGCATAAATAATAAAACGCGCCGGAATGTGCAGGTCCGGCCTACAGCTGCCTTTGAGCTCGTTACATCCGGGCCCGGCGGCAACATTCGCTCTGTTGTTGCCATGGTAACAGCTTGGCTTGTGACAACCGGGCGCAGCGGGAGCCAGCAAGCTCAAAATGAACAGAAAGAAGCTGCAGAAGCTTACCGAGTCTCTGTGCAAATCCGCTAAACATTGTGAGTGAAAAATGGATCTACTCTCTCCTCTGTACCTCTTTAAACCCAGCCGCTCCTGGGTTCCTTAACAGATCAGTGAATTCGTGACAATTGTTTTTATATTGTTACCTCGACTGGATAAGATTGAGCTTTCCACCCAAAGATGTTAAAACTACAACTCCCAGAATTCCTTGTCAGCGGAGTAACCTAATTGAGAATGGCAATATTAAGAATATCGGGGAGATACATATTCAAATTTACATTCGATGATGAACGAATAAATCTTCATTGTTGATTTTGTTTCACTGTTTCCTTTTATAGTTAACAAATTTGAAGTGGAATGTCTCATAAAACTTTTCAACAACCTGGATGTGGAACCTAGCGACAGACATGCTATTGTTGGTTTAGATCGCAACTCATTTCGCAATATTCTACATGTGACATTTGGAATGACAGATGACATGATTATGGACAGAGGTGAGGTTAAATCAATGCTCATAAATTATTCTATTTTAAAATATTTTTGAAAAGCTATTTCAGATTGCAGTTTTGAAAATATTTCTATATTGGTTAATTCATGAAGTTTGAAAATCGCATGGAAGTCCAAATTGTTCCAGTTTTATTTAATATGGTTCACTGTTCATAATTGATAAGCCTTGGGTAGGATTTATTCTCCTGCATACTGAGTTCTATTGATAATATTATTTGACCCCCTTGTAGTATTTGGGTTTCTATATCATTTGGCTTTTTTAATGTCCCCATGTGTAACAAATAGCAATAGCTCTAGTAAAATATTTATAGTACAATCGGTCAATTATATTGACCCAGAGCTAGAAGTGCAAATTGTAATTTTAATAAAGATCTGGAAATGCTTCCACTATAGATAATATAAGCTAACTTTAGACACTAATCAATATTTACTGTTTGTACACTGTTGGGCAATATACGGTGCAAAATATAAAACCTCCTTGGAGTTGAATTTCACTCTTTGAGACTTCCATATGCCAATATGTAAAAAATTTGCTACTGACCTCTGGGATATTTTCAATGTTAGTCTAGCGCACAGACCTAGTATTTTCTAGTAATCTCCCATCTCACCACTAACTATATTCAACCTTTTTTGCTTTAAAAAAGGAGAGACAATATAGCAGTATTAAAATGTCATTAAAACTATGTTTAAATGTTACGGAATTGCTTTTTTAAATTTTCCAGGAACTTCAGATTCAGTAAAATTTGAATAGTGGAACTCCATCTCATATCAGAAACTTTGATTCAAATATGAAAGACTATGAAGATAGTCTTCTTTTGCAGAGGCATTTGAGGAATTACTTAGGGGATATCTGATTTGAAGACTGGCTTCAGCAAACACAATGCAAACACAAGCAATA
This sequence comes from Vipera ursinii, assembly GCF_947247035.1. NCBI lineage: Eukaryota > Metazoa > Chordata > Lepidosauria > Squamata > Viperidae > Vipera > Vipera ursinii. The sequence goes on along the minus strand of NC_139517.1, from coordinate 108,084,014 downwards.
GAAAATAATTCAACCAGTGTCTTAAACTTCAAAAGAGCTGATTTTAACAAACTCAGAGAGAACCTAGGAAAGATTCTATGGATGAAAATTCTAAAGGTGAAAACAACTCAAGAAGCATGGGAAACTCTGAAAAATGCTATCATAAAAGTCCAGTCCAGCACAATATCACTCAAAAACAAAAACAAGAAATTTAAGAAGAAACAAGCATGGCTGCACGAAGATCTCTCTGACAAACTGAAAGACAAAAATGATAAGTACAAAAAATGGAGAGAGGGACATATAACTAAGGCTGATTAGACAGCCAGAACATGCAAAGATGAAGTCAGGAAAGCAAATGCTCAGAATGAACAAAGACTTGCAACAGAAATCAAGGATAATAAAAAAAAGTTTCAACATATTAATAACAAGAAAAAGGTTAAGGAAATGATTGGTCCATTAGTGGGAGAAAGTGGCAAGAAGGTGACAAGCAACAGGAAGAAAGCAAAACTACTTAACTTGTTTTTTGCATCCATCTTTACACAAAGGGAAAAACAGTCCAACCTATCAAAAACATTACGGTAAAAAACAGATTAGAAACACAAGTTAAGATAGGCAAGACAATGGTAACTGAGCACCTGTCCACCTTAGACGAGTTCAAATCAGCAAGACCAAATGGATTACACCCCAAAGTTCTGAAGGAACTGCAGATGTGATCTCAGAACCACTGAACTATATCTTTAAAGCTCCTGGAGCACTGTGGAACTACCAGAGGACTAGAAAAGAGCTGATGTAGTTCCCATCTTCAAAAAAAGAAAAAAAAATGGATCCAGAAAACTACAGACCTGTCAGCCTGGTCTTAATACCTGAGAAATTCTGGAAAATTCAAGGTGCTGGTGATGACCTATAAAGCCCTACATGGCTTGGGTCCGGGATATCTGAGGGAACACCTGCTGCCGGCATCAAGTTCCCTTCGTCCAGTGCGCTCCCACAGGGAGGGTCTTCTCAGGGTGCCACCGGTAAGAGATTGCCGGCGGGTAACACCCAGGGATAGGGCCTTCTCAGTGGGGGCGCCTGCCCTTTGGAACCAGCTGCCAGTGGAGCTGAGGACTGCCCCCGACCTCCGTTCATTCCGCCGGGGCCTGAAGACCTGGCTCTTCGAGCTCTCTGGCCCAGGCTGAGGATTAATTTATTTTAATTGGGGTTTTATTTATACAGGGATAAATTTAATCTTTTTAAACTTGGTTTTTAACTTTTGTATTTTTGGTTTTTAATTACCCTGTAAACCGCCCTGAGTCCTCCGGGAAAGGGCGGTATATAAATGTAATAAAAATAAAATAAAATAAATAAATAAAAGAGAACTAAACAATGAATCAGCAAACACTTAGAGGCAAACAAAGTCATTACCAAAGCCAATATGGGTTTGTCAAGAACAGATCATGCAAATAAGACAAATCTTATTGCATTCTTTGATCAGATGACAAAATTAGTGGACCAGAGGAATGCTGTGGATATAATTTACTTGGACTTCAGTAAATAGACCACAACCTACTACTTGAAAAGATAGAAAATGTGGGTTACACAGCATCACCATCAGAGGGATTCGTAACTGGCTGACCAGCCGTACTCAGCGTGTGGTCCTCAGTGGAACTGCATCTACACGGAGGGAAGTTGTAGTGGAGTACCCCAGGGCTCTGTTCTGGGCCCAGTGTTCTTCAACATCATCAATGATTTGGATGAAAGGATACATGGGGAACTCATCAAATTCGCAGATGATACCAAGCTGGCAGGAATAGCCAATACACCAGAAGATAGGCTTAAGATATAGAAGGATCTTGAAAGACATGAACATTGGGCGCTATCTAACAAAATAAAATTCAATGGTAAAAACAGTAAGGTTCTACATTTAGCTAAGAAAAACCAAATGCACAGATATAGTACAGGTGGCACCTTGCTCAATAGTAACTGTGAGAGGGATCAGAATCCCTAGTGGACAGTCACTTAAATATGAGCCAACAGTGTACTGCAGCTGCCAAAAAAGCCAACACAGAGCTAGGCTGCATTAACAGAAGGATACAATCAAGTTCACATGAAATGTTAATACCACTTCACAATGCCTTGGTAAGGCCACACTTGGAATACTCCATCCAGTTTTGGTCACCACGATGTAAAAAAGATGTTGAGACTCTAGAAAGAGTACAAAAAAGAGCAACAAAGATGATTAGGGCAGGGCTTTTCAACCAGTGGTACAGGTACTACCTGTGGTACATTGGCACCTGGCAGGTGGTACGTGACCATCCTAGAAAAGTGGTAGCAGGGAAGGGCAATGAGCTGAACTGGTGGCAGGACCGCACAAGCCTGAGCGAGAGATGGGTGGAGCTGCAGGGCTGTCAGGGCTCAGTGGAAGAGCCAGGATCAGCGCTTCTTCGGGGCTGTCAGGGCTCAGTGAAAGCGCAAGGATCAGCGCCAGGCTCCATTTTGGCACTTCTGCTGAGCCCAGAAGAAGCACCAATCAACTGGAATGTTGTAGCATCTCCAGGGTCTTGTGATTTACATTCAGATGCTTGGCAACTGATTCATATTTATGATGGTCACAGTGTCCCAGGGTCATGTGAAGTGACCAAAACCTGCTGCAACCACCCAGCAGAGGGGAGGAATAACCCCACCCCCGCTGCCAATCCTCAACTGAAATGCTCACAACAATAAAAACCTCGGACAGGAAGAGGAGCGCTGCCGAGCGGGCAGGCAGATGTCTTGCTTGGCTGTGGCTTGGGGGGCACTTTTTCAGTGCCATTGTAACTTCGAACTGTCACTAAGCGAACTGTTGTAAGTACAGGACTACCTGTACTTTATCACTTTTTCCCTTTTTTGGGGGGTGGTCATCAAGTTTTTGACACCTTGCTAGGTGACTGGTATTACTCAGATGTTGCCATATCCTAAAAGTGTTACAATAGGTGAAAAGGTTGAAAAGCCCTGGATTAGGGGACTGGAGGCTAAAACATAAAGAACGGTTGCTGGAATTGGGTGTCTAGTTTAATGAAGAGAAGGATGAGGGGTGACATGATAGAGCAGTGTTCCAATATCTCAGGGGCTGCCACAAAGAAGAGGGAGTCAAGCTATTCTCCAAAGCACCTGAAAGCAGGACAAGAAGCAAAGGATGGAAACTAATCAAAGAGAGAAGAACTAAAGAGAAATTTCCTGACAGTTAGAACAATTAACCAGTGGAACAAGCTGCCTCCAGAAGTTGTGAATGCTCCAACACTGGAAGTTTTGAAGAAGAGACTGGATAAACATTTGTCTGAAATAGTATAGGATTTCCTGCCTGAGCAGGGGTTGGACTAGAAGACCTCCAAGGTCCCTTCCAACATATTATTATTATGGTTGTTGTTGTTATGTAACAGGCAATAGGGAGAAAGCAGAGGTGTTTAACTCATTCTTTGCATCAGTCTTCACACAAAAAATGAATTATAGCACAACATAGGAAAAAAACTACTGCAAAAGACAAACTAGCAACAAAAATTAAAATAAGCAAGAAAATGGTAAGAGACCTTGAGGAATATAAATCACCAGGACCTGACAGATTACATCCCAGAGTTCTGAAGAAGCTGGCAGATGTTATCTCAGAAACATTGCACCATATCTGTTGAAAATCCTGGAGCACTGGGGAAGTATCTGAGGATTGGAAAAGGTTCCCATCTTCAAGAAAGGCGGGGGGAACAGACCCAGGGAACTACAGACCAATCAGTCTAACATCAATACCTGGGAAGATCCTGGAAAAGATAATAAAAATACAGATTATGCAAGACCTGGCTCAAATCAGTAACTGTGAGATGGACCTTGGATTCCTAGCAGATGATCACTTGACTATGAGCCAGCAGTGTGCAACAGCAGTCAAAAAAGCTAATACAATCCTGGGTTGCATAAACAGAGGCACAGAATCGAGATCGTGCACAGTATTAGTTTTATAAAATCCTAGTAAGACCATACCTGTAATACCAATTTTGGTCACCATACTACAAAAAACAGTTTGTGACTTTGGAAAAAGTTCAGAGAAGAGCAACTATAAATGATCAAAGGCCTGGAGACTAAAACATATGAAGAGCGGCTACAGGAATTGGGTTTAGCTAGTCTAAAGAAAAGAAGAAACGGGTGACATGATAGCAGTATTCCAGTATTTGAGGGGCTGCCACAAAGAAGAGGGCATTAAACTATTCTCCAAAGCACCAGAGGGCAAGATAAGAAACAATGCTTGGAAACTGACCAAAAAGAGAAGCAACCTGGAATTAAGGAGAAACTTCCTAACAGTGAGGACAATTAATCAGTGGAACAGCTTGCCTTCAGAAATTGTGGGCACTCCATCACTGGAGATTTTTAAGAAGAGACTTATCTGAAATGATATAGGTTCTCCTGCTTGAGCAGGGGTGTTGGACTAGAAGACCTCAAGGTCCCTTCCAGCTCTATTCTATTATTCTATTCTATTCTATTCTATTCTATTCTATTCTATTCTATTCTATTCTATTCTATTCTATTCTATTCTATTCTATTCTATTCTATTATTTTGGGATTACTGTTTCATTACTTTTATTGTGTTGTCAAGTCTCAGACATTCAGACACTGACCATATACACAGGTATAGGCAATGTTCATACTCAAGATAAGTCATTTAAATGTAAATGCCAACTCTGAAATAAAAGAATAGAATAATCTTTGTTTTTTCTTTCAGTGTTCCGTGCTTTTGACAAAGACAATGACAGCTGCGTCAGTGTAACAGAATGGGTAGAAGGCTTATCAATATTTCTTCGAGGGACTTTGGAAGAAAAGATGAAATGTAAGGTTTTCCTAGTAAAAATAGATTTTCATGTTAATTTGAATTTAGGGAAAATTCATTATGAAATACATTGTAAATACACTATATTGTACATTTTATATCATCTATACCAGACATGTCAAACCCGCAACATCACGTGAAGTCACATGATGTATCGGAACTTTTCCCCCATTGCTGGCAATGGGGTCGGCACGGTTTCCTCATGATGCATCCGGCTTGCGTGTTGGCATTTTGACATCCCTGATCTATACGATACATACTGTACAGTTACCAAATAGTTAGCCTTCTTTAACTTTAATTTAATTAGTTATTTTCAGTTATCTGGAAGGCATTTTGTTTGACATGCATGCAGTTAATGCAATTATCCCTTTTAGACTGCTTTGAGGTTTATGACTTGAATGGTGATGGATATATTTCACGAGAGGAAATGTTTCATATGCTGAAAAACAGTCTGCTAAAACAGCCATCAGAGGAAGATCCCGATGAAGGAATTAAAGATTTGGTAGAAATAACACTGAAGAAAATGGCAAGTATAATAAACTTAAAAATACAACTTATCAGGTTTAGATAATACTAATAGTTTACCCAATTAACTCAGTTGGGCTTCATTCATACACTTTGGATGATAAAAAGCCAAAATGAAATAAATAAACAGATAATCTTGAGAATCTATTGGGTAAATCATCAATGCCGAATTAGAGACTGGACCAATACCCAAAGAATATTTTTAAGTAAATAAATTACAGTAAGAATTATATGAAATATGACTGGCGTGCCAATAAAAAAATCATGTGTGTAATTCCAATTATAATTTAGCCCCAAATAATTATATATAAGGCTTTAGTCTAAATATAGTGATTATATGGGTTAAAATATCTTATTTCATAGGACTATGATCATGATGGCAAAGTCTCTTTTGTGGATTTTGAAAAGGCAGTAAGAGATGAAAATCTTCTCTTAGAAGCATTTGGGCCATGTTTACCTGATATGAAGGTACTTATGAAGTCTATATCTAAGTATATTAAAAATAATCAATTAATTTATTAGTAATTTTATCATGAACAATTGTTTGGATGCAATAAAATTGTATTCCTATTCTATGTTTGAACTAAAATTTCAGACATGTCAAACACAAGGCCCGGGGGCCGGATCCGGCCCACGAAGTGGTTTCATGTGGCCCGCGAAGCCATCCTGGAAACAGTGAGGGAACGGCCCCCACTGCCTTGGCCCTGGCCCAGAGACCCTCCTTCTGCCAGAGACCCTCAAATCTGTCCCACTCCTGCCCAGGCCCCCATAGGCACCCTTGATGTGAAAGATGTAGAGCTGGCCACGCCCACCCAGTAGGCCATATGCACTCTAGCCACGCCCACCCAGTAGGCCATGCCCACCCTGGCCATACCAACCCGGCCCCTTGAGGGCAACCGCAATGCTGATGCGGCCCTCAATGAAATTGAGTTTGACACCCCTGAACTAAATCTTCTCAATATAAAATTAAAGTTTTTAAACTGCTTTGAGTGGTCACTGAGTGAGGCTAACCAAAATAATTATATATGTATATGAGAGACTTTTAATGCTGATCGTCAAGCAAGCCAATTGTATTTCAGCATGCTTTAATTAGTCTTCCCTTTGATCTAAAATAATTTTAACCTAAGACTAAGCGGCTATGCTTAGCTATGCTCTATCTATAGATTATACTTCTCAAACATGAATATAAATCATCAGTATCCAACTTCTGGCTATTTTAACCAAAAGTTTTGGATTTGTTTTAGCTAAAGTACTATTTTCTATTTTTTCTGAACAATGTGAACAATGGCTCCATCAATTCATGGAGCTACTGGTAGATCAGATTCAAATATATAAATACATATTGAACAGTGAAAAGCTTTTTATCTGAAAAGAAGATTTATTTTTTTCCAGATACCCTATCTACTTGCTATTACAATTCTTGTTCCCATAACCTTTAACTGAGGTGAAACAGTGCATCACAGGGCAACATTTTTTGAACCAAGGTATCTCAAATGCATCCAAAATGTGGGACTTTTGACTCCTGTGAAATTGAAATCTGGCAAATATTATAAAATTTTATGATATAAAAATTACCATAAAACAGATGACATATACAAAATGTCATAAAATATTTATGGTGATATTGTTTGACTGTTACATAGTTCAACATATGCTATTTTCAAGGCAAATACATCTTTGAGTGTATCCAACTTTTCTAGTGAAGGCAATGCATTAAAATTTCTGTCATTGTTGAAGGTTTTGAGGAATTTTTTACCAAAGGAAAAATCTCTAGAGATGACCCAAAGGATCACAGGTTATCTAGTTTACTGTTAAGGAGAATGTCATCTTAAAGATTGACTAAGAGTAGGGTAATAAGGAGACATGTTCCTGGGGGCACAGATAGGGGATTAACTCTTATAAAAGACATATGTTTTGTATAAAATATGAAACACTTCCATGTATTATCAGTAGTCTTATAGAAACAAATCTGTTGTAAGCTTGATCATTTTAATCATTCATTTAGGTTTTTGACTCCTCTGGAAAAGTACATCATCAAATACTAAAGTCATGACTTATAGTGTAGGAACTCTTACAGTAAATTTCTTGTAATAAATTTTTCAATCAGTGCAATTAATTTTTTTTCCTGCGGCTATATTAATGTCTAGTTATATAAACTGCCTAACTACGTGCATTTCTGTAAACCAGAGTGTTTCAAAAATAAACACATCAGAATATCATTTATGTTTATGGATCATTTGATATGAACAAAAATATCAATGTAGACCCAGATCAATAAAGACCCAGAGAATGATGTAACTAGCTTCACGTACTTAGGGAAATCTTGATCTTTTTATTTCTCAAACAAGCAGAATTTTGGCAAATAATTTCAATAAAATGTGATATAACATGATTATTATTACATTTTTATTCCATCTCTTTGTATAAAACACAAGGGGACAAACATACCTATATTCCAGACTCCTATTTTCCCCACAGCTTCAACCCTTTGAGGGAGGGTTGGGCTGAGAGTGACTGGCCCAGAGAAATGACTAGCTCAGCTATCATTCATGCCTAAGGTAGACTTAAAACTCAAAAGTCTTGTTTTCTAGGCCAGTATTTTAACCATGACACCAAATAGGCTCTTAAAATTTGCTACTTAAAAGTGAGATATTGGACATAATTTTAATATTTTATTAAACATTTCCACATGTGTAGACATTGTTCTTTGGACATAAGTTTGTTATAGCTTTTTTTTAAAAAATGTTTATTTCCTTTACAGTGCAGGATGTCCTTTGAATCACAAGCTTTCCAAGATGCTCCTGAGTTGTAGATCTGCAAGTAGAACATAATGAATGAAATGTAATATAGCTGGGTAGATCCAATGCTTGCATCATAGGATATCATTAGGAGCACAAGAAAATAAGGTGATAACATTCACAGCCATCAATAAATTTCAATATAATAGATAATAACTTAAAATTTACAACAACTGTTTCATATTAACAAATGAAGCCATATTTCTTTGTCTAGAAACACAGAGCATACCTGTTTGTGAGTCAAATATAAATGTAACATGCAAGCAGAAATATTCATATTCGCCGCCTCTGCTTTATTACTGGCTTTGTTTGATTTTCCACTACTAATTTTTCAGATGAACTTAAAGTTTGAACTGGATCAGCAATCTAGTTTGAAAAAGAGAATTTACAGTTTAGTATGCATCTATAATGGAATAGAAGGGATTAAGCTATTGCAAAATAATTCATGTATACAAATTTTAAATGTTAGAACTACATATTTTCACAGCATTGAATGAAAAATTATTGGCCCACCTTCTTTAGTCTATTACGAATTAAGTTTGCTGAGGCGTTCAGTGAATCATCATCCATATCTATTTTAGGTGTTTCTGGTAGCTTTGGGCCAAAAATGATTTCTTCACCAATAGGCTCTCTTCCCAAAAGGGCAAGTTTGTTGTCTTCATCTCTTCTCCTCTTTCGTTCCTGAAGTTGAGTAGTTCGGGGCATGAATCTTGCAAGACCTTCATCACATGCAATCTTTCTTTCTAGGTTCCAGCAAGCCAATGTGTCATGCTCTTTTTCCTGTGGCTTATCCATTCTTAACTTTTGGCTAAAGCATGCAGATGTTGTAGCACAGTGACGAGAATAGTGAGGTGCTACTACCAGACTCTGACAATGTTGTTCTAAAGGAGATGTAATATGTTTCAATAATAATGTGGAACAGGAAGATTGACAGGGGTCCTGTGTATATGTTGCTGGATTCCATTTGCTAATGGCTGTTGTTTTAGATTTCCATGATCGACAATCAAACTGCATGATCTTTGAAGAACGTATACAACAATCTTGTTTTGTTTCCAGGGATTGCTCTTAAAACACACACAAAAATAATGTGTTATGTTAGTGCATGGTAAAAAAGGCATTTTTGAAGTGAACTTTAATTTTGTTAACAATTTACCATGGTAGAAAATAGAGAATAAGATTTATTTGATGAGCAGTCAAAAAATTGTTTTAATGTATTAGTTTCAGAAAAAAAATCACTCCAAACTATCTTTGTTCTGCTATGCTTTGGATGAAGAATTGGAATATTTTAATAAAATACATAAATGTCCATCATTCTGGGGGGTTTCTGGAGTTGTAGAAAAATGTCCAATGAAATAATAAGCAAAATAAATTCATGAACTAAGAAAAAAAATTAACTACGACTAATTCAAAGTAAATCCTGTAAACACTCTATTTTTTCTTTTGCTCCCATACTTTTTTCCATGCCAATTTAGATTTGAAATAATGCAAGAGGTATTCTTAATGAGAGTATAAAAAGCTTTTCAAACAGTAAATGTAAAGTCCTCATTGAGTTGAGTTTGACTTGATAACACCCTTGGTGAATTGATACTGGAATTTTTGGGGGAATTACAAAAGTTTGCTCTTGCCTTTCTACTGATGTAAAATAATAAAAGCCACAAACCTTTACAACTGGTTGCTTTTGCTATATATTTTCGTCTGTCTTTTAGTTTGTCTCTGGTCTCTTGTACACTCTCAAATTCTGGAGCATAGCATATATGTAGCAAACTGCCAAAGAAATTCCGCTCATCCAGTTTTCTTTTGGCTGCCCTAAAAAAGAGCAAGAGTGATACTCAATGTTGTTGAAGTTAAGTTTTCTTTAAATCCAGTAAGTTAAGTTTTAACTGTAAAAATAAGTGTTGTGGTCTATATAAAACTGATATATGAAAGAAGTTACAATATTAAACAAATAGGGGTTTTAGGCACAACAAACCAATATTTACTACCTTGCACTCTGTATTTTTAAAAACTTGATCAAGTACACTTCAGTAAATTCTTCTGCTGGATATCCATCTAGTGGATTATATTCCTCGACAGTACCATATAAAGCAAAAAGTTCAATTAGTTCCTTCATAACTCCCAATGCAGGAACACCTTGGATTAACAAATATCGAGACTCTAAATTGACAGTGTAAACCTGAAAAACAAAATTACTTTAATAATGCTTTCATATATGTAAGTGAGCCGTTCTATTTTGAAATTGTTTAATACAATATAACAACTTTAAAAGAATGTACCAGAAGTTAAATATTTTAGGATTAATGATCAAGTTCATCCATAGATCCATAGTACTCCTTACCTATGAACACAACTGGGACCAGAATTTCCACTGCTAAGCAATGCAGTTTTTAAATGAATTTCACCTGATTTTATGATCTTTTTTTACCAGTTGTTAACAGTGAACATTTTGTGGTCTCCATGAAGCATAAAAGATGTTGACCCACTAAAGAGAGTGCATAGAAGATGAACAAAGATGATTGGGGGATTGGAGGCTAAAACACATGAAGAACAGTTGCAGGAACTGGGTATGCTAGTCTAATGAAGAAAGGTGACATGATAGCAGTCATCCAATATCCAAGAGACTATCACAGAGAAGAGAGGATCGACTTATTCTCCAAAGAACCTGAGGGCAGGACAAAAAGTAACATAAGGAAACCTATCGCATTGAGATTCAACCTAGAAATAAGGAGAAATTTCTTCAAGGTCGTCCTGTCCTGTTCTGTCCTGCATAGGTGCTGCGAGTGTGTATGTAAGCAGAAAGGGGAGAGAGATTTGGAAGGAAGGCCAGATTTGCTTTTTATTCCGCTCTTAGGATTCCTACGGAGAGCCCAACAAAAGCATTTGTATCAGAGAGCGCATTCGAAAAGACCAGGACGTCGCTTAAAGCGAGAGCGCTTTCTCCTTTACCTTCACTGCTCTTGGCCGGCGCCCTTCGCGATACTTAGCGCGCGATGCACATATCGTCTGCTGTGCGTGATGCTGGCAGACGCCACCAACCTCCTCCTCACCAGTACCAACCGCCGCCATCTTCACTTCCGTAGTCTCTGTCGCCTCTTCAAACCGTCACCCAAGTCCTCCCCGCCGCCATGGGCCACTCAAAGGAAAGGCGAAAAGAAATCGATGAAGAACCCGGCGAGGGATCGAAACGGAGCCTTGGCACTTTATCCAATCACAGCAGGGAAAAACGGCTGAGCGTCTAACGACATTACGCTACCCCAAAAACGGCACGATACAGTGCCGGAAGCCGGAACAATACTTCTGACAATCCGATGACGGTTAAGAGTCGCGACGTCCTGTGGTTGTTTGTCTTAAGGTGGCCGATTCTGGTACCTGGCTTTGGATGGCCGGAGGTTCGGCTGTCATGTTGGGGGCAGGAGGATTCGGAGCAGCCGCGGCGAGCGTCTCCTTGAGCGGGGTCAAGAACTGCTTTCTGCACTTGCCGCCTGGGCTGGTTTCCTACCTCCGACTGCAGCAGGTACAGGAATTCAGGAAGGTGGCCACCAACCTCCATTCCGGGATCGCGCCTCTTTTTCACGGCGCCCCGTACTCGTTTTATGCTCCATGATTACTGAGGTTGAAGTGTTCGTTCACAGTTACAGCATACTTTTCTTAGCAACATTTTTCTATATTCAAGTATGGGACTGTTAGCACTTTAGACGAGCCACGGAAGGGGACTCTTGCCTGGCTCCAGATTGTATAAAAAGAACCAGACTTATCTGAATAACAGAGTTGGAAGGGACCTTGGAGGTCTTCACATCCAGCCCCCTGCTCAAGCAGAAAACCTTATCCGCTTCATTAGTTGTGCTAAGTAAAAACAGTTATTCGCTCCAGACGAAAAGGATATTTGCAGCGGTGCCAGATTTCTTGGCAACACTACAGGAATGATAGGTTATTATTGTCTTTTTCTGAGGATGTTCAATATCACCTGACATAGGTGCTGTCCCCGATCTTGTTGGTCATTGTGTTTTCGAAATTTGCCAATAGTAGGTGCTGCCGCCCACTGGGGATTACTTGCATATGACATCAAATATTATGAAATGGAAAGTGGCGTTTCATTGCTATATTTTTCAAGCATTGCAGTATTGAGAATAATCTGAAATTAATTGCAACTTTCAGCAGCTATTAAATGAATAGGAGTTTTAAATCTGATATAGTTAAATTTGATTTTTTTCCCCATTAAGGCCTGTGGAATTTTTTCTCATTGTGATGAACACTTTAAAAACTATTTTTTTATCATTTGGAAAAATATCTTATAACATCCAGGAGATGGTATCTTAATGCAGTGTAATAATTAAGGGGTGTGGGGGTTGAGTTCTGTATTAACTTTGCAAATAGTCTTAAAACAGAGCTAAAGATGAAATTAACAAATTCCAGGCCATCAAACTATTGACCCTCTGATTCAACCCTACCCTAATTCAGTGCTTGCTGGTCTTTAGACCTTCCAAAAAGCTGCTCCTTTCCAGATTACTGACAATTGGAGCTGGTCTTATAAAGGCTGAATCTGGCAAAGCTAAAATTAAGAAGCCTAAAACCATACAGGACTGTTAGCAAAATATAATGTACTATTTGTGTATCTAAGATTGAAAAGCGTACAGGTGATATACTATATGATGTGCATATGCAAGGCTGAAAAATGAGCAGCATGAATTTTATTAACCCATAAAAGCAGGAAATGTATAAAAAATAAAATCAAATATAAAATTCAAACCCTGAGTATTTTATAAATAGAGAAATTGATTGATTGATTGATGACTCTGGGCCTGTCACATTTAGACCAACCACTTCCATAGTGTTGCTGTTGCAAGAAAAATAGGCGTAGGAAAGAGTGTTAGATATGTTTGAGTTATCCATTAAAAAGCTGCGATAAAATACTACTACTAATAAGTGGGTTCAGGTCTTATGGTACTTTAAGATCCAAATTAAGAAGCATCTTGTTGATCGATGCCTGATATAATAGTTATTGGGGGGAAAAGTGATTCTTTGATTTTGGTATAGTAGGTGATGCTAAGATTGAGAAAAAATGGGGGAAAATTAAAATCTGTCATTTGCCGATCAAATTGGAATACTTAAGGGAAAGAAATCTTTTGTTATACCAATTTGATTGGAGCCCTCAGATTGATACCAAAGGACTTCCTCGATTTCTGGAAATACTGAATTTATTAGACCTGAATAGTCTAATTTTACAAAACTCCCCACTGTTGCTTGGGCTTGTATTTATTTGTCCACTTACATGAAATATCCCCTGTTTGTTTAATATAACTTTGTTCTCTTTGAAATTCATAGAATCAAGTTGTGAAAGCTTCTTGGGGGAATCAACCAGTATTCTTGGGTTGGATGGAAATCAAACATTATCGTCAAAGAGAGGAAAACATTGTTGAAATAAACAGACAATTAGCAGAAAAGCTTGGCATCAAAGATGGACAACAGGTTTGAAATGCAGTCTTCTGTTTGTACACTTAGAGTAGGATATGAAGTTAATACATATGGACAGTATCAGTTTTAGTTTCAAAATCTGGCTTCTTATTAAATTATCAAATTGTCTACAAGTTATGCTTATTAAAATACCGAGATCCAGGCAAACATAGTTCAAATGACATAGCTAACTTTTGAAATGATTATTGTATACATTCACTATTAATTCATTTGCTTTGCACCTGCAAAACACACATCAAGTGCTTTTTTATGGGATATGCAGACACGGTGCACAAACAAAGAACTGCACACAACAAAGAATATTGCTTGAAAGAAACATGCAGAAATAATACAGGTAGTCCTCAAGTGTAGACAGTAATGGAGCTTGTCCGTTACATTCAGAAATCGTGATGGCCATTAAATGAAGTGTCCACGTGATCGCCTCATTTACAGAGCCCTGTTCTTTCTTTTTCCAGTGCAGCCATTAAATGAATAAATAGATTGTTAAGTGAAGCACAGGGTCCCTCAGACCTAGCACAGGCCCTGCCCTGGCCCTCCCAAAACTCTCCCATTTCCTGAGGCCACTTCCCATCCCTTGGGATCCCTGCAGGCTTTGTGTCTACTTAGTGCCCCACCATGTCCCACACCCTTGTCACCCATGTCATCCGCTGTCCACTTACCTTTCAAAGATCTCTGGAACTTGGGTTAAGAAGAGGAAGAAGGATAGGCTGCTTTGTTCCTGGGCCATGTGGCACAATCCTGAAAGCTGCCATTTGGGGCCAGCCACATTAAATTGTGGGTGTTCTGAAAATGATGGTTCGCTTCTGGGATCAGCCTAGGAATGGAGTGGTTTGCCCTCCTTATTTAACATGAAATCCAGGTTGTTCTGATGGCCAGGGAACTTTCCAGAACTTGCATTAGGGAAGCAGAGCAGGCTTCTTCATTCAAAATACAGAATAACAGAGTTGGAAGGGAACTTCTTCTAGTCCATCCCCCTCAAACAGGAATATACCATTTCAGACAAATGGTTGTTCAATCTCTTCTTAAAAACCTCCAGTATTAAAGCACCCACAACTTCTGGAGGCAAGTCATTCCAGTGATTTAATGGTTCTAACTCTCAGAAAATTTCTCCTTAGTTCTAGCTTGATTCTCTCTTGATTAATTTTCATCCATTGCTTCTTGTCCTGCCTTCAGGTGCTTTGGATAATAGGTTGACCCCCTCTTCTTTGTGGCAACCCCTTATATAGTGGAATACTGCTGTCATTCCTAGTCCTTCTTTTCATTAAACTAGACATACACAATTCCTGCAACTGTTCTTCATATGTTTTAGCCTTCAGTCCCCTAATCATCTTTGTTGTTCTTCTCTGCACTCTGTCTAGTCTCAACATCTTTTTTATATTGTGGCGACCAAAACCGGAGGCAATATTCCAAATGTGGTTTTGTTGTTGTTGTTAATTGCGAAGTCGTGTCCGACCCATCGCGACCCCATGGACAATGTTCCTCCAGGCCTTCCTGTCCTCTACCATCTTCTGGAGTCCCTTTAAGCTCACGCCTACTGCTTCAGTGACTCCATCCAGCCACCTCATTCTCTGTCGTCCCATTCTTCTCTTGCCCTCAACCTTTCTCAGCATTAGGCTCTTTTCCAGTGAGTCCTTCCTTCTCAAAGTATTTGAGTTTCAGCTTCAGGATCTGGCCTTCTAAAGAGCAGTTAGGGTTGATCTCCTCTAGGACTGACCAGTTTGATCCCCTTGCAGTCCAAGGGACTCGCAGGAGTCTTCTCCAGCACCACAGTTCAAAGGCTTCAGTTCTTTGGCGCTCAGCCTTTCTTATGGTCCAACTTTCACAGCTATACATTGCAACTGGGAAGACCATACCCTTGACTATACGCACTTTTGTTGGCAGGGTGATGTCTCTTTTTTTTAGCGTGCTGTCTAGATTTGCCATGGCTTTCCTCCCCAGGAGCAAGCGTCTTTTAATTTCTTGGCTGCAGTCCCCGTCTGCGGTGATCTTGGAGTCCAGGAAAATAAAATCTGTCACTACCTCCATTTCTTCCCCATCTATTCGGAAGAAATTGAGAGGGCCAGATGTCATGATCTTGGTTTTCTTAATGTTTAGTTTCAACCCAACTTTTGCACTCTCCTTCTTCACTTGCAACAAGAGGCTCTTTAGTTTCTCTTCACTTTCTGCCATTAGAGTGGTATCATCTGCATATCTTAGGTTGTTGATATTTCTCCCAGCAATTTTAATTCCAACTTTTGATTCATCTAGCCCTGCCTTTCTCATGATGTGCTCTGCATATAAGTTAAACAGGCAGGATGACAGTATACAGCCTTGCCGGACTCCTTTCCCAATTTTGAACCAATCAGTGGTTCCGTGTCCAGTTCTCACTGTTGCTTCTTGGCCCACATATAGGCTTCTCAAGAGACAAATAAGATGGTCTTTAAAAACCTGCCACAGTTTGTTGTGATCCACACAATCAAAGGCTTTAACAAAGTCAATGAAGATGAAGTAGATGTTTTTTTGGAACTCCTTAGCTTTTTCCATGATCCAGCATATGTTGGCAATTTGATCTCTAGCTCCTCTGCCTCTTTGAAATCCTGCCTGTACTTCTGGTAGTTCTCGATCCACATACTGCTGGAGTCTAGCTTGTAGGATTTTAAGCATAACTTTACTAGCATGTGAAATGAGTGCAATGGTGCGATAGTTTGAACATTCTTTGGCACTGCCTTTCTTTGGAATTGGAATGTAAACTGATCTTTTCCAATCCTGTGGCCACTGTTGAGTTTTCCAAATGTGATTTTAATAAGCCATTATAAAATGGCATTAGCACCTGACATGATCTTGATTCTCTCTGTTAATGCAGCCTAGGACTGGGCAATGTGGCTTGATCCCAGAAGTGGATGCTATTTTCTGGTCAGCCTTGTTGAATTGTGGGAGCTCTGTAAATGGCAACTACTTCTGGGATCACACCCGGTTGCATAACTTTGCTCTGTTTCTCTAATTCAAGTTTTGGAAAGCACTGTGTTGTGTCCGAGCTCATGTTAAGTAAGCAGAACAAGCCTATTCGTTCTGGGGCCATGTGGCACAATCCCAAAACTGCTCATCATTTTTAGAGTAACCACAATTCAATACAGCTGACCAGAAAACAGTGGCTATTTCTGGGATCTCACCACGCAAGCCAAGAATGGAGTAGCCACCCTCCTTTCCTAGCCCAAGCTCTGGAGATTTTCAAAAAGTAAATGAAGAGGGTGTGGGACCTGATGGGATAGGAAGCACGCCCACTGGGACCCAGGGTAGGGAAGGAGAGGCAATAAGCAGGGGGACTACTGCAGTGTCCCTATAGTCAGTTGTAAGAATGAATCACTGTGGGGTGCAGCAGTGGCTGTAACTTTGGAACTGGGATGTAAGTAGCTTTTGGAAGGTCTGCAACCGATAAGCGACCAGTCGTAAGTTAAGAACTAACTGTATGTTGAATTATTTTCAATATATCACTTATACCTTGCCAGTATTGTGACCCCCGAGATGAGATCTGTACCCACCCATTTGACCTTCTGAAAATGCTTGAAGACCTGCCTCTGCCAACTGCCCTGGTTCCCCATTGGGGGCATGTCATTACGGAGATGGTTAATGGACTAAGATAAGATCCCAAACTCCTCACCATTGCATCTAGCTCCTTTCCTTCCCATCTTTGTCATTTTCTAAATCAATTTTAGTGTTAATATTTACTGTTTTGATCTTTTATTTTAGTAAACCACCTACAGTTGCCTCTACATAAGATGGGTGGCATTTAAGTTTAATAAATAAAATATAATATTAGAATATTTTTGCTTAGGATTCAGTGAATCAATCAGTGGAACAATAAATAAAAGTTTGCATGTACTAATATTGTTGTCAAACTCTTTAGTTTTTGTTACTGTCAGAATTGAACAAAATACCATTTATTTACTTGAGGATGCCAAAAATAACTTTTACATTGCCAAAGGGAATAAATAACACTAATTATATGGCCAAAATATAGTTTGAAAATGTATAATGTCGGTACAGATCAGTAACCATGTGATTCTTATGTCAGATTTTCTTTTCTCATTTAGAATTATTTTCAGTGGTCTGTGTGAAAATTGTGAAATTAACTTACTTAGATTTCTTATCTGCCAGGTATTCCTTGAACCCTGTTCTCAGGTTTTGTCCTGTCAGCAAGTAGAAGTAGAACCAATTTCAGCAGATGATTGGGAAATACTGGTAATTAAAGAGTTTTTTTTAAATATATAATACATATTTTCCCTCTTATCTGTTTCACATTAACTAAACATGCATTTTTATTTGATAAGGCCATTTTTGTGCATGCATTTTGTTGCAGTCTTCTCAACCAGGATCAGATTTTTTTTAACACTCTGTAAAATGATTATAGGAGCTGCATGCACTGTCCCTCGAAAGGCATCTTCTTGATCAAATTCGAATAGTATTTCCAAAAGGTGTCTTCCCAGTGTGGGTTGAGCAACATACTTGTATCTATATACGAATTGGTAAGTGGTTATGCAAGACTTTTATCAGAATAAGAGAGACAATTATAACTTAAGTGTTTATATTAACATTTCCATTTTTAATTTTAGTTGCTCTAAAACCCCCAGCTCTTTATGGAAGACTTGAAGCTTGCACAGAGCTTCTTGTATCTCCTAAATTACGGCAGTGTGAAGACAGTTCTGCCATGTTGCCTTCCCTGAAAGACGACATTATGCAGGATGATGTCCCTGAAACTGAATTAAAACCAAGGAACAGAAATGAGGAACCACACTCCAAAGAAACAAATAGGCAACTTCAGCAGGATCAGCCAAGTGCAAAGGGACCACTGAGTGGAAATATTTTCCCAAACATTTGGAATTTACTTGGGAACATTTTTTTTTATAATTCTGAAAAGAAACACGAGCCTTCTGGTGGTATTGATGAAATGAACACTGCTAAAAATCATCTGTTAAATTTGATTCAGGTGGATTCTGTTTTTAGAGTATGTCAGAGGCAGCTTCCCAGCATGAAAAATATGCTGGAAACATGTACATTTCAGGAATGCAACACTGTCTTTGTTTTTCCATGGAATGAAGTATTTCCTGTTTTAGAAGCTAATACTCAAGTTTCTTATGGGAAAATTAGTAAACTGCTTTCTCCAAAACAGCAGATGCAAGAGTTAAAGTATCATCTAACATCAAAGAAAGAGAAACACTTTTCTAATACAGAAGACCAAAAGCAATGTACGAGTAAGAGTCAAGAATCTAATGAGTTTTCTATTGTGAAAATAATATGGAATGGATTTGAGGATCTAAAGGATGCCATAATGTTCAATAACAATGTGGAACAACTACATGTTGGAAGAATTTGGGTTAGTGAAATTTATGAAGGATACAGGAAAAATCATTACATTAGACTCATTAGCATTTAAAATCAATTTTTGATGTGTTGTTGATTAACATTAGAGAATTAAAATATTTTACCTAAAAACCAAGCTGTATTAAATTATAGTGCTTATTCAGAAAAATGTGCTTATAGTGACTGCTAGACAGCAATCTCCAAACTATAATACTTAAGTAGTATTTTTATATTTAGTGAGCATTCTATCCTAATCCAACTTTAAATAAAATAAATTCAAATAATTTCAATTTTAAAATGCTAATTTAGTTTACTTTATTTACTTAAAATATTTATGTACCTTCCTAAATCAAGTTTATAAAGTGGATTAAAGTAGCAAAACAAAAATTAGTGTATTTTTCATTTGATTTTCTGCTGCAAAAATAGGGTTATAAGTTAATATTATTGCCATAAATAATGTGAGAGCCAGTTTGGTCTAGTGGTTAAAGCACAAGGCTAGAAAAGCAGGAGGATGTGAGTTCAAGTCTTACCTTAGTCATGAAAGCCAGATGGGTGAACTTGGACCAGTCATTCTCCCTCAACCCAATCTACCTCACAGGGCTGATGTTGAGAAAAAAGGAGGAAGCTGTGCTTGGATATGTTTGAGTTATTTGTGAAAATAATAAAGGGGATACAAATAATTAAACGAAAATTAAATCAATAAATTGATGGTGAAAAATAAAATGCAAGGAATCCCCTTTTTCCTTGAGAGAATTGAGAAAGCTGTTAACATTTTAATTACAATTATAGTCTTTGAATAGGTTTGAAATCTTAAGTTGCCTTAATTTATTTTTTTCTCAAATTTCTGTATCAACCATCTCACCTAAGCGATTCTACACAAACTTCACTGTGACTGCCTCTTATGAAATATTAAGGTTTTTCTATATTAGAGAAGGAACTGTTTACGAACTGTTTATTTTGTATTTCAGATACCTGAGTGGTTGAGAAAGAAGCTAGATATAGAAATCCATGCTGCTGTCAGAATCACATCAATCAGCTCAGATCCTAAAATTCCAACCTCTCTTAGACTACAGCCTGAACGGACTTTGGTGAGTTTGACCTAATTACTTGATAAACTGCTTCCAGTTATCTTATTGTCTACTTGCAGATTTTGCTTCAACTCTCCTCACAGGCCTATC
Source organism: Vipera ursinii (assembly GCF_947247035.1). Lineage (NCBI taxonomy): Eukaryota > Metazoa > Chordata > Lepidosauria > Squamata > Viperidae > Vipera > Vipera ursinii. The sequence goes on along the minus strand of NC_139517.1, from coordinate 108,063,903 downwards.
TGTGCTCTGTTGGCTACCTTGCAAACAGCACACCATGGCAGCAGTGATGGTGCCAGTGGTTCTGGGGCTGAAGTAGAAACCTGGGACCTTCAGCAGCCAGCTGCTACCGTCCCTAGGCCTCTATTGCAGCTCCAGCACCACCACGCCCACCCAGGAATGTCACCTCAAATCCTGCACCTATAGCTAGCCACCTCAGCATTGCCTCAAAACCTTCCAAGTCATTGCAGAAAGTGCCTGCATGATTTGGAGAAAGGCACACAAAATTTGGAAAAACAGCATTCTCATGAGGTTTTGGAGGATCTCCAAAGCATCTAAGAAGGGGACATGTGGCATTAGGGAGAAAAACTGTCATACCTAGGGCCAGGCCAGACATGCTTTATCAGCATTGGAAGATGATGGCAGAAGTCATCATAGGGCAATGGAGCACAGGGCAGCAGGGGCAGCTGAGTCCTTGCGTTGTGGAGATGGAGTGGCCAGGGCTTGAGGTAGCATGGGGCTTGAGGTAACATTACCTAGTGGTGCTGGCGGCTGAAGTAGACGCCCAGGGACAGTGGTTATTGCTGAAGGCCCTGGGCCTCTCCTTCAGCCCTAGTTCTGTTGCCAACACCATCACCAAAGAATGCCGCTCTGCAGGGCGGCCAATAAATGGGGAGGAGATGGGGGTGGGGTGGGAGGAGTTGAAGCAACCCTGTGGTCATAAATGTGAGCAGAAAAGTGCCTGAATATTGATCACATGACTGTTGTATCAGTTGTAACTTTGAAGACTGGGCATCATTATGATTCATTCAGTGTTTGTTTGTTTGTTTGTTTGTTTGTTTGTTTGTTTTTGGGACTTATATGCCGCTCTATCTCCCGAAGGATTCAGGGCGGCTAACAACAATAAAATACAATAATACAAAAGTTAAAAAGAAATTAAATTAATGGCCCCAGTAGAATAAATTAAAATCAAAATTAAGTTAAAAATTAAAAACATAATTAAAATCCCTGTCAGTCCACGTCAGCCTGATGGAAAAGGAGTGTTTTGAGGCTGTGGCGAAAGGACCGGAGATCCGGGGCCATCTGAAGCTCAAGGGGGAGTTGGTTCCATAGGGCTGGCGCTCCCACAGAGAAGGCCCTCCCCCGGGGGTCGCCAGCCGACATTGTCTAGCCGACGGCACCCTGTTGCCATGACTTCAAACAGTCGCTGAATAAATGATCATTAAATGAGGGCTACCTGTAATTATATTTTTTCTATTAATTTCTGATAATTCAAATGTTTCCTTGGTAATTATATTTTTCCAGCAACCTCATTCACATTCAGTCTCAAATTATTCAAAGATAATATCTTTATTATGAGCCATCAAGTTAATGTAATGGATTAAATCTCCCTAGAAGTTGTAATTTTTTAATGAATTCTTTTTTCCAAAGTTTTTCCAAATGAGTATTTGTATATTATTATTTATAAGCCTAATTTACTGAACAATCATAAATAAATGGCTTACACTCCAAAAGTGCTTCATGGGCACAGAAAGCTCTTGGCTTTCCAAAGATTCTTCAGTTGCTATCTGTTTCTGCTTTCACCCTCCATGATCCATCTCACAAGTTGCCCACATTTCTTCAATTCCTACTAACAATTCTGTAGTGTGGTAAAGAGAGTTTTGTTGATTTTTTTTTATTTAAAAGGAGCATGGCAGGAATTCTGCCAGTATAACTATGCTCCCAAATATTTAATTCAACAATGTTGGTAGAAACCGGTATGTTTAGTTTAGTTCATAAGCTGTATTTTATTTTTTTAGACTGTATTTTCCTACAATTCTGACTAATATCCGTTTGTTTAAAGCTATTAAGTCATTGTCCATTTTTTGGATCTACATTGCAATTGGTACCTTGGAAAAACCCACGGGTTTTATATTCTTCTACAATGCTGACTAATATCCGTTTGTTTAAAGCTATTAAGTCATTGGTCCATTTTTTGGATCTACAATGCAATTGGTACCTTCGAAAAACCCAAGGGTTTTATATTCTTTAGTTTCCAAAACAAGCACTTAGAATAAAATTGATGGGATGCTTGGATTGATTGAAGACTTACTCGAGGTTGATAGAAACGTAATGCCAATATGCCTGAAATTGTCATTTTGTATAAAAGGCGTAAACCCTACCAAATTTATATACTTTTTTCCCCAAAAACATCACAGTTCCTTAGAAGATAAGAAAAATGAGATCAACTTGTGGGATAGTGTTGTGATTACTGGTAACCCGTCAGCTAATAGGCAACAGAATGAAAAAAGCTCCTCATAAAAATCTTTTTTATTAGAAAAAATATTACTGAATTAAAGTCCTCATCCTTTTTCATTTTAGAATAAAGGAATAAGTGAAGAAGACATTAAAAATGCATTTAAGTTGTGGCTAGAGGATTACATTAGGCTTCCTTTGATCACAGCAGAAACAAGCTATCTACAATTAGCACTTAATTTTGGTAAGCAAAACTCAGCTACAGTTGTAACTATTGAATGTTGCAGGGTTTTCCCTATACATCCATTTTAAAAGATTTAGCCAATTACAATTGGATTTCAGGTAGTTTATCTACATCTAATATATTAGATTAATAATTAATCTTGCCATAAGTATTTTTTGATAATTTATAAAAAGTTGCAATATTGCAAAGGAAATGGGTAATGTTTTATTTATTTGATAGTAGCATATCCAATCTGAGCTAACTATAAAGAACCTTTCCCTCTGCTCTGTTTGGAGACCTCTGATGACACAATGAAACTCATTGTTATACTAACTAGATTTACAAAGTTAAATATGTCATATTTGTATTGAATAATAATCAGATTAATGCTCATTGTATTTTGGAAGGCCTGGAAGACTTTGTCCTCAGTATAGTCACTTCTGACACCGAAGAAGAGAAAGCTAAAAATGCTTTTATCCTGAGCCCTAGCTTGCTGCAGAAGGCAAATATACAAGTAAATATAACTAATTTTGACAGTTAATAATTTAAAATATTGATGCCATTTACTTAAGATTATTGTTTGTATCTGGTTTTCTTGATATTTTCTTAATATAAGCAATAAGAAAAATTAAATGATAATAAATTTCACTATTTAGAAATTTGCAATACATTATTTATTTATTTATTTTATTTATTTTAATCCCATTTCTCCGAAGACTCAGGGCGGCTTACAATTTAAGCACAAACCAATGTGCTTAGCAATAGCCTTCATTCTATGTATATGCCTGCTTATTAGGGATTTCGGGGGGCCCCAAGCGGCATATACATAGAATGAAGGCTACTGCTAAGCTTGTAAGCCGCCCTGAGTCTTCGGAGAAGGGCGGGATATAAATGGAATTAAAATAAAAATAAAATAAAAATAATATTTGAAGAGAATTGTGGTTGCAAAACAAGCTCTTATATTTGAATTTGCTGTTTCTGACTCCATAGTTGTGTAATTAGTAGCAGGTAAAACGTGATGTTATAACCTGAAGAGTTGAAGTTTTGAAATACAAGGAAATGTGAACCTTATTTTAAATGCAGTATTGTAATTTGAGGTATGCACGTCATTGTTTAAGTGCCTATTGTTATTTAAATGCATCAGTCCATATAAACAAGAAACAAAATTATCCTGGGCAAATTGTGCTCCAGTTCTGAACTTCAGATCTCTTTTACATCGTGGGTGAGACCAACATTTTCAGTTCTTTTTTTAAATAAAGAACATTAAAGCATAATGTGTGTGAAGTCTTAGAGCTTAGTATTTCAGTCTTAATACTTTCCCTTAACTGAATCACTTTTTCTTACTTCATGGGAGTTAATAACAAAATGTATGCTTTATATCTTCCATTTTTATAGGTGCCTCCGAACAAAAATAAGCTCCAAAATTGGTCCTACCCACTTTGTGTTGTTTTTATAACACTGATCACAGCTCCCCATTAATTGTTCAAAAAACCATTCTTGAAATAAAAAATATGCCTGTCCACAAAATAAGATGCCTGTTTTTATGTTATATTACATGCTTCTAAAGTTGGATAATTGCTATTTTTTATTTTTTAAATAATCATATTCATTATGACTTCTCCAGGATATTACTTCTGACTGATCAGAAATAAGCCTTAGTGAACTTAATAGGACTTACATCAGTATAAATGTGGCTTCTCCTTTATCACTTTTCCTGCCCCTAACAGTATATTCTTTCTGCAGATTTTGTTACATCCTATGCCTCCAGGATCCAGTGGTAGTAACTTCCAATCTTGTTGTGAACAGCCTTTGCCATGGCTCAGTCTAAATTGCTTAGGGTGAGTCATTTTAATAACAACACAAAGGAAAGAAATGAATGATGAATAGATGATTTTTTAATGTTCATTGTGCATTCATTGTGCATAATGTTCACCATCTTCATTTTCAGAAACATCCTAAGTGTAAACATACCATGTTGGACTGCTTTATATAGTATTCTGAAAACACTGGGCTTTTATTTAATACGTAACTTGATTAGGGTGAGATGGTAATTCTCAATTTTGTTCTTTGCAGAGGAGTGGATAACATTGGATTATCATCTTTGAAACACATATCACATAGCTTTTTGATACATCCCTTGTCTCAAAAACTAGCTCCCTTTTGTGCTGGACTATGCAGTGGGAGTATCCTAATTACTGGAGCAAAGGTAAATAGGCTTTCAATTTCTCTTAGCATGCAGGACATTTTCATTTTATTTGTCTTTTTATGTCAGGCAGTAATGAAATTATTTCAGTTTGCTTCTTCTAAAGGAGTTTTTATAGAGTTCTTTGACTTGCCTTCATGAGGACTCTTAAATATCGATGTATAACAAAGATATTTCTTTGCTGCATTTAGTATCATGCAGCTTTCTATATATGCCAGTAAAGAATAGGGGAAAGTTTTAAAATCTCTTCTAGAACCATGAAACAGGTAGTAAATATATAGATGATGATGGATCTTGCATAACTTGGGTTGTGTAAACTCTGCCTGTTCTCATGGATCTGAAATTTCATTAAATTCATATGATTCCAAGGTTTTCTTAGGAACCAGAGTAGATTTTACTGTGACACAGGGAATGCAAACATGAGGTGTTGAATTTGCATTACATAGAAATATAAAAGCAGATCTTCTCAGTCCATAAAACAGTTGCTGATCTGGTTCCTTCAAATGAGGGAATGGCAAATAATAAGAAATTATAAGATAAAGTAAGCTGAGCTTAGTTCCTACAGATAGCTGCTTAGGTGTCAAGGGAGAATCCCAGAACAGAGCACTCTGAAATCTCTTTGGAACAAGATGATCCCCATTTGACTAGTTGCCAGAGTCTTTAATTGGTAATAAACTGAGTAGTTACAGTCATTAATTTGATAAAAGCATTGATACAAAGCATAGGAAAATAAAACAGCTGAAATGATATATAATAACATAAGATATTTGAGTTCAATACTGCCACTGCTTAATCAAGCAGATATTTTGCAGGTGGCTGAAGGAATTATAGATTTCTGGACTTATTGAATTTACTCATTTTATCAGTTTATATTAAATTATTAGAACGTATTTTCTAAGAGAAAATTGCCAATTATAACAGACAGTAGTTTCCATAATTTTCAGTATGAAGTAGTTTCAACCCAATTTTCTGTTACAGGGAAGTGGCAAATCGACATTAGCAAAGGCCATTTGCAAAGAAGCATTTGATAAATTTGATAGTCACTTGGAAGTGATTGATTGTAAAGCTTTAAGAGGTAATGATTGCGTTTCTCTTTTCTGTATCTTTTTCAGTGATGGGATTTAGCTGGTTCATAACAGTTCAGCAGAACCGTTACCTACTTTCTCTTGAGTTCGGCAAACCAATTGTTAAAATGGCACTTGAAAAAAAGCGGAGTTTGTGTGCGCATCTCCTTCGCACTAGCCCCGCCTCCGCCATGCTCTCCACAGGCACCGGCCTGAGGCAGCATGGCGATTGGTTGGTGGACAAGCCACAAATGGGGATTCACCATCCATTAAACCCTGCCACTGCCAAAGTGGATTCTGGGCTGCAGTGTGTGCTGCAGTGGAGAGACGGCAAGTGGAACAGCCAGCGCGAGGGAAGGAGGAGCGAAGAGAAGAAAGAGGAAAAGCAGCTGAGTGAGAAGCGCCGCTGAAAACAGCGGAGTCTGTGTGCCTGCCTGCCACATGTTCACCCCGCATTAGCCATGCTCTCCACAGTGCTCTGCAACTGATCTGAGGCATGGAGAGCACATCTTATGGGTGAGTATGTAGCAGGTGCACACACAGACTGCTGTTTTCGGCAGTGCTTCAGTGCCTGGCTGGCCAGGACAGCCCCACTTCTCAGGCGCTTTTTTTCTTTTTCTCCCCACTCTTCTTTCCCTCATGCCAGCTGCTCCACTTCCAGTCTCTCCATTGCAGCCTGGGATCAACTTTGGCAAACTTTTGTGAGACTGCACATGTCAGTGGAGGAATGTGATGGAGGAATGCATAGGGGGAGAGGATCTGCCAAGCACCTTGGTAGAGGCTTTGGTGGGTGCAACATGGCTCAGCCAAAAGCGGCCGCAGAACAAGTGGGGTGGGGTGGGACAGATCCCCCCTCGCCTGCCCATCCACCGTCTTCCCTTTCATTCCCCTCTGATCCCTCTTCGCAGCTCTGCCCACACAGCCACCAAAGTGGCAGGTGGAGTGCCAGAATCAGAAAGTGCCTGCTTTCCAGCTCTGTTGTATTTCTCTGCTGCCACGGAGTTGGAGAGCTTGCCCTACCCACCACCTGTTCTGTTCCAGCCTACGACTGGCCTTGTTTGAATGTCAGGGACAAACCCGTTTTATAATCAACAGGCTGGAAAAAACCCAACCAAATTTATTTACAAAGAGTTCAAACAAAAATTAAATGAAAAGTTCAAACAAGACTTAAACCAAAAGGTTAAACAAGAGTTAAACAAGAATAACAGACCAGGACTCTAGCAGAAGATCTTCAAACGGTTGCCTTCAGCAACCAGCACCTCCCACACATTCCCCTTTTATCAGCAGTCCCAAGGCGTGGCTTCTCATTGCCTTCTCCCGAGTTGCCTCATTGCTTTCCTCTGTTCTGTTCTGCTAGATTGCCTCCTGCTCCTAGTGTCCCTGAACAGAGCCATCTGTGGATTGTCTTCTTCCAATCCCTCATGCTCACACGGCTGAGTCTGAGGAGGAACAAGATGGGAGGGGCCAGGCTGAGAGATCTGCAGTGCATCAGAACCTTCCTCTGACACCAAAGGCTCTCCAAACCCCTCCTCCTCCTCCTCTTCAGAATCATCCGACTCAGCTGCCGGAACCACAGGCTGACACTGAATCACAACACCACCTCCAAGATGCCCTCCCTTCCCAAAGCATTTCTATGCTAACCTTTCCAACTCTGACGTGGAACTCTGTCGCGTTCCTCCACTGCTGTGGGTAGTCCCAGAAACAAAAGAAATTTGTGGGACTAAAAAAAAAATTAAAATCAATCAATTCAAACTTCTTGTGAGAAAAAAAAAAGATCACAGCCGCAGAGGAACGCAACAGAGGAACACATCAGAGCTGGAAAGAAGGTTAGCATAGAAATGCTTTGGGAAGAGAGGGCATCTGGGCAGTGGTAGGTGAGGCAAGCTCTCTAGCTCCACAACGACAGAGAAATGCGATGGAGCTGGAAAGCAGGTGCTTTCCGGTTGCAGCCCTCCACCTGCTGCTTTGGTGGCTGTGTGGGCAGAGCTACCAAGAGGGCCAGGTGGCCGAAGGCACCAGCAGTCTGGCCCGGAAGGGGAGTGAAAGGGCAAACCCCCTAAGGGCACCAGGCGCTGAAACGGGCCTGTCGCTTTCTAGCAGCTACCCACGCCTGCCAGAGGGAAGGCCAGCATCTACCGGTACCGGCACTTACGGTAAACATGGCAGCTTTAGCATGGAAGGGGCAACTGGCATGGGCACTACACGGAGGACATTGGCTTGTTTCAGCACCCTCCCTGATCTTTCGGCACTCTGCCGGCACTTTGACCTTAGGTTGCCGCCACATGCACAAGCCATGCCCTGCCCCCCACGTGCTCACCACCTGCTATAATGTAAGATATCCCCTGAAAATAAGATCTAATGGATCTTTTGGTCAAATATATATATATATATATACACGTGTGTGTGTGTGTGTGTGTTTGTGTGTGTGTGTGTGTATATATATATATATGTATACATAGATAGAGAACTAAAGAGCCTCTTGTTGCGGGTGAAGAAGGAAAGTGCAAAAGTTGGGTTGAAACTAAACATTAAGAAAACCAAGATCATGGCATCCGGCCCTCTCAATTCCTGGCAAATAGATGGGGAAGAAATGGAGGTAGTGACAGATTTTATTTTCCTGGGCTCCAAGATCACTGCAGATGGGGACTGTAGCCAAGAAATTAAAAGACGCTTGCTCCTGGGGAGGAAAGCCATGGCAAATCTAGACAGCATGCTAAAAAGAAGAGACATCGCCCTGCCAACAAAAGTGCATATAGTCAAGGCTATGGTCCTCCCAGTTGCAATGTATGGCAGTGAAAGTTGGACCATAAGAAATTCTGAGCACCAAAAAATTGAGACCTTTGAACTATGGTGCTGGAGAAGACTCCTGCGAGTCCCTTGGACTGCAAGGCGATCAAACCAGTCAGTCCTAGAGGAGATCAACCCTGACTGCTCTTTAGAAGGCCAGATCCTGAAGTTGAAACTCAAATACTTTGGCCACCTAATGAGAAGGAAGGACTCACTGGAGAAGAACCTAATGCTGGGAAAGGTTGAGGGCAACAGAAGAAAGGGACGACAGAGAAGGAGGTGGCTGGATGGAGTCACTGAAGCAGTAGGCGTGAGCTTTAATGGACTCCAGAAGATGGTAGAGGACAGGAAGGCCTGGAGGAACATTGTCCATGGGGTCGTGATGGGTCGGACAGGACTTCGCAGCTAACAACAACATAGATAGAGAGATAGAGAGATGATAGAGAGATAGAGATAGAGATAGAGTCTTATCCAGTCTTATTTTTGGGAAAACATGGTAACAATCTAGTTTTGTGTACCTCTTTTATTGTTCTTATTTAAATATTAAATACATGAAATAATAAACTACTTTTCATATCGGTTTTTTATACTTAAAATGGTTATTAGGGCAGAGAACTGGTGGTTAAATTATTTGAATCCCACCACTGATCTTTTCCTACACACTGTAGTATATAGGAAATAGCGTTTGTTCAACTTAACAGTTCTTAAGAAAGAAATATATTAAACCATATGATTTTAACCAGAGTTCAGGTCTTCTGTCCGAATTATGATTTAATGTTTATATTTTGCCCTATTATAATGAATAGGTATTTGTAAGTGAGCGGTATTAACACTTGTGGATATAACCAAAACTGAAACAGAGTTACATAAGCATACATTGATAACTGCATTGAATTGGAAGCTGGTCCATGTTTTTTTCTATCACTGACAATGCATAACATTTCAGGGAAGAGATTAGAAAGTATACAGAAGAAGCTGGAAGAAGACTTCCTAGAGGCAGCATGGAGACAGCCATCTATCATTCTGTTAGATGATCTTGATCATATAATGGGTGTTCCCCTTGCTCCAGAACATGAGAACAGTCCTAAAGCAGTCCAGAGCACTTGTCTTGCTCATGGTAAATAACTTGGGTTTTTTTTAATTGTGCTGTTAAAAATATTCAAGTATATTAGCATTTTTCTATCTGATTCTAAATGTCTTCCTTAGTTAAATCAAAATGTGTTGCTTATTCCTTTAGGAAATAAGCAACTTCTGGAACTATATTCATTGACTGCATATGTTATGGGATAAAGCTGCAATTCATATCCACCAAATTTTATTGTAATTACTAGTTTCTTTTCCTGATATGCTGTAGTTTCAGCCCTGAACTAATGTGTCTGCATACCTAAACACCCCTAACTTTTTTATATTTCATATGAACTAGTAATGCAATTTTCAACTATTTATTTATTATGTTTACTTCACACCTGACATTCAGGAGAATATTCATAGTGGTGCTGGACTACCAGAATCCAGATATAACCAAAACTGGTTATTTGGTTAGTGTGAACTAGGTGGCAAAATTGTATACCAACTATAACCGACCATCAGCTTTTACATGTTCTGAAAGGGAAGTGCCATAACCAGAACTTTAGCTCTGTTATAAAACTAGTTCTCAACTTAACAACTGTTCATTCAGCAACGGTTCAAAATTAAAATAATGCAGAATAAAGGGATTTACAACCCCCTACCTATACATATGGCTGTTACAGCGCCCCCATGGTCACATAATGGCAATCTAGGTTCTTGGCAATCTGTTCACACTTCAAATGAGTTGCTAAGCCCTGTGCAAACATGTGATCACCATTTGCAATCTTCTCTTCTGGGTTTCCTCAGAAAGTCAACAAGGAAGCCGCCAGAGACAGTTACAAGCCTTTGCCACAGGACTGTCTCTGGTTCCTGGGGCTGGCTGAAAAAGATCCGTCAAGCCCCATTTTGAGATGGACCTTTTTCGGCCAGCTTCTAAGAGCAGAAGGACTGTCTGCTAGATTGATTGTGCCTGACATATGTGGCGGAGTCCCTCTAAGTGCCCTCCCTCCCAAAGACTCTGGGTTAAAAAAAAAGGCTATCCACTTTTCAGAAATAAGTATGAGAATGAAGAAGGGAAGGGAAGAGAAGGAGAGGAGAAGAGAAAAGAGAGAATAGGAATAGGATATTTTATTTGGCCAAGTGTGATTAGACATGCAAGAAATTTGTCTCCAGTGCAGAAGCTATTGAGTTACTAAACATTGCATTAAATGGCTTTCTAGCCAGAGAGCTAGAAAATGTAGAATTTCTAAAGGCTAGAAAGACTATGGCACAGAGCGGAGGGGAACTGCCTGTCTCTCCCCTCCCTGCCTGGACTAGGCTAGATCCATGGGAGATCTTTTTCTTCCAAACACTTTGAGAGCAGAATGCTGCTTGTAAGGTAGAAGGGCATGGTCCCTCCATCAGGCAGTGCTATTAATGGGGTTGAGCAAAGAAGTCCCCCTGCGAAACAATCCTTCTGTTCTCAAATGTTGACTTCAAAAGTCCATGGTGAGACCCAAGAGGGATTTTAATCCAGAGTGTGTGCTTCGTGGCACTTCAAACTCCCCACACTTCCAGGGCTCCATGCTAAGATCTTGCTTAGTTTTTGCAGTGGATTTTCCAGATACTGTATTTGAGAGCATCCGGGCTGCCTGTCAGATGGACCCCACCCCACGTGGGTCAGAGTCCCTCTATAAAGCAGCCCTCTCACTCTCAGATGCTGGTTGGCAAAGCCCCCCCCTCCTCTTTCAGAATGGTCCCTTATGCTAGCTTCCCAGGAAATCCAGTCTTTCTGAAGCAGAAATGATAATTTAGTTCCCTTATGGGTTGAAATGCATGAGTAGTGTTAATAATGTGTTTGCATCTGGATGCAAATGATACCAAGGTTAGGAAGTCAAGGTGCACACATTTAACAACTGGAGACACAATGTTAAGGTATAATCCCAAGTGTAAGGATAAGATATTCCTTTTTCTCATAATCAGAATGTTTTTGGCCAATGAAAGGAAGCTTGAATCTTTAGAATCCAAGCTCCATTTCTCCAGCCCAGTGGAGGAATTCCCTTCCCTTTAGACAGGCAGCTCTTTCCCTCTGTCTATTTAATGACCTACACAGTTGCTTAGCAACCACACCTGGGACAGCCAAGATAGTGAGCAAGGCAATCACATGGGTACTTTGTTTAACGACTGTCCTGATTTGCAACTGTAATAGACTGTCTCCATTATAGTTTTAAATTGAGGACTACTATAATTGATATAGAAGGGACGCGGTGGCTCAGTGGGTTAGGACGCTGAACTTGTCGATCGGAAGGTCAGCAGTTTGGCGGGTCGAATCCCGAGTGCCGCGTAGCAGAGTGAGTGCCTGTTACTCGTCCCAGCTTCTGCCCACCTAGCAGTTCGAAAGCACGTAAAAATGCAAGTAGAAAAATAGGGACCACTACGGTGGGAAGGTAACAGCGTTCCATGCTAGTCATGCCAGCCACATGACCACGGAGACGTCCTCGGACAAGCGCTGGCTCTTCAGCTATGAAACGGAGATGAGCACTGGCCCCTAGAGTCAGAAACGAGTAGCACGCATGTGCGGGGGAACCTTTACCTTTACCTTATAATTGATATGCTATATTGTATCCATACTTGACAACATAATAAATGCACAAAATTTAATGGCATTTCTTTATGGTGCAAAATTAAAATACTGTACAGGTTGTAGGTACATGAGACAAATGTCCATTAGAAACAAACAGATTACATAGTTTCAAAGCCAGAGGTCTTTTTATGGAACAAGCAGTGAACTTTTTAAGAAGTTCTTGTGAAAAAAATTAATGGTCATATAAATTCTGTATTATATATTTGATTGCATAAAAGTTGAACTTTTTTTAAAATTCTAGTTCTGAAAGAAATGATAAAAGAAGTTACTTCCATGCCCAGTTTGATTGCACTTATTGCCACGAGTCTGTCTGAGCAGTCCCTACATTCTTCCATCATTTCTACTCAAGGAATTCATATATTTCAGTGTTTCCAACATATTCAAGTTCCAACTCAGGTAAAAACCATAATGCAGCTTGATTCAGAAGTTATTTAAAACCACAGAATCTTATTCTGATTAATTTTGCTTGAAATTTAAAATACGATATATGAAATGCTTAGAGTTGCATTTTTATCAATTTCCAAATTTAGTTCTTATACTTACGTTTAAAATTGATGCTGTTTGTCTTTGTTGTGCTTCAGTTTTTTGTAGCTGGCATAGAGATAAAATTGAAGCTTTAAGGAGCTTCCTGGCTAAAATTGCTGTGTTTTTTTTCAGGGGCAAAGATATGAAATACTTGAGTCCATAATAAAAAACAAATTTGATTTCAGTTTAGAGAGATTCTGTGATCTTGATCTCCATCAAATTGCAAAAGAAACAGAAGGATTTGTAGCTCGAGATTTTACATTGTTAATTGATCGTGCCATCCATTCATGTATCCTTAGGAGGGGAACTTGTAAAAAAGAAGGTATGTGATGGTTTTATTCTAATATACTTTAAAACATTTAAAGGATTTTGTAATGCAAAGCCATTAAATATAGAAAATAAAGGGTAAGAGGGTTTTTCTTTCTTCTATTCAGTTGTGTCTGATTTTTGGAGACTGTCTGGACAAGTCCCAGCATTTTTCTTGGGAAGTTTAAGAATTAAAATAATGTAATATTGCATTCATATGTTTATTGAAGGCATAAATACAAAGATATTGGATCCTTTCACAAATGGATCCTTTGGCTGAACTGCTGGAGCAGTCACTCTTTACAATCATAGTCATTTACACCTTGCAGATAAATTGTAGGGTAAGGAAGGGGTTCTTAAATTTTGTAGAGCATTAACCATCCAACATAATAAATAAAGTTGTCTGAACCCTGATTAAGGAAACTGTTGGCTTTGCTCTGACATGGCCTCAAATGCAAGAGCTATTGAAAGAAAATCCCAGCATCGGTATCCCATTCATAGCCCTATCCGTTGCCAATAGCTCAGTCAAGGCTGTCCATGTTCAGGTGGAATTGTGACTCTACCCAAATTTGCTTCAAATCATTTAGGTGATCACAATCCACAATTTAGGATAAGCCATTAGACTAGTTAAAAATTTCATGGTATGAGATATTCAGAAATACTTTGTGTGTGGCTTAATATTCCAATGACATGTTCTTCTCTGTTTCAATAGATTTGGTTCTATCAACTTTAGATTTCCAAAAAGCTATACAAGGTTTCACCCCAATATCTTTGAGAAACATTAACCTCCATAAACCTCAGAATTTGGGCTGGGATAAAATTGGTGGTCTTAAAGAAATACAGCAAATACTTAGAGATACCATCCAGTTACCTGCAAAGGTATTTTTGTGTCTGTGTTTTTGTAATCCAAGACAATGTATCATTCTATTTTGTCTGTGAAGAATGACAAAGATTTCTGAAATCTCTAGCTTAAGAAACATCTGTTTCATAACCTAAAAAGGGCATGGGTATGTATATGTTGCATAAATAACTGGTAATTATTGGGCTAGTTTATAATACACATTAAATCACATTGAAGTAAATGCAAAAACATCATCAGTGGAAAGCACTGTTATATTTTTGTTATATTTGAAATAAATATAATTAAATAAAAGTTCTAGTTGTTTAAAAGAAGCTTCATTTTTTCCCCAGAATTGTTACTTGTGGAGATTGTTATGCTAATTCTATTGATAATTAGGAAATATTCTAACAACACACAGCACCACAAAAAGAGTCAAATGAGTGTTAAGCAGAGTTTTTGTTCTTTTAAAAGCAGATAATATTTCTGATATGTTTTATTTTCAGTATCCAGAATTATTTGCCAATCTGCCCATACGGCAAAGAACAGGAATCTTATTATATGGAGCTCCTGGAACAGGAAAAACTTTATTAGCAGGTGTTGTTGCCCAAGAAAGTGGAATGAATTTCATCAGCATCAAGGTAATAAATTGAAGTTTTATGTAATTCCTGAAAGTACTAGGGTGTAGTTGATTGGTTTCCAAGTAAAATACATAGTGTTGCCAAGTAACTAAAGCCCTTTTTAAAATCTGTAGGATGCAATTTTGAATCTGTTTTGCGACCATCTGTGTATACAATTAAGGTACATTAATAGAGTGATTATAGAAAGGCCTTTGATTGCAATCAAAGGCCTTTCTTTCAAGCTAGAAATATAGAAAATTGGTGGCAGAAAAAGACACAGTGGTCCATTTTATCAGCCCTTTGAGATTTTTGTTGGTTTTGTTTTCTTTTTAATTTATTGTTTTTAATTATTAATTATTATTATGGTCTGTCCACAATCAGTGATATGTTCAGAGTGGATTTGGCATTTTTGTCTGCCAATCAAATCCTTCCCAAGTACCTGGCATAGGCAAATGTTTGGATGTTTGATGGGGTTACAGATATTGTTACAGGATGTATGTATTGTATTGTATTGTATTGTATTGTATTGTATTGTATTGTATTGTATTGTATTGTATTGTATTGTACTATTTTATTTTAAATTTGGAATTAAAATGTGGAATGTGCTCAGAAAAATGGGCATCTCAGAACATATATTCTCCTTGTGAAGGATTTCAGGTTGGGAAATCCCACAGATAGGCCACTGTGGAGCAGACTGGCTCCAGGTTGACAAAGGAGTGGGACCGAGCTGTACACATTCTCCTTATTTATTCAACCTATATGTTAAATATAAATTAAGCAAAGGTCGATTGGAAGAAAGTAGCTATGGTTTTAAAACTAAAAGAAGAAACATCAATAATCTGTGCTAATAATAATAATAATAACAATAACAATAATAATAATAATAATAAAGTTGGAAGGGACCTTGGAGGTCATCTAGTCCAACCCCCTGCTCAGGCAGGAAACCTTATACCATTTCAGGCAAATGGCTGTCCAGTCTCTTCTTAAAAACCTCCAGTGTTGGAGCATTCACCACTTCTGCAGGCAGGTTGTTCCACTGGTTAATTGTTCTAAATGTCAGGAAGTTTCTCCTTAGTTCTAGGTTGCTTCTCTCCTTGACTAGTTTCCATCCGTTGCTTCTTGTCCTGCTTTCAGGTGACAACACTTCCCTGATAGCCTAAAAAAATAGGTATCCTCAACTAACAACCATTCAGTCAACAGCCATTCAGAGTTATGGTGTTGCTGAATAAATGGTTGTTGCAACTGGTCTTCAGAATGGTGGCAAATCACACAGCACCTCTCATGTACTCGCTTTCTCACATCCTCTCTGATATGCATAGCATCTTTCACTCAGCCTCCCAACCTGTGCAGTGCCTCTTATACACCTCTCACCACAACCACACAACTGTATGGCACCTCTTACACAGTCCTCGCTCCCCAACTATGCAGTACCTCATTCACATCCTTGTGCAACCTCCTCATACCATGCTGTATCTCTCATATGCCCTTTCCAACTCATGCAGCACCTCTCACACATCCCTCAGACCTTCACACACCCTCCCCAATCCACATGGCTCCTCTTGTACACTACTCATACCCTTCTGCTTGATATGCAGGGTACCGTCTCACTCTATCCCCAATCTAGAAGCAAGCATTTACATGCCTGTTGCTTGGCATTTACAACTTCTGCTGGCTTCCCCAGAATTAAATTGTAGGAAGTTCGCAAAAAGTTTCCTTATCTAGCAGCTGAGAGATTCAGTTAACAACAGCAGTTGAGACTGTCACTAAGTGATGAAGTAATCCTTTACAACTACATTTATCTTTTATATATTGATTTTTCTCAGTAATTTTAACCTATCCCAGTAGTTCAAAATTTAAAAGTATTGTATTATTGTTATATTTATGACTCGAAATAATCCTTATTCTTATCTGTTCCTCTTTTGTCATCTTCGAGAAGTATGAATCCTTGATAGTTTGAACATTATAGTAGAAAATAGAAATATTTGAAAACAATATACATTTAAAAGTGTGTTAGAAATATTTCATATATATTTAAAATCACTTACTAGTGCAATTGCTTTTCATTTGTACTATAATAACTTAGTGTTTTGGAACATTTACCATTTTGGTTTTTGCAGGGGCCAGAACTGCTCAGCAAATACATTGGAGCAAGTGAACAGGCAGTTCGCGATATATTTAACAGGTTGGATCCAGAATCGTGGTGTTGTTTCCTGATTTTTTTATGATTATTTGCTAAAGGGTGAAGTGAAAAAGACAGGGCAAGAGGGTTATGAAAGAGATGTTTAGTTATACTCTAAGTTACGTCACTGAAAAAAATGACTTATGACCATTTTTCACACTTACAACCATGGTCAAAATTTAAATGTTTGGCAATTGGCATATTTTTATAATAATGGCAGTGTTCTAGGGTCATGTGATCACCTTTCACGACCTTCTGACAAGCAAAGTCAAGGGGAAACCAGATTCCCTTTACAGCCATGTTATTAACTTAACAACTGAAGTGACTCAGTTAACACTTTCACTTAAGAAATATTGTAAAATGGGGCAAAACTCACTTAACAATTGTCTCGCTTATCAATGGAAATTTTGCGCTCAATTGCGATCATAAATTGAAGACTAACTGGACTTGCCAATTTCACATTTTCATTTTTAGCCAATAATATTTTGTTCTCCAGTCTGAAGTGTATTTATATTGCAGAGCTGAAGCAGCCAAGCCATGCATACTTTTCTTTGATGAATTTGATTCTCTTGCTCCTCGAAGAGGTCACGATAACACTGGTGTAACTGACCGAGTTGTTAATCAACTGCTGACTCAATTAGATGGTGTAGAAGGTTTAAAAGGTATGTATGTATTGGACCCAGACCAATCATAAAAGCAAGTTAAAATAAATATAGTAAATAAAACAATAAAATGACATTGTTAAAAATCCTGAAACAGTCATTTGAAGGTGCGCTAGGTGGTTTCTAGAAACCATGGTTATTGATAAAAATAATTGCAACCTTCTGAGAATTTAATTGCAAAAAGGAAAACCATAAATCCCATAATCATAAGAGTAGTTCAAATTATTGACAACTGGGGTTGTGAGTTTTCAGCCCTATTCTGCATATAATAGGCAACTGAATAGCATAACCACAGCTTTCATACTTAAGTTTAGTATTTCTGCTCGGTAACATTTTCAGTGGGGTTTTGAGTGAAGAATCTTGTTCGTTTATATAGGCCCCGGCTGGTCGGTTGGTCTTGTGAGTGGTTGACTGAGTCACAAGCCTGATTGAATCACAAGACTGTTTGAATCACAAGACTCATTCTGCTCTTGTGATTTCTGACTGGTTGCTGTGAGGCTTCAAATTCAGCTGGTGAGGGGGCAGTCAGTCCTGTCATTGATTAGTGGTTCGGGTAGTCTGCTCCCTTATTAGTTCGTATGCTGGTTCTTGTCAATGTATTTGTTGATGGACCCATTGGTAGAATGCCAGGCTTTGATAAACTAGCATGCCTGACAGGTTTTGGCGTGGCCAATGATTTCAGCTTTGTTCCAGTCAAGCCGCTGTTGTTTGTTATTGGTATGATTGGCAATCAGGGACTTTGGGTCATGTCGTTTGACAGCCACTGGTGTTCCTGGATTCTGGTTTGTAACTCTTGTCCTGTCTGCCCAGCATAGCACTGGCTATAATTGTTGCAACCAATTCTGTATGTTATGTCAGTGCCATTTTCCTTCCATGTACTGTCTTTGATCTTTGTTAGTTCCTGCCTGAGTATGAACCTGGGTTTGTGGGCTATTGTTATTCCAAGAGATTCCAGAGAGATTAATTTTTTTTAACCTGAAAAGGTGAAATCAGGCCTGTCAGGTAGAGATTCATCAAGCCTGGACATGGGGTTTGCTGCAATGAGAATACTGTAGATAGAAATGCAGTAAATAGATTCATTTAATAACTTTAAATAAAAAAAATAGTCTCCAGTCCCTTGTAGTTGTGCCAAGGTTTTGCAATTCCAAGCACTCTCTTGAATTTAAGAAAAGCATAAAACGGCACAGTACTGTAAAAAAAAGAAGAAGAAGCTGTCCCTATTCCTCAGCCTTATTCTACTACTAAATTTGGGAATTGGGAGATGAAACTTAATACATAGATTCAAAGCAATCCCAGCCACTATTAATTTGGATGATGTGACTGTAGGGTGGGAAATAAACCTTTATCAGAATCTGATTAGTTTGATCAGAACTTTCAGAGGAATAGCCATAACTAATTTCTCATACAAAATAGGCAGAGTTTGAGAGTATAGCATATCAGAAATTAGATATATCAGTTAAAATATATAATTAAGTAGATAAAGTATAATTAAAATAAGTTTAAAAAATCCGTAATTATTACATTCTCATGTCTGATATTTTCACAAAGTTGGCAGATTTTTACTAAAAATATTCTTAATTTGATTTTAGGAGTTTATATATTAGCAGCCACTAGTCGTCCTGATTTGATTGATCCTGCTCTTTTGAGACCCGGTCGATTGGATAAGTGTCTATACTGTCCACCTCCTGATCAGGTAAAGAAATAAAATACTATGCCAGATGTTACATTAAGGAAAGCTTGTTTTCCTCTGTAAAATAAAAAGGCAGAATGAAATATATTTCCTGACAATCACTAGTATTGCATGAAATCAGTGATAGTTTGCACTTCTCTTAACCCAGGGGTCTTCAAACGTGGCCCTTTCATGACGTGGACACGCTGGCTGAGGAATTCTAGGAGTTGAAGTCCACAAGTCATAAAAGGGCCAAGTTTGAAGACCCCTGTCTTAACCTGTTGTATGCATAAAATCAGATCAGTTATTACATAATTATGATCTCCAAGTCTACTGATTGTATTACCATCTCAGATGTCAAGCAGGCAGCCAGGTCATTATAACCCAATGGCTCAGGCTTTGTAGACACTCATAGTTTTAAATAGTGTTCAAAAATTAAGCCTTAGTATTAAATATTTTAATTTAAAATTTCCATGTTCTCAAAATCTTATGAATTCATTAAAATTATTCCTAAAATGTGTCACTGGCACAACACCGTACTCTTAACATTTGGTAAACTAATTGAAACATTTTGATTTCCAGATTTATAACAGATCGTTTCAGTTGGGTTAGGCTCTGGATAGGCCATGCTGTGTTCTGTTATCCAAAAGTGTGTTTTTAAAATACAGTACTGTATAAATATTCTTACACATCATCTTTAATACAATGCATCACAGGACAATATTGACATAAATGGAGAAGCTGCAGTAGCATATCTGTTTGTGAGTAAAGACACAATATTTAATTTCACTCACTAAACGTTTTGTTTCTGTAAGTAATATTGGGGATCTAGTCATAAGAAAGAATGTTTTTATCTTGTCAGAATTTTAAGTTAAAGATTAATCATTCTTATTTAGATCTAGGTAAGCTTTCAGTTGAGAAAAAAATGGAAATGTTTTTACTCTACAGAATAAGTCATTTATTTCCTGTATCTGTATGCTACCTTCATTTCAGCAGAGTCCCTTTTCCTAGCTGACAAGTGTTTCTAACGATAAGAATCCTTTCTTTTAATAACAAAGTTTCTTCTAATTTTCTAAAGGCTTCCCGATATGAGATTTTAAAAGCTCTGAGTCATTCTCTTCCTTTGGCGCATGATGTGGATTTTCAGTATTTGGCAGCAAAAACTGAGCATTTCACTGGGGCAGATTTAAAAGCTTTATTATACAATGCCCAATTAGAAGCAGTGCATGCTAACTTGAACTCAACTTTGCCCCATGTAAGTATATTGAAATATAAAAAATTTCCTTAGCCTTTGGTTTATAATTTCTAAAATGAGGCAATGATTGGGAAAATCTCAGATATCTAGGAGCCAGAACATTTAAAATGTGTTACTTAAGAACACATTTTGCATTCTTAATATTTCCAAAATATTATTTTGATTTCCCTGCACTGTAAAATAGTTATGACATCAAGGTGACATCAAGGTGAGTATCGTAAACATTGGCTTTGAAACACAAATTTCTATGAAAATTCCAATGATTTAAAAGCCTCGCTCATACCTATTTTTGTACTGAATATTGTACCACACTTAAAGCACTGAAAATATGCTGGCAATAGAGTTGAAGAATTTATTGCACAGCAGCAAAACGTAAAACATTTCAGTGACAATGCAATGTGATTGTATTCTCTGATTGAGATATATTTTTCCCTCTTTTCTGGGACTGACCACATACAGTAGTGTCTACAAGGAGATCAAAACAGGCAAGATGGCAGATGGAGGTTTGGGGTTTGGATTTCATGGTATATACTATTAATTACATATTATATGGTGAATATAAGGCTTTTTTACTGATGCGTATTTCTGTTTTAGCTTTATTTAATAATGGGATTTCTTGATTTTAACAGTTTCTTTCTTAGTCACTTCAAGTAAATATACAAATATACATCTTGCCAGCTTATCTATTAAACATTTCTTTTCTTGTTGCTTATTCAAGTACAGTCTGAGCAAGTGGCTCACTGAAGAAGCTACTTGGATAAGCAAAGAAACCAACAAGAAAAAAAGTTCAGTTGCCATGAATCAACTTCCAGACTATTGATAGCTATTTACAATTGTTATGCTGAATGATATTCAAATCTGGCATAGAATTGCTTTCTAACATATAAAAATTAGTATGTACAGTAATAATAATAATAAATAATAAAATAATAATAATAATAATAATAATAATAAGAAGAAGAAGAAGAAGAAGAAGAAGAAGAAGAAGAAGAAGAAGAAGAAGAAGAAGAAGAAGAAGAAGAAGAAGTAGTAGTAGTAGTAGTAAGGGACCTTGGAGGTCATCTAGTCCAACCCCCTGCTCAGGCAGGAAACCCTATACCATTTCAGACAAATGGTTGGCCAGTCTCTTCTTAAAAACCTCCAGTGTTGGAGCATTCACCACTTCTGGAGGCAGGTTGTTCCACTGGTTAATTCTGTTGTTCTAACTGTCAGGAAGTTTCTCCTTAGTTCTAGGTTGCTTCTCTCCTTGACTAGTTTCCATCCGTTGCTTCTTGTCCTGCTTTCAGGTGCTTTGGAGAATAGCTTGACTCCCTCTTCTTTGTTGCAGCCCCTGAGATATTGGAACACTGCTATCATGTCACCCCTCGTCCTTCTCTTCATTAAACTACACATAGCCAATTCCAGCAACCGTTCCCTATATGTTTTAGCCTCCAGTCCCCCAATCATCTTTGTTGCTCTTCTCTGTACTCTTTCTAGAGTCTCAACATCTTTTTTACATCGTGGTGACCAAAACTGGATGCAGTATTCCAGGTGTGGCCTTACCAAGGCATTGTAAAGTGGTATTAGTACTTCACGTGATCTTGATTCTATCCCTCTGTTAATGCAGCCTAGCACTGTGTTGGCTTTTTTGGCAGCTGCAGCACACTGCTGGCTCATATTTAAGTGATTGTCCACTAGGACTCTGAGATCTCTACATTAATATACTTATTTTATTCCAAACTGTTTATAGCTCCAATGTCAAACTGTTTGTATACATGATCTCCATATAGTTTGGTCAGCCTTTAGTCCAACAACTTAATATTCTTTTTTTAAGAGGAGGTTCAACATAATTAAAAATAACATAATTTGCTTGGGAAACATTATTTACTATTTGGCGCTAAAATCCTGAGCAGTATTATTTAGTACAGGATATAAAATAAAGAGCAGAATTGTTCACTATTAAATCTCTAAGCGTGTTTTTCTGCTAATTTATCAATCCTTACTGCTCTGCAATAAACAGGCACCTAGTTTTATTCAGTATTTGAAAATTCACCAATTATCTTTACTCTCCTTGCATGTTATAAATGAACTCATAAATGTTTACATTTTCATTTTTCTAAATTTATGGAAAATATTTTAATACAAGGAAGGTGTTTTCTCACAATGCTTGCAAAGGTTTTTATATAAAATCAATGTGCTGAACATTTAAATTTTTTCTAATTAAAACCTAGTTCATGCTAATTAAGAAGACCCATTGATATAGTCAGATATTTCTGTTTGATATACCTTTTATCTGTGATTTGATCATAAGATTTTGAAGGCAATTTGTAAGGTTATTAAAATAGAATTAGCAATTGAAACTTAAACAGCAATAACACAAATCATACCAGCAAAGGGGAAAATGTAAAATGCTTAAGATCAAACATAGGCATTTGTATTTAATGTTATGGTATTCATGTGGTTTTTATATTTTATTACTGATATTGATTTACTTTTTGATTGTGAGCTGCCCTCAGTTTAGTACAGTATAAGATGGGTGGCTATATAAATGGAATGAATGAATGAATAATGAAGGAAGGAAGGAAGGAAGGAAAAGAAAGAAAGAAAGAAAGAAAGAAAGAAAGAAAGAAAGAAAGAAAGAAGAAAGAAGAAAGAAGAAAGAAAGATTTTATCACCTACTCCAGGGATTTTCAAATTTGGCCCTTTTATGACTTGTGGACTTCAATTCCCAGAATTCCACAAGTCATAAAAGGGCCAAGTTTGAAGACCCCTGACCTAGTCCAAAGCCAAGAAGGGAAGGAGGAGGTCACTGAGGCTCTTGACCGAGTTGTACCCTTGCGGCCCCTGACCCGGTGCAGATCCCGTCGAGCTCCATGGTTCTCCGCGGAGCTCCGGGAGATGAAGCGTCGGAGACGGGGCCTACAGAGCGGTTGGAGATCCAGCCGATCTGAATCCGACCGATTGCGACTAAGAACCTATATTAGGTCTTATCTCGCTGTGATAAGGGTGGCAAGGTCTAATCACTTCGCTACCCTTATCGCGTCCGCAGATAATCGCCCGGCCGCCCTGTTTAGGGTGACTCGCTCCCTCCTTAATCAAGAGGTGAGGGAGGAACCCTTGCAGGGTCGTGCCAAGGAGTTTAACCAACATCTGTCGGACAAAATCTCTCGGATTCGGACCGGTCTGGACTCTGACTGGGCAGAGTCTGACGATCAGGACACGGGCGGTCTTGTCGATATTACCTGGGAGGAGTTTGATTCTGTGACTCCGGAGGAAGTGGACAGGATTATGGGGAGGCTGAGCTCCTCCACATGTTTATTGGACCCGTGCCCTTCCTGGCTGGTTTATGCAGCCCGGGAGAGGACACGCAGCTGGTTCCAGGCAGTTATATCAGCTTCTTTGAGTGAGGGTAGCTTCCCTGCCGTCTTGAAAGAGGCGGTGGTGAGGCCTCTCCTCAAGAAGCCTGCCTTGGACCCAGCTGTATTGAACAACTTTCGTCTGGTCTCCAACCTTCGCTTCCTTGCGAAGGTTGTTGAGAGTGTGGTGGCGCATCAGCTCCCTCTGGTCCTGGATGAAGCAGATTATCTAGACCTGTACCAATCGGGTTTCAGGCCCAGGTACAGCACGGAGACGGCATTGGTCGCGCTGGTGAATGATCTCTGGAGGGTTCGGGACAGGGGACATTCCTCTGTTCTAGTCCTATTAGACCTCTCAGCGGCTTTCGATACCATCGACCATGGTATCCTGCTGCGGCGTCTCAGGGGATTGGGAGTGGGAGGCACGGTCTTACAATGGTTCTCTTCCTATCTCCAGGGACGTTCGCAGTCGGTGTTGACAGGAGGGCAGAGGTCGACCGCGAGGTCTCTCGTTTGTGGAGTTCCTCAGGGGTCGGTCCTCTCGCCTCTCCTGTTCAATATCTATATGAAACCGCTGGGTGAGATCATTCGTGGCTTTGGAGTTGGGTATCATCAGTATGCTGATGATACCCAGCTTTTCCTTTCGACCCCAAACCACCCCAGTGATGCCCTCAACGTGATGTCCCGTTGCCTGGAGGCGATTCGGGTCTGGATGGGGAGGAACAGACTTCAACTCAACCCCGACAAGACTGAGTGGCTTTGCATACCTTCATCCCGGGTCTATTCGGATATTCCATCTCTTTTTATGGGGGGTGAATTATTACCCCCCGTAGATAGGGCTTGCAACTTGGGAATCCTCCTAGATTCACGGCTCACCTTGGAAGATCACATAGTGGCTGTGACTAGGGGGGCTTTCGCCCAGGTTCGCCTGGTGCGCCAGTTGCGGCCCTATCTAAGCCGGGATGATTTATGGACGGTCACTCACGCGCTCGTGTCCTCTCGTCTAGACTACTGCAACGCTCTCTACATGGGGCTTCCCTTGAGGACCACCCGGAGGCTCCAACTGGTACAGAATGCAGCCGCGAGAGTTGTGTTGGGAGTTTCCCGATACTCCCATGTCACACCTCTGCTCCGTGAGCTGCATTGGTTACCAGTTGTCTTCCGGGTGAGATTCAAGGTACTAGTAATGGTGTTTAAAGCCCTACGTGGCAGGGGTCCGGAGTACCTTAGGGAACACCTGCTGCCGGCATCAACTTCCCTCCGCCCTGTGCGTTCCCACAGAGAGGGCCTCCTCAGGGTGCCACCGGTCAGAGAATGTAGATTGATGGCCCCCAGGGGGAGATCTTTCTCTGTGGGCGCCCCGGAACTATGGAACCAGTTACCAGTTGAGCTCCAGACGGCGCCCGATCTTCGCTCCTTTCGCCGCGATCTAAAAACATACTTGTTCGAACAAGCCGGCCTGGCCTTATTTTATTGGGGTTTTTATTATGTATTAACTGTTTTTTAATGGGCATGTATTTAATTACTTTTTAACTTTTGTAATTCTGTGTTTTATTCTTGCCCTGTACACCGCCCTGAGTCCTTTGGGAGAAGGGCGGTATAGAAATATTAATAAATTAAATTAAATTAAATATATTCTACGAGATTTTGACTTTATTTATTTTCTCCTCAGGAGACAGGTTCCAGCTCAGATAGTGATCTTAGTCTATCTTCAATGGTTTTCTTAAACCAAAGTAGTGGGTCAGATGATTCTGCCAGAGATGGAGAAGGAGGCTTGGAACAGTCATTAACTTCCCTTGAGCTGTGTGACTTGCTTCCTGAGGATCCAAGGTCTAACATCTATCGCCTTTACTTTGGCAGTTCCTATGAATCTGAACTTGGCAATGGAACTGTTTCCGAAATGGTAACTTTTACACTTTGCTTAATTGCTTGTTTTCCCATTGATTTAAAAATCATATAATTGATTTGGAAGGGATATTTAATTTATCCAAATAAAATTCAGGTTTCTTTTTTTGGGGGGGAGTGGTAAATTAAATAAAAATAATTCCACACCTACAAAATCAGCAGAAGGAAATTTGAGTTTGCTTCTCTGGATCAGTACTTGTTCAAAGAATTTTGTATTCTACTCAATACATTGCATTGTTGGGACCAAAAAGTTGCATATTTTAAAAACCAATAGAACTTTTTGTATTTGCACTTTTCCTCCTCAGCTTCTATTTCATTAAAAAAAAAAGAAAGCTCCGCACTGAATCTGTTTCCCTGAATTGTTGATCGAAAAATGCTGTAACATAGGACAGTAATTCAGATAAAGAACATACAGTATATCAAAAGCAATAGGGGTCCGCAACCCCTGGGCCATGGCCTGCTGGGAACTGGACCGCTGAAACAGCAGACAAGCATGCCGAGCTCCATTTGCATAAGCAGCAGGCATCCACCCGAAACCATCCCTCCCCGCCACTCCCCGTCCACAGAGCCAGAAAAGTTAGGGGCCACTGAAATACAATTAGGATTGGTCTTTTCCCAGATGTTTGTGCTATGCAAATGAAAATAAAAAAACTCTATACAAAAACTGTGGTAAAAATATGGATGTCACTATGTATATGATACTAGTTATCCAAACTAGTAAGACAATGTGATATTATGATCTCCATTAATTATATTAAGACCTTTAACCGCACAGATAGTACTAATACAAATAACTTTCATTATAGACTTTTAAGTAAATTTAAAATCTTGATCAACAATCTTTTCTAGCCATCAAATAGTTCTATCCAACTCTTTTATATCTTTTCATAGAAGAATTAAATAAGTTGTTCTGTTTGACCAACTACAGTTGCTTTATGTTTTGGGCAAAGTGGTGATAAATTAAGAAAGTGAGTTGTTTCTTTTTGTCTTTCACTGTTTTTCCTATTCTTTTTGTCCTAATCCATTCTCTGACATTTCTGAAAATGCTCAAATTATCCAGTCTCAGAATGCTCCTCTGTTTCCTATCCTGAAATTTGCAAATTCAGGTGATCCTACTCTTCCTTCATTACTTTTTCTGTAATAGGAGGTGACCTTTGGCATTGTAATCCTAAACCACATCAAAACATTGCAAATCTCTTCTAGAAGACTCATCCTGGAATGAGACAACCCTAACCTCAGAATGGTCATATTAGTATACTCTGGGAGAAGAATGGAGTTCTGTTTTGGAAAACAGAACATTTAGGCACTAGAACATTTACGATTTACTTTTTTTTTTGCTTAACTATTTCCTGCAAAGGAATATATATATAAGCTTGTCTTATTGGATAGTCATTATGGTGAAACTTTTATTGAGATATTAATAACTTAAATGAGAAGGCTAACTGTTTTTATGTATAATGTTCCCCTTCTTCTCTCCATAGAGTTCTCAGTGTTTTTCAGGATCAAACTCCATAAACCATGAATTAACCAGCATAACTCTGAAGGATTTAGTATCTTCTCAACCTCCAACCTTAAGAACCACTTTACAGGAAGGTTTCCAAGAATTTAACCAAGAACAGATAGAACAACTCAGGGCAGAAGTCAATGCCATCAAAGCTAACTACAAAAGCATAAACAGAGTATGGGAAAAACTATAATTTTCTTCTCATAAAAATATTTTTAGATATGGTGTTACTAACTTTGATTCTGTAATTACAGTAAAACCATGGCCTAAACTATGTTTTTACAGCTTCAGTTTATAAACGTGTTATCTTAATTCAGACATTAAAACAAGTATTTATGACAGCATTTGTTACTCATAAAGATTCAAATTACTGTAGTGTATTGACCCAATAAGAATTAGAAGGTCTAAAAATAGAAAAGGATGTTTCATAAAGTTGCAAAATTGGAATGTCTTTGAAGTGAGGCAAGAGGAATTGTCTGCCTTTTTAATGTGGCTTTAACTTTTTTTTCCTTCTGGATCAAATTTGTTCCTTTGTTTTTCTTCTCTACTTTCCCTTTCTCTTCCCAGCACAACATCTTTCTATATATCCTATCCCAATACAGCTTTCTTCCTTTTCTTTGTCTCTGCTGAAGAGGAATGTGTGTGTATTTGTATGGCTGTATGACAATGAGGATAGAAAATTAATATTTGTAATTAATTGACATCACCTAGCTGACACTGACAGCTATGCAAGATTGTATCTGGTTAATAACTGAAACAGATACTGGAACTTCACAAATATTCCATGTAATTTCATTGTTGCCAAGGAAATATCATGGACGGTTTATAAAAGTCACAAAGAATCATGGTTTAGTCAAAGAATTTCTTTTTAATTTTAATTAAAAAAAATTGTATTCACCCTTCTTTTGGGGAAGGGAGATAAGAGTAGCTCTTGGAAGGCATATGTACATATACATGTGCAAATATATCACAAGCATATATTTTCTCCATGACTGCTATTCAGCTAGAGTTGTCAACCCTAATTTGATAAGATGGACAAGCTGGCTATTGCATAGGAGTTACTTCATAACTGTGAGGTTTGTCAACAAATACCCTGTCACATCAGGCCATCATATAGAATTCTCAGAAATGTTCAGAGGGAGTATTGAGTAATCCCTGCTGCCCATTTCACTGGTCTCACAACTTTACTTTAGCCCATGTTGTCCATCTGTCCTACTTTTTAAATTGGTTCTCAGTGTAAGAGCTAAGATGACAAAAGTACACAGATATTCAAAAAAACAACTATACATTATTTTTCAACATTTAACCCTTATCTGGGTTAATGATCCAAGATACTTTTCAGCCTAAGACAAAGAATAAAATACACATTTCCTACTTCCTTTCAAAAATATCCAAACAGATTGCCTTGTTAAAATAAGATTCAACTACCAGTTGGAGTACTATTTGCCTCTGAATATCTACCAGAGATAAATGCCTTACTCTAGGTAAAGATGAGGCTGGTTCTTTTATTATGTAATTTCAGTTCCTAGCCAACCTCCCAAATATATTTTTAACATGCTCATCTCCACAGAAGCAGAAATGTTGTTGTTTTTTCTGTAGCTCTGTAAAATTCAAGTATAATTATATCGTTCTAGCACTCATTGAAAATGGGAGTGACTGCATCAGTGAAATGGTGCTAATAGTGGAAAAATACATTTTTAAAGGTGGGGCACTTCTTAGATAAGTGCTAAAAGAAAAAGGAAAGCATGGTTTGGCTGCAAGTGCCTTGACTAGTGCTACTGAATCACTATAAGATCATTCAGTGTCACTTATTATCATTATGGTAGTTCAGAATAAAATATTTAGCAACTTGCTATCTCTAGTATAAACCTGGATTTGACTATAACATTTGGAAAATATACTGTCTTAAAACCATGTTTGGTAGAATCTTCAAGCTCAGTTGTCATTATCAGGTGAATTAAAAATTAGTTTTTTAAAAAATATATTTAAATTCTACATTTTTAATACATAAAAATATTTTTCCTTAATTTTTTTTCCAGGAGGAAGGCACTACTTGCATGTCATCAGTAACCAAGAGAACTTTAAATATTACTCAGATTCACCTAATGGCTGCTCTTGAAAGTACAAAGCCATCCACTACTCAAGAAGACTGGAATAAGTTTGCTGAGCTGTAAGTATCTGAAGAACATAGGAATTATTCTTTTTAATGTCTGTAAAAATTCTGGAAAACTGATTAATTTACTCTATTTCAAAAAGATAAGAAACATATTTAAGAATCTTAAAATTCACAGAAAAATATGCATATATTCATACACATACATGTAAGCACAGACACCTACTCTTGTATAGCTTTTCATTCTATAAAATTGATTGCATGGTGGCACAGATTATGATCACTGTTTATTATACAATATATATTTTGTTTTGTGCAAGGCTTGACTAGAATGTTTCAGAGAATCTAGTCAAGGAGACAATCTTCCTATCAATTTCTCTTGTATACACATTCAAAAGATGTTCCCATTGTATTCTCTTCCACTCTCAGAATAGCAGAACTATGAAGAACGTTTTCTTTCTCAACATTTGTCATTTGTACCTTCAGTCATTTTTGGCTTTATTCTACAACTTGCATTCTTTCTTTTTGCCCTTGGGATTTGGTTTTTTTTTTAATTACATGTGGACCTTGTCTTTCATCTGTTTTGCTTAGGGCCTCAGAAGTGGAGTAGAAAGTGTTTTAGTGGCACTGAATTAATAATAAACAGACATTCCAGCTGTATTTTATACCTTATTGACTATTGTTCATTTGCAAAGCTTTGTTTGTCAGAATACCAAGAATACTTGTTTGGTTCATGGTTCTGATTCTGTAGCACTGTCAGCGGATCTAGCTAAGTTGATATCATCTGGTTAAGTTTCAGCAAATTCCATCCTCAAGAATGTTCTCATAAGTATTGGTGGAACATAATAATTTCACTCCATTGCTCTTAAAGTTTTGGATCTCAGTGAGAGTAAAATGCCACAAATCCTTGGCCATTAATTTTAATGAGATTGGTGTTATTCACTTAGTTTTTAAGTATTTATACTTAAATATTTATACTTTAATATACAAATACAATATAAATAAGTAGTCAAGATTTTAAATCTACCTCCAAAATTGAAATCCAGAATTTGAAAGTTAGATTAAAGATGCCCATGTACCCCTAGCAGTGCTATTACTATTAGGAAAAGGATCCTACAGATATCTGAGCTGTGAATATTCTGGTTCTGTGAAGCTAGAAACTATACAACTGAAAAGTCTATTAAAGCCATGAGGTCTAGTTCCCTGCTTAGTACAGGAATCCAGTTGAAGCATCCAGGAAATATAACTATCTATTTCCCTATCTTATGGTCCAACTAAATCCAGTGGATATAAGACTTTTATCAGTCCACGTTTTGGACTGTTGTTAAAGTTTTTTTTCCTCCCAAGATTCAGTTTAAATCTACTTTCCTATAGCTTAAATATGTTATTTCTGTACATTTGGGGGGGGCAGAGAACAGGACTTGGCTTTCTTCTGGTGACAGCCTTTCAAATATTTGACTAGTAGTGTTATCATATCCCCAAGAACTACTAGACCAAGCTGAATATCAACTGTCCTGTAGCTCTGCACTTGATTTCTGTTTTCTGAGGTTTGCATTGTCTATGTTAAATCTTCTGCTATCTCCTGTCTTCATTTTACTAAATAGCTATAAATGAATCTTAACATCTTATCATCATTGCTCTAGCCAGTTCTCTTCATCTTGAGCTAATTATTTGTGACTCAAGAGAGTTAATGTCAGAATCTCTCTAGGCCATTACTATACTGCATCCGTAAAATATTATTTCTTCAATGGATGCATAACAAGGACATTGATTTTCAAGATGGCACCATCACTTCCTATCACTTGAAAACTTCCCAACCAATAACTGTTCATGTTGGTGCTGCAACCTACCCCACCTTCATCAGCTATTCAATTAAGCTATCTCGAAAACTGTTTTCTTCCATTTTCTTCTGTGCTGCTGCCGTTTATTCTCCAGTGCTGAAATCTGTTGTTTTTGCTTTCCAGGGCACTGGTAGGTACTTTAGGATTGGATATGACAGAAATCATGCATGGAATTGGAGGATTGTCAGTTGTGCTGCAGTTATGTTTCTTGATTGATAGGCTTACTGTATATCCAATATATGACTATACAGTATATGTTCATATATGACAGAGCCCCTTTCTATGCCAGAATTCTTTGACCAGAAATTAAATTGCACTGTCTCCAGATCAGTGATTGGATATCTAGCCACTCCATTAAGACATTCCTTGCAATTGACCAGTGTCAGGATTTCAATTATACTGAAATCCTGGAAAACCCATTAAGTGGGAAGACCGTTTGCTGATTATCTTCCTGTACTATACTGTCAGCCCTTTGAGGTATGCCTGGTGAGGGAATAATCTCCACAGGAAATGCTCTGTAAGTCTCATTCTTCATATTGTTACTGAGCATTGTGTCTTATTAATCACCAAGTTCTGTTGCTTCGTGCCTATATAGTAGTGACTCTTGAGTGCTGGAATATTCTGATTGATATTCTGAGTAAATTCAGAACTCATATGAGAGGCAAACGCTGCTCAGATGTTCTCTTAAATATTAATGGTTTCATATAAGCAGCTTGTCTTCTTCAGTTCTGGACTCTTTTGAATCCTCTTTCACACAGGGATGAAGAATAAAACCATAGAAATGCTTGGAGCCAGACTCTGCTCTGCTATTCCTGTGACTAGGGCTTTGGTCCCCTTCATTCACAGTTGCTATTTAGCGATGACAGACAGTTATATCTCTACCATACAGGTAGTCCTCAAATGCAGGCCAGTTGCCAAGTACCCAAAATATGGTAATGTGACTACAGGAGCCATCAGAATTTTGAGCCTGGGTCATAGGTGGTCCTAGGCAAATCTGCCAGAACTTCCAGTCTTAAGTCGAGGCAACTTGTATAATATTCTAGCTTTCAGCTCAGATATTTTTTAAAGTATCAGCCCTTTTCTTTGCCACGTACAATAATTTTGATTATTATTTTATGTTATTATATTTTTACTATTTATTTTTACTATTAATTATAATGAAATATTTTATCTACTCTGGATTTCTCAATAGAAGCTGGAAAAAAATAATAGAAACATTTCTGTGACTTTCAAAATGCTAAACCAATTAATTAAAAATAACCTTGGACTGGGTTTAACCTGAACCATTTACCTCATACAGCATATTCTTGGTACTAATATGCTCCTGTTTTCTTTTTTCTTTTTATTCTTTTTCAAGTTATGAAAATTTTCAAAATCCAAAGAGAAAAGAATCCAGTGGAACAATTTTCAAACCAGGACAAAAAGTAACGTTAGCTTAGCTGCTGTTAAAATAGTAGTAATCATGCTTACTAGGAATTTTCTGGCAAAGTGTTTATTTGTTAAATTGTATCTATGAACAGTCTATGTTACTATTAACATTATAAAGAACATTTGTTTACTTGTTAAATTTTATCTATCAATAGTCTGTTACTGTTAATATGACAAAGAACATTTAATTATTAATTATTTCATGATTATTTTGCATCATTTTTATATTACCTTTAATTTTTATTCAGGTTTTTTTTTCTTCTGGGGGGGTTTGGCATTCTTGGCTTAGTCATTCTCTTGCTCTAAAATTAAGCAATTTAACTGGCAGCCTTCTTTGAATAAATAGACTTATTGCATTTAAACAAATGTGTAACTGAAAGCCTAATTGTTTATCAATATTTTAAAAAAATATTCTAAACAATGGCTTTCTCAAACAACGCACCAATTTTTGTAGAGGGCAGATTATTGTAATGGAAGACTTCCAATATCTGCTGAAAAACTGACTCATCCAAGAGTGAGGCATCTAACAGATCTTGCTGACAATTTCATTTTTCAAAAATAAAATAAATTTAATCCTGTTTATCAGGGAATAATTGGTATGTATTGAAATTACTAGCCTCTTGAAAGCAGTTATGCCATGTTGGTAGCTCAGATTAATTGGAGAAGAAAATCTGAGAACTGAGAAAAACAGGTTTGAATGAATCAAAGTGAAGAGTGATAACATACTGAATGTAGTTTGGAAATCTAAAAGAAGACCAAGGCAAATAGGGCTAAGAGAGTCTGGAAAATGATATACGGAAGCAGACATACAAATGAGCTCCATGAAATCTCCCTCAGATAGGTAGGTGCTCTGGGTGGTGTATAATGCAATCAGCATATAAACAACATGAATTAACATTAAAATAATAAAATCAATTTAAGATTAAAAATGTTTAAAACTACATAGCATTATAAAATTTCAAAACATTATCAAAAATTTCAAAAACGGGACAGCTTCTGATGGAGTCAGCCAGCTGCACAGTTGCATGGTTCCCTGTGCCCCCATGCAAGTCTGTGATTTAAAAAAGGCATCTTCAAACGTAAAGAGTTAATAGTTTTTTTATTGATTATAGCCAGACAGGTAGAAGTAAGGTTCTAGAAAAGAGGAAAGGATTTGAATATTGCTATATGAAAAAACTGGCTGCCACAAAGTAAATCACTATAATGCGTAAGATGATTTTTATCTACTTTCATCTGGTGGAAACAATAATGCATAACAAATTTCTACTACTCAATTCCTGGTTTCTGGATAATATAATTAAATAAAATTAAATGTTTTTGTTTCTGTATATACTCTGCAATATTGTTAATTCTTAACAATAAAGTTTTAAAATTGTTTGGTTATTTCATAAATTTTCACAAAACATAAACAAGCTATATTTAGCTTTCAGACAAATCTCCCAAAGGATGCTAGTGGTATCAGCATTACTTGTGACACTGTACCTCCACAGGATGTAAATTTATGACAGTGTCTTATTTCAAGCATGGAGCCAAATATTTCTGCACAACGGCATCTGTATCTGATGTAACCAGCAGGTCAGCATTCCATGACTAAATCCCTGTCGCTCACACACTGTTCATGTGATAGGACAAACCCTAAATTCAGTTTCTCAGTATTTATTTCAGTCAGTAGATGCTGACATGCTGTCTTGCCCTTTCACTGATCTAATGGCCTATGCTCTTCTCAATTGACCTAACCAACTGACCGTGAATAACCTTTCCATTGCTAGCTATTAATTTTTCTCAAACATTAATTTATTAACACATGCAGACACTCATTTATATTGTTGCCTTTTTTATAATCAGTCATTGAAAAACAATTGTAATTAATATCAAGAATCCACTGATATAACTCATTTGTTACAATCACTTATGTCAGCAGCTGTCTAAATTTGTAATCAAGATTTTTGTTGTTAGTAATTAATTGAAGTGTGTAATAAAAATAGTAAAAACTAAGACAAACTAAAACAAAATAAAGTGCAGAAAAAAGGAGAAAATGAATAAAAGTAGAAGAAAAAAAGGCAATAATAAAATGACTTCTAACCTTCATCACACCAAGCATAAACTAATATGCTAGCTTTTCACCCTTTTTTAAAATTACAAATAAAATAATTCTTTTCCTCATAGTCTAAACATTATATATACACAATGCAAAAATCATTTTTTCAGCTGTTCAGGAAAAAAATCCATTTGGAGTTTACCAGAAATATCAAAGAAATAGATTATCCCTGGTAAAATAATTCAACTTTATATTCCTTCATTTTTCTATGCACAATCTTGACCTTTCAATCATTCCTATGGCATCACAGAAATTAATATTTCATTATTCTTTGCTTTTAAAAGGAAACTTAAAAGTTTATCAGGTGAAATGTTTATCATTTCCAAGATTCATATTTCAGTAAGCTGCTTCAGTAAAAATGTTATTTCCAAATTAGCCATTTTAACTCCTTTCTGCCTAGTTGTTTAAATTCCTTCTAGTTTTCATCTGTAAACTTTCTGAAGTCTCAGTAATAAGGGTTTAGTTCCATTTCAATTATTTCCCTCAAGTATATTATTATATATTTATTTTTCAAGTTTTATAGCAAAATAACTAAAAATTCCATTTTTCCTGGAATTTTAAGAAATTTTGTTCTTAAAACAAAAAAATGCTTTTTGCAATTGTGTATTATTTATTATTATATAATGTGTTATTACTATAAATGTTTAAATCTATTTTTAAAATTTCTTAAATTGGAAGATAAGTCCATATGTTTTGAAGATCTTTAATATACATAAAGTGGTTAAATTAAACATCTCTGAATGTAATTAGAAAGTGAATTTGTCTGCTTTAATGTCTTTATGAAAAGCTTAGACACTGCTAAGAGCAAAAATGTTGTCTTCTCCCTGGAGGATTCCTTTTGTGGAAAAATTTGAAGGACCGGCACACTTCACTGCAATCATTGTGTCTGCTCATTACAACTGTCATTACATATCTCATTACATATGACTCATTCTGGAAACCCATGTAATAAATATTTTTAAAAACAAAACAATATACATAGTAACTGCACACATATTTTCAAACTTATCAAGTGATAGTCTTAAAGGTTTTAAGGTTATAGTTGGTGGATATTTTGCAATGACATCAGATTGTTAGATATTTAGCTAATTTGCTGGCTAAGTTGCAATTGTCTTATTGCCAGGAAACATGCCAACTCAATTCCATAGAAAAATTATATAAAAGTGGACTTTTTGTTTCCTACTTGAGTAGTTCTTAAAGGATTTTAGATTTCAGACCAATCTGCTTGTCTGATCAGATTATATTAAAGTCTCTAATCTAAATGTCTGTGGAAATTCTCATGATGCAGCTGATAGTTGTCACAAAGATACTTTTTTTCAGAAGGCCATAACTAATCCTTCCAATCCAATTGCTTTCTAAAAAAAAAGCACCTTTGAGATCTCTAAACTATAAGCCACCTTTTTATTCAGTAGCAAATAAGAGCAAGTTCTGAAAAATTGTAATTGATTGTAAAATATTCCTCACTGCAAATAACTCCACTTATTTTATTCTACTGCATTCCCTATTTACATGCCTGTCAGATATTTCCTTATCATTCCTTGGTGGAGCCTTGGTGGAGCAGTGGGCTAATGCCTCCTTAAGTAACACCAGCTGCCTGCAATTAGTGCAGGTTCGCATCCCACCAGGCTCAAGGTTGACTCAGCCTTCCATCCTTCCGAGGTAGGTAAAATGAGGACCCAGATTGTTGGGGGCAATTAAGCTGACTTTGTAATAATGCCGCTTGGGAGGGGTGTGAAAGCCCTAATAAGCAGGCATATACATAGAATGAAGGCTACTGCTAAGTTTGTAAAGCCGCCCTGAGTCTTCGGAGAAGGGCGGGATATAAATGGAATTAAAATAAAAAAAAAAATAAAAAAAATTCCTAACCTACTATTCTTCAAGGTCAGAAAGGTAACTATACTTTTCCTACTCCTATAGGAACTATTTTTCCTAGTCAGTTATGTAACTAATGGGATTATCTATCATGCAAGATAGATATCTGTTTACACTTGCTATGTTGAGCTTGGCCAGTTTCCAAAAACAAGTCAGCTAGCTCAAACTGGAAAGGATAACTTAAGAATGTTTAGATGTGATTCAAGAAAATTGCTTTATTTAGCCTAGTGATTAAATAAAGCTGCTCATGATATATTTGGAACTATCAGTTATTACCTCAATTGTTCTAATAATGATAAAATCAAGGAATAATGCAATTTTGGTTTGTTTACAATATATGTGTTGGGTGTGCATGTACATACATGTTTCCATGAATTAACTTTGATATGTTATAAAGCAGTATGAAAAACAAAACAGACAGCATTGATGAAGTTAGTATTATTTCTATCTAGGTTTCCATGCTCATTCCAACTTGCTAAAAATAGAGTCATTCAACAATGATTGAGGGAATAGGTCACTGTATAGTGCAAAAGTGTCCTTATTTTTTTCTGGAAAATATAAAATAAAATATTTAAAATACAAACATGTTTTATAAAACAAGAATGCAATCCTCTACTTAACCATCAATTGTATAGTACAATTAATTATACTCTTTCAGTTATTTTTTCTTGATTAAACTACTTTCTTCTCAAATATAGAAGTGACAATTAGGATTCTGAGTATTTTGCTGCTTGTTTATCTTTTCCTTCTAGACATTCTTATACCACTGACAGTCCTTAAATAATAAACGAAGAATTTAGAAACACCTCAAAATATCCCTAATCCCCTCATCTTGAACTATAACTTGAAAGCAAATGTATTTATGATGCGCATTTATCCTTTCCTGCCAGCTCGAGGTGTCGTATCTGCCAATAAATGCAACCAAATATAGTCATAATCCAGCGATCAGTTGCTCGAAACGTCACTCAAGCTTTTCAAAGTGGACCGACCGACGCATTTCAAAAGCGCCTGGTTTCCGCGAAGTTATTTTCTTGGGGGTGATGGTTGGTGGAGGGTGGCATTTTTTATAATTAGGAAGGAGCTAATCTGGGTGGGTAAGACATTTTTCCATTCTGCTCCCCTGCAACAGAAGAAACAAGCCGCAGAAAAACCCGTCTCGTCGCCCAGCATCTCTTTTGAGTCTCCACGGAACTCACCAGATCGACGACAATCCCCACCAAGCGAGGGGCGGGCTAACCGGAGGCTTCGGCCACGCCCTCTAGGCGGGAAGAAACCGGCTCGGCCATTCAAAAAGGC
Source organism: Vipera ursinii (assembly GCF_947247035.1). Taxonomy (NCBI): domain Eukaryota; kingdom Metazoa; phylum Chordata; class Lepidosauria; order Squamata; family Viperidae; genus Vipera; species Vipera ursinii. The sequence goes on along the minus strand of NC_139517.1, from coordinate 108,026,278 downwards.
GTCACCGCCCCAGCTGCCTTCTGAGGCGGACTCGCTCCTTCCCCTTACCCGGCAGTGCCTTCTTCCTTTTGCCTGTGAGCCTCAAGCCGGCCGCGGGGCTCGCTTTTCCCACCGCAGGATGACCGACTTCAGCCGAGGCTTGCCAAGCGCCGGCGGCGAAGCACCCGGTCAGGAAGAACTATCTGCTCGCGGAGCCCGCATCGCCGAAGGCTGCGTGGGGCTCCTGGACAGAGGCCTCGATAGGTATCTCGACGACCCTTTTGACGCAGACCAAAACCCTCAGGTGACCGCGACATTTCGACCCGCTCTCCGTGATTTGCAGGATTTTCTGGGATATTTGCGTCGCATCATAGCATCTTGGGCTGGAGGAGGGGGGATAAAAGTCGTCTTTGGGAACGGATGGATGATCTTTAAATGGATATCCTTCTCTGAGTAGTGTCTGCGGAAATAAAATGGTAGGTTTCAGAGGTTTTCGGCTCTTTTATGACTCATGGACTTCAACTCCCACAATTCCTGAGACAGCTGTGCTATGCTATGCTGACTCAGGAATTCTGGGAGTTGAAGTCCATGAGTCATAAAAGAGCCGAGGTTGCCTACCCCTGGGTTACCATGTTGGAAGGGCCTCTGCCGAGTAGGTGTTACGTTTTCAAGGAAACAAGGGAAGCCAGGACTTAAGAGCTGTGTGAATCCAGTTTTAATGTTTTTGTAATGTGATGGGAAAACAAAAGAGTAAGCAACTGGTTGTATAAGTTGACTGTGCTTTATTGGAAGTTTAAGGTGGGATGGAAGAATGTGTGCAGGTAGTGGAAAAACTGGAATGAACGATGCATATTCAGGTAAATTAGGTGAACCTAATGTAGGCTTTGAACTATTTGGGGAGCAAAGATAAAAGGAATAAATGATGGGAAATGGAGAGGCAATGAAAAGATATTTCACATATGCAAGATGATGTGAGTAAAGACAGAAGGAAGGCCTGGAAATGTGTGAGATTTTTCTCCTAGAGGAGGAGAAATAAGGCAGTTATTTTACTTCGAAGTTACCAGAAGATGTTTTGCAATACATTTCAGGATCAAAGGACGCATTTATAAAACCCATGAAGCTTTTCCCAAATTAATGCCTCTTAAACTTGTGTGATTTCTATTCTCACTCTTTGCAGTTAGTGTGCTGATGGTAGACTTATCTCAAAGGGACCAGACTAAGGAAAGCTGCTATAACAACCAAGAGGAGAGAATTGGTAGCAGCTGCAGTTTGTTTCAGCTCAGCTTTATTAAGTAGGGTGCCAGTCTGGTTCAATCTGGTTAGTTCCAGTATCTCAAATTAACCCTGTGTATGACATCCATTAGAAATATTTTCTTAATCAACAGAGCAATTGTTTAGGGCTGAAACATTCTTACTGGATCTATACATAACACAGTATTGTCTGTGCAAACGTTGTCGGGAGGAGGAAAGAAAAATTAGATAAGTTGATTTTAAAATGCACAAAGTAAATCTATCTTTGAGAATCAGATAACTAGTTGCTTCTTGTCACCTATGGTAAATAAGTAATATTTGCAAATCATTTTCATATTGCTCTTTGGTTTAATGGAGTAACATCTCTGATGGGAAAATTTATTACTTTAAAACTTTGCCATATGGAAATGGAAGATGATACTGGTGACTTGCTGAATTTGTTATTTTTATTCTCAGGGTATTTTGAATTTTGGAACAAGTGAGAACAAGCTTTGTTTTGATTTACTACAGGAAAGGGTAAGTTTGGATTCTTATGAAATGTGTAGGTTTCTAAATTTAGAAATATTTGACAGATTGGTGGCTATGATTTACTATGTTTAAATATAATATTGACTATGATGCACAACAATATGATTACTAGATTGGAAATAACTGGTAAATAATCAGGTGGAAAAAGATAATTATTGACACACATTGTTGTAATTTCTTCCTACTGATAATTTATGTAAGACAGAATTGTCATCAGATTAGTCTGTAGGGTAAAGCTCTATATAGTTATAAAAAAGTAAAATGAATTGAGTTAATATAAGTGAGCTAATTTCCATATTAAAAACATGTAAATCAATAGAATCAAGTGACATAAGTATTGTCTCCCTTTCTTTAAAACAATGGATAGCTTTCGAAACCTGACATGAATTATTTGGAGCCTCATTTACTCCAGTACTCGGATACCCAAGGCATTAAAAGGTACAGTATGAAAAATCAGTTCCCAACTAATAAACATGTTTTCAATCAAATTATAGTTCTAATTCCACCTGGAATTAGGGTATATTGTGTGTACTGTTACTATTTCTACCTTCACAATGTGTGGGATGCACAGTAAAGGACAGGAAGATGGGATTCCACTGATGTTCCATTGCTTCATAATAATAATGGTTTTGTAATAAAGTTGGGTTTTCTTTCTGTGGATATATTAAAATATATCTGTGGATATATTAAAATATGGATAAAAATAAGATTTCGGTTCATATTTTAATTTATCATCTGAAGCTTAAGCAGTTTTTCAACCCTATTCTACATTATGCACTTACAATGACTATGATCATTTGATAACTTAATGAAGCCTTAATAGTGGCTATTCAGTAAAAATGATTAAAAACTATATTTTTAAATTAATAATTACATAACTTCAATGTTTTTTTCCTGAAAATATATTTCTTGTATGTTCCAAAAATTTAATTTTAAATTTGACAGCTATTGTACTGTTTCACTATCAGTGCAAGCCAAACTGCTATTTGAAGTGATCAGAATGGACGTGGCCTTCTGTTGCAAGAGGTTTTTCAGAACTGCAATTGTGGTGATACATCCTCAGTATGCTTTTGAAAAGTCCACGAGTATTAATCTTTTGCTCTTCTTTGTTTTTAATTCTGCTTCATGCTGTTACAGATATTTTTTTTGCTTCAAAGAGGGAAAATGAAGCAAAAATTTAAGTTTTTCTGTTCTTGCCGATATGAGCTGCCAAGGTCTTAGAAAAATTTCAAATTTATGTTCAAGAGACAAAATCTGTTTTGAAGTTTGAATGCTAGCTGTGTGATTTTGCATATAACAAAATGAAATGTTATGGCAAATTATTTGATTAATGTATTAATTATGGAAATATATTAATTTTAAATTTTAGCTTCCGAGAAGAAATTGCCAAATTTCTTACTGAATATGCAAATGCTTCAGTACCACTAGATCCAGAACATGTAAGATGCAGGGATATTCTTTTCTTTCTTTTTTATTGGTAACATTTGATGAACCTTACCTAAAATGTCTTTTTTAACAAAGCTGATTAAATTTATTACTTTTAAATTAGTTTGAAAATATGCTGGGATACATCACAGTATTTTTATGCTCAAACCCATGTCAAACTATTTAGATAATTTTTAGATTCTTAACTTCTTCAAGTAATCAGTCCCAGCATAGATATATTTATAATGATAATTTGTAAATAATATTCAGGTTTCTTAACATTTCTGAAAATGTTTTATTTCTGTTTGAATTATTTTCATTCATAGCTCTGGTATGGTCACCTTCCATATTTAGCATACTTTCCTATCAAATTACTATGGCATTCTGTAAGGTTGCCTATCCATTGTAACATGAAAATATTAGAGGTAGTACTTGCTTACTGACTGCCTGGACTGTTCAAAGTTATATTGGTTGGTAAAAAACCAGCTTCGCGATCAATCCTTACATTAATGACTGTCAGAGCATTCTTCAGTCTCATGATCAACATTTGGGTGCTTCACAACCAACATTTGCAAGCTTCACAAACAAGCGAAATGTACAGAGAATACAGCAATGAAATTGCAAGTTGTGGTCATGTAAAATCTTGCTTAATTACTGTAGTGACTTGATTAATAATGAAGTGGAAGTGACATCATAAAACAGGCATGTCTCATGAATTTTCACTTGCCAACCAAACACTTAGCAACGAAGTTGCCAATCCCAATTTTGGTCAGTAAGCAAGGATTAACTGTAATACCAATTTAATAATTCAAATAACATTATAATCTACCAAGCATTTATTGTTGTTTATAGATTGATCCCTTACTATTTCAAATGGTTAACAATGTTATTTTTATCTTGTCATTTGTCTAGATTATTGTGATGAATGGCTGCTGCGCTGTCTTTGCAACTCTTTCAACTGTGTTGTGTGATCCTGGAGGTAAGACAACTTTAGTATGTCTATGTGTGTATATGTTTGTGTGTGTGTGTGTGTGTGATTTTGCATATTACCATAATAAGTTCCAGAGTGTTTTTTTTTAAAAAACAACAACAACACAAAACATATCTTCCATTGGCTGATATCAAGAGATAACTTTTTCTATCAGGTAATATTCACAGTTAACACCATTTCTGTGATTTTTTAAAAATACTGCTAAAATTAAATTGTTGGTGTGCACTCTTAAATACCTGAATGTAATTCTAATAGTCTCCCTAATTAATATCTTTTTTAAAAAAATGAAAAAGAATAAAATACTGCTAAAATGTTTAGTAAGCTAAAAAATAGCATATTAATATTTATTTAAGAACCATTAGGACTTATGGGACACTATAATTAAAATGAAGCAAAATAATATAGTGCTTATAAATACTAACAAGTATTTCTTTGTTGTTTTTTATAGATGGATATCTAATTCCAACTCCATATTATGGTGGCATAAATTCCAAAACTTGGCTATATGGTGGGATGCAACCCGTTCATGTACCATTATTCAGCGAGGTATTTTTTTAAATTAAATATAAATAAGGAAGTGTTTCATTGTATTTATCCTTTTCAATAGAGAGAAGTTCTACCAGCATGCTTCTATATGCCTAAATCATTGACTATATTGATATTTCCTCATGTTTGTTCAGGTTTTTTTAATAATAAATTGCAAAATCTTATTGAGTTACTAACATTTAGAGTTTTGGATTTTAGGTAGCTGACAAAGGAAGCCAACCTTTTCAACTAACAGTTGAAAAATTAGAAGCTGCATACCAGGGAGCCAGGGAAAAGGTAGAAATATTTTTGAACTTCATATTCTAATTATAGATGAATACTGTTTGTAATGGATTTTAACCTTTCTGGTAAAATACATCCTGCTAAAATACAAGAGAGGCAAATGTGTGGAAAAGTGGGGAATTGATTGAGAAATCTTTTTTTTTTACCCCTCCTGTATTGCCCCTGTTCTGCCCAGCCTGTTAGCACAGTAGGCACATTTGGAATTTCTAGAATATGACATGAGTGGCTGGTAGATGCTTTTCATTAAGCAGCCTTTCAATTTGTTTTAAATTTAAAAAAATATCCTAAAATATATGGTATTAACAGGAAACGTAGCAATCATATGAAGCTGTCTTGACCCATCATTAATGGACTAGATAAGATTTTTTCCCCCTCCCCATGGACATCTTGCTCCCTTGTTCCCCCATCCTTTTCAATTTTAAACTATTTTAAAGTTATTTGTTATTTTAATTTGTATTGGTTTTTAATGATTGTAACACACCTAGGTCTGGAACTGGAACAGGTCTGGAACTGCAAATTTCAGGATTGCAAAGTGTGAAAACTTCACACAATTTTTTAAAAACCTGTAGAATTAGTACTAACAATAAAATAACTAAACTTTCAGTAGCCCACTGTATATTTCTGTGGAATATTTTCCTTCTTTTGATTATTAAAATTGTGTTTGAAAAAATGCCATGTATTTATACAGAAAGTTTTCAGTTTTTATTTATTTGCAGTTATTTTATCATTGTTTTTGATCTAGAATCAATTAAAAATAATAATCCAGATGTTCTTGTTGGCTATAACTAGGTGAAAGCAATATGGCTGAAGTGTCTGTTTTATCCATCCTTGGACTTTCTGAAATTTATGTTTTTAGCCACTGATGATAAAAGCTAAGAAGAGAAAAATGCTGCAATTTTGATCATTTTCTTGAGTTACAGAGACTGCTGTTGCCAGAAATAAATGTTCATGTAAACAGCCTATTGTTTTCCACACGTGACACTTTAATAAAGGATGGCAGTGTTGCAGACTCCATCTGCAAGTATGCTTGGTGTCATGCTGGCGTCTCCGACTATCAGTTTTTGTTTTTTCAGGGCATCCGAGTCAGAGCATTAATCCTGATCAACCCTCACAATCCATTAGGGGACATTTACCCAGCACAGTTACTGAAAGAATGTCTAGAGTTTGCGCACAGGTTTGCGTCCTAGCGCTATTTATTTGGGCTTTAATTTTCCATAATGCATTATTTCAGTTATGAAAATGATTTTGGCAATTTCCCTTCATTTGGCAAGTGTTAAATAAGGTTATTTGGCCTACTTAGGAAGTATATTGGGGCAAGAATTTGTCTTCTAAGATACAAGATACAAACTAAATTCTTCAATAACTAATTTATGAAAAGAACAGTGATTATTAATGTATGCATTGCTAGGGCAAAGTTACTCTGGTTAAAACTCAAGTGCCTGGTGTATGTATGCATGTCTACATATGTACATATGTCAGAAATTGAGTAATTGCCAAAATCAATAGTAATAGCATTGTATAACATATTAAACTCTAGATTTTGATAGCAATTTATGAATTGGGGATTGAGAAAAGCCTCTAATTTTAAAATTAGAAATTTTAAAATATTTTAAAACCAGTAAATAGAAAGCTATATGATATATGAGTAAATATATCTATATCTTTCCCAAAGAAGGGCGTTTTTTTAAAAACAAAAATAAAAGTTTCCAGTTGCCTCATTTTATTGCAGCATATTCAAATAGTTATCTTTGGATACATTATTATAATGTTCATTTAATTTATACACTATACCTTTAAATATATCCACAATTCTTAGTCTTACTTCCAACTAAACTTAACTTTATTGATTTATACTCAGAGAGACCAAAAAAAGAGGAAGCAAACAGAAAGACCACTAGTACAAAAACAATGATAATATTTGAAAGCCATCAAAAATAGCCAGGCATTGCGCTGCACATTAAATCAAGCAATTAATCACTTTAAATTATTTCAGAAATATTTAATGGGATAATGGTTCTACATGCTGTATAATGCTACCTTCCATCTTTCAGTGTTTGTTTTTTTTAATTTAGCAGTTAGATTAGAAATAGCTTAAAAACTTTCAGAGCCTTTTAACGCTCAAGATTAGTGTTTTCCCATCCTTATGTCTTTATAAATATGGGACTGCATTTGACATTAGAAATAAAATTCTTAATTAACAGAATTTTTCCAAGAAACAGTTTTTAGGAAAACATTAAGTAGCTGTTGATACATTTCCAGAAATTCAGGAATATTTCTATCAGTAGTAGACTTCTGAACGTCTGTGAATATTAGAATTAAGAATTCAGTTTGTTATGTATGTTGTGGCTTTCACCATAAAATGAGTAAGAGTTTCCTAGGGTGCTTGAGTGTTTTTAAATAGGTTTTAATACTAGATTTACAGATAATATGTTAAGAACTACTACAGTAATGAATCCATGAATCAAATTGAAGACTTAAAATAATTCTTACGTATTTTTCTGTATATAGGTATGAGTTACATGTAATAATGGATGAAATTTATATGCTGTCAGTATATGGTGATACCACATTCACAAGCATCCTTAGCTTAAAGAGGTAAGAACACCCCTTCTGAATATTTAAGATATGTATACCTGTGTGTTTCCATATTCATAAAATAGTTTTTATGTCTCCAAATGTGTCAAGCCTACAAGATAGATTATGTTAGGAAACAAATTCCAAAAGGAACCTAGAACTATACTTTATTGAGACAGGCTATAGTAACAGAATTTTGCAAGACTTCCTATGAAATTTTCCTTTCTCCCTTCTTATACCCCAGAGATTCAGAAGGGAATCAGTCTCTTTCTAATATTTTCCTGCGTCACCCAGGAATATTCTGCACTTGTTACAACAGCTTCTGGATAATTTCTCTAAGGTCATCTCAATGGATATATCGGTTTCTCAATTTTGTCAAGTTTTAAGGGGTGTGGACTGGGTGGGGAATTCTGGGAATGGAAATCCATTCCTCTTAAACTTGCCAAGGTTGAAAAACACTGCATAATTTTCCAGAATAGTATTTGATGTAATATGATATATATGATTCGAGTTAGTAGACTTTTCTACCCACTCTATTTCTATTCTAACAGAAGTGAAAAGAAAAATAACTAAAAACATTGATATTTGAATTTTAATATTATTATTACTAAATATACTATTTGATATAAAAATTAACCCTGGTAAAAATCTATTGCAAATTTTTGCCGCGCCTATCTTACTGATCTTCACAACGGGGGACATTCATATTGAAAAGACAGTTTCTTTGCTGTCAGAACCACAACATTTTAAGGGTTTAAAGAGTAATAATATCAATAAACAATTGGCAAAACTTCTTATTCCAGTTGTTCTACTCTGTATCTGTTGCAACTTTTGGATACTTCTCAAGTGTGTGTCTGCATTCCTTATGTAGAATATTGTTGTAATTGTCATCCTGCAAAGGGCTCATGAACCAGTGAAATGTAGGTAACTATATACAGTAAAGTAGCTTTAAGATCTATCCAGGCTCTGATGGAACTGTCTATTGTCATATTCATTCCTGGAATTGGAAGATGTTTTAGATGGGTAGAATAGAATAAGATGAGAAGTTTCAGCAGTGACAACATGTCTTATAATATGCTCAGGACAGCAACAGAATGTTAGCCATAAGAGTAGGAAAGATGTAGAAAAAGGCTGGAAAAGACGAGGACCCAGCTCTACCTATCTTATACATGCAGAATATTTATTTATTTATTTGAAAGAAAATATTTTCCCTGTGTATTTATAGCATTGCACATTTTCATACAAAATACAGGTAATTCTCACTCAGCTACAATATTTGGGACTTGGAAGCTCCATCCTTAAAGTAACATAGTTGTAAGCCGAAAAACCACCCACTTGGTGACAGCCGTTCCAGCTGCCAATTTTTAAGCAAGGACATTACATGATTGTGACTTCTACTGGCTTCCTCATTGATTTTGCTTCTGGGAAACCAGCAAAAGTCACAAATTGTGATCATCTATCCATGGGACACTGCAACACTCATTAAATACAAGTTCTAGTTGTCACCACAATTCATGGTAAGTTTGAAGAATGAGTAGTTTATTAAATGACCACTTACAGAGACAAAGCTCATAAACAGTAGAATTCACTTTATAACACTACATTATTGTAGTTATTAAATTAGGAGCACCTATAATTCCTACATACATTAAACTTGTACTGACTTCTGCATAAGGTGCAGTTTCAGTGGCCCTCATTATTTGCAGTCTCATTACATGGTTTTACATATCTTCAGTTTATAATTACAAACCACTCCTTTCTAATTCCTGTTAGTAATGAGGCCACTTGTAAATGTAGTAAATTTTCTCTACTGGGGTATTATTGTCCTTATAAAGTTTTTTTTAATGTATATTCTTTGTGAATGTTTCGTTTTAGTGTACCAGATCCAGACCGGATCCATTTTATGTGGGGATTTAGCAAGGTAGGTTAGAAATACTTGATATCAATGTGTATTCAATATGTACCTAAGTAATTGAAGTGTCAAGATTTTCCTCTCCCATACCATTCAGTTTGCATGGTAGAAATTATTAACGTTACTGCTATTGGTGAATCTGGAGTTCAGACTTGGTTGTCTTTTACTTTAGTGTGACAGACCTGGGCAATCTAATTAAAACCAAAGCATAGTTTAATATCTTCCGAAAAAAAATCAAAAGCATCCTCAAAGAAAGTGGTAAGAAGACCTCCCCTCCCTCAGTTTTTCATAATATTCAGCATCTGCAGCAAACCACAGGTGACACACAAACCACATTCTTGTGCACTTGTGCACTTATGCACTCTTGTGCACTTATATCCCAGTGTGTATTAAGCAGTGTGTGTCAAGTATGTTAAGCAGCTTTTCTTGCATTCCGATTCCACATTTTAGAATTTGAAGTTTCCTTATGCCTACCCCTAGAATGCTGTGCATATATTTCTGGGTATAATATTTCTTTCAAAAGCAGTTATTTCTATGTCCTCTTCATAGTTAAGCTAAGCTTGTAAGTCGCCCTGAGTCTTTGGAGAAAGGCGGGATATAAATGGGATTAAAATAAATAAATAAAAATAAAATAGTTATTTGTTGTTAATAATCTTTGTCTGCTGATAAATCTCTGATACCATGAAAATATTTTAAACTCTCCTGCTTTGCCCTCCCAAGCTGCTACGTCTGCAGTTAGGTGGTCTAGGAAGACTGCTGCCCTCAGACAGACACTGTGGGGTTTTGCTTTTCTTTTTCTAAAGATCTTTGTGGTGGTCTCAGCCAAAAATATTTCTAGTGCTATTAATTTAATGAGATCAACTTAGGGCGAGTTAATTAATAAAATCTGCTTTGAATTATTTGTGCATAAAAAGGTAGCAATTTATTTTTTAAAATGCAAACTTGGATTATATAAATGAAATTTGAGAAATTCCATATTTTATCAGAATTAGAAATTCTGAATATTGATTTACTTATGGATATGCATGGGGCACTGTCATTTTAAGGGGACCTTAAATTACATTGTTCTTTATTTACCTATCCCTTCTAGGATTTTGGGATGTGTGGTATTCGAGTTGGAGTATTATACACCAGAAACCATTACATTAGGAAAGCAGTTAATCAGCTTGTGGTTTTTCATGGGTGTTCTGGTCCTGTACAGCATGTTCTCCAACAAATCCTTAAAGACAGAGGTAAGACAAACCTGAAAATGTGACTGCATATTCACACAGACAGCATCTAAATAATGAACCTAGAGCCAGTTTGGTATAGTGATCAAAGGCTAGAAATCAGGAGTCTGAAATCTAGTTCTGCCTTAGGCAGAAAGCCACCAGAGTGGCCTTGATCTGGTGTCTCTCTCTCTCTCAGCCCTGGGAAAGAGGAAAAGACAAACCATTTTTGGAATCTTGCACAGAAATTGTAGGGGCTTGTCCATGTAGCTGCCAGGAGTCAATAATGACTCAAAGGCCAAATGAATAAAGTAAAAATGATTTCTGATCTTTAGAACAATAGCTGTTGAATTCCAGAAATGTTAATAATCTATCACCCTGTGGCCAAACTATGATTTGGCAAGCGTTATTGTATTCAGTAGCAAATTATATAACCAAAATTCACACTGGAATCCAGCTAAAACTCACTGTATTTTTCTAGTACCATTGTTATTGTAATTGGTTGATATTATCCATGTTAATGATCTTAATTAGAAATATAAGTATGTTAAAATGTCACATTGCTTAACCCTCAGTAGCATGAGTTTTTGAAGCTAAACTCTTACATTTAAAACCATGAGCTAATCAAAATTCTCCCACATCCCTGCTCATAAATTCTTACCGAAAGACCAGATTATACAGGGATTGAAAACTTGATACAATAGAATCTAGTGACTAGATTGAAAAACTAGAAAAAAAAGAATGTATTTTAAATGCTACATGAAGACTGTGCAAGGCTTTCTCTGCTTCCTGCTTTAGTTTATGTTAAAACCTAAGGTAGAGGACAGTGTATAAATTCCATTTCTCGGAACGTGGAAATTATTTATAGTCTTATTTTTCTTCTGAAGAAAGACATGTAATCCTGGTAATAATACATTTTAATAATATGGCAGTTCAAAAATTTTCAGTAACAATGCAGAAATTCACAAATTGGAACAGGTTCCCTAAATTGTATATGCTAAATTTGTGAAGTGGGAGGGAATACTGGGCTCAGTCGATATCACAGAGTATTGTCAACTTTTGTATAACAGCTTTATGAATTTATATTAGCTATTCAGAAAATGCTGAGTCTGGAAAGTATAAAGAAAAGGAAATAAAAATGCATCATCATTTGTATTGTTTTGACAGACTGGCTGGAAAATGTCTTTTTCCCAATAAATAAAAAAAGATTAAAAGAAGCTCAAAAAATTCTTGTAGACGGTCTTGCAAATGTTGGAATACCTGTTTTAAAAAGCTCAGGAGGTTTATATGTGTGGGCTGATTTCAGGAAGGTATGTAAAAAAATAATAAAAAATATTGAGGAAAAATAACCTCTATTGACCATTTGAAAAATAAGGATGAAACTACTGATGTTTTAAAATGATAGTTGATGTTTCTGTATCAATCAAAATATTTTGAGGTGGTGATGTATATACTTTGTTTCAAAATATTTTGAACATGAAATACTATGGACATTTTGGAAATGTTCCAATCTCCAGAAAGAAAACCCACCAAAATAATTAAAGTGGTCTTGATCTACATTCATATTCAGTGTTTAGTGAAATTTTGCATTTGTAATATTTTAAAACATTTTGCATATCATACACAATTGAATATTGTTTAAACTCCTAGATTGTATTATCCTTATGTATAGTGATTCGCATACAGAATCATGACATATACTTTTAATAGTAAATTTATATAATGGACTAAGTTAAGGAATAAGTGGAAGACCTGGGAATTCATTGATAGGTAAATTAATTGAAAACTCTGAGCAGATCAAAACCAGTTAGGTCTAGTGATTAAGGTATTAGGCTAGAAACCAGGAAACCATGAGTTCTAGTCCTGACTTAGGCATGAAAGTGAGCTGGGTGAGTTTGGGCCAGTCATTTTCTCTGAGCGAAACCTACCTCCTAGGATTGTTGTGGGGAAAATAGAAGGAAGAAATATTAGGTATGTTTGCCATCTTAATAAATAATAATAATAATAAAGGTGGAAAATAAATAAAATTATCTTTTTATTCTTTTCATGTAATGTACTTGTGTTAATTATAATTATTTTATATGTGGCACAATTCACCTTCATGTTTTTTCTTAGTTTTTAAAAACACAGACATTTGAAGCTGAAATCGATTTATGGAGGAAGATTCTTGATGAAAAACTTCTTATTAGTCCTGGGAAGGCCTTCTGCTGTTATGAACCTGGATGGTTTAGAATAGTTTTCTCAGATTCTGTAGATAAGATTATTTTGTGTAAGTTTTGAGTTCTATAAAATTGATTCTTTTTCCATTTATGCTATTCCTCATTCCTGATTTTATCTATAATTAATGAGATCACGACTCAGAGAATATAGTTTAATATCTTATTCTATTGTTCATTCAAAAGAGCACAAACATCAAATGAAAAATATTTTAATATATCTATTTTTTGTTGATGTATTTAATACTTCTTGATCATTTGAGAAAAAAATCAGATAGAAAATTAATGCTGTAAATGAAGTAAGAATTGTAAATAAAGATCATATTACTTTCACGTGGTAGGAATGTTTAAAAGCGCAAAATTTCTGGCACCTGATAAAAGAATTGGCGGTTATTACAAAAAATTGATTTAAAACCAGAAACCTTCCTATTGGGGATTATTAATGATAAACTCAGCAAAGCATCTTTTTACCTACTATTGCATATTTTAACCGCAGCAAGATTGGCCTATGACCAAAAATGGAAAAGAAAGGAAACCCCTACTGAAGAAATAATAAATAAAATTCTATCCTGCGCCCAAATGGACAGGTTAACATTAGAGATTAAAAATAAAACCAAAACAGAGTATTGTGAAATTTGGAAAAATTTGTATAAATGGTTAGAGTTAAGGAGGAACGCTGAGATGATTATTGATTGATTAGTTGATAATGCAGAGACTTTTCACTAGCACCTATATCAGGACAGAATTGAAAGACATTTATTTACAACGCAGATGACTTACCAGAAAACTTACAAATGTTACACATACATTTTGTCATATTCTGTCCCGTCATAGAATATTTTTCTTTTCTGCTTTTCTTTTTATTACATAATACTAATAGTGTTGTAGCCAGGGAAGTTGTAACATGTCTACTTTTGTTTTAAAATGTACATTCAATAAAATTTATAAAAATAAAAAATAAAGATCATATTACTTGATTATACTAATTGGATGTTTTCTTAATCCTTAATTTGTATTTACTAAGTCAAAATGTGAAAAAATAATTTTCTGAATAGCTTTTTTAAAAAAATTTAATACTGGGATATAATTGAAGTTATGATCAGTTTCAGATCAGTGTACATTGCTGTAACTTATAATTCAGATTTTCACTTCCAACACTTCTCTGCAATGAGAGGAGTTATCTATTGGGATAATCCTGCTCATTCCAATCTAATGAATCTGGGATTTTATACTGCACACCCTTCCCTCATAGCACTAAATTAATTTTAGATTTGCTAAGCTTTTTGTTGAATGCACAAACACAATCTTAATATAAATGCATTCTCTAAAGTTGATTATTCTCTTGGTTTTTTATAGGCATTCAGAGACTTCAACAATTGCTTTTTGACAAAATGGATGAACCTGTTACTCCCTGTTCATCTCCTGAAAGAAACACATGTATTGAGTCAGATGACAATGTTTCGGCTAATGTCATAAATACACCAGTGGATGATATGTCAGAGGGTTATTCACAGCTAAAGAAAATAGCTGTTTTCTAACATCTGAACTGCTAACACAACCTGTTGTTCTGTATCATGTTACTCCCTTTCCACTTTATATAATCTGAATATAGCATTTACCTTGTAATTTGTACTTTATGGTTATTAATTTAATATCAGGGTTATTACATCTGAGAATGATGGGCTTCCTTAATGCAGTTCCTCTTAATTGAAGTAGTTTTTTTCTCTTTATTGCATGTTGAGGTAAATTATACTGGAAAGCAACCGACCATTATTTCTCAACTGTATTTCTTTTAAAGTTCCAAGTATTGAAGCAGTGCTTCTAATGGCAAACAACCAGTTGGAAAAAAGCAAGTTGGTGTGTTGGTGGATAATTAACACATTTCATTCATTTTCAGTGTTTTAAAATTGTTTGTACATATTTTATATGAATTTATGCTATCAGACTTTCATTTTCTTTTAGTAATTGCCATTTATTGATATTACCGTCTCACTTTGCAATATTTGAGTTTCACTGATATCCAAGTCAAGCATATGCATATACAATTGTTAATAACATATTGTGGACTTTGTATTGATCCCTTTATTTATAAAATATTAAAACCAATGTTTAAAACATCGAAACTTAGCCTTCTCAATGTGTATTGTATTTTGCTTTCTAAGAAAGTTCATTTTTTTCTGTTTTATCGTTCAGTTGTGTTCTATAAGTGTCCTTGTATGTTATGCTGTTCTTCTGGAATCAGTTCTATTTATTTTGCACCACAGCTTTGTATTTTATTTTTAAGCAGATGACTGATTTGTGCAATATATAAAGCTTGAAATGAAATTTATCTACAGCAATTAAGAATATTGGAGGTCATATACAGTTATTCCACTCCAGTATGGTAATCCTTTGATTACAACTGTTTAGCAACCATTTAAAATTTCAAGGGGGATTTCTGATGAGTCCTCAGAGCTCCAGTCATCACAGGATCTGGATATTTGCACCGGGATCCTGATTACATCACATTGAGTCATGGTCATATGATTGAATTTCTGATGTATTTTGCCAGTTTTTCACAAGCAAAGTCAATTGGAAATCTGGCAGGAGGTCAGAAGTCGCAATTATGCGGTCCTCATTTAAAACAGCAATTGGAGCTGTTGAAATTGCCATTACTAAATAATCTGGTCATGTCATTCTTAATTATCATGTCATGTAACAATGGAGTTCCCAGTTCCAATTGATTGAAGATTACCTGTAATAACCAAAACATTCTGACTAAAATAAGAATCAAGACAAGTTTATGCCTGCTAGCATTTTAAGTTTTACTGAACAGTAGTTAAAAACAAATGTGATTTGCTCAAAAAATGGTTTACTTTAGTTGCACATAATGTACCTTTTAGCAACGCAATGGAGAACCAATTCTACTCTTCCTTTTTTTAAAAGTAGGTATCACACCTTAAATATAGAGAAGTTGGATCTTGGGTTGGTAAAATATGAAGATCACTCAATTACTGTACATTGTTAACCAAAAAAATGTTAATTTTTATTTTTAAAATGTTTATGTACATTTTAAATTTTTTTAAAAAGTTTATACTGCACCAAATTTGTTTATAGTAATGCAGATATTAAACACATAAAAGCTTAAAGCTAATATGTTGAAAAAGCTGAAGAGAAAAACAAGATTGTTAAAAGATAGGGTCAGTATTTTTCAAATGTTTTCATCAAATCAAACATGCCAGTTAAAATGCCAAGATTTCTTCTGATGCCAGATTACAATACTATTTTATCAGATGAATTTATCTGTCAAAGAGTCTCAATATTAGAACTGTCCTGGTTAAGCAACAGAAATCTGGGCAATTGCTGAATGACAACAAATAGGTATTGAAATCTGCTCTTGTGAGTGTTACTTACCATGTGAATTTAAGTTCATGTGATACAATGTTTCAGCAACTGCTACTAATGTAGATTAATACCAGCATTTATAATTTCATAAGTATACGGGGGAGCAGTGGGACATTGTTGGGGTATCAATTCACACTCAGCAGTACTTGCATATTGCACCAAATGCAAACTTCCATGTAACTCAATATTTAATAATAATAGTAGTAAGTTGGAAGGGACCTTGGAGGTCATCTAGTCCAACTCCCTGCTCAGGCAGGAAACCCTATACCATTTCAGGCAAATGGCTGTCCAGTCTCCTCTTAAAAACTTCTAGTGTTGGAGCATTCACCACTTCTGGAGGCAGGTTGTTCCACTGGTTAATTGTTCTAACTGTCAGGAATTTTCTCCTTAGTTCTAGGTTGCTTCTCTCCTTGACTAGTTTCCATCCGTTGCTTCTTGTCCTGCTTTCAGGTGCTTTGGAGAATAGCTTGACTCCCTCTTCTTTGTGGCAGCCCCTGAGATATTGGAACACTGCTATCATTTCACCCTTCTCTTCGTTAAACTACACATACCCAATTCCAGCAACCGTTCCCTATATGTTTTAGCCTCCAGTCCCCCAATCATCTTTGTTGCCCTTCTCTGTACCCTTTCTAGAGTCTCAACATCTTTTTTACATCGTGGTGACCAAAACTGGATGCAGTATTCCAGGTGTGGCCTTACCAAGGCATTGTAAAGTGGTATTAGTACTTCACGTGATCTTGATTCTATCCCTCTGTTAATGCAGCCTAGCACTGTGTTGACTTTTTTGGCAGCTGCAGTAAACTGCTGTCTCATATTGAAGTGATTGTCTACTAGGACTCCGAGATCCCTCTCACAGTTACTACTATTGAACAAGGTACCACCTATACTATACCTATGCATTTGATTTTTCCTGCCTAAATGTAGAACCTTACTTTTTTCACCATTGAATTTCATTTTGTTAGATAGCGCCCAGTGTTCGAGTCTGTCCAGATCCTCCTGTATTTTAAGCCTATCTTCTGGAGTATTGGCTATTCCTGCCAGCTTGGTGCCATCTGCAAATTTGATGAGTTCCCCATCTATCCCCTTATCCAAATTGTTGATGAAGATGTAGAAGAGCACTGGGCCCAGAACTATCTTTTCAAGTAGTAGGTTGTGGTCTATTTACTGAAGTCCAAGTAAATTATATCCACAGCATTCCTCTGGTCCACTAATTTTGTCATCTGATCAAAGAATGCAATAAGATTTGTCTGGCATGATCTGTTCTTGACAAACCCATGTTGACTTTTAGTGATGACTGTTTGCATCAAGGTGTTTGCTGATTTGTTGTTTATCTTTTCCAGAATCTTCCCAGGTATTGAGGTCAGGCTGATAGGTCTGTAGTTTCCTGGATCTATTTTTTTCCCTTTTTTGAAGATGGGAACTACATCAGCTCTCTTCCAGTCCTCTGGTAGTTGCCCAGTGCTCCAGGATCTTTGAAAAATATAGTTCAGTGGTTCTGAGATCACATCTGCCAGTTCCTTGAGAACTCTGGGGTGTAATCCATCTGGTCCTGGTGATTTGAACTCATCTAGGCTGGACAGGTGCTCACTTACCATTTTGTACCCTATCTTAACTTGCATTTCTATTCTGTTTTTTATGGCACTGGTTTTGGTAGGTTGGACTGTTTTTTCCCTTTGTGTAAAGACAGATGCAAAAAACGAGTTAAATAGTTCTGCTTTCTCCCTGTTGCTTTGTCACCTTCCCATTTCCCCCCACTAATGGAGAAATCATTTCCTTAACTTTTTTCTTGTTTATATGTTGAAAGAAGCATTTTTTGTTATGACTTTGGTCGCAAGCCTTAGTTCATTTTGAGCCTTAGCTTCCCCTCACTTCATCTTTGCAGGCACGGGCTATTTGCTGATATTCTGACTTAGTTATGTGCCCCTTTCCACTTCTTATACTTGTCCTTTTTATCTTTCAATTTATCAGAGTTCTTTATGCAGCCATACTGGTTTCTTTTCAGAGCTGTTGCTTTTCTTCTTTGTTGGTATTGTGCTAGACTGGGCCTCTATTATCTCACTTTTCAAAATTTCCCAAGCTTCTTGAGTTGTTTTCCCCCTTAGGATTCTTCCCATGGTCTCTCTAAGTTTATTGAAATTAGCTCTTTTAAAGTCCAAGATTCTAGTCTGGCTGTGTTCTACTGTTTGTGCTTCCAGAATGTTGAATTCCAATATTGCATGATCACTTCCCCCCAAGGTTCCTGTGGCTTCGACACTTTCAATCATTTCATCTCTATTAGTGAGAATTAAATCCAATATGGCTAATCCCCTAGTTACCGTCTCTACTTTTTGGGAGAGAAAGTTGTCTGCTAGGTTTGTCAGGAATCTGACAATCTTCCACTTGGTGCAGAGTTTGTCTCCCAGTTGATATCAGGGTAATTAAAGTCCCCCATTACTATTGTGATGTGCTTCCTACATACCTTAGTTAGCTGACTAGCAAAAAAGTTCATCTATTTTCTCTGCTTGGTTGGGCAGCCTATAGTATACACCTATGGCAATGTAATTTTTTTCACCTTTTATATTGACTCAAATGCATTCAGGTTTACAGTTTTCATCATTGTTGTGCTCTATTTCTGTAGAGATAAAGTTTTTTAGCAAAGGACTTTCTCTAGAAAGCTGAGAAATTTGATTAGGCTTATTTAAATCACTATAGTCCAATAGATGAAGTGAATCTTATACTAGACTTGGTTGATATGCCTGAAAAGTGTGAGATGCCAAATATGCATGTATTGATACTGTATATGAATAATTTGGAATGAATCTCCCTGGACCTCCACTGAAAGTTGGATGTTGCTGCCAAACATGGATCTACTGGCTTTTGTTTATACTGCATTCTATTTTATGCAGGCTTGATTGTTAGAACTGTGACACTAACCAAGATCTTAGAAAATACTAGAGCTATAAACATAACTTAATACTAAATCAGAGACATTGCTGAATGCAGTCTTATTTTAACTTCAGTATTCCATTTTCATTCCACTATGAAAAAAATGGAATCAATGGGTAGAAACGGGTTTATCATCTTCAATTAGTTCTTTTTCTATAAAGAAAACAGAATTTTTGAGCATATCTGCATTAATGGTGTTAAAGGCATCATTGCATCATACAAGCTGGTCCAAATAAAGCTGTCTTTGCAACTGATTGGTGATTTTGTCAATGTCCAATACATTCAAGTGGTGCTCCAGATGTTTTGGGATTGCATTAAAGGCATCTATTAGTACTGGTGCTATCTTTACTTTCTTTGCCAGTCATTCTATTTGTAGGATTGTATTTTTGTGGATTTTCTCGTTCTTTCTCTTCTATTCTGCTATCACCAGATACTGACAGTTCACTACTTAAGACTTTTTTTTTCTTATCAACAACTGTTAAGTTTGGGTGTTATGTGGCAAGTGCCTGTCTGTTTGAATTCTATAGTCCCAGAGCACTGTATTTCATTCTCTATTCTTTATTCCAGTGGTTCTCAATCAGTGGTCTGCAGGCCCCTGGGGGACTGCAATGTCATCAGAGGGGGTCTGCGAAGGCTTGAAAAAATGTTGATTTAAATCTTACTTAAGTCTTGGTGATTCATGGAATAGTCCGTGGCCACAAAAAGTATTTAAAGGGGGTCTGTAGCAAAGAAAAGGTTGAAAACTACTGCTTTAGTTTTGTGATCTCTCCAATTTTTGCTTGCAGGTAAATGGTATTTCTTGCAAATATTCTAATGCAGGAGTGTCAAACTGGCGGCCCGCAAGCTAGATGCAACACATGCAGGCCACGCTCACCCTGGCTCCACAAAGGCAGAGAAAAATTATGATACATTACGATACAAACAGAAGCCAAGTAATGGGGCAAATTTATAGCTCTCCCCCCCAACTCTCCACCTTTTGGAATGTTTTCCCTGGGATTGGGATAATTAGCTAGAGGAGAATTGATGTTTGTGTTTACATTCACTGGAGAGGAAGGGCTTACAAAAGAATAATCAGGCACACAATGGGGAGTACACATGGAAAGGAATGTGTTAGTACTAGCTATTGGCCTAGCAAGCTGCTTAGGAGGCAAACAAAAACCTTTCGTATGAAACTGATTAACCTTGTCATTGTCAGCAGCACAAGCTAGAGAATTCTAATTAAGGTCACAGAGCTGAGCTTGCTAACTTTTGGTTAGCCCTTTTTAGAGATACTGCTGCAAGGGAAAGTAACTCTGGGAAAGATCACTTGTTTGAAAAAAAGTCAGGCACAGGACAATGCTTATTAACTGATAGTGATGATGAACTGTGAGAGATACTGTGAAAGTTGTAAATGTGGGCATTGTTGCAATTACTGGTAACTGAACATTGTCCAAGACAATACAGCTAAACGTGTATCTATACCTAAACAAGTCTTAATAAATTGAAGTTAATGCAAAACAAGTCTATGATACCTAGAATCTAATAGAATTTATAGAACAATAGAACTGATTTATGCAGCATTTCCAAAACATCAGAAATACTTTTTACCAGAAGCTCCATTTTTACTAATTCTCTAGTGTATTCATCCTACATCTATTAGTCTAGATGTGAATACAACCCATTTATTGTTTTATGTGATGATACAAAAAAATAGATCTGGATTTCTTAAAAATTGATTATGAGCAGTACCATAATCAATTTTGATGTTAAAATTAAACCTGGTATCTAATAAAAATGGATATGAGATGGAATTGGGACTCGCATTAAGCCACAATTTAAACATGGTTTCTACATGTTTATCTACAATTAAATGGCTACATACTGAGACAAAACTATGATTTAGAATATTTGCATCGTGTTTCTATATTATCCAAGTTTAACAAACCATCTCCATTTCTGAACTACAGTAAGACAAATAACTGTAACTTGATAGAACTTAAAATAATGCTCTGGATGCAGATAGAACATCATCAGCTGTCTCTTAAAAGATAATTAGCACTTATCCTTATTTTAACAACAATTTTACCACTCCATCTTCCACCTATTCATTTCTATTAGCCACAAAGATTTAAGATAAAGAAGTAGGAAATTACATTGCCCCAAGCCTCTAGATTACCCTTGGAATGAACCAATATGATATCCTTTAATATAGCAGTGCCCAATCTTTCTGGCTTGGGGGGATGGCTTCACACGTGCGCACACACCAATTTCACAAATGCAGTTTCATACGTGTGCTGGCCCACCACTTCCAAAACCTGGTTCTGAACAGACAGGAGGATGGGGGCCCCTGTTTAAGACATCACAAGAATAAAACTTTGGTTCAATAATTCACATTAAAATTCTGGCATAAGCCATTACCAAATAAAGTGCCCATTATAATGGCATCATGCTGGAACAGATGATTTTCCACCAAAACTGTTTTACACCTAACCTTAATTTTATCTTAAAATCACCATGGATTTTATGTAAGGGAGACTTTGTAAACATTTTTCTCAGATAAGGGTAACACAGAATATATGCAACAGTAGAAATATCATTTTTTCTCCATGTTTTTCAATTAAACATTTTAAATAGTGTTCTGACATATCTGTATCAGATAAAATGTTCCTCCATTTTCCTGTAATTTCAGCTCACTTTTTTAATGAATACTTGTCTCCATCCCTCTGCCCCATGATCAAATTAAATACAAATTACTGTACATAGTATCTTAATGTAAGGGCACAGATGAAATAATATTTTTTTCTGAGAAAGAAAACACAGCTTCAAAAATGAAAAATCAACAAAGGCAGAGATTTAAACAATAAATAGAAATCAGATGGTAATCTAAAATATAAATAAAAGCATTTTCTGAAGAGATACTACAAGCTGCTACTAACAGTTTCCTTGATTGAAATTGCTGGAGTAGGTCCAACATGAGTCCAGATATAACCTTTTTCTGGCCGAGTAGGAATCGTAGGAAAAGGAGTTGATCGAGATTTGAAATATTCTGAAGGTGCATGGCAGACAAATTCTAAGTACTCTATTTTTCTTGGAAGATCTTCTTCTGGTCCTAAAAAAAAAGCATTTATTTTCCAGTGTTGTAATACATATACCTAAATCAAAAACCACAGAAGAATCTTGGGGTCCTCTTGGATATACAGCTATTGCTCAATGAGCAGGTGGCAGCTATGGCCTGGAGGACCCTTACACAGGTTCATTTTGTGTGCCAGTTGCACCTTTCCCTGCCACAGGAAGTGCTTTAGGTAGTCCCTTAACACCTATTGCAATGTACTCTACACAGTGGGGCTCTTGTACTTCCACCTGCAAGCTACAGCTGTTCAGTTGCATGAGCAGTAACAACTTTGTTAACTCCTTTGTATCATTACTGCTACAGAAGCTGCATTGGTTACCACCTGTCTTCCGGGTGCATTTCAAGGTGCTTGGTGTTGCCTATAATGTCCTTTATAGTTAAGTCCTGGTTATCTGAGGGACTGCCCATCTCTAATCCTTTCTGCTTGTCCAGTACAGGTAGTCTTCATGACTGATTGTTTAGTGACCCTTTGGAGTTAAAGACAGCCTCAGAAAGGGTGCTTTATAAAGCTCTTGTAACAATTATAAAATGTTGAGCTGCTATAGTCACGACTGATTTGCGAAGGTTTTTTTTTTACCAATTTCCTCCCCCACCCCCCCGTTTCTGACAAAAACCTGCTGATTTGAGAGAATGGCTTTGAACTTGGGACTATATGATTCGCTCAATGACTGCATATTTCAGACTTACAGCCCCATGATTCACTTAATGAATACCATAAAATAGTTGTAAAATTGGGTCCAGTCATGTGGGGATTTTACTTAGATATCACGACTTAATAAAATTCTGGTCCCAATTGCCATCGTAGGTAGAGGAATATTCTATGTTTGGGCAGAATGGCTGTGCTCGTACTCTAGGATCCCTCAATTAAACATTGTAATCTTCTGGTAATGAGGAAACGCCTCCTTCGTCACTACCCCGACCCTCTGCAGCAGCATTCCCCCAGAAATACATATGGTGCTTCCTCTCTTGGAATTTGGAAACTTATAGATCTTGCTTTGTTTCCAGGCCTGGGGCTAATGTATTTGTATGGACCCCACTGTGTTTTGATTTTTACAGTTGTTTTTAATCTGACTGTCATATTTTATGTGTTTAAGTATCTATTTGGATTTTGTTAAGTTGAACA
The DNA here is from genome assembly GCF_947247035.1 of Vipera ursinii. Taxonomy (NCBI): domain Eukaryota; kingdom Metazoa; phylum Chordata; class Lepidosauria; order Squamata; family Viperidae; genus Vipera; species Vipera ursinii. Next base: position 108,002,825 of record NC_139517.1, on the reverse strand, counting down.
GACTGTGGGAGTGGCCAATCATAGTAGATTTTAAAAAATAATAATTTAATAAATAAAGCAAATAGACATATTCATAGTATAGAGCTATAACCCTATTTTCTGCAGGATTATTCCAGATGATGCTAAAGCAAGGCAAAGACTATGTATTCAACTTGTTATATTTTGGTGCCTTATTTTTCCAGATTCCTTTGGCTTGAGATTTATAAGGCTGATTGGTGGAAAGCTAGTCTTTCCTGTTCTTCCAGATCTGTGGACCAATGTCGAGTATTTTTAGTTGCTCTACTGGTTGGGAAATTTTAGGAATTGAATTCCATATATCTGGAAAGCTAAGAGATAATGAAAGGTTGACATACGCTGCTAAAAAGTATGTATAAACTGATCCTGTTTAGTAGCATTTTTGCCTTAGCACATAGAAACATTGAACAGAAGAGGCTACTGTCAAATAAATGATATTGTTCTAATGCAAACATATCTTCTCTAAAAAGATAGGCCTGATTATGCTTTTCTAGGGGAGAAAAACAAATTAACTTTGAAGCTGTACAATTATCCACAGGACAAGCCAGACGTAATATTTTAGTCCTTGGAACTTACCTATTATGTAAGTTGCAGGATCAAAATAGTCTTTTGGGCTTGCTGTAGTAGGAATGAGCCATGTTAAAGCTGCACTTTTTTCACAGTATTGGTCTTGAATAAAACCTCTAATCTGAGCATAGTATGTTTTACCATCTTGCTCATCAATCACTGAAACAACATCTCCAATTTGATAGTATATTCCCTAGAAAAGATACAGATTGTTAAAAATGTAAAATGAGAAAGCTTAACTGCAACTGATAGATTCTGTTAATTTATACAAACTGCCTTTTATCTACAAAAAGTTTGTAGCATCTTCTCTAACACAAAATTGCCTAAATATAGGAAATATTTAGTGCCTTCCAAAAAGAATTGATATTAGTCTTTAAGAGATAAATTGTAGTTTGATAAAAACAGCAATTGCATCTCATCTGACAGAAAGAACAGCATATTTGATTATGTGTCATCAGGTTAGATCAATTTCCAGCAACTATACAGTCAGATCTTCTCCAGAATGATCTGTCACCATTCAACCCTTCAGTCTTCCAATGATGCAACCATTGTGGCAATAAGTGAGTCCATCCACCTCAGTGCTAGTTCTCTCATTCTGTCCACCTTTCCCAGAGTGATGGTCTTCAAACAATGTGGCCAAAATTCAGTAATTTGAGCATAGTCATTTTTGCCTTAAAAGAATTCTGGTTTATTCCATGATGTATCTGTTTTCATGGTTATCACTGTGTTCTAAAGAATTTCCTCCAAAATTAAATTTCAAAAGGATCTGCCTATCTTGATGCTTCAGATGTCAAGCTTCAACTTCAAGTTTCCATGAAGTATTATAGAGGGAATATAATATTTTTAGATATAGACACTGGATATGTCTCTAAGCCTCTTGTTGTTGCCTTACTAAATGTGGCATATTTCTTGACTGCTTCCTTTATTGATAACAGTCAATGTAAAAAGAAAGTATAAAGTTAGTTGCTATACTTATTAGCTTGATTAACTTTAAATGTAGTTTAACTATAAATGTAGTTTGATTGTTTTTCACTGTGCTCCTTTACTTTTATTACTAGAGTATGTGTATCAAAATAGTGTCATCATTCTATAAACTATTAATGCTTCTTCCATTTTTAAAATCACAGAAATTTTCTTCAACCCTGTTTCCCCAATATAGATTCAATATATAGGTTGAAAAAACTAAGGTGCAGTCTTATCTCCCTCTTTTGCCAGGAGGAACCTGTTTCATAATGGTCCTTACAAGCAGTGGCTTCATATATTATGTGTAAATTTTTTGTGAGGATGAGATATTCTAAAGATCTCCAGGCGACTCAATGAGGCAGAGGGAGAAAAGGTTATGACATGGCTGATGAACTGACAAAGCTGGACCAACAGAATCTCTCTGGACAAGGAAAAAGTGAGACATCTCCCACTTATGCTCACAACACAAGGAGACTGCAAGACAGCAGTTAGTTAGCCTGCAAATCTAAGCAACAGGAGATGAGGAAAGCTATCAAATTCTCAAGACAGCAGAGCCTTTAAGAACAGTGGGTCCTGACTTCAATTCCTAACCTTGGTTTTATAATTTTAAAATTTTTGAAAAACAAAATAAATGGATAAAGTTAAATGATAATTGAAGAAGGTTTAAAACAAATTAAGAAACAAAATGAACTTGGAATATAAGGATTTTTGAAACAACAAAATAAAAACATTTGTAGGAATATAAATTATTTAGTCTATTAAGAAAGAGATGGTTGGTTGAAATTTGAGAATAAAGAAACAGACATTTGAGATGTTGCGATTACAGAAATGGGACAGTAGAGGGGACTAAAGTTCCAGGCAGGAAAAAAGAAATAAAGGTGAGAGAAAGTGCTGCCTTTTATCCTTAAATAAAGAGGAAGAGTGAAATTTATAAAATGACAAATGGAAGTATAATTTTAAAGAATTTTTGAAGAATTTGGAGATGAACTTATAATTAAATTGACAATAATAATTTCTTCACCTAATAATGCAATTTTGAGGACTCTATAAAAGAAACAAAAGATGGAAAAATGAACATAAAAGAACAAAATAAATCTTTATTACTATCATAAATATAAATTATAGACCAGCATGACAAAGAGATGAAACAAATTCCAATCATTGGGAAATATTGGAAAATAAATAAATTGTGGCTTATAAAACAAAGATGGTTACAGAAAGGAAAAACAAATGATGAGCCGAGAGATGAAAAATGATCAGGGCAAGGATTTATCATTGGAATTTTTTTATTTCATTTTAAAAAACGGGATTCTAAAGGCTTGAAAAGAAAAAGAACAAAGCTGAATTATTTTATCAGGATTAAAATAAGAAATATCTCTATAAAATTCCGAAAACCCTTTGTAGACTTTTTGCTAATAGTTTGACAGAAATGCAATGTTTTTTTGGATCGATGGATGAATGGGAAAATGTAATGGAAACAAATGAATACATTTATGATCACATTAACTTGACCAGAAAAGTCCACTTTTATCTATTATCAGTGATTGGAGCATAAGCTTAATAACTGCCATATTAAAAGCTAAATCACAAATTCTAATTAATATTATTTGGTCTCCAAATATCATCTTTGCTATATCCTTCCTAATTATGAAAGTAAGGTAATCCCTTTGGGGCTTTTTATCCTATATATTAAAGTATTCAATTTCAGTCCCTTTCAATTTACTGATCCCTAAGATAATGTGTAATTCATTCATTTCTTTTTTCCTGTTTTAAGCTCTTATGTTCACACTTTTTATGTTCCAGCATTCCACATTTATTTGGTTATGGGGTGGAAAAATAAACACTTAAGGGGCAGGTTATAAATAATTGTGCAAAGCAATTTAGCTCAGCAACCATGAGAAAAAAAGATCAAAACAAAAAAAAACATTGGAGTCCTTCTGTCCAGGATATCCCCATGTTACTGGACTAAATGTTTGATCAGCTCTAATAGTGGGAGTCACATGAGTGAATGGACAAATATTTAAGAGTGAAACTTTAAGTATGAAATGTTGTATTTTAATAAGTTAATTCATTAGAATTGTATGCTTGTACATTTAGAATCACTAAAAGATCCTAAGATAGTCCTTTAACTGCTATCAGAGAAAGAAGTCCCCTTGGGTATTTTGCCTTAATAAATTTATTGCACCTTTCCCACACCTGTGCAGTATAGCCATTTCAAAGCAACGTGCAAACTGTTGATCAAAGCATTTGTGAAGGACCTAAAAGCGTGCGTGTAAAGGGGAGAGAGGAACAAAAGTAACTACCTCTACATGGGATTTTTTAGATTAAAGCCAATTAGATTTTGGGAGAAAATATCATGCCTCCCACCCGCAAGACGACATCCAAGTCTTAAGCCCAAGCATAGCAAGATTGTTTTTTGGGGGGGCATATTTCTTTATTCTTAAAGAAATAAATATTGCACTTTAGATATACATATTGCACTTTAGAAATACACAGTCCTGGAAGTTCTCAATTCATATTATAGCTCACCCCATGAATTTTCCAACCACTTTATTCAAAATATTGTAATATGTGGATACTCACACAGTTCAGTAATACTATACTACCAAAATATAAACTCACTATATTATAAACTATGAATTCATTATTCAGTTATAGGAGCATAAATACACTTGAATCATATTTCAAACATGGAATATAATTATTCAATAATGTATTTACTATAAGAATTCTTATATATTTGGATCCTTGAATAGGTGGAAGACATCTTAGCTCTTGCAAATGTCATGTTTGCTTGAATTTTCACTCATGCAAATTAAAACCTCTTTGTGCACCTACTTTAAACATATTTAATTTTAGAATGTTAAAAATATATATAAATATTCTTTTAGACAATTTTAGAAGAAACACAACCTTTTTGGGAGATTCGTTAACCTGCAGCTGGAAAGAGCCAGAAAAGCCCTATTAAATTAAGACTTGCACTCACAGGCTTAGATTTCAAATCCTATTTATGTTTTTCATAGTTTTTAAAATATATTCTGACCATTTCCCCAAGTGATTATAAAATTCCTAAATCATTTAAGCACCTAGATAAACTTAAGTTCTTCCACCAATATATAAACGGTTTTCCTTGATTTTTAAAAAACATGTCATGTCATGTATGTTTCACTTTGAGAGCAGGCAACTAAATTTCATTTTTGATGTGTGCCGTTGTGCCCACAGTAAAAAAAATGACAATAAAGGTTATCTTATCTTATTTTGCTTCAATATTCTTGACCTTTAGCATTGTATTTACTTAACAGTAGCAACATTTCCAAGACTAAAAGTGCAATCTTATAACTCTACTCAGAAACGGATTACAGATGCATTCAGTAGTACATATGTGTAGATAAATGCAATCTTTTTTTAAAATCATACCTTATGGAAGATAGATTCTGCTGTAATGATTGTGGCTACAGATTCTGGAGCTTTGATGGGCTAAAAGAAAAAAGTTTATAACTGAACTGAACAAAACTATGACAAAAATGCACCTAAAGTCGCATGCTGGGTAGTATTACCAGGAAGTATTTCAAAATATAACCCTGTAATCAAATCAAACATTACAGAAACTGCATTTCAAATTGTGTGAAAACCATTTACTAGTTTACAGCAGAGCAGCTACATGCATCTGTTTCAATAAATGAACATAAAATAACAAAACAGACAATTACTGGAGTATGTAAATTCAAGAACTTGGATGCAGCTTATATTACTCTTAATGTGTTCAGATATGAAATTATAATCTTTAGACATTTGCAGTATGTAAATATACTGTGCTGTACAGAAGATGTTAGAACAAGGCTTGAAAGTGACATTAAACAAATGTTAGCTCCCAAAGATAGAGCAATAGTTTGATTTTGTTAGCCTGTTGCAACAAGAGAATAAATAAAACAAAAATGGCAGCTGAATTAATATAAAATAAAATTTGGAATACAAAATAGATTACACAAACACAGAGAGAGAGAGAGAGAAAGAGAGAGAGAGAGAAAATGATCTAATCAATTCATACTTCATCCTACTACATTTTTGACATTTGAATTAGTAGACCAAATCTCTTATAAACAGTATATCAAGTATATTAGTCATGTTGAGATTGGCCTAGATTCTACATTTCATTCCATGAAGATAAGGATGTGCTCCTCATAAAAAGCTTTCTTTTATAAAAATTACTAAATTTCTAATTTAACATTTTTTTGTAAAGTATTGTAAAAACTTAAGATTTTTTGTCTTTTAACAACTCTGTAATTCCTTGCATTGGGGTGAAGTTGGGGCGACTGAACAGCAGCATAGAGGTGGAGTTCTGGCCTCACAATTAGGAAGCTGTGAGTTCGATCATAGATAACAGGAAATATTTCTCTTTCTGGCCCAATCAGTAGTTGTCTGCTATGAACTCCGTGTAAGCATCAGAAAGGGCATCAGGCCAATAAATGCTACAGTTCTGTTCTAGAACCTTTCCTTAACTGATCCCTAATTCATCCAAGTCATCTCATTTTCCATGTAGACCAGTTCAAAAGGTACCATTTCCATGGAAATACAGAGGAAATATAATTATCTACAAGTGAATTCACTCAATAAACTTGGGTCTATTTTCAAGCATGTAAATCCAGTACCGTATTTTCCGGCGTATAAGATGACTGGGCATATAAGACGACCCCCCCAACTTTTGAGATGATTTTCAAGATTTTTCATCTTATACGCCGGAAAATCAGCGAGCCCAGGAAGGCACGCCCTCCCCTCTCACTGTGAAGGAAGCAGGGCAGGCTGGCATCTGGCGGGAGCCGGCAGGGCAGTCCTGCGCACACGCGCGCTCCCCGGCTCCTAAGGAGCACTCCTTAGCAGCCAGGGAGTGCGCGTGTGTGCAGGACTGCCCTGCCGGCTCCCGCCCGACGCTCTTCCCTCTTGAGGCAGCATCGCTCCCCGGCTCCTAAGGAGTCCTCGGGGATGCTGCCTCAAGAGGGAAGAGCGTCGGGCGGGAGCCGGCAGGGCAGTCCTGCACACGCGCGCACTCCCCGGCTGCTAAGGAGCGCTCCCGCCAGACGCCAGCCTGCCCTGCTTCCTCCACAGTGAGAGGGGAGGGCATGCCTTCCCGGGCTCACTGATTTTTCCGGTGTATAAGACGACTGGGCGTATAAGACGACCCCCCAACTTTTGAGATGATTTTCATGGGTTAAAAAGTCATCTTATACGCCGGAAAATACAGTAACTGTGATTTGTAAACAATGGTTTATAAACAGTACATGAAAATAATAACAGTTTGGGGCAATATGTATACCAATGAATGATCATCCATCAAACTTTAATATCTACATATCACAGTATTTTAAACTTGTACGTATATAACTATATATATAAAAATAGAATTTTGACTAATTTTCTGCAGAGAACTGTTGACTGTAGAAAACACAATATGTCAATACGTTAAGTCTTTCTGATATTAGTAAATGCCTAACAATAATAAAAGTCCACAATCACCTTACATTTTTTAATTTGAAAATATGCCTTCTCCCTTTTCCTTTAGTGGAAACCTTTTTCTCAGCAGCAGGAGCAGATTTATATTTTGTGTTCCTTAATCGAGCAGATCTTCTATGAATTTCTTGCTTACTCTATGGTATACAAAACAAGAAATATTTAGAAAGTGTTAGTCTGAATTCCATTTACATACATACATATGTGTGTGTATATGTGGACAGATAGATATAGAAACAAAGAAAAGAGTACAAAGTTTATGTTCAAAACTTTACTTAAAAATACATCTCAGTAATTTCAAGAAGAAATATTACCTTATTGGTTATGATTCACAAGAAAACAAGTCACAGTGCCAGCGGCTTCAACAATTCTCAGAAATCATTTCCAATCACTTTCTTGCATTCTGAGAAATATCCCACAATACCCTACCTCATGTATTTCACTGTTTGAAGGTCTGTCTATCTAAACGTATGATTATCTCACTACCTTCAAAAGATTCTCTGTGACCTACAAAAAATGTTCATTAACAGCCAGAGTACATTAGTTAACAATCTTTGTAGTAACAATAAACCAGCACAAGACAAAAAATAACATCCCAAAATACAAGTTTCTCTAAAACAACTTAACTTTCCAGAGTTTTTGAAAGATCAACAAAGGAGTGGATGATCTATAGGGAGGCGTTTCCACAAGGTTGGTAGTGTCCAAAGAGTATATTTACTTGTGTGTGGCTTAGTATATGAAGCCAAACAATTGTGGTTATTTAGTAAAAAAAAAAACATCAGATAAGCTAATTTGAGTTGGCATACCTCAACCCCATTACTGAGATTTAGTACACGTGTGAACTTAATGGGACTTATTTCTGACTGGATAGATATAACCTTTGAGTTGAAAATCCCAGCAGATGCAATACATTTTTCTCAATTTCTTCAATCATATTTTGGACTAACCTCGAGCACACTTTCCAAAGTTTAGTCATTTATATACTTTTAAAAAATGAGTTGTATCTTTTCGGTGTGCCTTTACAGTAGTTTCTGTTGCCGTCTTAGCGTCGGGAGAAGGCAAACCGCATGTAAACGTTACCACTCATGCAAACTAGCACGATATAACGGCAACCCGGAATGAAGGAATATTTTAACGTATTTTTTAAAAATAGTTTTCTCGCTGCTTGGGAATTGAGAAAATCGTTAGTCCAACGGCTGGAGAGCTCCAGTTCGGCGGGAGAAGGTCGGGGCCCGCAACCTCAGAGTCGGACCAACCGACCAGCCCCAAGGAAGCTCCGCCTGGAAGCAAACCGCGCGCGGCAACCGACCGTCTCAGGGCGGCTCCCTCAGCACCTCACCTGCTTCCCGCCGCCGCTATTCCCCGCGCCTCCGCCCCCTCCGCCGCCGTTACTGTGCTGCGAGGCCGCGGAGGTGCTGGCGTAGGAGGCTGCCCCAGCGGCGGCCGGCCCTGAGCGGCCCGTGCAGTTGTTGCAAAGGATCTCGCCCTGCCCGCCTTTCTTCCACATGGACGAGGAGGTGGTGCGGCAGACGCTGCACGTCGGCTTCAGGCCCAGCGGCATCCTGGCGCCGGCCCGCTTGCTCCTTCGGTTCCTGACACTCGGCCCACCCGCCACGACGGCTCGGTCGCGGAAGCGGCACCGAAGGCGAGAGGCCGGCGCTGCTGAGGAAACGGAGGGAAAGCAGGCCGACGCCGCCGGAGAAGCCCGCCCCCTGCTGGATGCCCAGCAATGTTGCGCGGTCCAGGCTGCGGGGGCGAAGCCTGTGGGGTCTGTTAAAGCCGGGAAGGGAAGGCGGCTTTGGTTGAGGCTCCCAGGAGAGCTGAGGCAGGCCAGCCGTTCGTGAGGAAGCTTGTTGGCAACCAGGTGTACTACCTGGAATTTTAATAAAGGTTATATTAGCATTTTGGCATGGCATCCATGCCACCTTTTGAAATTCAGGAAATCATGTTTTCAGCCAAAGCCAATTTTTTCATGTGCAAAAACTTGCCTTTTCAGCAACTAAACAATAGAGAGCATATTCTGAAAGTCCTTGATGACACTTGCAAGCCTAAAAGATACAATCCAGACTGGGAAATGGGAAACCTATACGTTTGCCACTTGGAATGTTATGCAGAATCAATGTTTTTTTTTCTGTTGTTCCAGTCTGACATGTACAGGTAGTCCTCTACTTAAAACCACGTTTGAGCCCAACATTTAACAGTTTTTAAGTGAGTTTTGCACATTTTATGGCCTCTTTTGCCACAATTGTTAAGGGAGTCACTGCAGCTGTTAAATTAGTAACACAGTTAAGTGAATCAGTTTTCCCCATTGACTGCTTGTAAGGTTGCAAAAGGTGATCACATGACCATGGGACACTGCAACTGTCATGAATCAGTTGCCAATTGTCTGAATTTTGATCACATGACTGGGGATGCTGCAACAGTCATAAGTCACTTTTTTCAGTGTTGTAACTTTGAATGGTCACTAAATGAATTGTAAGTTGAAGACTACCTGTAATCAATCTCTTTTATTGTTTAGATCATTTGCTTTTTGATGTTTCCAAACATTTGTTTGTGTACCCTATAAAATCACTTGAATCCCTCCCCATAAAGGCTTGCTTTACCTGAGTACATGGTGATTTGTAATTTTGGAAGGCAAAGAATCTCCTTTACAAACATGAAAATGTCTCTCAAAGTTACGGTTCACATGCTTATGAACTCCATGTCAAAGTTGGGGTGTATGAGTTTCTAGGTAACAAACAGCTCAGCTCATCACCTGCAAATGATTCCTCATAACCTGTGGCCACCTTAGGGAGCAAGTTTTTTACCTTCCAAAGGACATGATGAGACCTGCTGAAAGGGACTTCTCATTGGCCACAGAGTGCTGACTTTTTTACAATTAGCACATGAACAAAACCATCAATAAGATATAATTTTGCATAAAAAACATGCATTTTTAGGATCAGTTCCTCTTCATTCTTATTTGATTCAAAAAAAATTAGCCCATCCTTGAGGGAAAAAATATCTCAAGGCAAATTCCAAGATAAAGTAGGGACTTTTAGTAAAATGGCAGTAAGGAAGGGTGTATAATATAGACATTCTTTCATTTTAATAATTTTAATATGGTAAGTTATGTTTAACCTGTGTTTGTTAATTATACTTTTTATTTGAGGGAGTTTTATTTTACTCTACTCTTCCATTATCTCCATGGTGATCACAGACTCATCCAGCTCCTTTGCAAAGCTTATTTTTATGTTTCATACTAAATCAAACAATACAGGTGAAATTTAAGAGCAGAGAATTTATGATTAAGAAGAGGAAAGTCATTAAAAGAACAGCAAATTTTAAACAGATAAACCAACATCTGCTTTGACCCCAGCAATAACACTGAAGAATAACTTTGACATTCTTGATAATTATATTCTGGCTTATATTAACTGTTTAATTTTGGCTTTTGGTCTACCATTCTAATAGGCAAACAAGATATATTACAATTACAGGGCTCAAAAGGAAATTAGTATAGCACAGGACTGCCTGGGTGCTTTTAGCTGTTTAGAGAGATGTGAAATATTCAGCAGGACTTTCAATGAGAAAAGGAAAAGGCATTTAATACAAAGGATGGACTAATGCATACAAGGAGGAAGGACTTCTACCAAGCACTGGGTGTCTTAACTGGAAGTTATTTACTCTTCATTGTCTCCAAGCTCTATTTTGAATTTTTTTCCAAAATAAAATCAGAAGCTGGGAACAGAAAGCACACCACACACAAATTAACAGGACTCTGTAATTGACTTAGATCTTTAGACAATAATAACCATTGCTGGAAGAAAGCTTACAGAAGAGTCTACATCAAAGCCTTGCTAGAAGCAGTATTGTTGAGCTATTAATAGGAATTAAGTCTAAACATTAGTACTTTAGCTACAGGCTCACATAATTTTTAAATTTCCAGAACTCAAAAACAGTTTCGCAAACAGACTGTTTTTTATACATTTAAATACAGAAATCTACACAGACAAACGCTTACAAACATTTGGCCACTTATTTCCATCGATATTAACGCTGTCACTGTGAAATCTTTCTCTAAAAAATAATCACATTTCCTTGTTTGTTTTTGTACACAATCTGTAACAACACTATAAGGACACAAGTGCTGGGGGCAAGAAAGTCCAGGTTCTGGTATAATGACAGAGATATTCATGTGGAACTCATTCAAACCATTCAACGGGGACAGAGATAAGGAATAAGAAACCTCTTGCTCTATTAGTTGTATATTTTTAAATAAAACAAAGGATATTTATTCTGATTGTAATGGCACAGTACACTATTTATCTACCAAATCTTCGTAATACTTCGATGTTTCAAATTACCACCTTACAATCATCACCTTAATCTTTCCAATTTACTTATTACTCTACCCTGAGCAATATTAATCAGAAAAAAATTAAAAATGGCAATGGCAAATTAATTCACAAAAAGGAAACTGCTACAACTTTAAGATCTTTTTCACTTTTAACACTAAATTGCACACACGATTAAAAATTATTTCACATGCTTGATGTAAAATACATCAAAGTTCTCCATTCTCATCAATTTTGTTTACCATATTATCCAAAAAACTCTGTCACTTTCTGTTACGAAATATAGCTACTTACTCATTCCAATTTGAACTGAGAGCTTTCCAGCATCCTAAGCCTGCAGACATTTTTCTAAATAAGGTTGTTATACTGCTCCTATGGTGGTATTAGCCTCTTTTTAGCTAGTGCTTTTTATGCTCTTTTTGAGATTCTAGTGTTCACAGACTAGTTGATTCTCAAAGTAAGTAGTCTGAGGTTTCCCTCTACACCCATATGCTTCCTCTTGAATACCATCAGAGCTGATTACACGTAACCCCCAATTTACAACCACAATTTCTATTTTTAAGTTTCTATTGCTAAATTTCTATTGCTAAGCAAGATGGTTGTTAAAGAAGTTTTGCCCCGTTTTTCAATCTTTCTTGCCACAGTTGTTAAGTGAATCACTTCAGCTGTTAAGTTAATAACACAGTTGTTAAGTGAATCTGGCTTCCTCATTGACTTTGCTTGTCAGAAGTCACAAAAGGTGATCACATGGCGTTGGGACCCTGAGTCCTTAGGGAGAAGGGCGGTATACAAATCAAATAAATAAATAAATAAACTGTCATACATATGAGCCAGTTGCAAAGCATCCCAATTCTGATCGTGTGACCATGGGGATGATGCAAATGTTGTATGTATAAAAAACGGTCATAAGTTAAAGTTTTCAGTACTATTGCAGCTTCAAATATTTATTAAACAAATGGTTTTAAGTTAAGGATTGCCTGTAGAGCTGTTTCTCCTTCAGGTGAAGCATACATAATATTGTGGGTCTCACACTCTCACAATAGATTTCCTTGGTCCTACAATGGATCATGAGCCCCAACAGACTCCTGCTCCTTTTCTTTCCCATTTTCTTACATTTGTGTTCTCTAAGGAACTACCAGCTAGCATTTACCTCCTCCTGACTCCTTAGTTCAGGGGTGTCAAACTGCCGGCCCGTGGGCCAGATGCATCATAGTGAAATCGCACCCATTCCTTTGCGGGCAATAGCAAAAAAGTAGCGATATGTCGCGATGCATCACGTGACGTTTCAAGTTTGACCCCCTGCTTTAGTTCTTCATTTCCTTTGAAGACAGAGGGGTGAATCAACCCTGTGCTGACTTTCACCTGTTTTGTGATAGTGGTGGGCCAATACAACCCCAGAACACACTGCTATACCATTGACCATAGAGTTGGAAAGAGTTGGAAGTAACCTAGAAACATTTGAAGAAACTTAGATTTGAAAGAGAAATATATTTGCAAAATGGCTTTTAGTTGTTTCCTTACAATGGCAATAGTACAAGTACTTCTGGCAAAACTTTATTAAGAGTTGAGTCTTTATATAAAGCACAGACGTGCACTTGAGTTATATGATATATCAGAAAGCAAAATATCAAACAATAAAAGACATTGATCTCCCATGAAGATTTTGTTATGGGTTAGACGTGAGAAAAGATAGACACCATTAAAATATGTTTATTTTTTTCAACACTTGCAACTTTACTATAATTAGGGACTTCAGAATACAACTGTTTTGTTTAGTTGATGGTCCCTGAAAGAGTTTTTGCACCTGGAAGGAAACTGCTTTGGCTCAAATGAAAAACATGGTTCTCTAAACTTCATGTCACTTTGCCATGTTAGAATGCCAATAACATTTTTATTGTAATACTAATAATAAAGCTTAAAATTTTACATAACAAAAAAAATGCAGAAAGGTGTTACATTGCTGTCTCTTCATTTTCACTTTTGAATCAGATGTTTTGTACGGCTCTGCTAGCAAGATACGATCACCATTTGAGCCAAGGCTATCTGCCATACTTCTCAACTTCCTGCTTTTATGGTTCCCAGTAGAGATAAAAAATAAGCAGTTGGTTAAAAATCTTCAGTGGCATGATAAAAGAAACAATTTTGATTTTGAAGTTTTTAGTAATATAAGCTTTTACTAACAGAGCACAGAGATAGATTAATATAGGAAAAACAGATTTTGCTGTTTTGTGCTATTACCTCCCCCCCATGTATTTATCCTTCACTCCTGTAAAACTCTTTATCAACTGTTGCTTTTAGAATTCTCCTGCTTGAAACTTCTCTGTATCATGTTGCCATAGTGTCTTCTTGAAAGTCAGTGTAGCAACCATCTATATTTTAGTAAGTAATCTTAATTTTAATGATGCATAGTATTATCTGAATAAACTTCCTTTACTTTTTGTTTTGAACTCTGCAACTCCTTCTAACCTAAAGCATTTTTCCTATTGATGAAAATGCTATATTTTGCATTAGTTTTAACATTATATGTAAGAAGCATTTGAAGAAACTTACATCTGTTTGAAGGGACACGGTGGCTCAGTGGGTTAGGACGCTGAGCTTGTCGATCAGAAGGTCGGCAGTTTGGCGGGTCGAATCCCGAGTGCTGCGTAACAGAGTGAGCGCCTGTTACTCGTCCCAGCTTCTCCCCACCTAGCAGTTTGAAAGCACGTAAAAATGCAAGTAGAAAAATAGGGACCACTACAGTGGGAAGTTAACAGGGTTCCGTGCACCTTTGGTGTCTAGTCATGCCGGCCACATGACCACGGAGACGTCCTCGGACAAGCGCTGGCTCTTCGGCTTTCAAACAGAGATGAGCACCGGCCCGTAGAGTCGGAAACGACTAGCACACATGTGCGGGGGAACCTTTACCTTTACCTTTTACATCTATTTTAATCAGTATGTAATTCTATATATAAAGCTTAGACCAATAGTTCCAATCCTGTGATTAGGAACGTTATAGTAGGCCAACAACATTCTTGCCAAAATAACATTTTAAATGACTGAATAATGACAAAGAACTTCAGAGACCATCCTACCTTGCAAGATTTGGACAAAAATATTAATGTCTATGATGCTCTCTCAAGGTTAGACAGATCATTTATTATCTCACATGATTTCAGGTAACAACATTAAACATGTTATTTTTAAAATTAAGCCTATTTGAGACTCCTATGGAGGAGACAGGGAGACTGCCCTGCAGTGTGGTGGGTTTTAATGGTCTGCATAAATAAAAGATTTCTAGCCACTGGCAAATAAATATTTAAATGTTTTATTTATAACTAGCTTTTCCCAGCCATTCAACTATGATGTGTGAATCTATTGGAAGAATTTTTTTTCTTTTGATTTGTTCCTTGCTCAGATCAAAACACCAGTTTCTGTAATTCAGAATTTATAAGTTTATTTAGCACTTAGATCAAAAGCATTGAGCAACACTCTTTTATGTTAAATTTGCACATACCTAATTCTAAAATTCTTTAGTTTAACTGCTGTAATAAGGAATAGCCTGATTAGTCTCTGTTCTAATTGGTACAGTTTTCTCTGTTGCCTCATTCTTTCTTTATTTGTCTATGTCACTCTCTCATTTCTATATAATGGCAAACCACCAACTTCTCATCTAAAATCATGTTTGTTTAGCTTTTTAATAGCTACTTTCCAATGTATCCAATATTTGCATACTTGAATTGTGGTTTCAATATTGCCAGAAAGGCACTAAATGTTACCTTCAGGTACATAAAGGTTTTTTCCTCCAAGCAGGCATTCTCTATTTTTTTAATCATAAAATATAAAACTGCTTACTTTTTTTAGATGCAATTTCCATTAGATTCATATTTCACACATATTTTAGAGTACTTAGGCTTTTCCATCACACCATTATGCTCATTATTGTTTCATTTCATCACAAAGTTCAGTAAAATACCTTATTTTTGACTGGATTATATTTAAGTCTTTCTTCTTGGAAACACAATGGTAAGAAGGTATTAATCCTTTAATTTCTCACAACTAACCTGTGAGACAGACTAGATTAAGTGTGATTCCCACCCCCATTTTTAATCTTTAATTATAATCAACTGGCTCTCAGGAAAAAAAGATGCCTCCTCTTGGTTTGTGATTTATGAAAAGTAATGAATTTCTATTTTCATTCTAGAAAGCTTAGGAGTCAAAGAAGAACCTCAAAAAGTTAAAATAAAATGAATTGATTTCATAAGATAAAGTCTACACTGGAAAGCTTAAACTTCCTGATTAAGGAGGAAGTAAAAACAAATGAAATGTCTATGCTGGGTGGAAAATGTTTAGGAGGAATGATGTATCTTCTGAATTCACAATCTTCTAATATACTTCTAACCTGATTAAAATTTAATAAAAATTAAACCAGCCATGGAAGTGTCCTAAATCTTCTCCTTGCAGTGGAAGGTAAAAATACTGCAGGGAAAAATCAACACTTCTCTATTCTTACTTCCACCTTGACAATTTAGAAAAGGTGGAAGCAATCCAAATTGCTTTCCATTGCTTTACAATACTTTATTTAACCTAAATTATTTTGGAGAAAAACAGATTGCAGTTGTTCTTGGTTAATGATAGTAAATTGGACTGAAATTTCCATGCTAAGTGATGCAGTTGTAAAGAGTGATGTCAGATGACCACATTGCAACTAACATCCTCTTTGCCCTTCTTAACTGAATCTTACCAGTTGTTAGGCAAGGACTCACTCTGATTCCCAGTTTGCTCCCTTCCACTCAGGAGCCTGAGTAAGGTAAAAGACTGCCTCCTCTTTATCTCTCCCACCTCCCTATCTCTCCCCATCTGTACCTTTTGGCTACTCAGGACTCCACTGCCTCTGCTGTCCTTTTCCACCTTCTGCTGTTAATGAGGTATGCCCAGTCTGGTCTTGCTACCCTTGTCAAATAGCCCACAGCTTTCTTGTGAGGCTTTGGAAGGCTTCAAAACCTCATAAGAAGACTGCACATAATCTCAGGAAGAAGGCCTGACACAGCTAGCAGATATCTTACAAAGTGCCAAGATAGGCACACTTCATCAGCAGCAGGATGAAGACAACAAATTTGAAACTGAGCTTCAGACAAAAACCATTGTAATGAGTTCATTGGTGTTCATCTAAAGGTATAACTGGAATGGAATTATCCAAGATGGAAGATAATATAAGCTTATGTGGAGATATAGCATATATCAAATACCAACATCCTGGTGGTGATTCTCCAGGAGTCCCAAGTCCAGTGAAGCCATTTATAAAGGAAGATATTTTACCACAAAGTAAGGAGAAAATAATTGCTCAAAAGGCTTCATCAAAATTTGAAAGGGTTCCATCACAAGTAAGAAGAACAAGATCTTCTCCATCATATGGTAGACGTCCAAGACGTGGACCATCACACAGAAGACGCCAACATGTGGTAAATGTTATTGAAGATTCAGGTCCATTTGCAGACAGAGCCGTTCGCAGAAGTAAGTGGCAACAATCTATGGCAAGAACATGTAGGAAAGAAATAATATAAAATTCTTTATATCAGGTTGGTAATGGAATATATGTTACTTCAGGTTGGAAAATAAAAAAAAATTATTTCTTCCCTTTAGATTCACTTTCCCAGGAATAGAATTGATTTTAGTAAACCTTATCCAACAATTTGTAATATTCCTTGTAATCTACAATATCAAAGATTATTCAGAGATAATGAGTATACTTTGAATTGGATGCATTCAATTCCGTTGGTTCTGAATGGTCATACTAAAGTTCATGAAGTAACAGGAATTTGAACCATTCTGAATTTGAAATAATCGAAGTTCAACTCTAAAGTAGCTGTTCTATACTTAAACTATTCAAAGCTACTATCAAACTTGAAAAGAGACATTTTGAATTTCAAAGTTAAAATTCAAAATTTTTGCACACCCCTGGTAGCATAATTAACTGATTTTGCTTAATACCTAAGTGAAATCTAGTTGAAGCTTATAACCACTCTTTGTTTCTGCTTACTTCCTTTCCTAGTGATGATAAGTGAACAGACCATTGCAGCAAGAAGGGGAAGGGCAAGAAGTTCAGGAAATAGAAAATGTAGAAAGCCGTTCCCTTCCCACATGCACACACATTAGGGAATAGGAGAGATGTTTTTGTACCTTTGACAGTGCTGATTTCTTGACATTTATACTATGCAAACTTTGAATTCATTGTTTCCGCTCCTACTCCTTTTTCAGTATTTTTTTTTGGGGGGGTGCAGTGAATTTGCTAATAGCTAGCCATTCTAGTAACTCATTCTTTGTGATTCATGCTTTGCTATATGGCACACAAGCAATCGATCAAGGAAGTACAGAAAGTAGTTTCTTTATTGATGTTCAGTCTCTGGTATACGTCCCTGGAATTTCACTAGAATGAAATTTTAATAATATATCTTTCATTTCCATTGCCAGCTGCAATGTTGTCTGGCAGCAGTCAAAGATTAATTCATTCATATCCCATCAACATTTTTTCATTTATGAAACAATTTCAAGAAACAACATAAGCCAAAAAAAGAAAAGAAAATGCAAAACATTTTGTTTTGAATTCAGCAAATGATGTTGCTTGTTCTCAGCATTAATTCATTTCTTCATGCAACTTACAGCTGTTCATTTAGTAATTGTTTGAAGTTACGACGGCACTGAAAAATGTGACTTATGACCATTTTTCACTGCAGCATCACATGATCAAAATTTGGTTGTTTGCAAACTGGTTCATATTTATGAGAGTTGCAGTGTCTCGGTGTCACGTGGTCACCTTTTTCAACCTTCCAACAACCAAAGTCAATGGGGAAGCCAGATTCACTTAACCACATTACTAACTTAACAACTGCAATGACTCACTTAACAGCTATGGCAAGAAAGTTCGTAAAATGGGGCAAACTTCCCTTAACAAATATCTCACTTGGCATTAGAAAATTTGGGCTCAATTATAGTCGCAGGTTGAGGACTACTTGTAATCAAATAAGTAAAAAAAAGAAGAATATTTTAACTATTTTCCTGTGTTGTCAATGGAAATTATGGGTTTAACAACATGTTCCTCTTATGCATCTCAGCGAGTTACACATATTTGCTACTCCCTAGTTCAGAGGTCTTCAAACTTGGCCCTTTTATGATTTGTGGACTTCAACTCCCAGAATTCCTCAGCCATCTTGCTGAGGAATTCTGGGAGTTGAAGTCCACAAGTCATAAAAGGGCCAAGTTTGAAGACTCCTGCCCTAGTTGATTCATAGGACTGATAATCATAGGAAGAAACAACAGCAAAAAATTTGCTGCTTTTCATCTAAGAAAGTTGTTGAGCACACAGTTGTTCAGTGTCTGAAAAAGCAACTGATGTATATTACATTTGAAAGGAATAACCTCCTGGGGGAACAAGAGGTTTTTATTTACATTATCTAACCTTACATATTTGGTGAACTGAATAATCCATGGATTTATTAAAAAACGGTGCCATTTTTGCTTTCTGGATACCGTTTAACTTCCAGACAAAACTTGATTGCCTGATTTGTTTTAAATATATAATCTGAAATTATTTTTCTGTTTCCTTAGCCTTTCTTTGGAAATTATATCTCATGTTGGCATTTCAACTGGGTTATACTGATGCTATAATATGTATGTTCATCTACTGGTAAGTGTGCTTTATTGCAACTGTCACCAACTTGGTGGCATCAGGATATGTTGGAGCAATAACTCTCGCGGGTACCTAAATTTAGCAGCAACTGGTTCCAACAATAATGCAATAATTGCAACAATAATGCAATTCAACTCATTCCATTACATGTGAGCTCCTAAATACTGCACACCATTGAAAAAACAGTTTTTTGCTTGCAGCCATATATGCCACTAGAGGTGTGCAGGAGATCTATCACATGATTGATAGATCTGGTCACATCAGTATGACCAGCATGCCTTGAATGGTTGAGGGTTGTGTATATTTTTCATATTATCTGCCACATTGCAGAAGGTGCATTTTCTCCCAGCCTTTGTTCCAAGCTGCATGCTCTTAGCCAATTGTTTCCTAATCTTTGACATGTGAAAGTCTAATCTTTTCATCCTTTTCTCATTTTTTCTTCCCCCATGTTGTTGCGTAGTGAGTTCTTGTAGGCATTGACCAGACAGATCTGATGCAACATGATTTATTGCATGAATAACAGAACTGAACTCAACCGACAGACTGACAGATATTTATACATGCCGCCACTAGGCGGCAACCAATCGGATTTAAAGCTGGTTTCCCAGCTCAAATATAACTTTAGTTTCCCTCCAAAACAATTGGAGATCCATTTAAACAAAGACACATTAACGGTCAATATAACACACAACTCATGTCATATTTCATTTTGGTGGATCCAAGTATTTCTCCTCTTACTGTGAGGGAAAAACACCCTCTGCAAATAAGGTGCAACTTAGGAAAACATAAACAAGTTCAAAGTGACTAACAAAGTTATTCATTATAGAACTTTCATGTTTTTTAGGATTTGAATAATGGAGGGGGGGGTCAAATGTCTCCTGTTCCTTGTCTTTCCACAATGTTCACTGCTTGAATTGCATCTGGGACACAAGGTCTATTATTCAGGCGATATAGAAAATTATGTGCTAAATAGTTTGTTCTATTGTTCACAAAGTAACAAAGGTAAATACATTTCCACTAGAATAACAGCATAACAGAGGTGGAGGGGATCTTGGAGGTCTTCTAGCCCAACCCCCTGCTAAGGCAAGAAACCCTTTACCATGTCAGACAAATGTTGTCCAATCTCTTCTTAAAAACCTTCGGTGCTGGAGCACCCACAAATTACCCAAAAATTATGGATGTCAAATTTTGATTTGAAATACAATTTTAAATGCAGAAAAATGCTCAGCTGTACAGAAAGCACCATTTAAATATACATAATGGACTTATGCAAAATCTACACTTACAAATTTATATCTGACAGTTTTTCTCCTGTGGTTAAAAATTATATTCTGCTACTAAACAGCTGCTTTGTATGGACAGCTGATTTCCCCCCCCCCCCTTTGGATGGAAAAAAAAATCCAAACCATCTTACTGGGCTACTGTTATGGGAAAAAGTAGGAAGAGCATTGGACACACACAAACACACACACACAAACATCACCTTTTGTTGACACAGAGGTGGATTTTTTTTAAAAAAGTAATTTCTTCTGTATAATTATTCAAAACATAATAATTGTAAAATATTTTGTAAATGAAGTTCCTGATGATTAACATGCTTTATGTTGTTTTATTGCATTTTGAACCTCATTATTTTAAATATTGTTTTGATCCTTACTGAATATAAAAAGGTAAGATGGAAGTATTTTAAAATTAATTAAATAAATTACTAATTATTTCCATTGTATCCTTTCTGTAACTATATTTGAATTTTTTTGGTCTAGGAAGTACCTTAAAATATGGGTTCGGAGACGTCCATGGTTTTGCTATTCTCTATTGTAAGTATTATATATAAGTCCCAATAATAAATATATGCAACTGTCAATTATTAAAATCTGCTCTTTAGTAAGGTATTATTTCTTAGAAAAACTATAAAAAACAACATCCCTGAACAAGAAAACAAACAACTTGTAGTACCAATAGGCTAAGAAACATAATAGGGACGCGGTGGCTCAGTGGGTTAGGACACTGAGCTTGTCGATCAGAAGGTCGGCAGTTTGGCAGGTCGAATCCCAAGTGCCACGTAACAGAGTGAGCGCCTGTTACTCGTCCCAGCTTCTGCCAACCTAGCAGTTCGAAAGCACGTAAAGATGCAAGTAGAAAAATAGGGACCACTATGGTGGAAAGGTAACAGCATTCCGTGCGCCTTTGGCGTCTAGTCATGCCGGCCACATGACCACGGAGATGTCCTCGGACAAGCGCTGGCTCTTTGGCTTTGAAACGGAGATGAGCACCAGCCCCTAGAGTTTACCTTTTACTAAGAAACATTACTTAATAATATTAAGCAAATATATTGTATATTTGATATAAGATGACCACCTATCTAAAATTTCATCAGAGTGTTTTTGATTATTATGAAAATAATCAAAGAGAAGTTGTATGCTCAGTAAATTGGATTGCAAGGTAAAGTCATCTTGCGTTAACTCAGTGTCAGGAGATTCTACGTTATTCTACATTATTTTATTGGTAGCAATATGGAAGGGATTTGCAATTTCTTTCCAAATGTATTTTTTACTTCCAGTCTAACCTACAACTCTAATTAGAGGAGGCCATCCACCCAAGTTCTAAGTACATAGAGTCAGTCCTGTTTAGCCTCAAAAATTAGCCAAGGTCAATTACGTACAGAATTAAATTAACCTCTTAGTTGAGTTTTAATACAGAGATATTCTTATAAAAATCATGACACAGTTCTAATACCATAACTAGATAGAATCTCTGTCTTATTGAGATTTTAAAAATGGATGCCAGTCTGCTAACCAAAATGGGGAAGGGGTGATTCTACTCATCTGTCAAGCTTTCATGTCCTCCAAATCTACCATGGAAACTCAGTCAAGTCATTGGGGCTGTATGTGTGAGTTTGAAAAGCATCCTTTCAAATTTCCACTGAGAAAAGCAGCTCTATTTATAGGAAACCTGCATCAATTATTAATCCAATATGGTTAGAGTGAAATTTGGAACTGATGTTTGCTCTTTGAGAAAAGGTGTGTTTACTGTAATATCTTGTGCTTCATCACTGCATTTCTTATAAAGAAATTAAAAGATCTATTCAGTTTATATTGTTTTCCTTTAAAGGCATTTTATTGGATTATTAAATGTAAATGTGGTTTTATTTATAATTATTTATTGAATGTTAATTTTTTATTGTATCAATTGTAAGATAACAGGGCATTTTAAACTCTAAGATAATAGTATGTTTATCTGATTTTTAGACCAGCAATCGTGCTAATAGTAATTGCCTTAGCATGTTGTGATCAAGCCCGAAGAAAATTTCCTTTGAATGTCATTTTATTAGCATTATTTGTAAGTATCTCTTGAAAGTAGTGCTCTATATAATAATGATATTTTAATATCAGTTTATTATATACAGTATGTCATTGCTACCTTTTGCTGCACCTAGGCTCTGCAATACTTTATAATTTGAATAATGTGCTACTTGGCTTTTACAGTAAAAATGAAGACAGATAGAACTGTCTAGTGTGATATTTTCCATTCCAGACTGAAATGTGCTGGACCAGAATTTCTGCCAATATCGTCCCAGGTCCCAGCCAGCTTGGCTAATGTGGCATCAGGATAGAGAAAGCTAATCTAATTCATATAAAGTTCAAAATAATAAAAGTCTGTACTTCCTATCCTACAGCTATTTCCACCCCCAATATAAGTTTTGGGGAAATGCTGTTTCATCCTTATATTGCATATGATAGCAATTATAAATATGCAGTATGTTGGCATAAACAGCCCGAGAACGTTCATTAAAGTTGTCAAGCTGAATTGGTTAAAAAATTATTTTTCCTCCATAGTTGGTTTTTACTCTAGCATGTTGTAAATTATATAACTCATCATGATTACCTTAGTACTTATGCTATACTTAATTAGCTACCTCAGAGTCATATCTTAATTACTAATAGGTCACAAATCTCTTCAAATTATTTTTGTTTACTATTAGTGGTGTATAAGGATAACTGCATTTTATAAATGATTGCATCTAGGAATGCACCTGAAACATACAATAGCTACAAGTATTTGACTGTTGTCATTTGCACTTTTTCAAGTGAATAATAACAAAATAACAGAGTTGGAAAGGACTTTGGAAATTTTCTAATCCAATCCCTGGGTATACCATTCCAGACAAATGACTGTCCAATCTCTTCTTAAAAACCTCCAAGGATAGAGCATTCACAACTTCTGGAGGCAAGCTGTTCCACTGATTAATTGTTCTGACTCTCAGGAAATTTCTCCTTAGTTCTAGGTTGGAATTCTCTTTGATAAACTTTCATTTGTTACTTCTTGTCCTGTTGTTAGGTGCTTTGGAGAATAGGTTGACCCCCTCTTCTCTGTGACAGCTCAAATTTTGGAAGACTACTATCATGTCATCTCTAGTCCTTCTCTTAGTTAGGTGAGACCTACTTAGTTCGCAACTAAGTGTTTTAGCCTCCAGCCCCTAATCATCTTTATTGCTCTTCTCTGCATTCTTTCCAGAGTCTCAACATCTTTTTTGTGACCAAAATTGGATGCAGTATTTCAAGTGTGATCTTACCAAAGGAGTATATAGCAGTACTAATATTTCACCTGCTCTTGATATTATCTCTCTATTGATGCAGCTTAGGACTACATTGGCTTTTTTGGCAGCTGCAGCACACTGCTGGCTCATACTTATGTGGTTATCCACTAGGACTGCTAGATCCCTCTCAGAATTATTGCTGTTGAGCCAGCAGTGTTATTCTATATCTGTACAAGTGGTTTTTCTTGCCTAAGTGTAAAATCTTACTTTTTTCACCACTGAATTGCACTTTGTTGAATAGGACCCAGTGTTCATGTCTGTCAAGATTCTTCTAAAACATTGGCTTTTCCCTCCATCTGCACATTTATAACTTCCCATTATGTTCCCTCATCTGAATCAATTTAATACAGTATATCTCTTTTTAGTTTAACATAATTTTACAAAACATACCTATACAAATACTGTTTAGTACATAGGTTTTTTTGGCTGGGAATTTATATGTAAAAATTCTATATGGTAGAATGAATTAGTTTTTTTCTGAATTGGAAAATGAAGAATTTCCTTCAGAAATAAATGCAAAAAAAAGATATTATGTAAGATAATAGTAATAATACATGTAATGTAATAAGTTATTTTTATTTTTAGACAATCTTTATGGGTACATTGCTTGGATCCATTGATGCGTAAGTTGTTAATGAATAAATTGAATTGCATTGTGTTGATGTGATTATGAATGTTATAGAAATATTTGTGTGTTCTTGGGTTTTAGTTTCTTCGATGCAGACACTTTGATGTGGACTGTTGGTTCTACTTCAGTAGTGACATTGGGACTGCATTTTTTTGCTCTTCAGACAAAAGTAAGCAGTTATGGTTTAAATGTCCTACAGAACTAATTGAGATATGAACAATTAAATCACAATTAAAAATCAGGTATGTTCTGTCTGTTGAACTACAGTGCATTCAGAAAGCATTCAGACCCCCTTCATGTTTGTCAATTTTCAGCCTGATTCTACAGTTGTTGAAATTCATTTTTTTCTCATTAATCTACACTCAGTACTCCATAATGACGAAATGTCTAAGAGTGAATAAAGAGGTTCTATATTGCCTTGCCAATGGGAGTGTCTTAATTTCTATAGCAGGAATGTCAATGGGCCTTAAACTACAACTTATTTATAGTGCATGGGACACCATTAAAGTTCTCTGAAAAGGATTCTCTAGGAAAGCATTTTGTTGGATAATGCTTCCATAAAAACACGTTTTACAATATCCTATACTTACTAAGTTTTGGGAGAAAGTAGCGGAATATATAAATATGAATGTGTAACAAAAGGTAACATTTGCAGAGAATAATATTTTCTTGAATCGCATTCCCAGCACATGGAATTTGACAACTGGGTAATGCAAATAGATTCTCTGTGTCTTTATTATATTTTTTATTTTTATTTATTTTAATTCCATTTATATCCCGCCCTTCTCCGAAGACTCAGGGCGGCTTACAAGCTTAGCAGTAGCCTTCATTCTATGTATATGCCTGCTTATTAGGGCTTTCACACACACACACCCAAGCGGCATTATTACAAAGTCAGCTTAATTGCCCCCAACAATCTGGGTCCTCATTTTACCTACCTCGGAAGGATGGAAGGCTGAGTCAACCTTGAGCCTGGTGGGATGCAAACCTGCACTAATTGCAGGCAGCTGGTGTTACTTAAGGAGGCATTAGCCCACTGCTCCACCAAGGCTCCATAGCTAGAAGAGTGACATTAAGTCCCATTTACTCAATGGAGACCTGGTTATACTTGTTACTTATGAGTTGTTTGCCTATAGACATGGAGTTTGCATGGATAAGTATAATAAAATAGGGGACTCATCTATTCAAAATATAGGTTAAAAATTACGATAGTAATTTTACATTAGAAATACACCTGCACACGTGTGTGTCTCTGTGTGTATACATATACACACACACGTTTGCATTAGATAATTATATGTAGAATTGTAATTATACTGTTAATCATTGTAATGTCATATTATTATTTTTCTATTTTTAATATACTTTTTAAGCATCATGTAATTTTTAAATATTCTATATGCCTGTTTTTTCCTTTTCCTGTTATTTTAAAAGCAATAAAAATAAACAGCACTAATTTGCATTTTTATAGTAATGTGATTAAATATTACAATTACAAGAATAAAAAGTAGTATGCTCAAAAGGTTGTTGAACAAGTAGCTGTTAAATGAGGTATTTGTCTATATTTTGAAAAATAACAAAAACAAAATTTTAAAAATTCGTTCAATAGAAATGTTTGGATTCATCTTTTCCTGAAGTACATTTATTAGTATTAAAATAAATTGTAAATTCTGAGAGTTGAATCAAAGAAAAGACTACTACATAGGGAAAGGAAAGCATCCAAGATATAAAGTGGCATAGAAGATTTTTATTAAGACTGTTCAGTTACTATTGGTCCCAAAGCAGTGGACGGGATCCTTGAGGATCTCATCTGTTTTAGATCTGTGTCGCTCCTGGTTGGTTAAAGCTTTCTAAGAAACATGTAATTGGATCCAAATAGAGGTGACTTCATCTCTGAGGCAATCATACTGGCCCTTCTTCCTCAAGAAACCATCATTGGACCCACAAGGAACATCTCTTTGGTGGGTTTAGAGCTTTGAGATTCGAAAGAGCTTTAAATCCACAGGAGACATGCTTCTTATGAGAAGTAACTGTCTGGTGCACTTGTGGAAAGTCCTGTCTTTCTCTGACCCACTCACCTGCTTTTCATTCGGCTGTGGTTTTGAACACCACTCTTAATGGAGCTGCCTTGTGTTCCTCATTTCTTCTCTGGAAGTTGCCTTTTACAAGGTGCTGAAGACCTGGTTCTTCCACCTTACTGAAATCATTGTGTATGTGTGAGTCATCCATCATCCCAGGTACAATGTTCTGTTTCAATTTTGCATTGAGTTGACTGCCATATAAATTTAAGAAATAAAAATTTAGCAGAGATACTAAGTTTGGTAGGGACTCCAGTGTATTTATTAAGAAACCAATTATGAAAATGTTGTGATGAGGATGAAATGGGATTACTTAGAATTTTTCATTGTATGCATCATATTATTCAGATATTCTAGATCTTAATATTTGTGAGATGACAAAAATATGATTCTATTGTTGCTTCTCTTCAGTGGCAACTTACCATCACATCTGGAATATTGTTAGTCATGTTGCTTTCATTAACCATTACTGGAGTTCTTTGTATCTTCATGCAATCACAAGTAAGTGAAGTACTTTCATTTTTTTGTCTCAGAACTTTTTTGTTTTACCCATTTGATTCTTAATTTCATAAGCTATTTCCTATCTTGTTAAACGCTAAGGAAGAATGCAACTATAATCATTTTAGCTTTTATACTGTAATTATGGTTGCAAATACTTTTAATTCTGCTAAATCAGCCTTTGGTTTTCCAAATTCAGCTGAACTCAGTCATGTGGAGTCTCCTGGTACAGTGGTACAGGTAATATGGCACTGTCTTTTCAATGCAATTGGAGGTACAATTTTTATGATTTTTTTTGGCTGGAAGACTATAGTTTCATTAGAAGTACAGCATTTAACTTTTATATGTGGAATTTTTACTGAAAGCATATCAGACACTTCACAAAAGGTAAACATATTTGGGGAAAAAGCAAGAACTGGTAAGCAGGTAAATGTATAATGCCAAAAATAGTTTAAATGCTAGCTCTCTAGCAAAAAGAACCTGTGGAGCAACACTCTACATCAAATAGACAGAAGGATGAGCCCAATATGGCATATTTTTGGAATAAATGAAGAGCTTGCATGTAACAGGTGGGCCACGAAGGGGCACAGCTGGCATGCAACTTCATATAAACAAATTATCTGGATAAGAAGTCCCATCATGGTAAATTAATTGTTAACTCCCAAAGGGGTAGATGAAGCATATGAAGAATGTCACCACAATTCTCAATTTAGGACCAATTTAGTGAAGTGTTGTCCTATTTTACCCTTACACAGTGCTGCAATGAAGAAGGGTAGAAACATCTGAAGA
The DNA here is from genome assembly GCF_947247035.1 of Vipera ursinii. Lineage (NCBI taxonomy): Eukaryota > Metazoa > Chordata > Lepidosauria > Squamata > Viperidae > Vipera > Vipera ursinii. Next base: position 107,975,182 of record NC_139517.1, on the reverse strand, counting down.
TGTCAAACCATCAAGAAAAGATGGTACAAAAATAGTCATTACCACAGGGCCCTCATCTAACTGACAGTTAAACCCTCCCCCCATTTTTCCCTGTAGTATGTTTGCAGAGCAGACATAGATCATTGGTTCTGTTCATTTTAAAAGCAAAATAGTACAACTCTTAGACAAGTAGCTTCAACTTAAATCTACATCAAATCCTTAACCCAAGGAAAATACTTGCCTTCCAGGAAATGGACAGCAAATCACATGGATACTACTATATTTTAAGGAACCCTAATTACTTTTGTTCCTGCTTAATTCTAATTCAAAATTTGTATTTTGCAGTTGACAGAAGTATTTTATTCTGGTGTTGGAACACTTCTTTTTGGCATAGTAAGTTTTTAACTTAAATTAGCTACAGATCAAATCTATACCACATAGTGAGAGGCAAACAGCACTATGCAAAACTGAAACTCATTACAGCTTATTTCTATTAAAATGTGTCTTAAATGATTATCTGAATTAGGTCATCAAAATTTATGACCATGTCTGTTTTGCTTACTTTCTAATGAGTTTATTTTCTGAATATAAACCTTAAGATGATACCATTGTATTAGAAATTCTAACAATAATTACAACAAAAAGGGATTGTTTTTATTAATAGAGAGCTTTACCACATTAAAATATTAAGATCACTTAACTAGATCTTTGAAGGTTAAGGTGATAAAAACAGTTAATTATGCAAACTGTTATGTTAGGTAATTGCTTTTAAAATAAATTATATCTTCTGTGAGAAGTGAGAGGAAGATTTAGTAACATAAATGCAATAACTGCATTTTTCTTTTGTTTTTTAAAAGTACCTATTGGTCGACACACAACTAATGCTGGGAAAGAAGCATCATTACCGCCTGAATCCAGATGAATATGTATTTGCTGTATTGAATGTCTACATTGACATTCTCAATATGTTTTTATTTATTTTGAGATTTGTTGGTTTCATGAAGTGAAAAGAATGCTATATGGGTTGAATAAAGAAGATTGTACAAAAGTAGCAGTTTCAAGAGAACTTCCAGGCAGAAAAAAAAGAATTTATGAAACATTTATAGAATTTATGCCATAACAACACTACAAAAATTTGAATCAAACAAATATAATTCACACACAGTTAGTCCTTGGTTGATTACCATTTATTCAGCTAGTCCCCAAAGTTATGGCTGATGCAGCAGTAACATGATAAAAATTCAGCCATTTATCAACCTCTACACATTTACAACTTCAGGGGCATTTCAGCTCTCCCATCCACCTATCTCTCCTCCTCCCCTCCATCTTAGTCTTTTTTTACTATCCTGCTCAGTGGCACTTCTTGCTGATGCTGGCAGCGGTAGGGATGAGTTGAGTTTTGCCCAGTGGCATTGGGAGTGCTGCCTCAAGCCACAGCCAATAGCCCTATGTCACTGGGCAAAACTCAACTCATTCCCATAGGGAAGGCTGTTGGCTGTGGCTTGAGGCAGCACTCCCCAGTGACAGTGGTGGTGTGCTGGAGCTTATATAGCTGAGGTCCAGGAATGATGGTGGCCAGTTGACAATGCTGAAGGTCCCAGTGCTATTATATAGGGTGGCAGAGATGGGGGAAAGATAGGCAGGTGGGGGAAGGTGTAGAGGAGGAAGTCCCTTACTTTACCAAGGTTGGGGGCTGACAGGGACTAAGCTGGGAATGGCTTGGTTTGGTTTGGCCCCTCACCTAAGGACCAGTGTCAGGGACTGAAACAGCGACTGAAATTGTGAAATTGCATTTTTCAACTGCATCACTTAGATCGAAATTCTGGTCTCAATTACCCATATCAACAAAGACTACCTGCAAATGTAGTATAGAAATGTTAAAAGTGTAAATAAATATCTACAAAGATATAATATTTCTGAAAGACTTAAGACGTTTTATAATCTAACATTGGAATAAAGGTTGACACCAACTTTATTCATTTATCCTTCTTATAATGTTTATTAGATCTGTTAACAATAAACATTTCAAATGAATGATTGATATTTCAGGGCAAATTTGCACTTCAATCAGTATTCCTTCCTGGTTTCAGTTTAAAAAATGCACAAGTAACTGAGATTTTTCTAAGCAGAACTATTAACAGTGCTATTTATTTTCATTAGAGTTTCAGCTGTTAAATGCTTAATTATCTTTGGACTATTTCTGTTCAAAATACCTATTTCTAACATTATACAATGTTTGAAATAGAATAGTGAGTTTGATCTCAAGATTCCTTTCTGCATTCAGAAGATGTCTTCTGCTTCAGGGGGTTTGGTTTGATTTTATAGGTAGTCCTTGACTTATGGCCGTAATTGAGTCTTAATTTTCTGTTGTTGAGACAGTTAAGTAAATTTTGCCTCATTTTACAACATTTTAACCACAGTTGTTAAGTGAATCACTGCAGTTGTTAAGTTAGTAACATGGTTGTTAAATGAATCTGGCTTCCACATTGACTTTGCTAGTCAGAAAGTCACAAAGGTGATCACATGATTCTGATTTGCTGCAACCATCATAAATATAAATTAGTTGCCAAGGATCTGAATTTTGATCATGTGACCATGGGGATGCTGCAACAATTGTATGTATGAAAGCTGGTCATAAGTCACTTTTTTCAAAATGCAGTTTTAACTTTGAACAGTCACTAAATGAATAGCTGTAAATCCAGGACCACCTGTATTGCAGATGATGTTTGTTCTTTACACAGGAACAAACTACTTCTGTGCAGCATAAGAATTATTAGTAAACCCTCTACTAGAAAATCTCAGCAAATTGTTGCATACCAGTATGAACTTTTTTTATTCGAAACACCATTCTTTCATCTAAAACAATATTTGGTAAAGAAATACAAGGGATAAAAGCAATTAGTTTAAGTAATAAATGTTTAATCAAAATTTTTACATATTATTAATAGCATTCATTTGGCCAAACATCTATACGGTTGTAATATCCTACTGTATATAAAGTGGGAATGTATCAAGTATATACTATGAAAGTGCAAATACCATTTTCAAGATTATAGTAGTTTTGTTTTTCTTTATAAAATTAATTGGTTTACAAAATAGGCTTGCCAAACTTTCTTTCAGAATTCTAAATTCAATTAGTGGGATGGTCTTAAATTTTAAATGTGTCAAGAAAATACAAATTTAATATGCTAAATTTCATGCTCAGAATAAATTTAACAATGGAATATACTTCACAATTTAAACCAAGTTACAGAAAACCAGAACCCACAAACTTCACTATCATCACAAAAAGCACTCATACATATCTTCTCTTAGCTTTGCAAGACATCTTAATGCAATATACAAAACCATGTAATATTCTATTTGGAAATTAAAATTCAAGGAAGCTGTATGTGTATTTAAAATATTTAAGACCAATTAGTGATGACAGTGTCTTCAAGATTTATTTTAACTTAGAAAGGTTTCTGTAATAGCTTTCTAAAGAGATAATTTTCCAAGACTAGAAAAAGGGAATCAACACCAATACTTTCAGGACAGGTCAATTAGAAGCCAAGCTAGAAAATATAATGGAGGTATAGCATATAATAACAGAGAAGCAGACTACTCCTTCCAAATAATGTCAATAAACAGAGTTTTTTAAAAATGGATTAAATAGTTAATATTTAATTTTATGAGCCACAGGGACTGCAAGATCCCAACAGTTATGCTTAAATGAAGGATTTAACACTTTTTTTTGTAACACCTAGTAATCAATATATATACCTTTTCTGCCATCAAAATACCTTACTGTACACAATCAGTAGCAAGTTTTTGTATCAGACATATCATATCAAGTCAAACGAAAAAGAAATGGAGTATTTAATTCATTTTTGCTTCTGTTAACCTAGATTTTGATTATATGCAAGCAAAACAGTAATTTAAAACAATTACTTCTAGTTAAAGTTACAATCTGCATCACTAATTTACAATGAGGTTTTGATGTTTTTAAGCCAATTTCAACAAAACTTTTCTTCACAGTAGGACACTATTAGGGAAGGTTTGGGGTTTTTTGTGTTTTTTTTTACAAAATATGAAACACCAATCATACACTAAATGAACATTGTGCAGTTGAAAAGAATACATTGTAGTGTTTATTATTTCTGAAAAACGTTGACAGTTATGATACTCCCTGCGTAACTATAGTGTCTACAAACAAGGAATTTGTCTGAACAGCTGAATTTCACGCCCACTTTGCAGAGTGCCTGTGCTGGAAACACACACTCTTATTCCTGTGTTTCCCTCTCTTTTCAGCTGAAGCTCATACAACTTCACAGAGGGAAACAAGTAGGCTGGATGGAAATACAGGAGGCACACACAGATACTAATATATGCTGTACTGCCCTCAAATGCATGCTGACAAAGATAGGGTAGGGAGAGAAGGAGAAAAATAAGGCTCTCTGGAATCCTATGGGGATCCTTCAAGGTGTGCATGCTATACCTGTACGGGGAAGGCTTATACCCTATATAGGTACTGAGTGGAAAGGAAAGGCCATGAGTGGTTTTATGGAGGTTTCTGCAGTTCATAGCATAGTATACTCCAGAACAGATAACTAATATTCATTTAACTGTGGCAACTATTTAGCTTAGGCAAAGGCACAGTAACATGTTGTTTGTGATATTATTAATCTTTCCTGGGTTGGGTGGCGGCAAGGAGGCTGTCTCTAGCTTATGAAAGTTGCAAACTTGGTTGTTTTGTAAAATGTTACTGCTCAAAGCAACTGCACTCATAGTGCATAGAATGAATAGAGAAGATGGCACTTCTGTTAAAATGTCTTTTCAACTGAGCCAACTTGGCTGTTTAAAATAATGCCTTTAATAGGAGAATTAGATTTAATTAAGATAAAATTATGCTAATGCAATCATAATGTTGATGAGTGAAATTTCAAAAAGCTATGTCTCTATGTGTACGTGTTCATGTGTATGTGTTCTTTACATCCTTAAAAATAAGAGCATAAAAATAATACTGCATATTTTTATGTTGATTTGCTGCTCAGTTTGGCACATCTGTACTGGTATATAAACATGAAAAGTTTACTCGAATTAGAAAAAGTTCACTTTACTTCAGTTCATACTGTTACTGATTAACTGGGGGAAATAAGACATAATTTTAGTGCTAAACCTTTTTAAAGGATAAGACAAATGAGAGAAAAAGGAGAAAATGTTTTCTTTAAACGAAGAAAGGAAGCCTTTCAAGTTAAGGATCGTCAGCCTAAGGCTAAATAGATAATGCATTATGTTTGGAACATGGAGTACAAGCTTTTTACTTCCTCCAAATAAGCAAGCCGTGTTACTGTCCAATGTAATAGAAATTCCCTGAAAGGTTCAAATAAGCTTCATAAAGAACACCAAGGAAATTTCTGTTTATCCCATTCTGGTAAACAACTGCTAGCGTTGGTCAAAGTTTCCACTATATATTGTACCATTGGTAATTGCCTAGTCATTTTGGCTCCACAAACAATTCATGTTTTTTCAGACTTTTTGTGATTATACCAAATGCACATGTTCAGCCCATTCAGGTGAAGTTTTAGATGTCTGACGCGAAAGATCTGAATTTACAATTTGACTGCTAGTGTCTCCAGAAGCATCTTCACTTGGTGGAACTGTTTCTCCATAACTAATGTCTCCAGCTGCAGCACCTTCTTCTCTTTGAGTGCCTTCATTTTTGATGGCCTCTTCAGAAGGTGCATTTTCCTCTAGAAGATCTTGTCTTACTTGTGGCTGCTCCATTAACCTCTCTTCAGTACTGGGTTGCTCTGAATCATCATCTGCTTCTGTAATTGCGGAAGGAATGAGTGCAATACTCTGAGGATTCATGTCATGGAACCAAGCCATTATGTTTCCAAGGAGATTTTCATTTATATTAAGATCTTGGCTACCTGAGTCAGATTCACCAGATGCTGAATATAAGCCACTTCTTGTATTATTGAAAGTGCGAGAACTAAGATGGTCTGTCAAAAACTGATCACTGTCTGCACTTAATTTTATCAGGCTATCACCAAGTTCTAAAAGTTCAGTGCTACTTAGAGCTGCTCTTGGATTATCTACATTTACTGGGCCAGATTCTAATCTTGTAGGCAAAGAAGTACCTATTGCTCCTAATGAAGCTTCATTAGTCAGGAAGTCTCTAGTTTCATCGTCAATAACTAGGCCAGATTCTTGCAATGATAACTGAATAGCAAGAAGTATGTTTGGATCATCTTCATCCAAGGAACTCAGAGCCTATAAGAGATATCAAAATTAAGAAATGCCTATATACTGTATGCCAGTATAATCAATAATGATTATTTCGGCTAAGACTCTATTTGAAATCTTATGTAGTCAGTTCTATAACTAATAATATATATTTTCTAATAAGCTGATGAAGTTAGAAGATAGACAGATACAAGCTAAAGAAATCAAATAGTAAAGAAAAGATAAAGGACTATACCTGCAGAGAATCCTGGTTTTCAGAGCGACTAACAGGAGTATAGTCATGAAGAGAAGAGCTGTGAAGGATACTCATGGAAGCTGAACTCACCATGGAATTACCATGTCTTCTGTTACTGCCAGCTTCTTGAGTATCTGCTCAAGGAAAGTTTACAAATTAATACAAGGAGCTTACTTGTCTCTCTCCCCGTCTTTTAATCCACTGTTTTTATGTGAACTGAAGTGATGCTACAGAATATTTGGGATTAAAACATCTCTCCCTCTCTCTCTCTCTCTCTCACACACACACCACAAATGTTCTTTTAATAACTTTGGGGAAGGAAAGCCTTCAAGTTAGTCTTTGACACATGGTGACTGCTTAGGTTAGCTCCTCCAGTTTTCTTGGCAACGTTTTCAATTTCCCCATTGTCTTCTTCCTAGGGCTGAGAGAGACTGGTGCAAGATCACTCAGTTGTCTTCATGCCTAAGACTAGAACTCATTAAGCTATATCAAGCTGGGAGGTGGCTTGAAGAATTATATTGAGAAATTGGAAATGTAATATTATTTCAGATGTTAAGGAATGATTATTGGAAATGTGTGATCTATCTGTTCTTGAAAAGAAAAAATAGTATCTTCTATTTTTAGTATTTAGTATTATATAAATACTATTTTAGTATTTAGCATTTAGTAATAGCATTTTCTACTAATCAAAGGATAAAGCAATATGTGTTACTATGTCAGAGATTTTGTGATATTTTACAACATTTTGTACTAATAATATTACAATATTCTATGAGTAAACCAGTAAGTATTGATAAGTATAAAATTTCTTTTTCTTTTCTTTTTTGGTTTGTATTGTTGGTTGGTTGGAGGTTTAGTTTGTATTCTTGTCTTTTCTATTTTTTTTTTTGCTTTGATGTCATTTTTTTTAAGTTTAAAGATGGTTCTATTATTTAACATTTAAGAATGTTAAATAAAAATAAAAAGACAGATTTCCAAAATATCAAGATACAGTGCTTTTTTTTGTCATAGAACACACTGGAACAGAGTTCTGGCACCTTTTTTCAACAGATTTTCCAATTTTAAAAGTAACTTTTGAAAATTTGATGTTTGGTCCACGTGGATGTGAATTGCCCTGTTGAGCGTAGCACATCAGCGGCAAAATCATTAAAACAGTGCATGTGGGCTGCTTGTGTGTCGAGTCTGATGCATGCGTACTTCGTCTGCACTGGTTGTGATGGTACCACTTGGCTTGTGGCACTGCTCGGCTTGTGATCGGTCGTGTGGTTGTGCGCTGAATGCTTACTGTGGGTGGCGACCATTATGTTTTGTTACACAACTGACATGTATGGGTGTGTGTATAGTGATTGACTAAGTGCGAAAAGTAAATAATTTCTTTATTTTTAAAAATTGTTGGTGAATTGAAAATCTTTTTAAAATTTTTGGTGTAAAAGTGTGATCCCAAATTTAAAAAATGGGAAAAAATACTATTTAGTTCTTAACCACCGGTCCTGCTAAGAATTGAATATGTAATTTTTTAAATAAAAGATTAACAAGGTGTGAGTTCTGGTACCTTTCTTCTTACAAAAAAAGCACTGTCAAGATATGATAGTCCTCCATTAAACTTCTGATTAAAAAAAGAAAATCAAGCTAGTTTAAAGGAAAATAAAACTGTAGAAAACGTTACCTAGTGTACTCTCACTTGGATCATCAGGATCTGGGGCATTACTCAGCAAACCCTGCATATCTCCACGTCGGCGCTGTCTGTGTCTCCTCCGATACTGAAATTCAGCATATTCCTGCATAAACCAAATGTTACAAAATACAGGGAAGCATGCAGTAATATATTTGGAGCACAACAAACAGCACGCTTAATGGAAAAAAAAACACTCCCTGTGATTTTATGCACGATAAAATCACTTGTTTCATAAAAAGTAAATAACTAAGTAGCAACCAACACCATGCAGTTTTTGTAAATAAAACTCCAAAAATACCAAAATTTGCTAAATAAATTCAGCTAATAGATTAATGAAGCTGCTGCTGCTGCATGATTGGTTGCATATATATATATATATATATATATATATATATATATATATATATATATATATATATATATATATATATATATATGTGCCTGCATTATTGATATTGCAGTTCTTATTCTTCTTTTATCCACGCTGATACAATGTAGCAGATTTGATGAACAGACTTTTGCTTCCCTTCTACTCTTTGTATAATAAAATAAATACTGCAAACAAAAATTGCCTGGTAATGTCTCTGTTAAAACACTTAGCAAGTACACCAGCTCAGTGTTCTTTTCTTATTAGTTAATTATCAAAATAATCTGCAGCAGTTTTAGTGAGTGTCATATTGATAAATTATACCTTTGGATTTAGTACCCTAGCAAACTCATGGTCATGAATCAATATTTAAAAATAATATTCAGTTGGTCTAATCAACATATTTTCCATTAACTGCTTATTACGTAATGTGAAAAAAAATTCTTGACTTACAGTTCTGTGAAATCCTGGAACAATTTTTGTTCAAAATGAACAGGGTGACAGTTGATTATTTTCAGTCACTTTATTTTGCTTTATCTTGTGCTTTTTTTTTTGAAGGAACACAGAAATCTGTAGCCCAAATTACTTTTAAAGTGTGCCTAGTCCTAACTGACAAGTATTCTTTATTTCAAAAATCAAGAGCGCAGGTCAAAAATTTGAGCACACATCCACAATTGCAATGGAACTCAATGGGGGACATATGAGTAGGCATTGTAAACCTAAGATATCAGCAATATTTATTTGTTGTCCAGAAATGGTATATATTTCACATAAGCCTAACTAGCTTAAGTTTGTGACTAATTAGACTGTGGTGCTAAAGTTTGAGGGAGGGGTTGAAAAGACTGTACATTATAATGTTATTATTTCTAACTAATATCAGAATCAGATGCTGTCAGTGATATAAAATGCATGAAATAGTTTAGAGGAAATTCTTGGGGGAAAAATTGTTGGTTTAGTCAATGATAAGAGTTCTGAATTAGACAAATCTTTTCATCTAATGCTTCTAAGATGACTTTTTTTTACTAACTTGCTTCAACTTTTCAAAATATTCTCATCTTAAATACTGATCAAGTTTAGTTTAGGTAATAATTTCATTGTTTAGCGTTATATAATAAACAGGCTAATTCTCAAATAAATCATTAATTTCTCTCATACCAGTTATACAGCAGTGCAAACTTCAAATAATATTTACTGATTTTGAATAATTAAAATGTTTTATTGCAAACATTTAATTATTGGGGAAAAAAGCCAGCCAGTTTATCTGAATATAAGAAGCAAACTATAGTCTTGCAAGCATAATGCTATCCAGTGACTATAAAAAGGAAATATGCATAAGTATGCAATTGTATAAATCACAAAACTATCCTAAAGAAAGGATTGAAGAAGGAAAAAAACCCCTTCCTCTCTATCCCAGTTAATTAGCTTCGCATTTTCGTATTTATATTTTACATGCCTGCTATTAGCAAGATTTATTTTTTAATTTCCTTTTCATTTCCCCCCACTCTTTTGTACCTGCTAACGACACATTAGGCTGGGGCTACTTGGGCTCTTATAGCTACATGGAAAGTGTTTCTTTGATATTCATTTTTCCAGTTTTTATTCACTCCACTGTGCTATCTTTCACAGTACGATGAACTCGTTCATACAAATGATGCTAATTGTAAGGCACAGATCAAAAACAAAATGCTAAAGATAAAAAGGCATAGTCAACTATGCTTTTACACATGTGAATAATGCTCCTGCATAGTAATTGTGTCAGAGTTGCAGCAGTCTTTTTGCTGGAAGCACTCACCACCAAATGGATACACTTGATCATAGTTTCCACCTGTTCCTTTAATTTCCCAAAACTGGCTCAGCCCTTGAAAAAAAATGAGTCCTTATGAGATGTCAGGAGAGGAGATAATAGCTGAGTGATTCCAGAGATGACTATCTGAAGAACTACAGTCAGAGGTAAGCAATCTGTATTTTTAATCCATAGTCTCTGTGGTTGTTTTGTAAAGATAAGTAACAAGCTTACATTAACAGAGATACAAGAATATGCCCAAACACATAAGTACAAAAGAGCACTACCTTCTCAATTTTTTTTCTGTAATTTTTTTGGCAATAATATTGAATGAAAAATTAGCAGTTATTTATATAAGCCCAATGAAAAGAAAATAACTTTGGAAAAACTTTCTAAAAGAAGATCTCTGCTTGCAAGGTAGTGGATACTCACTTTGCAAAATTGATAAGTAAGGTTAGCCAACTTTGGTAGCATATGAATAACCAAAGCAATACAATCCACACAAAAATCTAATGCACTACAAATATCTAGGATCTGATGTAAAAGAAAGTGAAGCAAGTAAGACAAGTAGTTGATAGGAAGCAGAAACAAATTTGTGAAAAAACATTATATAAAACCAATGTTTAGTTCTTGTAGTGGTAGAAATAGGGATGATCAACTCATAACGGAACACAACCAAATAGACACCATTACTATCACCATGTAACTTTTAATAAAAGATTCTTGAAAAGTAAGTGAAATTAAATTTTGAAATATAGAGTGTAGAAAGTAATTCACAGGTCCCTAACAAGATCAGAAGTAGACTATCTCATCCAGGTGGCTACATATGTGTAATGGGTCCTTTTAAGCCGAAGTCAGGATTTTTATCACTTCCTTTGAAAAGAAATTGGTGGAACATTTCACTAATACTAAAGGGAATGATCTTTTGAGACAACATACTAAAATTCTGCTATTCAGTAAGAACATCTAATTTTTGCAGCAACTGAAAGTTTTATGTGCCATTCCATGAAATCTCTGGCTAACACCAACTCTTGGGATTCTGACAAATAACTTTAAATGCTAAAAATGGCCATCACTGTTAAAACCACAGGAGGACGAAGCCTTGCATTTTAAGAGTAAACCAAATCTAGCCTATTCTCTGGTATATCCATACAGTTTAAAATATAGAACAAGAGCTATTTTATTATTTATTTCCTTTCTTTACAAGAATGCCACTTAAGAGTTTATCAGTTGCTTCTCTAAATACAATGAAAATAAATCCTTGGAATGCAATAAAATTAATCTCCTAGAATTGGGGAAAAGTACTGGAAAATGAGATTGCTGATGATTTGACCACCAGAACCAGAGATCATTTAAAAACATCATCCTTGGGACAAGCTTAGAAATGCTCAATTCCAGAATGTTCTCTCCCTACTGGATAGAATGTCTGAGAATAATATTAAAATTAATTCAAGGCAAATTGATTTGATGGACAATTTAGGGCTTATTGATATATGCAGACAGAATCAGCAATTCAAGAAAATACACCTACTTTTTCTGAAAAACAGGATGCTTTTCCAGGATAGATATGATTTGCATTTCAAAGAATCTGGCTAGTATACTAAGGTTTCTAAAGTAGGGATTCAACCAAAGACTTTTTAAGATCATAATCCTATAGGTTTATGGAAAAAAAATCCAGTTCTTAAGTTTTATAGAAATAAGAAATAGTGGAGGATTGTAAAAAATATTTTTTAGAAATAATTTAGATAAAAATACTGATTTAAGAATTTGGGACACAAGTAAAACTTTTATCAGAAGTTATTTTAGACAATATAATAAGACAAAATAACAAAAGAAGAGGCAGAAGAAAGCATAACCTATTTTGGATGATATAAAGAGACAAGAAGAAAAATTAAATAAATTTCCACTCAAGGCAAGTATGTCTTAACAAAATAAAACGTCTACATTATCAATGTTAAGTTAGAAAAATGGAAATAAAAATGAACTATATAAGCAATAAAACCCTTGAGTTTGCAAACAAACCAGGGAAATGGCTGGCATATAAATTACAAGAAAATAATGTTGAAATTTCAAATGAAAGATACTGTACTAATGGATAGCATAACAATACAGAAAGCATTTTATCAATATTATTTCATCTTGTATAATGCAAGTAACTTATCTCTGGAGAACATAGATGATGCCCTAAAAAACAAAATGTACTGAGAATTACAGAAGAACAAAAATTTTGAATGGATCTATAAAAATAAGCGAAGTTTGTGAAGCTACAAAAAAGATTAGCAGAAAAGGTTCCTGGATTGGATGGATTTCTAGGTTCTTATTATAAATGTTTTGAGAATAAACTTTTACAATCTTTACAAAATACAATGGATATCCTAGAGGGAGGAAAAACGCTAGGAAGTTGGAAAGAGGCTAATATGGTAGTAATACCTAGAGGAACAAAATTTGGCTTTAACAAGGAAGTATGGATTGATATAATTATTGAATAATGACTAAAAGTTGTTTAAAACAATTCTGACTGATAGACTAAAAGTATTTTTTTTTAAATTATTCATGAGGATCAATATGGATTTCTACCTAGAATACAGTTAAAGCACAATATTAGAAATGTGTTAGCCATTTTGAAATATTTGGCATAACATAAATGAAAAATAAGCCATTTGATTTTCTTAAATGCGTACTAGTCCTTGGATTGGACCTTCTTGTTCAAAGTTTTGGAATAATTTGAACGTGGCTTTCTTACTGAAAGTTTTGTAAGATAATGAACTTTGGAAAGAACTTTATATAAAATGGGTAAGATTGATTTATACTTCATAGGAAGCATGAATAATTGTTAACGGATATCAAAGAAAGGATACAGAAAGGAATAGGGCGGGGATGCCCACTGTCTCCTATCTTGTTTATTTTGGTTTTGAAATACCGAATTATAAGACAGGATAAGAGATTGAGGGAGTAATTTTAAAAAAAACACCTTACAAGTTCTGCAGGTTACTTTGTGTTGTCTTCTTAGCAGCATTCACTCTTTCATCAGACAAAATTGTCTGGAACGTATAAAGGCACTTCAAAATTACAGTGGAATTGTGAACATAAGAACATTTCATCATGCTTGGTGGATATGTAGAAAATTTTGGATTCAAATACTGATTCAGAGGATTTTAAAGTTTAAGGGATAACTGAGACCAGAAGTCTTTATTCTGGGATTGATGAAAAAAGATTGGAAAAAAGTCTCAGAACTTGGTTTTTTTCTAATATGATAAGTACAGCCAGATTATTGTACCGTATTTATAAAGTTTCAGCAATACTTACAATGGAAGATTGGTTCATGAAGATGATGAAGATGCTGAGATGGCCAAACTGATTTACTGGATTAAGGAAAGGTTATTATGTTTACTGTTGACTGGAAATCCTTTACAGACTTTTTGCGTATAACAGAATAAATGAATTTATGATTTATGGTTTTGATGATTATACATTAAATTATAAAAAGAAGAGAGTCAGGTTGAGGATTTAGAAAAAGAGGTAAATTTATAAATTGTAGTTATAACTGCTGTAGAAAAGATTGAAGCCACATCTTGTTATCTTTTTTCTTTTTTTCTATTTTCCATTTCTTTCACTTCTAGTTTTTCTTTTATTTCTATCTCTTTTTTCTTGCTTATGTATATTAAGTATTAGTTTTTATCTTCATTTTTAAAATTTTAAATAAAATTATGAAAAAGAAATGCTTAGTTCCAAAATAAATAATATCAACTCCAGAGAAAAGGTTGCCAACAGTCATCACCCATCCCCATTTTCAGATGTACAATTCCTTCAAGCTTGTTCAATGAAGCAATGGCAATGTATACAAGACAGATGAGACAAAGAGACTGTCTATAGTCAGAATACTTCCTGAAGGCTATTTTATATGACACAAAGTATGTAGTTTCTCGAATGGTGTAGGGTGGAATGGACTGAAGCTCAAAGTTGCATGCAGAGCAGACAATAATTTTTTAAAAAGAAAAGGTTTTAAAATGTAAAACTACAATTGTCATCCACAAAGAAAAACAAGAGGAAACAAATGTTCTCTGAGAAGAATATCCAGATGCAATTGCTTATTTTGCAGTAAAAAAGAAACTGCCCAGAGATGGGTAGAAACTACAGCCAGGAATATACATGCTGGAATAAAGATATTCCTGCCAAAAGATCTTCCACAGCACTAGATATTTCCTGTATTTCATTTTTTAAAAAAAAATTATCTGAATATAATACAAAATACAAAAGAAAATAACAGGAAAACAAGGGAGGAAAAAAGGAAGAGAGTGAAAAAAGAAAGAAAAGGCATTGATTTTCTGCCTAGATGTTTCCAACATGAACTCTGTGCAGGAGCATCAACTTTATGGGCAAGATACCAAGAGCACAAAAAAAGATAAATATCTTGGCCATCACATGACAGATGTAAAAAATATGTTTCCATGACACAAAAAAGAAAATTAAACTCTTCTGGTAATCTGGTACAATGTTACATCTAGCTTTTTTGTTTGTGATCCAATGCCTGTGCAGAAAAATAGTTAAAACCTGTCTTACAGGAACATATTTGCACCCATTAAAAGGGAAGAGTTTTAAATACTTATAACTATAAGACTATAATCAAATAAGAAGCATTAAAAAGAAAAAAAATGAAAATTATGTACCAATATCATAGCTACATAGTAAACTCAATTCAGGAGCCAGCTCGGTAAGTGATTGTTGTTTTGTGGTACACTGTTGGCAAGGTTGCTGTGCCATGACAACCTTAAGTGAAGCTTTCATTTTCTAACAATCAGGAACAAGTAGGGAACTTCATTTGCAAGGGATGGAACACTCTCATTTGTTTAACTAAGTTCAAAATTCTGTTTTAGTTGTGACAATTATCACCATTTGCCCTGCCAGAGCTCAAGTAGACCTTGAGAAGCTGGAAGACCAGGGTGCCCGATCAAACCCTTAAGGATAGAAATTCACCGCTAGATAGAAAAAAAAACCTTGCATTTGTAAATCTACAAAAAATAGAAAGCCTATCCACACCTTGCAAACTTTTATACAATTTGCAACAACATTGGGAAGCTATTCATGCAAAGTGTAATTTCTTAATCATTTCTGTAATAAGCAAATTCATATAACTAAAATGACAAAAATTACCTCGGGGGATGCAAATCCTAAATATTCCCAATCCCATGTTCCACCAGCAAAGCTATAAATTAAACATACTTTGTTATTGGAGAACAGAATTAACTATGAACAACTTCCCCTTAATCAGACAATTGAAAAATTATTTGCTAATTAGCTATAATTTTAATAGCATTAATAAGCCAAGAAAATTTAAAAAAATTGTCAAGATTTCAAATTATCAATCTAAACATTCATTCATTGCATGGACACAAAAACATCCCACTCAATCCAATCCCACCAATTTGTTTATTTGAAGCATGGGTAGCTAGTGCTACTTCCTAGTTGGCCAATAAACTGCAACATTTTAAATTATTTATAATTTCAACTTTCTTGGCTACCACTAATAAAGACTCTGGGTAGCTAGCAAGGATTAGAACAGTAGAACAATTAAAACAAAATTCTAATGATGTGGGAGAGGAGGAAATGGAACCAAACAATTCAGTAACATCCAGCCTTACATCCTGCTTTCTTGAAAGCAAGCAAGGTCAAGGATCTGTGGATCCTGGAGGAAATTTTCTGCTAATGCCTCAGGAAAAGGTATAACATACATAAATATTAGAATGGACAATAACTACTTTGAGAACCTAATAGTCTAATGCAATATTTGAATCAGAAACATTCAAAATTATAATTCAACCTTCTATACCTTGTGCTGAAAATGAGTGGTTGAAGTAATATTCTCTTCTCTGAAGCAGTTCAAGAAGAGCCCATTAACCTTGTTAGAAACATTTTCACATTTTTTTCTGTCATAATGATTAATTTTCATGTGTAATTCTATTTTCAAGGTACTACCTTCTCATTTATTTAATTTATTTATATAGCTACCCATCTCACATATCTGACTCTAGGCAGCTTATAATAAAATAAGTAAGAATGCATAAAATATACAATATAGAAAATAAAATTTTTCCTTCTCCTATAAATAATATTTGATATAAAATATTTGATTTAATATGAACATTTACAATGACAATAAATTTTATTTACTAAATGTATAGACTGTCCACTTCATATATATATGAATTTGGGCAGCTCGCATTTAAAACAGAGTGAAAACCAACCACAGTTAAAATAGCAAAAATGTTATCAAAATAGTGTCTGAAAAGGCATACAAATATTCAAACAAGCCATGACACAAGTTCACCTGTGCTATCAGGGCCCCAGGCTCTATGACAAAACCAGGTTTTAATGACCTGTGAGATATCAGCAGGGTTAGGGCAATTAATAAGTTAATCAGACTATATAGCATACTTATCAAATACCACAGAGCTCTAATTCCTGGTATTGGCATGATTCTGTACTCATAAAAAGGTCAACAAATAAAATTCTGTGTTTCATAACACAGCACATATATGCAGAGGCATCTCCATATACATTTTAGTTCAAAATTTCTAAGGAGCAATTCTGCACTGTCACCTCTAGCAAAATGGAACATGTATAACTCTTCTCGTTATTTTAATTTTAGTCACAAGCACCAATGCACTCCATGACTTAAAGTAATTAAGCAATGAATGATTAAACCAACACTGAAAATTTTTAAAAATGAATTATTCAAAGCAAACTTTTAAGAGCTATTTGTTCTATTTTTCTAAGTCATGGATGGGTAACCTGACGCTTTCCAGATATTTTATACTTCAACTCGTATCAACTCAGCTAATATTGGCAATATTAAGAGAATATAAGGAGCCCAAAACAACTGGACATCATCAGTTTATTATACCTTACTCTCAGCAAACAAGGTTGTAAGACAGGCTTACCATACTTGGTACTTACAAATTGTAGCTCTTTTGGGATGCAAATCTCTATTTTATGGGATTACCTGCGCCTTGGAGCTTCTGGAGAATCAGCAGGAGCAACTCCACGGGCTACAGAGGCTAAGAACTCTTGCCTCTTCTGTTGAACAAGGCAAGCTGCCCGGATAATTTTATGACGGGGAGTACGAAGGTAAGGTCTGTTCACTTTTTGAGCAAGATCTTCTGTAACCATTTCAAGGTCTGTCTATAATAGAAAATAATATCCATAACCAACACTTTACAAGGTGAATAATGGTGCAATTTCCAGCAAATATATGCCATAAAAATGCCTGTTAAATAATCATTAATGAAGACAGATACAAATAAATGCATTCCCCATTATAAAGGCCAAGGATACATATAAAATTAATATGGTTCCAGTGAAAAGTGGAGGTTTCAATGACTTACTATTTTATAACTATGTAATCCATTTAAGCAGAAAGCATTACAACAATACAAGAATGTACTTTTTACTGTACCAATAAAAGAATAGGAAATCCTTTGAGTCTTAGATAGGCAGACAACATAGCAAGAGTCTAATCAGTGTAATCCCTTTGAAACATTTTTAAAATGCACTTCAAAGACTTTTATAAGAAAGAAGAATATCCATTTAATGTGGATTAAAATTTATTAATGCAAACTACAAAAAATAATTTGGGCAAAAACTAAGTAAAATGATTATAAATTATAATTATAAAATTATAAAATTATACCAGCTGAAAAGAGCTGGTTACTGAACTATAACTGTTGTTTGCACATTTATGAATGTGCATATCTGGGTTCTGTGTTAGATTCATATATATCTAGATTATTAAGTCTGCTTATAAAAATAAATCTATGAGATAGGTTGAGTTAAGAAAATGGGGCTGACTCAAGCTTATCTACTGAGTTTCTATGGGCAAAGTTAGATTTGAACCTGTTTCATAATGCTCCTAGGACCTAGGCATGTATGGTGAGCTTGTGACATGCCATTATGTTTTGGGTGACATGCCAGCATTCCCAACACCCAATAACTATTCTCAAAAACATGCCCTGTTCTTGTACAATTTTTGCAGGTTGCACAATGCTCTTGTATGTCCTCCAGATCCCCTGGAAATCATACCAGAAGCTTCAAAAACTGTGCAAGAATGGGATGTGTTTTTGCATGATTTTCAAAAGCTGCATAGGCTACAGAACATCATTCTTCAAAACCACCTTAAGATCAAAGGCATGTGACCCAGAGCAGTCTTGAATAAGCCACAGGGGTCTGTCACAAAGAACATCACCTAAAGGTAAGTGGCTCATGGCAGATCCTGGGAAGTAATGGGTTATGGGGGCAATCCCACCATTCCCAAGACTGGTGCACTTTGCGAATGGTGTGAGGCAGCCTTTCTGGGAGGCACTGGGGCTGAAGTGAAGTCGTGGGTTTCTACTTCAGGCTCAGCTTTGACCTTGCTGCGAAGAGCCACAGTTCAGGGTGACTTGGATTGGAGATGGGGGAAATAAGAAAATTGTTTCTGTCTTGTTCAGAGGAGAGGGTGTGACACACTAGCAGGGTCAAGTTTGAATTTTTGATGTACTGAGCCCAAAAGGTTGGCCATCACTGTCCTAATCCAACTTAACAATTACACTATATTGATAAGAATAAAACAAAGATTAAAATTGGGTTCAAGGGAGTCTTCATATAGTGCCTTGGACAAGCAAAGTTTTTTATTTTCCACTATTAAAGTTGTTTTTATATTATGTTTCTATAATGCCAAATCTATCAAAGTCAGTTTTCCCCCCTATGGAATTGACAAAGTATTTGCAATACAATTAATCAAAACACTGGCAGTAAATAAGCTGTGTTTGTAAGGCATGACTAGTTTATAAAATTATGCCTTGAGAAGTGTGGGATGGGGTGCAGAATGCCTAGCCAATTCAACTGACTGAGGTCAGAGTCTTCCTATCAAGCAACTACTTAAGGTTAATGGTGAAGATCCAAGCAGTGCTGAAGCATTAACTTCCTATGTGATCTTTTATTATGAGATGGTAGAACAGTTGGGAAAAGTCATAATTGGTAGCAGAGAGCCATGAATAGGTCAGGCTACGTTTTGGAAAGCTAGTGAGGACTCAAAGCAATGCTTTAAGCTGCATGGAATGATTTATTTGGTCAAGGCTGCATAGTACCGTATATACTTGAGTATAAGCCGAATTTTTCAACCCACTTTTTGGGCTGAAAAATTCCACTTCGGCTTATACTCCAGTCAACAAAAAAACTTACCGAGGACTTGTGCGCGGCCGAGGCTTTGGTGCTTCCGGGATCGCGCGCACCTCTCCCAAGCCACCGCCGTCCGAGACCTGCCGACGTTTGGGGAGGTTTGGGGAGGTGCGCGCGCACCTCCCCAAACCTCCCCAAACCTCCCCAGGTCTCCGTTCCTCCGCGCAGACGTTTGGGGAGGTTTGGGGAGGCGCCCAAACCTCCCCAAACGTCGGCAGGTCTGCACGGAGGAACGGAGACCTGGGGAGGTTTGGGGAGGCGCCCAAACCTCCCCAAACGTCGGCAGGTCTGCGCGGAGGAACGGAGACCTGGGGAGGTTTGGGGAGGCGCCCAAACCTCCCCAAACGTCGGCAGGAGGAACGGAGACCTGCCGACGTTTGGGGAGGTTTGGGGAGGCGCCCAAACCTCCCCAAACGTCGGCAGGTCTGCGCGGAGGAACGGAGACCTGCCGACGTTTGGGGAGGTTTGGGGAGGCGCCCAAACCTCCCCAAACGTCGGCAGGTCTCCGTTCCTCCGCGCCCTGCCTGCCTGCTTCTTTCCGCAGCGGAAAGAAGCAGGCAGGCAGGGCGCGGAGGTCCGGAGACCTGCCAACGTTTGGGGAGGTTTGGGGAGGTGCGCGCGCACCTCCCCAAACCTCCCCAAACTTCGGCAGGTCTCCGGACGGCGGCGGCTTGGGAGAGGTGCGCGCGATCCTGGAAGCACCGAAGCCTCGGCCGCGCGCAAGTCCTCGGTAAGCTCCGGGCGGTCACTTGCTTCGCATCTCCTGAGGGAAGGGGGGGCGACTGGAGCGGGCGTGTTTCCTTGCCTGCTGGGCGCCACGATTTGCCCGGGGAACGCGCGGGCCCCGAATGGCAGCGTGGAGCGAGGAAGCGGACAGCCAGGGCTTCCCCGAGAGCCGCGGCCACACAGGGTATTCCTGTGTATTCAGGCTTGCAAAATGGCGGATCGAGCCTCTGCTGACGGCAGAGGCTTGCAGAACGGCGGATCGGCTTATACTCGAGTCAATAACTTTTTCCAGTTTTTGGGGGTGAAATTGGGGGTCTCGGCTTATACTCGAGTCGGCTTATACTCAAGTATATACGGTAATACCTGTTTGTGTAGATATAATCTTACAACCAAAACCCATTATTTTTCTACTATTTTCTAAAAGGTATTCAAAAGCTAATGCAGGGCTAGATTTATTGGCCATGCCTATAATATGATACAAAAATGCTGAAAGGGGAATAACAGATAAGGGTATTGCTGTGGCAATCAGAAGAGTAATGAAGATTCTGTTGGGAGTTCTACTTAAGTCCATACTGCACACAATATATTCAGATGTATGTCACCTATATATACAATGTTGGTATAGCACACTTGCAAAAACAACAACATAGGAATTGCTATTTTCTGAGTTGGCTATGCAGGCACAGAATCACTTTGTCTGAATCTTGATAAAGAAGAATTGTAGAACAAGAGCCACCACAAGGTAATAGATTTACCTGCATGAGTTCAAATATTTCTTTCTTTGTGCTTTTTGGCTCTAGAAAGAATCCATAAGGATAAGAACACTTCAGAATACGTCGAGTTTTGAGGAGTTCTTGTACTGCATCTTCAATGAATGTGGTATCAGGACAACTTCCTTCTGCTGCAAGACATGTTTGAGTATTGCAAGTAATGTTTATTTTTCTGGTTCCTGAAAAAAACTACTTCAACAAGCATAAGATGTCTTCTGAATTAAGCAAAAACTATATATATATATCAGACTTGACTTCAAATAAAAAAATACTTGCAAATGACCATATTCACTTTCATATTGATGATATTCAGATTTCTGCAATTGGTAAAATTAATTATGATAGCCATCCAAAGCAAATAGATATTTCAAGATATAAACATAACTGGTTTTCTCTAACTGAAAAGTGAACAATTCTTAGTTACATAATGAATTTGAATTCAATGAAGAAACTTTTGAGTGGATAAATTTTAAATTTTAATTATATTCTTAACAATGCTTTATTTCTTCATTCAAATATTTGTAACTTTTTCTATAGCAATAAATGGCTGGCACATTATTAACAATTACTATATAAAACTGTAAACAACCTGCACAGAAACAGAGTAAGTTCTGACCAGTAGTCATTCAGACCAACATTTTTGGTAAATATCCAATTTTTTTTCTTGAAATTAAGAAGGAAACAACAGCACTGGAATTAAAAATGCCTTTCCTTATATCCATAGGTAATGCATAGTTGTGGTGAATACAAAAGAAAATTCTTCACCTTATCTTAAAAAGGACATATGTATCTAGAGAACAATGCGTCCTTAAATATAAAAAGGGAGTATTTAGCTGGGCAAAAATATTTTGGGTTTTGTTCAGACTGAAGCATCAATTCAAAGAGAAATGCAGGAAACGCATCTGTTTGATGCTAGTATATTGTATATCAAAGAGAGATTTAGAATGAGATTTAGTTGCTACAATTTTGTTGCAGAGAATATGACATATTTTTAAATATGCCTAAAATGCTATTATATTTAATATAATGTATTAGATCATTAATCAAAAATAGCGGGCAAAAATAATTAAATTAATGCAATGTTATCATTCTGAGTCCTAGACCACACTGTAAAAAACAAAAACAAAGGCACCTACATCCACCAAGAGCTCTACTTAGCTGCTCCATCTTTTCTTTGGCTGTTTTGAGAAGGCGCTGTTCCAACTAAAAGAAATAAAATGAAGAAAATATGAAAACTTTGTATTTTGAACAAATAAAGTTGGAAAGTGATTTAACACAACTATTTGTAATCATACTTGATAGCTGAGCTCATGGTTCTTAAATCTTGTATAGTAGTGCATAAATCTATCAAGTTCTTGAAATCTTTTGTGTTTCTTTTCAGCCTGGAAAAAAATATTTAAAAATGGAAGATAAAAGCTGATTTTAAATTCTCCTCATAAGCAAGACCAAATATTCCACAATTCTTAAATTGTATACTATAGAAATATACTCTCACACAGTAATGAATATTGCACAAATAGATGCACTGGAAGTATTATATTAAATTAGAGTTTTAAAAGTCAAGCGAGGCCAAACATGTCTGGATACAATGCTCACTCCATTCTAAGATGAGATGGAATAGTGGTCCCATAATGGTTTCCTTAATTATAAAAGGTGTGTTCTAAAAAAAAGGTCAGGTTAGGCCTCCTCTACTTATTAACTAGAGATTCTGGCTTAATAGTTTACAAGAGACAGTTGCTGACTACAAAAACACAAGGTCTCTTTTTCCTTCTGTAGTCCAATATAATGGGCCTTAAAACTGAAGCCTCCTCCATCTCTTTTCTATATTGCCGCTTTCAATATGCTGGTGATGACCTATAAAGCCCTAAATGGCTTGGGTCCAGGATATCTGAGGGAACACCTGCTGCCGGCATCAAGTTCCCTTCGTCCTGTGCGCTCCCACAGGGAGGGCCTTCTCAGGGTGCCGCCGGCAAAGGATTGCCGGAGGGCGACACCCAGGGGGAGGGCCTTCTCTGTGGGCGCGCCTGCCCTTTGGAACCAGTTACCCGTAGAGCTCAGGACTGCCCCAGATTTTCGTTCGTTCCGCCGGGACCTGAAGACCTGGCTCTTTGAGCTTTCCGGCCAGGATTGAGAACTTTTAATTTTTAGCCTATTGCAATTGGGTTTTTAATTAGAGTTAAGGGTTTTAGATTTTAATTAAGGATAATTTAATTTATTTTAATTTGTTATTAACTTTTGTATTGTTATGTTGTTTTAATCGCCTTGTGAACCGCCCTGGGTCCTACAGGAGAAGGGCGGTATATAAGTTTAAATAATAATAATAATAATATAAGGCAGATGGAAGGACATTTTAACAAATTCAAAATATATACCAACATTCCCATGATGCAATTAATGAACTGAACTATTAAGGGTTTTTTTAAGTCAAAGTAATGCAACTATTATTATGAACCATTAAATCAAATTTGGTTGTTGGTAAAGAATATTCTGGCTTACATTTGAAACAGATTTTCAAAAACAATGATTCAGTTCCTCTCATCACAAGAAAGGCTTTAATCTTTTACTTCACATCTGTTTTATGTACCTTTAATTTTGAATACTGGTAGAAAATTTGGTTGGTTTTCAATTACAGCTGATTTTGACCTTTGCTTAAAATTCTGTTATGCACAGAAGACACGGGTGAAGAATGTTTATGAGGCTCATATTACATATATTTTGGAAACAGATGTATGATGAATACTTAACTAACAAAAATACTTTTTAAGGTTAGATTTAACATCATCTTGGTTCAGCTGAACATGGTACTTTTACCTAATGTTAAATGTCTAGTTATGACTCAATTACAGCTTAGCACAATGTATGAACCATCCATTACATTCAAAACAAGAGAATAACATATAATGATAATCTATTTCTGAAAATAAGTCATTTTCTTACCTCTGCTGTCATTTCTTTAGATTGTTCTTCTACATGTTGAATTACTTCATAGCGAGTACATCTATAATATCCTCCAGTAGAAGAACTATGTTTTTTCCATTCTTCAAGGCATATCCAACAGAAATCATATTTGCACTAGAAAGGGAAAAGATTTACATACAATATTCTGGTATATACCATACTACACTGCAAATGGAATTATGTATGTGATGTCTTTAGTAACATGCCTTTATCAATCCTTTAGCAAAGTCAAAAACTGATAAATTATTATTAACTAAGAATAATCTGGAATTATTATCTAGAATGTGATTTAGATAAATGTTGCTTTTTACAACAGCATACTACCCTAAAATATGGTTTGGCTGAACTGTGCCTGTCTTTCTGAAAATACTAAATATACCTTCTGGTTCTTTTTATTTTTCTTTAGACATTGGGTCTAGGAGTGTCATAACCCTGGACAATATTTGTTCACCTTTGCACACTGCATGTGGTTGCATCCTTCATTTTTCTGAATGGGAGATTTACAATTGGCACATGGTTTGGAGTTTGTGAGTAACCATAAGCAGTTGGCAGCATCTTCATAAGCTTCACTAACTCCCACGACTTTGAAGAGGGAAACAAAAATATTAGGTGCATATAATGTTCATATAATATTTTCTTAAAACAAAAGGTTCACTGCACTTCCTGTTTTTTTAAAGTTTGTAACCTAACACTGAAAAAGATCCACTTGTGGGACCATCCCTCAATGTTCAAAGAAACTTTGCATTTCAAAGATAAATCTAACACAGAACTTAATTGAACTTGAAAACCATTTGAGATTATAATTTCATATTTATGTGACACTGACCACAGGGGTCCTGCACCTCTCCCACTTCTCCCATCTGCCTATCTCTCCCCCCATCTCAGCTGGCCATCCAGTGCACCAACGAGTGCAAGGCTGCCGTGACACAGGAGGCCCAAGCCTCTTCCCTACCTGTTACATCCAAGAACCTACGCCAGTTACAAGGCCCAGCAGCATACATAAATTGCTCCACTTACCCTTTCAACTATTTGCAGCTACTGGCAGGTATGTCCAGCCGATGCAAAGCATGGCCTTCCTACAGAGACTGTCTTGTGTCATACTGCAAGTGGGCATCATAGACATGATACTTTGGAACGTTCCTTTCCAAAGTCGTGTGATTTGGAGGAACCTTCCAAAGGATTGGGAGAATGATGCCAGCTCTTGCGATCATTCAGAAGGCTAGAAAGAGGATCTTTTTGAGCAATCAGCTTTACTAGCCTTCTACACTTTCAAGGCTAGAAAGGTAGCAAAGACAAAAAAAGGAACCTTCCAAACAACTGCGAGAATGCTGCTTGCAGAATGATTTGAGGTGGCCTCTGTAACAAGGCCAGGCCTCATGTCAATTGGATATGCTTGTCAGCAGCAACAACAAACTCCCCCCCCCAAATAAAATAAATAAATAAGTGGAGCAATTTGTGCATACTATTGGGCCCTGCAACTGGTAGAAGATTCCCAGCATGGTGGGATGGGGGGAAGAGGTCCGGTTCTCCTGGTCCACAATAGGTTTCCATGCACCAGTGAGTCCTGTAACCTGCATGAGTCTTATAACACATTGCATACAGTTTCTATAAAATAAAGGAAAAAAAATTACAATGGACATTCTTACGCTCTTCAGGTTTCATTTCTGTTATTTTCTGCAGCCAGTTTTTCCAAGTTTCACAATCACAAGGTTCATGAGCTTCACCTAAACACTCCCTAAAAATAAACAAAGGGTTAGAATAAGGGGAAAACTAAACTTCACATTAAAACAAATGAAACACTTACTACAGAATTTTTGAGAATAATTGTAAAAAACTGATTTTTTAAATCTATTACCAGAGCTCATTAAGCTGGCCAGGTGTGAATTCACATACAAGAGCCCCGCGTCTACAGAGTGTCCTGTCTAAAGCCCAAGAAGATTTAGGATGGGAATCCTACCCCTACACAGTGTATGTTTAGGTATTGCTCCCTTCATTTCTTTCATGTCCTACAATAAGAAGAGTGAAAATTGAGGTGCCTAACACTGAAATTTTCCTAAAGTGAAGAAAACTCTACACAGTGCTGTAAGCAACCCAAAAGATAAGATCTGAAATATGGCGTAGAAGTGAACAAAGCTCTCTCTCGGGCACAAATGAAGCCTAGTCAGAACAGGAGTTTACTTGCTTATATTTTACTTATTAGATATACATTCTGTGTTTCCTCAAGACAGCTTACCTGGCAGGTCACAATTTATTTTACCCCCGTGACAATACTGTAAGACAGAATGGCTGAAACAGAAAGTGATTGGCCCAAAGCCAGCCAGTCAGATGCCATAGTTAATTATTGACTTGCATCTTAACTTCCTTGGTTATAATCTAATACCACTATAACACACTTGTTGTTAAAGACAGACCAAATATTGAATATCAGCTCTCAAATAACAGGCCAAATTTATATGATCTAGGTAGGATTCCCAAAATTATTCAAGGCAGTTAATCTTTCTATTTCATCCATCTGCTAGGGCATAATTTTATCTTTTTCTAAAATATTTGAGAATTATATAAATGATACTTCTGAGCATTTGCAGAGAATTAATCCCTCTCTGCAATCTACATGCAGATTGGCATCACTTACTATTTCTCAGGAGTAAGAAACTCCACAGAAAAAAAGCAGAGAGATAATTCTTTTTTTGCAAGTTTCAGCAACCACATTTTTTTGGAACAGGAAAGAATACTTAAAAACTGGTTAAGCGGCAATATTATGACTACTTATACACAGCAGGGCTATTTCCCCCCCCCCCTATCCTTATTCAAAATTCAAACTCACAGATCAGTTTAGGAAATTTTTTATGCATTAGGAAGAATAGCAGGTGCCTGATGGATAAAAAAATGTGACCATGGCTAGGAATAGCCAGTCTTCTAGATACTAAAAGTATATATTGTTTGTTGCAACTACAACATTAAAATGTTAACTTTCAACATCCTGGTTTTCAATATCAATTTACAGTAATATATATTCCTTACATCAGAAGTTGGTAATATTCAGACGTGCAAGTAGTCCTCAGTTAACAATGACAACTTAGACCAGAATTTTCATTGCTATGTGGTATGGTCGTAAAGTGTGACATCATGTGACAACACTAAATTAGCGATGATTATCCCAGCAATCCCAGATGCCATTGTTAGGTGACGATTCTGGATGATTAAGTGGCTTTCAACAAGCAAAGTCAGTGGGAAAGTTAGGAAGTTCACAAGCAGGCTGGTGGGCAGGTAATAGGTTACTGGGTGCAGAAGTGTGTGCAAGAGACCAATGTTGCAGAATACAAACAAGGTGGGGCTTGGGGAGGATGCTGTAGACAGGGACAACATATGAGGCTTGGGTGGTTGCTGCAAAGTGCAAAGAACTAGTGTGGAGCAAAATAAGTAAAGTAGGACTCACTGGCTACTATAGGGTACAGAGGTGGAAGCTGTAAGTGTACATGGAAGACCAAAATAAGCTCAGTAGGGCAGTGTGTTATGAGTGTGACAGGCTTGGGATAGCTGCCCCAGAGTGTAGGATGGACTTGTGTGATGCAAGCATGATGGGGCTCAAAGTGGCTGCTGCAGGGTGTTGGACGGTATATGAGTGGCTGGTGAGGTGCAGTGGACATGTGGCAGGACTGGACTGGTTGCTGCAGGGTGGAACAGACGTACTTGAGTGACCTGAAACCTCCCCTGTCAGCTTCCTTATTGACTTTGCTTGTGGGAAACCAGCAAGGAAGGTCTCAAATTGCAATCATGTGACTGTGGGATACTGTAAGCTGGTTGCCAAGTGCCCAGATGGCCAGAACTTTGATGGTAAGTCATAAATACCACTCATTCAGCACTGTTGTAACTTTGAATAAGTGATTATTAATCAAGGACTATCTGCACTGAACATCCAATTAAAAAGACCACTAAAATCTAATAATTAATTTTTTATTCAACTATTGAACAATTTGAATTAAAAACATTTATTTAAATAAAATCAGAATATTGAAGACAGGCAAAAATATATTTACAAAACATGAATTATATCAGCTCCCACAAGTGTTAATTATTTTAATGCTTATACGCGGCTTTTAAAACTAGTCCAGTAAAATTCCAGGATCAAAATCAAACAAACATTACCAGCAGAAAAGATGTCCTTTCCCACAATCCACAGCAGGGGCTCTTAATAATGGGAAACTAAGTGTTTCTGAACCAGTTGTATTAGATCCTTGTCTTGTTAGCCTGACTGCTCTTTCACAGGCTGGTGTAGGGCACCATTTAATAGAGGGATTATTTTCAACAAAGGCCTAAAAAGAAGATTTAAAAAATGGAACTGGAAATTAGTTTCCATTATGAACTAAATCTTTCTATATAGTTGATGAAAAAGCTGAGTAGTCTGAAGTAGCTATATGGTTTAAAATAACTGTTAAGTATAAAAATATATCAAGCTAAATAACTTTACTGATTTTAAACACGTATCCCAAGAATTATGCGGTACAAATTTTATGCACATTGAATTATTAATATAATTTAAAAACAAAATGTTACAGTGATAGGAAACTTTAATAAGATTCACCTGAGAGCGAGCTACTGAGGACAGAGTAGGTCCTATGTTTATTAAGTAAAACTGTAAAATACCAACATACTAAAATTATTTATTCTCAGTAAATGGCTGATTTAAATGAATTCAGTCAGCCAATCAATCAATCAAATAAATAATTGCAATCAGACAAATTGTTCCCAGCTAATAACTTTTTAAATTACTCAATGGCTTGTCCAAAGTTTATAGTACATGTCAAACACAAGCCCCACAGGCCAGATCTGGCCCACAATGGGCCCAGATTTAGCCTGCTGGGCCACCCTGGACATAGCGAGGGACTGGCCCTGCCCGCCCAACCCATCCCAGGCCGGTGTCCTCCAGTGCACGCACAGGAGGCGGTGAGCACGCAGGGGCCAACAGTGTCTGGCAGCAGTTGCAGCCCACTGGCCCCTTGGCTGGCACACTCGGGAGCTCTGCAGCCCACTGCGACCACTGGGCTAGATATCCAAGCAGCAAGCACAGAACTGTCAGCAGGTAAAGGCAGAGATGAGGTGGGAGGCATATGATCCAGCCTGCTCCTGCCCTGTCCCAACATCTGTGTTTGTGCAGCCACCATGGCTGGGCTGGGGCAGGTGGCTGTGTGGCCGCCTAGCGCATCTGATGAACCGGACTGTGTGCCTCCCACCCACGCCTCTGCTTCTGTCTGCTATCAGTGCTGCTGCTGTGCCTGCTGCTTGGAGGGCTGGCCTGATGGTTGCAGCGGGCTGTGGAGTCCAAGAGTCCCCAAGAGGCAGCTGAGACTCTGCCATCTGCGCAGCGCAGGTGGCTCTGGTGTGACTGCTGGGCTGTCTCCCAAAAGTGTGGGAGAAGTGTGGGAGCTGCCTGTCCCATCCCAACCATGGCAGCCGCGGGCAAGCAAAGACAGATGGGGTGACACTGACCGGTTGAACTGCCTAGCTGTGGCTTGTGCACTCAGCCCCTGCCATCTAATCTCGCCTTCCAGCAAGTTCAAGGGCCAGGCTGGGTGCCTGCCATCCAGGGCCTGGGTAGCCCGTGCTGCTGTCTGTGTGCTTCTTAGCTGCCTGAGATGGTTGGCAAGTCTCCTCTGATGGATCAAGCCCTGGCGACCCACAGGGGCCCCCAACATGAGCAATGGTGAGTTGGCCATTCTCCTCCCAGCCATGCTCACCCAGTAAGCTGTGACCATCCAGCCAGACCCACCCTGGCCACACCTACCCAGTCTTCTGTGACCACTCTGGCCATGCCCAAACAGCCCCCTGAGGGCAACCACAATGCTGATGCGGGCCTCAATGAAATTGAGTTTGACACCCCTGATTTATAGGATGCAAAGCCCAAAAAGAACTTTAAATTATATATACATTCAATTATCAGAGTAATTTGGATCATGACTAAGTGAACGTATAAATTATTTTCCAGTGCAGCAGTCAAATACTCTGATGTTTCTGTGGAGCAGCAATTATTTGCCTGCCTTTCTGAGAGATTTCTTGTCAATTTAGAATAACAAACTCAACCAGATGGTTAAACCACATTCTCATAATCACACAGTTTACCTTAATATCAAACTGTAGGTAGCGTTTATCCATCTCCTTGGAAACCACACTTTCTATTATCTCCACTGGAACAAGCTGAAAGCAATCATACGCTGGGCAAAATATATTATGAGCTTCACCCTCTTGAATCTTCATATTCAAAAATCTATTAAATGTATATAAAGATTAAAAAACAAATATCAGCTCCCTGAAAGATACAGAGCAAAATTAACTTTCAATAATAGTTTATCTATCAGGACTACCCAACAATTTGTAGTTGACAAGTAGTTCTAAATGTTTTTTTCAACCACACTGGAGGTGGTCAACAAAATGAAGAATATACTTATAAAAGATTCACATGGGGTTGTTTCTATCATAATAAACTTTCAATGTTTCAGTCTTATGAGAAAGACTACGGCTTGGTTAAAGTGTCACCCACAAGCACAAAACTCTGATTTTATCTCTCTTCTCCCTTTCTTTTATTGTTTCACTTGCTTTATTGTGCATTTAATCTTTTTATCTTTAGGATAAGCCACCTTCTAGATGGTGATCAGCCAGCCTGGAAAAAACAGGCCCCATCATTAATGGGAATGATACATTCCAGCAAATGAAAGCAAGATTGCAAAAAAGAAAAAAGAAAAAGAAAGAAAGACAAATACACTCAGTATATAATTAATTACATTATCAAATTTTCTACATTAATGTAAATGAATAGGATTTATTTCTGATGATAACTAGCATTTATCTATCAAAACTTTTTAAAAATATAATAATTAGACTTTGGGCCATCCAAAATAGTTTTTCATAAAAAAGTTAAATTTGTACTTACGCTTCCCAACATGCTCTACAAAATTCATGCCCACAAGGCATATCTACTGGATCTTCAAAGATAGAAATGTTACACATACAAATTTCACACTGCAGATAAAAAAAACAGTTTAAAATTAGTCTGTGTATTTAAGATGGTCTGGTCTGGTTCAAAGCCTCTTCTAATTGCTTCCATTTTATTAATTTCATTTACCTTCTACCCTGTCTGATTTTGCTGAAACTTGAGAGTAACAACCTGTTGAGATGGTGATGGTGGTGAAGAGATGTAGTTGAATGAAGATAAAAGTAATAACTTATATTGATTGGTTCAAACATTTCTAGCATTTCAAAAGAACAGTGAACAAAAACCATTCTGTAAAATGTTACTCTGTTTTTTAAGATGAAAAATTAGACTTAACAAGGTCATATTTTCCAAGGCTTAGAAATTGCCATTCTAATTCAACTAAACTATCATTGTTATATATTTCTGAATCCACTGAACAGCCATTTTTACACTGGTTGAAAGAAGACTTTTTATCTGTCTGACTGATAAATCAGGTGTACTATTCTTCCCTGGAGGGAAATCTAATATAGACAATGCATCCACTGCTAACATTAAATTACCAGATTACTGCCATACTCTGTTTGTGAAGTAGCCTATCAAGGCAATATATCCCCCAAATGTAGTAGCAAGGATTGTGAGTAATGCTTTTATTTAATATCATCATCACCTCCCCCACAGCTTCATTAGCTACCCATTATTTTCCAGGCTCTATAAAGCTTTCAATGGTTTGGACCCAATTACTAGAACTGTGTACTCTGGTCTGTCTTGCACTCTTAAGTGCATAGTGAGTCACTTTTTCCAAGTCTCTTAATAATAGCAACCAACAATGCCTTTTCTTACAGGTAGTCCTTGATGTATGACCACAATTGTGTCTGGAACTTCCATTGCTAAGTGATGTATGAGTTGTGCCTGATTTTATGACTTTTTTTTTTGCTATGGTCTTGCAGTCATTAATGAATGTGGCTTGCTCCACTAATTTTGTTTCTCAGAAGCTCCTGGGAAGATTGTAAATGGCAATCACTGACCCTAGGACGCTGAAATTATTATAAATAAGTGCTGGTTGTCAAGTGCCTGAATTGTGATCATGTGACCATGAACAATGTAATGGCAATAAGTGCGAGGATCAGGTTGCAAATCACTTTTTTCAGCAGTATTTAACTTTTAAGAGTCATTAAATGAACTACTGGAATTGGAGCTCCCTGGAACAAGTTCTTTTGAAATTAAGAGTATTTCCTTTTTGTTATGGTTTAAATGGGACAAGAGTACATAAGCCAAGGCCATTTATACACAGGTCATTTATAAATATTTAAATAATGTTTATGCTTGACACTGATAAGGCAAATATGAAAAAACATGATTCTAGAACTTATTTTAAAATGGAAAGTGCGTGTGTAGTATTAAAAAGGGACTGTTTTTCAAAGGGATTTTCCAATTGTAATGAAAAACTTTGACATATTAAAAGTAGCATGCTCTTGCTGATATATGCAAGACCACAAAGTAATAGCCTTCCTCGTCTACTGTAATACCAGAGTATTAGCAGACTGACTTTTAAAATTAGATAGTGATTGCTGTAAGGTAAGAGGGAGACAGAAACAGAAAAGAAACAAGAAAATCTAAGTACAATGAAGGAATTACATACAACAGAAATTAAAATTTTCAATGGAACTAACAAGGGCATTATGTGAACTCTCAATATCAGACCTCTCAATGCAAAACTACCAGAATGAAACAAAATATAGTACTTTTCTTATCACAAAAAGTAGCAGTCAAAAAAGATCATGAAATTAATATTAAAAGGAATTTCCACTGTTACGGTTTTCACCTTTCCTCTCTTAAAAGTACAGGCAGTTCTTAATTTACAACCACAATTGAAATCGGAATTTCCATTGTAAGGGCAGTCATAAAATGAGTTATCCCATAACAGGATCTGATTTTACAACTGTTTGCCATGGTTGTTAAGCAAATCACCTGGTCACTAAATGAATCACACATGTGTTAATCTGGCTTCCACAATGCTTTCCTTGTCTTAAACTGGTGGGAAGAAGACACATGACCTAAACCTCTAATGATTCCTGCATCTCAGCATAGAATTAGGAGTATTTGCTCACTACAGCTTATGAGTTCGGTTCTGCATACAAGGGTATTGCCTAAGCCAGACTAATAAAGCTGTAGTTTAATAGCAATTTTTTTCTGGTCAAAGTGAGATTTCATTCTACTACCTAATATTAAAAAAATGCTGTTGCAGCTACTTAAAAATATGACTCTGTGAGATATTTAACAACTTGGAAATGTAGTGTAATCATGTAATATTACTTGCACAAATAATATATTGTTGTATATTGAATGCTAGCGTGATATACTAGTTAAAATGGTGGATGAAGAAGCAGGAAGACTGAAGTTCTTGTTCACCTCAGACACAGTTACTAGACGACCCTGAGTCAGCCATGTTCTTCCAGCCCAATCTACCCCACAAGGTTCTTACTGTAGGGACAAAAATAACTGAGCACTTATATAGAACGGAGGATACAAATCTAATAAATAAATACAATATTGTATCATTCTAGAAAGTCATTTTAAGAATGAAGCCTACCATAATTGTCTCAATGTCCCCTGGTGAGAGGCTAATTTCATCTGGAGAAGTGATAGAAGAACGAGTAGTCCGGGGAGTTCTTGGTGAAGGAAGTGTATCCCAGGCATTATATCCACTTGGGGGTGGTGTTGGCATTTGAACACCTGAACGCTGGCAGCAGTTCTCTGGATTAGTCATCCAAGCTTCCAGTAATTTTTCCCTGTCCCAATCTTAAACAAAGTGTCAAGAAAGTAGGATAAGCAACAATCTTTCAACAAAATGTTATAGAATTTTAAAGTATAGATGTTATAATCTTATACATACATACACAGGCATATGTAATTGTGAAGAAAAATCTTCAGAATTAAGAATTTAATATTAGGACTAAACACAATATTATATTTAGAGCAGCTTTCCAGCTGTTAAGACATTGGAGGTCATCTAGTCCAACCCCCTGCTAAGGCAGGAAACCCTATACCATTTCAGACAAATGGCTGTCCAGTCTCTTCTTAAATACATTTAAATACATACAAATTTTTAAGATCTACTGTAAATACCAACCCCAAATATCCACCATTATTAGATCTTGATTATCCTACAATCTTTAACAAGTTCCATTTCTAAATCTTATTTCTATCAAAGTCCTCCATTAATCTCTATTATTATTATTATTATTATTATTATTATTATTATTATTATTATTATTATTATTATTATTTCCTTAAATCTAAATGCAGCCCGTGTCATTCTTTGAATCTTAAGATCTTTAAATAAAACCAAGGATTGCACAGCTTCCGAAACTATTTCTTGTAACTGTCGCTCTCCTTCGTCCTTTCCTTTTTTGACTTTTGAGGATGTCGGTAAGCCTACGTTTAATACATTAGAATAAAAATCACGTGCCTTCCCTACTGCATTAAGACAATATCTTTCTCCAGAATAATTCACCACAATCCCCGATGGTATCTCCCACCTGAACCGAAGCTGTTGTTTCTAATTCATCTGTCAGAAAGAAAAAATCTTTCCTTTTTCTCAAAATTCTTGGAGGAATCTCTTTCAGAATCAGAACCTCCTGATTGGCCACTTTAAGTCTTTTATTACAAGAGATTTGAATGATCTCATTTCTAATCCTTCTCTTTGTAAAATACACAACCACATCCCTTGGCAGTTTCCTTTGTTTAGCAATCCAAGAATTAACACGAAATACTCTATCTATCTTCCCCCAAAAATCGTCAGGTTGAAACCCCAAAATAGGCGCCAGGGCATCCACCGTCTCTTCCAGATTCTCCTGCGGATTTTCTTTCAAGCCTCTGATCCTCAAGGCGAATTCCATATCTCTATATTGCATCATCATTTCATCTTCAAGTTTTTCCATTTTATTCTCCACTTCACCCATTTTAGCCTCCAGCATCAGATTATTTTGTTTCACTTCTTCCACACATTCATCCAGATTCTCAATACAGCCTGAAAACACTTGAAGTGCCATCAAAGTATCCTCCCTTATTTTCTTGCTCTCCTTTCCAATAAATTCTGCCACCTTCTCAAATATTTTTTCAGACTGAATTTTTAAGGCATAGTTTAGAGCATATTGTAAATCTTTTAAAGTCAATACAGATGCAGCAGCTTTGGGAGGTAACTTCAAAGACTGTGTTCCAGATTGCTGAAGAAACAATACCTCCACACTTTTAAAAACGGGTCTATGCGGTTTGGGAGCCATTTTTGCAACTAATAACTTTCAATACACACTTTCACTTTCCAGTCCATTTATTACTTTGTAGTTAAACTGTGAAATATCCAAATCTTGAAAATAACTTTTTAGCACCTCCAAATTATAACTAGATCTTTTAAGGTTTTAAAAGTCCATTTTACATATTCCTACTCAGTTCAAACAGTCACTTTACTTTGAAAAAAAAAACACTTTCGCTTCTTGTTAAAAAGAAAAAAAAATCAGTCAGGCACCATCTTCCCCTTCTTTCAAAACGATCGTTGGAGCAGGAAGAGAGTTTGAGTTTCAGAGTTAAAGCTTTGTACTTGATATTTATATTGCTCCTGCATCAGCCCTGCTGCTACCATCACTCAAGATGTCAATCAGATCCGGCAGGAGTGGATTCAGCGTCTTGTTCTGCTAAAGCAGAAGAGTCCTTCGTTCGGAGCATTTCCAGGCTTCGGGGGGGCTCTCACCCTTCATGCCCCAGAACATTTGTTCTGGGGCTCTAGGGGAGCTCTACCCCTACCTGGAAGCTCCCCCTTCCCTCTTTGCCCGAGAAGGGTTTTTGAGCGGCAGAACAGCTGATCGTCAGCTATTCCGCCACTTCAACGGGATCGAAGGGCTGGTGGTTGAATCCGACCATCCTCGCCGCTGAAACGCCACCCAGAAGTCCAGTTATCCTCTTTTACTGTTATACACCTTGCTGTTAGATAAATTCCCAAATACTCAACTTTTTTAACTGTTTGAAGATTTGTTTTTCTTATAAATTGCGTTTTCAGTTTTTCTGTTAAGTTATTTGTCAAAACTTTAGTGTTTTCTCTATTTATTATCAGGCCTGCGACGTCTCAATATTGTTCTATTGTATCCAACAATTTTGTGCTTGTTTCCAAAGGTTCTAATATAAAAACCAGGTCATCTGCAAACGCTTGCAATTTGTATTTTTCACCCTTAATCTCTAATCCTTTAATCTCGCAATCTTGTCTAATATTTCTATTCAGTACTTCCAAGGTTAATATCAATAGTGGTGGGGATAGAGGGCATCCCTGTCTTGTGCCCTTTTTAATACTGAAATTTTCTGTATAGTGTCCATTTACGATTATTTTGGCAGTCTGTTTATCATAAATTGCATGAATTGCATTCATAAAGTTTTCCCCAAAGTCCATTTCAACGAATTGCTGAAACATACCGGTAAACTGCCAATTTAGATTATCAAATGCTTTTTGTGCATCAAGAAATATCAACACCACCTGTTTCCCTGGATGAGCTTCGTAGTACTCTAAAACATCCAGGATTGTTCTTAAGTTATTTTTTATGTGTCTTTTTGGTAAAAAACCATTTTGGTCTGTATGTATAAATTCATTCAAAAATTTCTTAATTCTTTCTGCCATTATCGAAGCAAAGATTTTATAATCCACATTTAATAATGATATTGGTCTGTAATTTTTTATATGTGTCAAGTCTGTATCTTCTTTGGGTATTAAGGTAATATTAGCTTCAGTCCATGTGTTTGGTATTTTAGTTTCCAGGAGAATTTCATTGCAGAAATCTTTCAAGGTTGGAGTTAAGACATCTTGCAACGCAGTGTAAAATTCTGCAGGTAGCCCATCTGGCCCCGGAGTCTTATCCTTGTTTTGCCTTTTTATAGCTTCTGTAATCTCCATCATTGCTATTGGTTCATTTAATATATTGTGAATACTCTGGGGGACTTTTGGCAGGTTTGCTTTTTTTAAGTACTGCTGTATTTCTTCCTTAGAGACTTCCTTTGCTTTGTAAAGTGTCTCATAATATTCTAACAATTTTTTCATTGCATCATTTTGAAACTGTATTTCTCCTTTTGTATCTTGTAGTTTCTTTATCATTTTCTTTTCTTTTTCTTTTTCCAGTCTATATCCTAACCATCTTCCCGGTTTATTAGTGTTTTCAAACAAGTTCTGTTTGGCCCATTTAATCTGTTGAGCCATTGATTCCATGTCAGCTAGGTTTAGTTTATGCTTTATTATTTCCATTTGTTTCCTGAGTGTAACTTTATCTGAGTCTATTTGTAGATCAGATTCTAGGTTTCAAAGTTCCTCCCTCAAAGTTAATTGTAATCATTTCTGTTCTTTATTCTTCTTAGCAATATAAGTTATAGCCAGGCCTCTAAAGTATGCTTTAGCAGTGTCCCAAACATTTTGGAGTGATGTTTCTTCTTTCTTGTTTATTTTGAAGAAAAATTCCATTTCCTTTGTCACTAGTTGTAGAAATTCTTTTCCCTTCAATATCAATTTGTTTAGATACCATCTAGGTTTCTTCTTAATTCCTTTCCAAGTCATTTTTATTGGATTATGGTCTGCCCAGTCATTCGTTTCAATTTCCGCATCTTGAATCATCAATTTCAGGTCCAACGAAATCCATATCATGTCAATTCTTGACCATGTTTTATGTCTATTTGAGTAAAATGTATACTGTAATTTCTCTGGGTTTTTCTCTCACCATATGTCTAGAATGCTGAATTCTTCTATCACCTTTGAAAATGCTCTAGGTAACAGATTTCCTTCTTTCTTTCCTTGCTTAGCACTTTTATAATCCAAAGTTCCATCCACTATTGCATTAAAATCTCCCATTATAAAGAAGTTTTGGCAGTTTAGATCTAATATTATCTTGTGGAATTCAAGATAAAATTGTTCTTGTTTGTCATTCGGCGCATATATTCCAATCATTAATATTTGCTTTTGGTCCATCATAATTTCCACCATTAAGATTCTCCC
This sequence comes from Vipera ursinii, assembly GCF_947247035.1. Lineage (NCBI taxonomy): Eukaryota > Metazoa > Chordata > Lepidosauria > Squamata > Viperidae > Vipera > Vipera ursinii. The sequence goes on along the minus strand of NC_139517.1, from coordinate 107,937,257 downwards.
TTCTTCATCAGCATAGATTTGTTTGGGAGTCATCTTTTCTTTGATATAAAAAGCTACTCCTCTTTTCTTTTGAGATGCCAATGCAAAGAAAAGTGCCAATTTTTGGTTGCTCTAGAATTTTAATATGTTGCCTCTTACTATGTGTTTCCTGAAGACAAATTATATCCGTTTAATTTTTGTAAACGTGTAAATATTTTTCTCCTTTCTGAGGGGGAGTTTAAACCATTAATATTTATTGATAGTATCCCAGTCTCCTCCATCCTTTTCAATTATATTTAGGTCTTAATCTCCTAGTTGATCTTATGTGTCTCTGGTCTCTTGGTCTCGCGCCTTCTTCTGAATAGGAGGCTTTGGTCTCTTCCCTCGCTCCTTGGTCGGCCTCGTCTTCAGCTGTCATTTCCTCTTATTTTTTGGGTTCCGGGGCATCTCTCTCCAGAGAGGCTCGGTGACTATCAAAGAACTCCAGTGCTTTAAGTGGTGTGTCTAATCTATATCTTTTTCTATCCCAGAAAATTAAAATTCCAGCATCATTCCTTATATATTTTAGCTTCCAGTCCCCTGATCATTTTTGTTGCTCTTCTTTGCACTCTTTCTAGAGTCTCAACATCTTTTTTACATCATGGTGACCAAAACTAGATGCAGTATTCCAACTGTGGTCTTAGCAAGGCATTATAAAGTGGTATTAACACTTCACATGATCTTGATTCTTACCTTGAATTTGCACATAAATGAGATCAATCATCTGAACCTATTTAAGTAAATTAGTCTAAATCTCTAAAATTTGAGTTAATTCTTTAAAGAACGTGACTAAATCAAATCATGATCCAAATCTCACCTTATTCTGGATTATTAATTGGACTGTAGAAATATTCAAAAAAATTGTCATAACTCTCCATCCTTGCTATAAACGTAAGAACTGTTAGCTTTAAGTTAATTAGTCTTATCTAATATATTTTATTCTTCAAGAAAAGGAATAAATAATTCAATCTATTTCCCTTCTCTTGCAGCTAAGAATTCCATAAAAGAGATATATCTGCAATTAACATCACTATTAGGATATTCTCAGTGGTGGGATTCAAATATATGAACAACCGGTTCCTTGTGTGGATGCCGCTTCTGGAAGTCCATTCTGGGCCTGGGCAACAAAAAATTAGCTACCGGTTCTGCCAAACTGGTGCGAACTGAATGAATGAATCCCACCACTGGTTATTCTTTCATAAAGAGAAGACCTATCTAGCATCAGAGGAAAATGATTTCCAACATTTAGTGTCCAGGCACCAATAAAATTATTATTTTTTCCATGATGATCATTAAAATGCTAAATATAATCTCACTAGTATCAACATTAAAAACGATTTTATACTTTGCAACATAAGGAATGGATTAAATTACCAGAAATGCAAAATCGAATAAAGTATTTAAGCAATTTGCGTTTACAACAGTCTGTCATTTTTATTGGAAAAGCAGAGGAAAAACATATTAGCATATTTTGTTATTAAAATTTTGCTGATTACCATGAGCTCGGAGCAAAGCTTCGGCAGTAAATAATGGTGCTTGCAGCATATCAGCAGATTCTACAATCAGCATATCTTTGAGCTTTCGAAGATCCTGAGGTCGTAGTCCTTCATATGGCTATGTGATGGAATGAATAAGTAATAAAAATATTTTATTTATAAGTATGTTTCAAAATGAACCGGAAAAAAATTCTTAAAATGAATTTTTTGGCAACTATTCAAGGCAACCTAACCTCCACATTTTTTTACACAATAATCCCTTATTATACCAGGGACCCGAAATTGATTTTTGAAGCCCTCAGAGCCATCAAGGCCTGTCCATTTCAGTGGAAAGTGGAATAAAAAGCTGTGAGTTTTACTTTTAATATTTTTTCCAATACAAATGTGAAGAAAGAGAGAGAGAAGCTTGGTCTTGATTATATACATATAGCTTCACTGAGTGTGCACTATCATCCTGGCCAATGCAGATTTCAGGCCAAAACAAAACCCAAACATTCCCCTATAAAGTTTGTACTTGTCCTTGTAACCGAAACTTTAATGCAAGTTAGTGGAGGGCACATTTAGAAGATTGTTGCTAAATTTTAAAGTTATATATAGTCTGTGTAAGAGTTAGAGATTATGACTTTCAATTTTTAGCCAATTTGAATAATAAAGAATTCAAAATCACTAGAGTAGATATGCAATGTGCTCAAGCGTGTATTTCAGCATATATATGGAGTAACAATTATTTTTCAGATTTTTTTAAAGGAAACTAATGGCTCCTAGAATGTCACGTTTCTTCAGGTTGTCATTAAGTATTTTTTCTTCTCCTATTGAATCTTTCAGAAAGCATGAATTTATACAATGTTCTGTTATGATATATATAACTAGGGCAGGGGTAGGCAACCTTGGCTCTTTTATGACTCATGGACTTCAACTCCCAGAATTCCTGAGTCAGCACAGCTGACTCAGAACAGAAAGGCATCCAAAAAGAGAAGCCACCTTCTGGTTGGTGATTCAATTATAAGGGATGTAAATTTAGGAAAGGACACAGAGGTTTTGAAAGAGGTCAGGTGTCTTCCAGGTGCTACTGCCAGTAGGGACAAGAAGCGTATTTCTAAAATAATCAAGAATGCCAGCAAGGACTGTGATGTGGAGGCTATTGTACATCTTGGCACTAATGATCTGTCCCAAACAGATGTACTCTCTGTGCAGAATGATTTCCAGAGCTTGGGGCAGGAACTTAGCAGAATAGGCTGTAGGCTTACTTTTTCAGAGGTTTTACCAGTGTATAAGGAGCAAAATGGAAAAGGCCAACGTATAGCAGAATTTAATATTTATTTATTTAATTGCTTTTATATACCCTATAGCCCTATTTTATATACCCTATAGCCCTATGTGGCTAAAGGAGTGGTGTAAAGAAGGCGGCTTTGGTTATATTAGTCACGATGTCTGTAGCTGGTCCAATGAAAAAATGTATAAAAGAGATGGTCTGCATCCATCCAAGAAAGGGACTGAATTACTTGGCAATAAATTCACAGCTTTTCTGGAGGAACATTTAAACTAAACAATGGGGACAGTGAGTTAATTGATACAGAACATCACTGTCCCCGGCAATCTCAGAAAATAGGGGAAGCCAGGCACCACACAAGTTATGCAGCAAGTAAACACAGGGTCAGTCATAAAGGACTCAAATGTCTATACACTAATGCACAGAGTATGAACAGTAAGCAGGGTGAACTAGAAATTCAGGTAAATGAGGGCAGATATGATATTGTTGCCATTACGGAAACATGGTGGGACGAAAGCTACAAATGGAACACACAGCTAGAGGGATTTAAACTATTTAAAAGAAACAGACTAAACAAAAGAGGAGGTGGAGTTGCTCTCTATATAAGAAATAACTTTATCTCTACAGAAATAGAGCACAACAATGACGAAAACTGTAAACTTGAATGCATTTGGGTCAATATAAAAGGGGGGGGGATGACATTGCCATAGGTGTATTACTATAGGCTGTCCAATCAAGCAGAGGAAATAGATGAACTTTTTGCTAGTCAGCTAACTAAGGTATGTAAGAAGCACATCACAATAGTAATGGGGGACTTTAATTACCCTGATATCAACTGGGAGACAAACTCTGTACCGTGGAAGATCAAACAGATTCCTGACAAACCTAGCAGACAACTTTCTCTCCCAAAAAGTAGAGAAGGGAACTAGGGGATTAGCCATATTGGATTTAATTCTCACTAACAGAGATGAAATGATAGAAAATGTCAAAGCCACAGGAACCTTGGGGGGAAGTGATAATGCAATATTGGAATTCAACATTCTGGAGGCACAAGGAATAGAACACAGCCAGACTAGAATCTTGGACTTTAAAAGAGCTAATTTCAATAAACTTAGAGAGACCATGGGAAGAATTCCATGGATGAGAATCCTAGAGGGGAAAACAACTCAAGAAGCTTGGGAAATTTTGAAAAGTGAGATAATAAAGGCCCAGTCTAGTACAATACCAACAAAGAAGAAAAATAACAGCTCTCAAAAGAAACCAGCATGGCTGCATAAAGAACTCTCTGATAAATTGAAAGATAAAAAGGACAAGTATAAGAATTGGAAAGAGGGGCACATAACTAAGGCAGAATATCAGCAAACAGCCTGTGCCTGCAAAGATGAAGTGAGGAAAGCTAGGGCTCAAAATGAACTAAGGCTTGCGACCAAAGTCAAAAATAACAAACAGTGCTTCTTTCAACATATAAAAAACAAGAAAAAAGTTAAGGAAATGATTGGTCCATTAGTGGGGGAAAGTGGCAAGAAGGTGACAAGCAACAGGGAGAAAGCAGAACTATTTAACTTGTTTTTTGCATCTGTCTTTACACAAAGGGAAAAAACAGTCCAACCTACCAAAACCAATGCCATAAAAAACAGAATAGAAATGTAAGTTAAGATAGGTACAAAAATGGTAAGTGAACACCTGTCCAGCCTAGATGAGTTCAAATCACCAGGACCAGATGGATTACACCCCAAAGTGCTCAAGGAACTGGCAGACGTGATCTCAGAACCACTGAACTATATTTTTCAAAGATCCTGGAGCACTGGGCAATTACCAGAGGACTGGAAGAGAGCTGATGTAGTTCCCATCTTCAAAAAAGGGAAAATAGATCCAGGAAACTACAGACCTATCAGCCTGACCTCAATACCTGGGAAGATTCTGGAAAAGATAATCAAACAACAAATCAGCGAACACCTTGATGCAAACAAAGTCATCACTAAAAGTCAACATGGGTTTGTCAAAAACAGATCATGCCAGACAAATCTTATTACATTCTTTGACCAAGTGACAAAATTAGTGGACCAGAGGAATGCTGTAGATATAATTTACTTGGACTTCAGTAAGGCATTTGATAAAGTAGATCACAACCTACTACTTGATAAGATAGAAAAATGTGGGTTAGATAGCATCACCACCAGATGGATTTGTAGCTGGCTGACAGGCCGTACTCAGCGTGTGGTCCTCAATGGAACCGCATCTACATGGAAGTAAGTGTGTAGTGGGGTGCCCCAGGGCTCTGTTCTGGGCCCAGTGCTCTTCAATATCTTCATTAACAATTTGGATGAGGGGAAAGATGGGGAACTCATCAAATTTGCAGACGACACCAAGCTGGCAGGAATAGCCAATACTCCAGAAGATAGGCTTAAAATACAGGAGGATCTGGACAGACTCAAACACTGGGCGCTATCTAACAAAATGAAATTCAATGGTGAAAAAAGTAAGGTTCTACATTTAGGCAGGAAAAATCAAATGCACAGGTATAGTATAGGTGGTAACTTGCTCAATAGTACTAACTGTGAGAGGGATCTCGAAGTCCTAGTAGACATTCACTTCAGTATGAGCCAGCAGTGTGCTGCAGCTGCCAAAACAGCCAACACAGTGCTAGGCTGCATTAACAGAGGGATAGAATCAAGATCAAGTGAAGTACTAATACCACTTTACAATGCCTTGGTAAGGCCACACCTGGAATACTGCATCCAGTTTTGGTCACCACGATGTAAAAAAGATGTCGAGACTCTAGAAAGGGTACAGAGAAGAGCAACAAAGATGATTGGGGGACTGGAGGCTAAAAGATATAGGAAATGGTTGCTGGAATTGGGTATGTGTAGTTTAATGAAGAGAAGGATGAGGGGTGACATGATAGCAGTGTTCCAATATCTCAGGGGCTGCCACAAGAAAGAGGGAGTCTAACTATTCTCCAAAGCACCTGAAAGCAGGACAAGAAGCAATGGATGGAAACTAGTCAAGGAGAGAAGCAACCTAGAACTAAGGAGAAACTTCCTGACAGTTAGAACAATTAACCAGTGGAACAACCTGCCTCCAGAGGTGGTGAATGCTCCAACACTGGAAGTTTTTAAGAAGAGATTGGACAGCCATTTGCCTGAAATGGTATAGGGTTTCCTGCCTCAGCAGTGGGTTGGACTAGATGACCTCCAAGGTCCCTTCCAACTTATTATTATTATTATTATTATTATTCCCCTCATTTTCTATTATTATGCTTCGTTATAATGCAGATCCTCCATTTTAACTCTTTTAAAGAAATTGGAGAGTTAAAACCGTAATGTTGTTATACCTATCAGAACTTTTAAAAACTACTGAAAACAGCCCGAGGCACAAAACAGATATATTTTTTAAGATTACACAGGTTTGCAAGTATATTATGCTGCTTTCAGTTTTTACTTGGTTTACTGCTACCTTTCAGAGGATTATCAGCTTTTAACACAATAGGTCGAATCAGGGGTCCCCTATACCCAGGCTGGGAACTAGCACCTGTCCATGGCTGCCAGGAACCAGACTACACATACGAGTGAAACCTCATCTGCGCAAGTGCAGGATCCAAGCAGTGCGCGAAACCATGCCCCACTGGTCCATGGAAAAAACACACTCCAGGAAACCAGTCCCTGGTGACCAAAAGATTGGGGACTACTGGGTCAGTTCAAAGAAGGAAGAGGGAGCAAATCACATTAAAAAACTCTGCTTTCCAAAAGTCTCTGTAGAGTTTGTGTTTATTAGAGAATGCAACAGCTAGATGTATAAATCAAGTTGCTATAAAGCAGTTCCTTGTGATTCTAATACACAAGCCCAAGAGCTTACAATAAACATTACACAGTTCTCTAGTGACTCAGGCTTTTTCTAATAAAAAGCACATTAAGAAGATGCATATTTGGCTAATATAAATCATTCTTCATTTTAATTTACCTCCTTTTTATCTAAAGCAGCATATTCCGCTTCAATACTTTCAGCTTCAGGATCTCGTGAAAAAACCATCTGAGATTCTAAATTGAGAGCTAACTCTTTGTGGTGCTGCTTCTCTGCACAGTCACAGGGAGTATCTTTATTTTCATTTTCAGCAAACAAGTCTCCACCATGTTTTACAAGAAGCTGAAAATTAAATGGAAATATCAGTGTCTTTTTTGATACTACATATAATACTATAGAAAGTCAAGAAATTTCAGGAGCTATTTTTATATAAACATCTTACAAACTTTCAGACGCTGTAGGAGAATATGAAGCAATGACTTTATATGATAGTTTTTTTTCACTGATAGTACAACCAAAATATTTAAGAGAAGTGCAAATTTAAGGTGGCTGCTAGCATGTGTTGATTTAGAGGTTTGATGTGTTGATGTATGATTTTGGCAACTTGGAATATGGTCTTTTTCAACTAAGAGGTGGAAATATTGTTAGATCACGACATGTGAACTGCTGGAGAAGACGGCAAAAGTCTCTGTTGTCCTGTTTAGGCACCATGGCTTGAGGTACAGAACTTGCTCTAATTTGGAGATTTTATCTGGGAGTCCACATGGTTGGTTAATCCCTGGCATTAGAATTCTGGACAGTTTTAAGTTGGCAGTTAACATTTTGGCAATCTGTCTCTATGTCATGAAAGTCTAGGTTTACCAGAGTGGAAGGAAGCAAGAGCTTCAAGAAAGCATGAGGTTTTGGTTGGCAGCTACTGACATAGCATCAGTTCCATTGGCTTATTATTTTTTATCCATTGACTTTTTAATTCATCTGGATTTTTCAGGAAAATGGTTTGGAAGACTGTTTCTTTTTATTATAGTCTGGAATGTGACAATGTCATTGCTGCACTACTGTAACCTGCATTAATGCCTAGGAACTGCTTCTTGCAAAGGACTTTGGAGACAGCACTGGGTTTGGACTTTGGGATCTTGTCTTGTTACGTGGGTGAAAGCAAAGGCTTCAAGTTTTCCATTTTTATCAGGGCTTCCTTATTTGGTGAAAGCAAACTTATGGCACCTAAGCAGCTGATCTAACCTAAAGTTACTGACTGAATGTTCCTTTATCAAAAGGCTGTGGATTTCCTTGGGAGACAGAAAAAGTATTAGCTAGAAGGTAAAGGTCATGGAACAGGACCTTGATTGCAATGCACAAAGTAGGTGTGGTGGGTCATGTTGGGAAAAGCAGATTCCATATCTTTATATGACTCCCTCCTTCTGGATCCTAATCCTCACATCAAGAGCCAGAGCCAGTTCTTTGGATTTCAGGGGCACCTGTACAGCTATTAAATGCTAGAACTCCACAATTGCACTATGCATAAAAGGGCAGACCTAGCTAATATTACCAAAATCTGGAAGGGGGAGAAAGGAGGAAATTACACTCTCAGAAATCTGGCCAAGGATCAGGTTTGGCACTAATCTCTGAGCAATCTGTATTCTCTTTGAAGGATATGTTCTCTTCATGAATAAGGTGATGGAATGGGAAGGGGATTTTAGATACCCTTGGATTTACTTTACTCCCCAACTTTTCTCCCTTGTGAAAACACTCATTATTAGATAGGAAACAGGAATAGGGAAATTGCAGGCTCTCAACTTTAGTTAAACTCCCTTTTTGCTTTCACCAAAGATCAAAGTCTTCCCCCTACTTAGGAATGTTTTCTTTATCAGCCAGCTTCATTTAAGTGTTAACAAGCAATAACTTCTAGAAAGTGTTATAGTGATTGGGTCATACAATTATTTTTTTTATCTCTCCTATAGTGGAGACTGTAAAAAAATATCAATGAACAATTATACACTTGTTTCAAAAATGTATCAAAATTATATTAAATTCCAAGCTTGCCACATGCAAATGGACCCAGTATTTAATATTAGTTTAAATGGTGCTCTAACATTTTTCAATACAGCATCAAGAAACTTCATGCACTGTAGCTGAGGGTAGGACTTCTCCAGCAGTTCACTGTCATATACGTATCACTCATGCCACATGTATTATTCATGGCATACTTATGCTCAGATTTAAAAACCTATAATTCCTCTAGTATTTATTTATTTTTTTATTTTTATTACATTTATATCCCGCCCTTCTCCGAAGACTCAGGGCGGCTTACAAGCTTAGTAGTATGGGATATAAAAGAAGCTTCCCCAAAGAATGTGTACTGTTAACACATTTGAGTGTTCCCTGGGCAACAGGTTATAGCTGGCTAATCCTTTCAATCCAGAAGCATCCAAAGTGTAGTGAGGTGCTCATTTCTATGCAATTAATTTTGCTAGTTTCTGGGCAAGATCTGTTAACTAGTACATATTTTAACCTGATATTTTATATTTTTAATTTTATGTCATTTAGTATGCCTTATTTTAATTGTGACATGAATAAACAAACATCTAATAGTAATATGGCATAGCAGTTTAAGCTCTAGCATGTGTAATCTGTAGTTGTCACCACTCAGTCTTCCTTCTACAATTTTACTTTTAATCAAACATTATTTTTAGCATCATCACTCTTTTCCACAAGCCAGTGGCAAATAATAGGGCTTGGCATTATCTTTTGCAGAAACAACATTTTGTTTTTTTCAAGTGATTCTCTCCAATAAAGAGCCTCGTAGAAATTTAGCTTTAAAAATCTTGTGATCAGATTGAAATCTTGGCCCTTTCTCAGGTCTCTCATCCTGGCTAAATAAACCTAGTCAATAAGGAAATAACAAGAAATTCTAGAGCTGCTGGAAATACTGAAGTATTCCTGGCTTCTCCATGGTAACTATGTAACTTGAAGAATCGTCTAAAAGTTGGTATTTAAGTTTAAATTCAGAGGTTACACTTCTACAACTAAGATAGTAAAACATATGGAATGCCATAAGGTATTTTAAGAATAGCTACTGTGCTTGATGAAGCAAATCTGTTGAAGTTAAACAGTGACTGAATGGAACCTCATTCCAAATTTGATAAGTATTACCTGTAATTCCATACAGAAGAAAAGCAGGATATAAATGTAAAAAATGTAATATAAAATATGGCTCTTGATGTAGTGTGTCTTTAGTGCTTTAACACTCTTAAATTATTAACATTGCCTGATATTTATGACGTTGCTTATCTTCTGTGCCAAGTATATGTTTTTTATTTACTTCAGCAAGTATTTACAGTAGTCCTCAACTTATAGCCACTTAGTGACCATTTGAAGTTACAAAAGCAGTGAAAATATTGATTTATAATCAGTCCTTACACTTACAGTTGTCACAATATCCCCACAATCATATGACAAAAATTTGGACTTTTAGCAACTGGAATATATTTACAATAGTTGCAGAGACCTGGGGTCATGTGATCATCATTTGTCACCTTCCCAACTGGCTTCTGAAAGGCAAGGTCAATGGGAGAAGCTCATTCATATAACAACCATATGATTCACTAAACAACTGCAATGATTTGCTCAATAAGCCTAGCAAGAAAGACTAAAACCAGGCATAACTCATTTAACAACCATCATGCTTAGCAAAGAAAATCTTGGTCCCAACTGTGATCATAAATCAAGGTCTACCTATTCATGAATTTTTACCTCTACACAAGTTTTCATTCCTGAGGCAGCAGCATAGTGCAAAGGTGTATTTTTTTTGTTATCAACAGCATCAATGGCAGCTCTTTCATATTCTCCTTGATCAAGCTTAGCTCCTTTCCATTTTAAGATCATCTGTAGACAATCTGCTCTTCTGAAATCATCTTCAAAGGGTCTTGTCAGGCGAGGTTGAAGAGCTCCATCAGAAATCATAATCTGAGGTCCCATACAAAGCAAGTGCATAGAAGTTTCATTGTGCACATTTCGTTTATTTGGGTTCCCATCTCTCACAAAAAGGAAAGTCCTGTACAAAGAGAATAATTATGTAATTGGAGGACAATTTTTACTACTCTGATTTTTAAGCAGCTCTGAATTATATTTTTCCTATGCTACTGAATTGAAAATGTTTCAGGAAAAATAATAATTAGTTCTTGAATTCTTTCTGCTAAGACATGCAATTAAAATAAGTACTGAACTTTTTACTAATGTGATAGTTCCAGGATAGCTAAAATAGTGAAATCACTGAAGAGAAAATTTTACATACAGTTCTGATGTGTGTAAAACAGTTCACAAGAAGAAAAAAATAAACAGTAATTATACTTTCAGATTTTTAATATGAACTTTGGTCTCTTACTAACAAATTGCAGTTGTAAATAACCAATCACATATTATTATAGCACACAGCCAAAATGCTACAACTGCATATCGAGAGAAAAATAAGTACAAAAATATAAGAAAAACTAAAAAGCATCTCTTGATCATGGCTGTATAAGATATTTCTGCAAGGACAGAAAAATGTAAAACTAATAATTTTCAATCACTTTTAGAACAAAATGGTCATCCATGAAGAACATATTTTACCTCTTTAGAGGTATAAAACAAGTTGTAATTTTAGTATGTTTAAATGATATAGTTACATATTATATCAAGCTATATATAGACTGCTGAATAAATTATAAAAAGCCAGAATTAAATAATATAGACGAGCAAAGCAAAGAGCAAAGCTATTACCGCTTCTTTGGCCAATTTCACATTTTTCACCTTTCTCCTTGATTTATAAATGTCTTGCCTTGCATTTTTGTGATTTAAGATAGATATTTGCATGAGGCACAAGAACAAACCAAGAATTATCCACAATTGCAGAAGTCAAGCAAGCCATTTCACTGACCATCTCACTAAGTTACAACTACAGTCAATAACCCAAGAGCAAACTATGTTTTCAAACAGTGCTTAATGTCCTAAAACTTTTGGCTTATTACTAATCCACCACAAAATAAAATATTATGGCTTTTTATCTAAGCATATATAGCAATCTAGTTAGCTAAGTGAAAAATACGGAAATAGCCTTCCACTTGACATTTTAAATGAACAGAATATTATGTTGCCAGGAGACTTTCCCAGCTTCCATGCATCCTATTGATACATTTCATTGTGTTCGTTTATTTGGGTCTGGCAGAAATACTAATCAGTACTGTCCATGCTTTATGAAATTACATTTCCACTTCAAAAATAAAATCATGTAGGAACCATCTGGTAATAATGTAATCTTATTGTGTGTCTCACTGAAGCAAGATGAAAATGTACGTGTACAATGCTCACCCCAATATTCGATTCATCCCATGCCTAGCAGCATAATGTAATGGAGTATTGTGCTGGTAAGGTTCTCCATAAGAAATATTAGGATCCAGAGATTCTTTTAATTGAGGATTGCTCTCATATATTTGGCAGGCCAAATTTTCATCTCCATTTGTAAGTGCTTTGCGAAACTTAGTAGTTGTATTTCCCATGTTGATACTAATAAGCGTGCTTCTTTTGTGCCTTTTCAATAACTTGGGCTGAAGATCAGTAGCATGTTTTTAAGTCTGAAAGAAAAAAATAGTATTCCAATTCTACTGAAAAATTTTACTATGTTTTGTCAAAACTGATTATACTGAATAATTACAATAAATCATAATCTTAAACTTCAATGACTTTATCTAGACAAAAGGGAATTCTTCTAGCTATTCCTACACAGTTTTAAAATGTATTCTGTTAAATTATAACATCTTTACTAGAAAAACCTAATAAAATATTATGTCCAAAAACACACTTTGAACTCTAACCACTGGAAAAAGCAATATAAGCTTCCATCAAATTTATTCTGCAACAATACAAGATAACCTGCTAATTATAGCATAGTTAACAAAGAATTAAAAGACACTGAAATTGGAAATTGGAGTTAAAAGGTATCCTATACTGGGCAAAATGTTGTTTAATTCAGTTAATTAATTCAGCTAATTGAATTAGGAAATGCTAAATTTTACAATGACTTCTACTTTAAACTAGTATGGAATTAAAATAGAGAAAAATCTCAATGTATTTGGATGAGATGCTGTGTCTTAAGTAAGAATTTTTATGGCAAACACTTTCAGTAAACAGATAAGCCTTTTGTAAGCATCACATGTTCTTTGCAATGTTTTAAAGTACTTTATTGATTTTGTGCCTTTTTGTTCCCATTGTCTAAAACAGAAACTTTAGCATAAAGTTTGTACTATTCGCTACAACTAATAATTTTATTATGTGATGATATCATAAAACTGAGAGATAATTCAAAAGATCTGAACAGGATGTGCAGACCATGGATGTGTGACCCTATTTTTTCTGCCCCAATGGGGTTGCAACATTCATAGCAACTTTGTGCCATAGAAGTTATTTGGGTACAATAAGGTTTAGATAAAGTTGTTAAAGTGCATCTTCTGTGTATTTCTGCCAGAATTCTTCCATAATATTGTTTGTTGTTTAATCTATGTGCTCATAAAGACAAACAAACACCAAAAGACAATAGCTGAACTGAAGAGAAACAAAAACTAGACAAACAAAATGAAAGAAATTAATCTGAAGAGGCAAAGAATTACAGAGATGACTTTGGAGAAACAGTATTACAAAACCATGTTTTAAGTCTGTGAGTCAAAGAAAATTTTTGAAAGGAATTCAAACTGACTCTGCCTTAAATACTTGAGTTATAAAAGGAAGGTAAAGGAAAACATGGCTTGACTTTCAGGATTCTGCCATTATAGCCTAAGCTAATAAAGTACAGTTCCAGTCATTATCAAGACTGTCTCCTTCCTGTTCCATGCTGAAGAGCTGACAGGAGACTAGAGAAAAGCAGGTTAGACTGGAAAGCAAGGAAGTAAAGCTTGAAGATGCAGACATTACTTAACTGTGGTCCTGTGCCAAAAGAGAAGCTAATATTTCCAACATTCCTTTTCATTACTTTACAAGGGATATAATTAATCAATCAATCAAATTTATAGACTGCTCATCTCTCTCATAGAGCAACTCTGTGTATAAAAACAAAAAGTTATCAAAGAATAAATATAATTTGCTGGCATTATCATTATGATTGTATTAAGAAATATATTGAGTAATTGCTTTCTACCAACAGCTTATAAATATATAGTTCACTTTTTACATTACAATGAAGCAATATAATCAGGTTATGCTACTTAAAAGATATTTCCTGTCAGGACATAAAATTTAACAAAATAAGAGAGATTTCATTTTAGCATTTAATGGAATATAAACACTAAGATAATAGCTAAAGTTACTTAAAAGATAGGGAGGAGAGCAGATTGATGGAGCTTATTCCATACAGGTAGTCCTTGTTTAACAATGCTAATTGGGTCTCCAAACTCCGTTGTTAAATAACAAAGTCATAGGTCAAAAAATCTTTGTGACTGCCTCATTTATTTCTGGCAGTTCTGGCTGCTGTTGTTAAGCAAGGATTGTTTGGGTTATTAAGTGAGGCCCTCACATGACTGAATTCCAATTATTATTGGTTTTGCTTATTGGAACCCAGAAGAGAAGGTCAAAAATCATGATCACAGGACTGCAAGACACTGTGACAGCCATAATTATAAGGTCTGCTCATAACTATCAATCATGATTGCAGTCATACATTTGAATAGTCACTGAATGAGTAATTGATAAACATAGATTAACAGTGGAGAATAGACAAATTCCATACTCCATAAACAGTGTACACTATCACAAAACTGTATAAAAATTGTGATTTTCCTTTTATGAAAATCTCAAAATGTAATAATTAACTTCATTTACAATATCAAGGTAATGACCCATTTTGTATTACCTAATTCAGCTTAATAGGATATGAATAAATGTTTGCTATGCCTGTAAATCCATGACATGAACTGTAGTTAAACTAGAAACTATCAGGTTCATAATAGTTTTCTGTTTTATCTGCATCAAGAAAACCAGATCAATGAAAGTCATTCTAGCTCACTTTGGCAAAATACACCCATCCAAAAGAGGTCAAAGTATCTTCTATTCCCAGTGCTTTTTTTTTGTAAAACAAAAAGGTGCCGGAACTCACACATGTCATACAACCCGCCTTGCCTACCCTACAAGGTTCCATCCAAAAAAGGTGCCGGAACTCCATTCTGAGCGTTCTATGACAAAAAAGCCCTGTCTATTCCCAATAACAACTATCATTTGAAATAGTGTGTTATTATGAACCCGTAGTAAAACATGTGAAGTATTACTAAGTCACACTCTGACAAGAATTTATCACAATACAATTGAAATATAATGAATAGATAAAATCTTGACTATGCTTTAAAATAGCACCAATTATCTCTACTAAAGGGGAAATAAATAACTATTGAACCCTATTATGATAGCATTTGCTTTAAAAGTACATATACACGAAATCTAACATTTATATAATCAAAACCATTATTGACTAAAATTTAGGATGTTATTTCAATTTGGTTATATAACAAAAAAAATTATATTGAACTACGAAATAACATAAAACAACTTAATATTTGTGAATGTAACCCAGAATTCACTGTAATTTATTGGCATTGCATAGCAATGCTACACAGAAATAAGGTAATTAAAATAAACAATTAGAAATTGTTTGTTGACTTCAGATCACAAAAAAATATTCAGCTATATTAGTATAGGACTATAAAAGTGGGAAAAACATTTGAGAGCTATTTAGCAACTACAGGATGCATTCTCTTACCAAGTATTACTTCAATTTGTGCTGTTGTTGCTGTTGCCAAGCAGCAGCACTTGGGAACTCAAGAAGAATGATGACACTAAGTAGAGTATTTACCTTTCAGAAAAGTATTAACCTGAACAGATAGTTCATTCATTAAGCAAATACTTTTTAAGACATATACAAAATACCATAACATTTTAACTTATCCAATTGCAAATAGAGATTTACAACAAAAATGAACTTTCCCCCAGTCTACCGAAGAAAAATTCTCTTAACCTTATTCTGAAGATGTTCTTTATGCTTTTTCATCCAAATTAGCTGATTTTGTCAATGCTGAGGAGCTAAGCAGGATCAGGCCCAGGTAGTACTTGGATAAAAGGCCACTAGGACCATAAGCAAAATTAGGGAGCTGGAAAAAAATTTCTGGAAAAAAAGCAATTGGTAAATTGTGTCCACATTTGGCAAGAAAACTACTGTACTGATTTATGTGCCATCAAATTGTTTCCAAAGTGTTTTGTTCTGAGTTACATGCTTTTCGTTTCATGAACATTCCTAAATTACATATATACAGGTAGTACTTGCTTAACAGCTGCCCTGTTTAGTGACTATTCAAAAGTTCCTACAAGCACAGCTGCAGAGGGGGCTAGCAGCAAATAAGTTATGGAGGCAGGTACCATCTTAGGTTCTTTTCTGAATGGATAAGGAGCATCATTTTTCAATCACTAAAATGTGACTACTTGTTAGGGCCCAGCACTAAACGGATTATAGATTATTTGTTTCTTAGGCATGAAATTAGGAAAGACTTACACATTTAATAGAGAATATATTAACCAAGAATGCTCAGCTAAGAGGAAGCAGATATATCAACAGCCTTAAGAAACTTGAATTGAAATATAAATTATTACGCCTAACTATTATATATATTATTCCCCATTGGCTGTATTATTCTTGCCAATGGCATATCATACAGTGAAATGTCTATTAAAGATGTACTGATTACATTAGCTCGTTAATGAATTACTAATGGGGAGAGGTTTCTTCCAATGGACAGGAAGAAATCTTAAGTCGCGATTTCTACTTAGAAGAAGAAATACTTAATCCCTTTCCGTTGTTTTGAAATGTACTTCACAACAGATTCAACTACTTTTTGCGGTCTCCTATAAGGAGTTTTATATTTTTTATTGAAAAATATTTCCTTGATCCTTTTTCTCTAGACTGGGTGGTTAGTAATAAGCCTACAAAGTCTGCATTCAAACATACCGGTAACTTGAATCTCAAGAAGGCATAGGAGCAAAGATGAAATACATACATAAATACACTGCTCAAAAAATAAAGCAACCAGTAATAGTTTTTGCATTTAGCCAGGGCTTTTTTTCCTCATAGAACGCTCAGAACGGAGTTCCGGCACCTTTGTTGGATGGAACCTTGTAGGGTAGGCAAAGCGGGTTGTATGACATGTGTGAGTTCCGGCACCTTTTTCTTTTACAAAAAAGCACTGCATTTAGCACTAACAATCTATTGGAATAAATTTATTTCTCAATAAATCCATAGCTGCTCTTTAGCCCTATGCTCAAATAATTGCTTCTTTACTTCAGCACTTTTTCCCATCCAGTCTAGCCCATTATTACAAGGACTAGAGCAATCTATGCTGCTGTACTAGCTAGGCTTGAAAAATTTTAAATGTTTAAAACAAAACAACAACCAGAAACAATCACACGTAACAAAACAAAAATCCAGCTGCAATGCTCATTAGAGCTCAGAATACTGAGATGTTTCTCAAAACAGCTAAATCTAAGCTTAGTGGGAAAAATATCTTTGGAACATATCTTTTGTATTGAGTTTAAAACATTGAAACTGCTCTGAATTTTTCAAATCCAAAACTATATCATACTCAAAAGTATCCAGCAAAACTGCAAGTACTGGAAAGGTTTTTGTAAATATTCAGTCCAAAATAATTTCATACAATTTGGATTCACCTAAATTGTATGACTTTGATGTAAGTACATTAATCTGTATGTAATTTATCTGATGGGAATATTTATTATGTAAAAATAAAATAAACCATTTCAAATTTGCAGAACCCCCCTACTTTAATGATATAATACTTTCAGCTGAAAGGATGGCTGCTGAGATCACAGAACTGCTTTTTCAATAAATTTTCCTTAGCAATTGTATCTTTCATTCTAAATAAGAATTCTGGCAAGTTTGAAAATGCTAATATATTTTGAATTTCAAAAACAGAAATTGTAACTCTTAACTCATGTTCTGACCAAAACATTGGAATTTACAAAAATAAATTGTGCACATTTTATATTCTAACTCTAAAGGTCTATTAAGTCTGAAACAGGATGTGTAATTTGAATTATCATATAAATCAGGTGTGTCAAACTCAATTTCACTGAGGGCCACATCAGCATTGCAGTTGCCCCCAGGGGGCCTACTGGGTGGGCATGGCCAGTTCAGCATCATTTGCGTCAAGGGTGCCTGTGGAGGCCTGTGCAGGAGTGGGACAGATCTGAGGGTCTCTGGCAGAAGGGGGTGGGACAGGGGCAAGTGCAAAGGCATGGTCCACTGGAGGAGCCTCACTGTTCCTCTCAGGCCATGCGACAAGGGGCTGGGTGGTGCTGCAGGCTGCCTGGAGCCCTGGGCAGCAGAGGTCAAACACCCAGCCTGGCCCTCAAGCACCTGCGGCACCAAGCCCAGCCACACTTCCCCAAGAGGGTGCCCAGCTATACTTACCTCCTCCTCAAGGCTGCTGCTGCTGTGCTTGCTCTCCTTAGCCAGGCTGCTCATGATGGGTATGAGGACAAAGTCAGAGGGAAGCCCCACTCCCTCTCCATGGGAGGAGACCCATCTTTGTATCCAAAGCAATAGGATGGGAGACCCCCAGGATAGGCCAGGAGGAGGGGGCAAGGGGATGGTGAAAGGGCAGCAGGGCAGGACTAAGGCAGGACTTCCCTCAGACCCTCCCTCTCCTTCCTTCCTTAGAACAGAATGGTGGGAAAATATGAGGGAGGGAGAAAAACAGGCAAGAAACGCAGCTGGGGAGGTGTCACCCTTCATGAGGAATGCAGAAATGCACCATCGACTGGAAGTGGCCAGCCCATGGCCCTTGCCTATTTCACATATCTGGCTTGGTGGGCTTTGGGGGAGGGGATGTCAAGAACAATGTGAGAGTCAACGTTACCTGCACAATGCCGCCCAGCCCTCCTGGTTTCGGCAGGCAGCGGTGCGCTCTCCTCATAGCACCGAGAGGCTGACCTGGGCAGTGCGAAGCTCACCAGCTTTGCACCTTGCTGCCTGCTGAAACCAGACAGGCTGGGAGCTAGGCAGCATTGCACTTCTCATCAGATTCGCAACACCTGGCTCAGTTCTTGGTGCTATGAGAAAAGCGCCCCGCTGCCTCCCAAAATCGGGCAGGCTAGGGCAGACATGTCAAACACAAGGCCCGGGGGCCGGATCCGGCCCGCGAAGTGGTTTCATGTGGCCCGTGAAGCCATCTTGGAAACAGTGAGGGAACGGCACCCACTGCCTTGGCCCTGGCCCAGAGACCCTCCTTTTGCCAGAGACCCTCAGATCTGTCCCACTCCTGCCCAGGCCCCCATAGGCACCCTTGATGCGAATGATGTAGAGCTGGCCACGCCCACCCAGTAGGCCATACGCACTTTAGCCATGCCCACCCAATAGGCCACGCCCACCCTGGCCATACCCACCTGGCCCCCTGAGGGCAACCGCAATGCTGATGCGGCCCTCAATGAAATTGAGTTTGATACCCCTGGGCTAGGGGCTGAGCGGCATCACACTTCTTTTTGGATTCATGCTGCCCAGCTCAGCCTCTTGACGCTGTGAGGACAGCGCCCCAGTGCCTGCAGAAACCCATCCCCCGGAGCCCATCAAGCCGGATATGTGAAGTAGGTGAGTGCCATTTGCTGGCCACTTCCACATGATGATGCATATCTTCATTCCCCACAAAGGGTGACACCTCCCCAGCGTGTGCCCAGGAGGCAGGGCTGATGCGGCAAGGGACGGTCCCTCGCTGTTTCCAGACAGCCTTGTGGAGCTAAGACTGAATGTGTTTCAGCATAGATGGCCACCACAAAATTGTACATTGGCTCCCAGGCGGCCTGGGCCGGGGCCAAGGCAGCGGGGGTTATTTCCTCACTGTTTCCAGGATGGCTTCGCGGGCCACATGAAACATCATGGGCCGCATCTGGCCCGCAGGCCTTGTGTTTGACATGTCTGATATAAATCAATAGATGCTTCACTGCATTTATTGGTGAAAAGAACTTTTAACTTCAAATATGCAGCTTTGCAGACATGCCATATTTAAATTATTAACCTCAGAGAACTTAATCAGAAAGTACCCATTTTCAGTCAGCATTATATTACTAAACTGAAGATTCAATACCAGTAGTGCTTACAACTAGTCATTTAACAACCGTTTGAAATTACAATAGCATTGAAAAAGTGATTTAAGTGGTCACTTGTGAAATGATCCTTCAAGGATTTAAGTGGTCCTTAAAAAGTGGTCACAGCACCTCCACAGTTACATGATCAAAATTTTGGCAATTGGCATCCTGGGACCTTCTGATCACTATTTGCAACCTTCTTAACCAGCTTCCGAACAAGCAAAGTCAATGGAAGCCAGATTCACTTAACAACTGCATTATTCACATTAGAAATGCAGTGACTTGTATAATAATAATAATAATAATAATAATAATAATAATAATAATAATAATAATAATAATAAGAAGAAGAAGAAGAAGAAGAAGAAGAAGAAGAAGAAGAAGAAGAAGAAGAAGAAGAAGAAGAAGAAGAAGAAGAAGTTGTTGGAAGGGACCTTGGAGGTCATCTAGTCCAACTCCCTGCTAAGGCAGGAATCCCTATACCATTTCAGACAAATGGCTGTCCAGTCTCTTCTTAAAAACATCCAGTGTTGGAGCATTCACCACTTCTAGAGGCAGGTTGTTCCACTGGTTAGTTGTTCTAACTGTCAGGAAGTTTCTCCTTAGTTCTAGGTTGCTTCTCTCCTTGACTAGTTTCCATCCGTTGCTTCTTGTCCTGCTTTCAGGTGCTTTGGAGAATAGCTTGACTCCCTCTTCTTTGTGGCAGCCCCTGAGATATTGGAACGCTGCTATCATGTCACCCCTCACCCTTCTCTTCATTAAACTAGACTTACCCAATTCCAGCAATCGTTCCCTATATGTTTTAGCCTCCAGTCCCCCAATCATCTTTGTTGCTCTTCTCTGTACTCTTTCTAGAGTCTCGACATCTTTTTTACATCGTGGTGACCAAAACTGGATGCAGTATTCCAGGTGTGGCCTTACCAAGGCATTGTAAAGTGGTATTAGTACTTCACGTGATCTTGATTCTATCCCTCTGTTAATGCAGCCTAGCACTGTGTTGGCTGTTTAGGCAGCTGCAGCACACTGCTGGCTCATATTTAAGTGATTGTCCACTAGGACTCCGAGATCTCTCCCACAGTTACTACTATCGAGCAAGGTACCACCTATACTATACCTGTGCATTTGATTTTTCCTGCCTAAATGTAGAACCTTACTTTTTTCACCATTGAATTTCATTTTGTTAGATAGTGCCCAGTGTTCGAGTCTGTTCATATCCTCCTGTATTTTAAGCCTATCTTCTGGAGTATTGGCTATTCCTGCCAGGTTGGTGTCATCTGCAAATTTGATGAGTTCCCCATCTATCCCCTCATCCAAATCGTTGATGAAGATGTTGAAGAGCACTGGGCCCAGAACAGAGCCCTGGGGCACCCCACTACACACTTCCTTCCATGTAGATGCAGTTCCATTGAGGACCACACGCTGAGTACGGCCTGTCAGCCAGCTACAAATCCATCTGGTGGTGATGCTATCTAACCCACATTTTTAATAACTATGGCAAAAAAAATCACAAAATTGGGCATGACTCACTTAATAATTGCCCTGCTTAACAATGGGAATTCTGGTCCCAGTTATGGCTATAAGTAGAGGATGACCTGAAAACAATTTAGACTTTGTAATAATTAAAAAATTGGGTTCCTGAATACAGGTACCTTTTTACTGCACCCCAATAAACTTTAAGAGATAGAATCACAGTTTCAATACATTTGTTCATCTCACTGCCAAATAATCAACCATTAGTTTAAAAAAATCAAATTTTATTAGAAAACAGTTTCTGTGCTTTTTAATAGTAGTTTTGAACTTTCTGAAAAGTTTGATATGATTTGAGTTGAACAATTTAATAAATATTATAATTTTAAAGCAGGAAAGTGAGCTTAGTTTTTTTAAAACCTAAGCAGCATTTGGCACAATAAAAGCTAAAAAAACATAACATACTGAATGCTGACATATTTTCAAGATGTTGGTGATCAACAACAAATAAACATTAAAATCAGCAACGGTGAGGGCAAAATCTTTCCTTGTTTGTATTCTGTGAAGATTCATATCTTTTCCATTTTTATCCATCATCCAGGTATTCAATTCTATTTTTTTTCAGATTGATTAGCATGAAATAAAGTTCAAAGTTCATCATGTTTATTATCATAGAAAAAAAAGTTTTTCACTTTCTCTGTATTAGATTGTTCAACAATATAGCTAAGTATTACAGCAATAGCATATGCTTTGGGTAAGAACTGTGTATTACATCTTTCATGCTAAACAGTGCATTCTATTTATGAGACTATGTCATATGATTCACTTCTTTAAAAGAAGACTCAATTAAAAGGACATTTCTGATCTTCTGCATTTATTAATAATCTATCCCAGTAGAACAAAGCAAAAGCAGCCACTTTTAACTATTAAAGTCTCTTAAACACTAACAGAAAGACATTTGTTTACAGCTTTAATTGTTGATGCTTTGAAATAGTATGTTTAGGAAATACTAAGTAATTACAAAACACAGAAGGTATTCATATTTATTTTTTAAAAATATCTTAAGTAAAACAAAGTGCTTAATTTTCAATTATCCAAGCCAATATGCTGAAACTGAAAGGCAGTGATCTTTTGAAAACCTTAGTTTATAAACAGTAATCATTTTCTTCTTCTGTACATTCTTCATTAAAAAAGTAACAATGCCTTTATAAATTTTGAAAATTACTAAAGAAATATAAATTGTTTATATACACACATACATACACATAAACATACATGCAATTAAATCTGTGTAAATGTGAAATCACAAATTTTACATATGTGATTAGATCTATATCTATTAGATATTAGATCTATTAGATCTCTCAGCGGCCTTTGATACCATCGACCACGGTATCTTGCTGCATTGTCTTGAGGAGTTGGGAGTGGGAGGCACCGTTCTACGATGGTTCTCCTCCTATCTCTCGGGCCGTTCGCAGACGGTGTTGGCAGGGGGGCAGAGGTCAACCCCTAGGCCCCTTAGTTGTGGGGTGCCTCAGGGGTCGGTGCTCTCGCCCCTCCTGTTCAACATCTATATGAAGCCGCTGGGAGTGATCAACCGTGGCTTCGGGGTGAAGTATCATCAATATGCTGATGATACCCAGCTTTTCATCTCCAACCCGAACCAACCCAGTGATGCCCTCGATGTGATGTCCCGTTGCCTGGAAGCGGTACAGATTTGGATGGGAAAGAACAGGCTCCGGCTCAACCCGGCCAAGACTGAGTGGCTTTACGTACCGACATCACGTTTAGTCCAAGAGGTTCCATCTTTGATTATAGGAGGAGAGATGTTACCTCCCGTTGATAGAGCACTCAATCTAGGCGTCCTCCTGGATTCACGACTCAGTTTTGAAGATCATATTGGAGTCGTGGCTAGGGGGGCATTTGCCCAATTTGTCTGGTACACCAGTTGTGCCCCTTTCTGGACCGAGATGCCCTACGTACAGTCACTCACGCACTTGTTAACTCCTGTATAGACTACTGCAATGCTCTCTACAAGGGGCTGCCCTTGAAGACCACCCGGAGGCTTCAGCTGGTGCAGAATGCGGCTGCACGGGTAGTGATGGGAGCATCCCGATACTCCCATATTACACCCCTCCTGCGTGAGCTGCATTGGCTACCGGTTGCCCTCCGGGTGAGATTTAAGGTGCTGGTACTTACCTTTAAAGCCCTACATGGCTTAGGCCCGGGATACTTGCAGGACATCTGCTGCCGGGAACGTAACAGTACGTAACAGTACGCTCACACAGAGAAGGCCTCCTCAGGGTACCGTTGGCTAGACAATGTTGGCTGGTGACCCCCAGGGGGAGGGCCTTCTCTGTGGGAGCGCCAGCCCTGTGGAACCAGCTCCCCCCTGAGCTTCGGTTGGCCCAAGATCTCCAGTCCTTTCGCCGCGGCCTCAAAACACTCCTTTTCCACCTGGCTGACCTGGACTGACAGGGATTTTAATTATGTTTACAATTTTAACTCTAATCTTTAATTTATTTTAATTTTTAATTTTAATTTATTGTACAGAGACCTTTAATTTTGTTGTTGTTAGCTGCCCTGAGTCCTTCGGGAGATAGGGCGGGATATAAGTCCCATTAATAAATAATAAATAAATAAATAAATATAAAAATATATTCATGTAAGTTTTATATATGTATCTGATTTAATTCTATGGTTTAGCTATTGCTTTCCTTCCCCACTTTTTTAATTTTTCCCCTTTTCTTACCTTTTTTAAAAAAGTATTAGAGATAAAACTACTTGGTTCAGAATTTTTTATGAAATTATAGTAAGAGTCAAAGAGTTGTAAAGGCTATTTGAGCTCCCTGAGTCCAATCTCATTAATCTCAGAAATTTATACTAAAATGATTCCCAATAGATTTTATTTAATTCTGCCCATTTCAGTCCCTAAAGATTATGCTTGCTATAGAATATTAAGAGAGAGAAAAACAAGGTAATAAAATCTAACTCAAAATCAAAACCAAATAAATCAGCTTAGGCTTGATATAGTTTGAAATAAAATTATAGAATTTTATGGAATTAACGTGCATGCAATTGCAATAATCACAAACATCTCCAGCGCTTCCATTGGTATATATGGATGTACATAATATGTTGCTGTTCAGTTGCCAAGTGGTATCCAATTCCCTGCAACCTCATGGTATAGGTATATGCTTAATTATACCTATCATTAAGGAACTTTTTCCTAACAATCAATTCCTTACTGAAACTTCAATAGCCTCCACTATATGGTAATAGGGAATAAGTCTCACCCTTCTTTTGTATGAAAGAAAAGTGCTTTACTGTTTTAGTTGTGATTTCTTAAAGTTATATTATAAAAACACTCATAGAAAGGATTAGTTTACAGTTTGCTGCACCTTTTTCTTTATCAGTTATAGTTTAATTTTTTTTCTGAAAATGTGGCACTCGTAACTGGATAAAGATATGTTGGTTGGATAAATGAGTAATATAATTACTCCCCATACTTTGGAAACTACCTAATTTAAATGCAATTATGCTTAGCAGCCATTCAATTTTATTGGAAATTTCTAAAACATTTTCCTTTCTCAAGCTTTTCAGATAAGGTCCCTTTCATTTAACCACACAAAAGGTTCAATTTAATCCCACAGCTTTAGCCATAAATTCTCATTGTCCATTTTGGGTTTGCCATCTAGCTGAATGCTAGCTGAACTTAAAGGCAGCTTTTAAAAATGGACAAATGAAGGAACATCCTATTCAAAGTGATTGAAATCTAAGAGCCTGTCCTCAGGCTTTTGTTTGTAGAGGATAATGCTACTAAATACATTCAAGTCTAACAGCTGTTTCCATAAACAGTGGGCATACTTAAAGATCAATAATAAAAATAGGATAGCTCTAATCACAATCTGAATTCTGTCAATAGAAATAGAATGAAATAGAAAAATAAAAAGCTTTTCTTGAACCATTCCATGATGTAACAGGGAGAAATTTGATTTGCCTGTTTTGAAAATCACTTTGTTTGCCTAGAAAAGTCAAAGTTAGCAGATAAATTGAATCTGTCACCTGATCAATTTTGTAAGAAAGAAGTGGAAATTTATGTGGTAAATTGGAAAGCACTTCACACTAGCCCCTTACATAATAATTTCTGAGAAATCCGTGCACAGACAGTACTCCATTATCAATCAGTAAATTAACTTTCTACAACTCTAATTTGATGCATGTCTTTCCATATAAAAGACCACATCCTTCAATTCATTGTTAATTAGAATCAATTAGAACCTGTCCATCCTACATCAAAAATTGCCAAAATCTATTGGAAATCTTTATTTTACTTGCTAAACTTACACTGAAAAATAAAACATTTCCCGAGAGGGGGAAAATAATCTACCCCTTCCTCTGGATTACTGTTTACGAGAATAGTCCGAAGGGGGTGGTGGTGTTTCCAACCCGGCTGCTGGAAATCTCAGCCAAACGCTCTGAGGCAAAAGCTAAGCCCCGCGTTTTCTGAACCGGACTTTCTTCCACCCGCCTGGGTCTCCACCTTCCACGGGCCTTCCATAGTACCACAGATCCGTCCAACTCGCCCCCATAAACTCCCCCGAAAGGCATTTAAGTTTCGGCTAGGACCACAGCTTTACCGTTGTTGTTTTTTATTAAACCTTGAGGCTAATCTGCCTACCGGCGCCGAGATTTGCAGTCTCCCCCGGCCTTGAGCGTCTCCTTCCCAGCAGCGCCTACAGGGAAGGGGCATGAGAAAGTATATGGGGATGGGGAGGGAGATCCCTCTCGTACAAACGGTACAAGGGTTACCAAGACTGCGGTTCTCCCTTTTAAGTGCCAGGCGTATCTGGGGACGAAGGAGGAAGACGTCTCGTTCCGAGTACCCTCACACCGTTCCCCTCAGCAACGCTTCCCATCTGCTCTGGGAGCCTCTAACCTTCTTCCATCCACCCCGCAGCGCTCCTGGGGCAACCTCTGCCCGTGTGCCTGTCGCCCCCCCCCCTTCGCGCTTACCGAGCTGCTTTTCCCGGGCGATCGGCCTGCTTTCCAGGCGCCGAGGACAAGGTAGACAGCCGCCGCCGGCTTCCACGGAAGGAGAATCAGGAGATGCAGGAACGAAGCCGGATGAGAATCGGAGCGGCCGCTCCGGAGCGTCTCCACTCCCCGCTTTGTTCCGCGCAGGCTGCAGGGCTGCTCGTAAGGCTGCTCTTCGGAGTGCCGATCCCGTCCGCGGTTCTCTTTCCTCAGCCTCCCCTTCTTCTGACCGGCCCTCACAGCCCCGACTTAAGCCGATCCATCTCCGGCAGCCACAACAAGGCGACTGCTCCTCCCGCGACCAGCGGCGGCGCCCATTTATCAGGCCTCCGACCCGGAACCTTATCGGCCGCCGGAGCCGCACGGGAACCGGATCTAAGGCCGGCTAAATGGGTGGGAGTAGGGCGGAGCCCCGCCGGAGAGAAGCGAAACCCGGGCTTGGAGGATGCGCCTCTTTCTGGAGAGTCTCCAGGCTCCGTGGTAAGGAAAACCGAGAGTTTCCAAAGCTAAAGCGCTCCAGGGCTTTATCTCGCTCTCTGTCCCTTTGGTCCCGCTGCAGATGCTCGTTCAAGGTAGCCAATCGGCGAACCTCCGCAGCTCCTTCCCTCCCGAAATCGGTGGTCCTCTTATTAAGGACCACTTGGGCTGTCTTTGCGTTGGGAATGCGTGGATCTTTCCGACTGAGACCAGTATGGGTTGTTGCTTAAAATCACTGCATGCAGGAAAAGAAATAATAAAATCTGTGTTCGTATTAATATAGCCTGTTCAGCACTGATAATGCTACCCAGTTTGGGTAAC
This sequence comes from Vipera ursinii, assembly GCF_947247035.1. Taxonomy (NCBI): domain Eukaryota; kingdom Metazoa; phylum Chordata; class Lepidosauria; order Squamata; family Viperidae; genus Vipera; species Vipera ursinii. Next base: position 107,910,206 of record NC_139517.1, on the reverse strand, counting down.
GAAACGTCTGCAAGAAAACAAGCAAGCTCAGAGAGCACCATGGACCCAGCAGTTACTGATTTCTACTAAGAAGTTATTGAGCGTCAGTTTGGTGTAGTGGTTAGGGCATCGTGCTAGAAAACGGGAGATCTGTGAAGTCTAGTTCCGCTTTAGGTACAAAGCCAGCTGGCTGACAGAAGTCCCTTCACTTTCTCTCAGCCCTAGGAAGAAGGTGATGGCAAACAACTGAACAGAACTGAAGAGAAACCCCTGTCAAGAAAACTGCAGGGACTTGTCCAGGCAAACTCAGAGAATGATTGTATCTTGTATCTATAGGGACTCCTCTTGTTTAACACTGCTTATGACTGTACTTGCAGTCTGTAATCATCCATTCTAAGAAAATTTGCAGCACTATAATTTTGAGAGCAGCCTGTTTGTTGGAGGAGGCCATGAGTTCTAGATCCACCTTAGGCATGAAGCTAGTCAATCCCTCTCAGCCCTAGGATCAAGAAAGTAGAAAACCACTGATGAATTTTTGCCAAAAAAACCCTCTGCAGAGACAACTGCAATTGCCAGGAGTCGAAAACTGAATAAAAAATCTTGATACTACAGGTAGTCCTCAACTTACGATCACAACTGAGCCTAAATTTTTGTTGTTAAGTGAGACATTTGTTAAATGAATTTTGCCCCATTTTATGACCTTTCTTGCCACAGTTGTTAAGTGAATCAGTGCAGTTGATAAGTTAGTAAGCTGGTTGTTAAGTGACTTTCCTTATGAAAAGGTTGCAAAGGTCATCACATGACCTTGAGGCACAGCAATGGTGATAAGTATGAACCACTTGCCAAGCATTGCATTTTGATCACATGGTCATGGGGATGCTACAAAGGTCATAACTGAAAAATGGACATGCCACTTCTTTTAGTGCAGTTGTAACTTTGAATGGTTACCAAGTGAACTGTTGTAAGTTGAGGACTACAATGGTTGTTCTACCACCCAGAATGGAAATGTTGCTTTGATAGAGTTTTTGTCCACCACAGTTACATTTAGGGGGACACTTTTATCATCAGTTTCTAATGAGCCTATAAACTGGCCTTCTATTTTAGTGTTCTCTATATAGATATCTTAATGCTATAAAACTGAAAAGAACTATTGCCCAGCAATGGAACAAAATAATATAGACCATATAAACCAACTTGTGGTTGATCTAGATGCCAAAATGTGCTACATATTAATATGGTGGCACTCTTAAAAAACTTAATAAACTCAATCTCAACCCTGTGTCATTTTCAAATCAGGCATATGACACATTGCTAACAACCTTTTGACAGTTATATAAGGCAAGAGTCCCATTTGACAATATAGGGAAAAATTTGTTGTTGTTAGCTGCGAAGTCGTGTCCGACCCATCGCGACCCTATGGACAATGTTCCTCCAGGCCTTCCTGTCCTCTACCATCTTCTGGAGTCCATTTAAGCTCACACCTACTGCTTCAGTCACTCCATCCAGCCACCTCATTCTCTGTCGTCCCCTTCTTCTCTTGCCCTCAATCTTTCCCAGCATTAGGCTCTTCTCCAGTGAAAAATATAACATCATAAATGGCAATTTCTCCCATTTTTTAATAATTAAAAGTATCTTTTCTGGAGTTGAGAAACATCAAAGGGAGTCTGCTAGAAGAAACTGACAAATCAAAAGTTTCAACTCTATCTATCATGGCTTCAGTAGTGGGTAGCTTTGCCTTTTAATCAAACTATGGCTGAGTGTGTCCAGTTAGCTAAGCCTCAGGCAAATAACCTACATCCTGGCTTTCATTGTGCTTTTTTATGGGGACAAAGATCATAATCTGAAACAGATAGGCCTGTAAGGGCTTCTAAGATTTAAAAGCAGTCAAACCTATTTTTGATCTTACACAATAGTTTTCATGTTCTTTATCTTAAACAGTGAAAAAATGTGCCACCATTTTTTTCAGTAACAGGTAGGAGGGACAGACTCCAAAAAAGGGAGCTTGAAACTTTTGAGTCTTGATTTGGTTGTTGTGTAAATCTAATCAGATGTTTAAGTATAAATTGTAGTTAAGTAAACTTAGGGTTCATTTGCAGGAACCTATATTTACCAATGTAAAAATTTATGTTATAAATTAATAGATGCTTTGTGAGTAATTATATATGAGTGGCATTCTTCATCATTGTTTATAATCTCACCCCACTGAAAATCTATTCTGTATTTACATTGTAAGCTGGTTAAAAATGTCATGCCTTTAATAATCTATAAAATCATGCTATAATAAATAATAAATAATAAAATTGTACAAGATTTTGTTAGAATAGTCCAAATAAGATTGATCTGTCAAACACTGTACTTTGGTACAGTATATATATTTCATTTAGAATCTTTTTAAAAGATAACTACTTTGACTTTTGAGTTATCAGAAAGTTATAAAGAGCCTTGGTGGAGCAGTGGGCTAATGCCTCCTTAAGTAACACCAGCTGCCTGCAATTAGTGCAGGTTCACATCCCACCAGGCTCAAGGTTGACTCAGCCTTCCATCCTTCCGAAGTAGGTAAACTGAGGACCCAGATTGTTGGGGGCAATTAAGCTGACTTTGTAATAATGCCGCTTGCGGGTGTGTGTGAAAGCCCTAATAAGCAGGCATATACATAGAATGAAGGCTACTGCTAAGCTTGTAAGCCGCCCTGACTGAGTCTTCGGAGAAGGGCAGGATATAAATGGAATTAAAATAAAATAAATAAATAAATAAAATATAAATAACGTAATTTCAGACTTGTATACAATACCTATAAATAGACAAAGGACTGATTATTTTTGCCCACATGTAGTTATTTTCATATCGGAAACTTGAAGCTTGATATTGAAAGCATCACATGAAAATCAGCTTTGCTAAATCATAATGAAATTGTGTTTGCTTTAATGAGATCTTCGAGTAGAAAGGCTGACTGCAGAAATGCAGCACATGGAGAATTTCATATATCTACCTTTTGAAATAAAGTACTTATATGGAAGAGTGCAGTCTTTGTATCTTTATAGGAAGGGAGGTAATTCAGTCTCTCCCCCTCCAGTGTCTAGCAATATCAAAAATGAAAGCATTAGAATCTTTTCAATCTGTGAGGTTAGCTCACAAACATCTGTTGCAAACTGCAAAGTTTATCTTAAAAAGGATACCAACCTAGCTTTAGAAACTACAGATAGACAATTTCTTGTTGCATATGATTTGCAAGCATATGATTTCATGTAATATTCATGTAGACTAAGAAGGACAGAGCAATTGAAACACTGCTGGTTTTGGAACCTTGTTTTCTGAATGTAATTGTTATTTTCAGTTTATTTTTTTCCAGTAAGAAAAGTTAACAACAAATGATGGGAAATCCAGAAACTATAACAGAAGCCTATGTGGCTGTCATTCGTCCAAAAAATACTGCAAGCCTCAATTCTCGTGAATATCGTGCTAAATCCTATGAGGTAAAATAAGGGGGGGGCGGAGTTTACTTTAATAAAAATAACTTTTATAATTACCAGTAATTACATTTAGTTATCAATATATCAGTGGTGGGATTCAAATATGTGAACAACTGGTTCTCTGTGTGGATGCTGTTTCCCAAAGTCCATTCTGGGCCTGAGCAACAAAAAAAGTAGCTTTCCATCTTTCCAAGATTGGTAAAATGAGGACCTAGATCATGGGTGTCAAACTCGTGACATCGTTTGATGTGTCACGACATATCGCGACCTTTTTCCCATTTTCGGCAATGGGGTAAGTGCGATTTTGGCGTGACGCATACAACCTGCGGGCCGGCAGTTTGACACCCCTTGCTTAGATTGTTGGGACAATATACTGACATTTGAAAACTTCTCAGAGAATGCTGTAAAGCACTATGGAGCGGTATTGTGCTATTGCTGTTGCTCTCTCTTTTTACTTTATTATATAATTCTTCAATAAATTTAAAACCATTTAATTGTGATAAACTAATTTCAACCATAAACTTTTAAAATATTGTATTTAAAGCAAATCCATGCTTAATGATCAGAACTGACAGAAACAAATAGTGACAAAAGTTCTATTGAAATGTACCGTACTTTGACAAATTAAAAAAGAAAATAAATGTTATATTTAAAAAAAAAAGATTCATAGAAAAAAATAATCTATAGTTGATTTATAAAAAAACAAGTCTTGCTTCTAAACATGATGCAATAGTTTTTGAATATGTCCAGAAATTTCTTGACAAAGTATTTAGTTACTACTTTCATGAAGTATATATATTTTTGCTGATAATTTCTCCTGACATTAGTTTTATTGCATTTACTTTACATGCAGTAAAGTATGCCCTATTTTACCATTGCTAGTCTGAACTTTTGTGAATTATAATTTCCACAGGAGAATTTTGGATTGGGAAAGATTAGGCTATATTATCCCAAAAGTTAGGTATGTGTTAGTTTTTTAAATAAATATTATCTGGACTGAGTTCGATCCTGTTTCCCCTGATGATGTGGACAGGATTATGGGGAGTCTGAGCTCTACCACCTGTTTATTGGACCCGTGCCCCTCCTGGCTGGTTTTTGCGGCCCGGGAAGAGACACGAGGCTGGTTCCAGGCAGTAATAACTGCTTCCTTGAAGGAGTGTATCTTCCCCTCCGCCTTGAAGGAGGCGGTGGTGAGACCCCTCCTCAAGAAGCCTGCCCTGGACCTAGCTGTTTTAAACAACTATCGTCCCGTCTCCAACCTTCGTTTTCTGGCGAAGGTTGTTGAGAGTGTGGTGGCGCATTAGCTTCCCCTGTTCCTGGAGGAAACTGATTATCTGGACCTGTACCAATCGGGTTTCAGGCCCGGGCACAGCACGGAGGCGGCATTGGTCGCGCTGGTGAATGATATCTGGCGGGCTTGGGACAGGGGTTATTCCTCTGTCCTAGTCCTATTAGATCTCTCAGCGGCTTTTGATAGCATCGACCATGGTATCCTACTGCGGCGTCTCGGGGTTGGTAGTGGGAGGCACCGTTTTACGGTGGTTCTCCTATCTCTGGGCCACTCGCAGTCGGTGTTGACAGGAGGGCAGAGATCCGCCCCGAGGCCTCTCGTTTGTGGAGTTCCTCAGGGGTTGGTTCTCTCTCCCCTCCTGTTCAACATCTATATGAAGCCGCTGGGTGAGATCATTCGTGGTTTTGGGGTGGGGTATCATCAGTACGTTGATGATACCCAACTTTTTTTCTCCACTCCGAACCAACCCAGTGATGCCCTCACCGTGATGTCCCGCTGCCTGGAGGTGGTCCAGGTTTGGATGGGGAGAAACAGGCTTCGTCTCAATCCTGCCAAGACTGAGTGGCTATGCATACCGGCATCTCGGGTTAACCAAACTATTCCATCATTAACTATGGGGGGTGAGGTGTTACCCCCCCGTTGATAGGGCTCGCAACTTGGGTGTCCTCCTGGATTCACGGCTCAGTTTTGAAGACCATATAGGAGCCGTGACCAGGGGGGCTTTTGCCCAGGTTTGCCTGGTGCACCAGTTGCGACCCTACCTGAACCGAGATGCCCTACGCACAGTCACTCATGCGCTCGTGACCTCCCGTTTAGACTACTGCAATGCTCTCTACATGGGGCTGCCCTTGAGGACCACACGGAGGCTTCAGCTGGTGCAAAATGCAGCCGCGCGAGTTGTGATGGGGGTTTCCCGTTACTCCCATGTAACACCTCTGCTCCGCGAGCTGCATTGGCTTCCGGTTGCCCTCCGGGTGAGATTCAAGGTGCTGGTGATGACCTATAAAGCCCTAAATGGCTTGGGTCCAGGATATCTGAGGGAACACCTGCTGCCGGCATCAAATTCCCTTTGTCTTGTGCGCTCCCACAGGGAGGGCCTTCTCAGGGTGCCGCCGGTAAAAGAATGCTGGCGGATAACACCCAGGGGTAGGACCTTTTCAGTGGGTGCGCCTGCCCTTTGGAACCAGCTGCCCATGGAGCTTAAGACTGCCCCCGACCTTCGATCATTTCGCCGAGACCTGAAGACCTGGCTCTTGGAGCTTTCCGGCCCAGGCTGAGTTTTAATTAGGGTTTTAACTGGGTTTTTATATGTTTTATATTTTTTCAGGGATTTAGTTTAATCTTTTTAATTGTTCTTAATTTTTGTATTGACGTTTTTATGCCCTGTAAACTGCCCTGAGTCCTACGGGAAAGGGCGGTATATAAATTCAATAAAATTAAATTAAATTAAATTTTTGCGCTTCGCTAATATTTAATTTTATCACTGCAAGATTTTGTTACTTGAGGTTCCCATTGAAGGACATAAGAAAAAGAGAAGGAAAATGTTATTAGAAACTAAGATTCAGGAAGGCAGTGATACAACCCAAAGCATCCTGGACTATATACTAGAAACCACCAAACCAATTTCACCAGGAAACCAAGGGATTAAAGGTAATGATGGCTTTAATACTTGTGTTCTGTGTTTTCCTATAACCAACGAAAAAAGAAGAATATTTCCAAACTCTAATCCCATCAGTTAATAATCCTGCCTCATGCTTGGTAGCATTCAATCCAACTAAAATATTGTTCTAATTCTCTGAATGCTTGCTAGAAAAGATGCATTTTGATTTCTTTTTGCAGTATAGATGATTTTATCTATCTAAAAGAAAAATGAAAAGTTCCATACCCTTTCTCTTGTCTTTTCTAATCTAATTTCAGATGCTTTGAGTAAGTCCTGAAATGTTAATATATGGTCAGAAAGTACAGAAAATAAGCTTTTATAATATTTAAACAGCTTAGGTCCCAGTTAAATACTTTCTAATGTATTGGTGTGTTATAGCAGTTTTTCCTAAAGATCATCAACTATGTACTGTAAATCAAGAGGCAGGACGAAGTCTTACTTGATAATTTAAAATCATCAATGATCTGATAACCCTTTGTATTCACAAACATTTTTATATCCACTGTTACTTCCAAATCTTCAGATTTTTCAAGAATATTTCTTGAATTCTAAATTTGGAGGGCATCAATCAAGTTTTCAGTATATTTTATATGTGGTAGAAAAATACTGCTTCATCTATTTAATTGACAAAAAAATTCTTATTTATATGAAGGAAAAAGAGTTCTGCTAATGAAGACATTTCCTCTTGGTGAGGACACAGGCAAGGACGCATCTCTTTTCGTTGTACCAACAGTTGTCAAAGGTAAGATAAAAAGTGCATTTTAAAAGTACAGTTGTTAATCAAAAGTGAGAAAATACTCTGTATATATGTATTGCTTTTGTTGGAGAATTTTTTGGATTTCTCTATATTAGTTTTGATGTGGCTTATGTGTTTTTTTTATTTGTTGATTTTTTACGTGGCTGTTGTTTACGTTTATGTGATACAGATGAATAAGTCACCTATGCTGTTTATTTAACTAATCCCATTACTTTCTTTTGCCTAAATGTGCATTTTACAGTGTTTATGAAAACACGTTTATGTCTCAGTCTTTTTTGTTTGTTTGTTTTGGTTATCTTTCACTAATCTCATTAGAATTTTTTTGTGAAATCAGCCATGGAGAAGAAAGTTTTATGCCAGTAGTTACCAATATGTAGGAAGGTACTACAGATGATTCTTGGGCAGGCATTTTTAATGCACATCTAAGGATTTCCTATTTTTTCTATGGTGACTAGTGGTACTACTGCTTTAAAAACTGTCAGTGATGTAATTATCTGTGTAAAACATTGATTCACAAACATTACTCCAAGTTGTCCATGGAGATTCTCAATCTATAGTTATACCGAGGGCTTTTTTTCTCATAGAACGCTCAGAATGGAGTTCCGGCACCTTTTTTGGATGGAACCTTGTAGAGTAGGCAAGGCAGGTTGTGTGACATGTGTGAGTTCTGGCACCTTTTTCTTTTACAAAAAAAGCACTGGTTATACCAAAGGTGGTTTTTCAAAATGCAGCTGGACTTTCTTGTTTTTTTCCTTGAAAACCTTTCGCTGAAGAACTGAAGAAGAACTGAAGAAGCTTCTTGGCCTTTTGGACGACATCACTCCAGGTTCCAAAGATAGATTTTTGCCTTAAAACAAAGATGCTTTCTTTAATTTCTTAAATTATAATATTTTTACTTTACCAGTTTATCACTTAACTAGTTTATCTTCTGGGCTATAATTGTTTTGCCAATACTTAAGTTTGTTAGAGTATTTTAAGTTTATTATTAATTATCATTCACTGGATATTCATCTTCCTTAAAATGATTTGTTTGTCATTATCTGTAAACTATGAACTTTGGCTGTTTCTTTATTAATATCTTAGAGCCATAAGCCATATTTTTTCTTTAGCTTATACAGTTTAGTTTAGACATTCACAGAAAAGAAGCAGGAGCAACCAAGAATCCATATTTGGTTAAAATGATACTTGAAGGACTACAATGACAAATTATGAGGCCTTTGTAAGCAATTTTTTTCCCGCAGAAATGAATTACTGCAGTTGGATGATACGGCAGTAAAAGTATTTCTGTTCAATCTAAGGAGAATATGTTGAAAAATATACCTACGGGAATAAAAGTATGAAAGTAAAATGTAAAAAGACAGCTAAAAGAATTTTTTTAAAAAATTTTCTTTATAGATAATACAAAATATGTTTACAGTCCTGGATGCCCAGTTTTCTACTGTTTACAAGACATCATGAGAGTCTGCAGTGAATCCAGTTCTCATTTTGCTACAATTACAGCTAGAATGTTACTTTTCTTAGATAAGTAAGAAATGTTTTGCAAAAGTACTTGATATTAAAATTCTATCTATCTATCTATCTATCTATCTATCTATCTATCTATCTATCTATCTATCTATGTATCTTAACTTTTCTGAGATACATAGTGCCTGGTGCATGGAATGGAGAAATGCATTTTGTATCTAATATGAAATAAAAACTATGGGACAGAAATTCAACTGAACTTTTCTGATCCAGTTATAATACAGTTGAATGAAACTCAAACACTTCGATAATTATAAGTTTCAGCTACCCCCCCAACCCCCCCGCCACAACTCCGTGGAGAGGTCTGAGAGGGCAAATGTGGTGAGGCATCAATGTTTCACATATCTTTCCTTCTTCGTGGGTCAGCCTGCCTGTCCTCCATACCCCTCCCTACCTGATGGAGCTGTTTGCTGCCACCTTTGAAGTCTAATGCAACATATCCAACAAACTCAGGTGTTCCATTTGGGAAAGTAAAAGGAAAGGAAGCTTGGATAGATATGATGTTGTATTGTTGAATAAAAGGGCAGCAACCAAATGGTGATGTTATTGTGTCTGAATTCAAGTGTAACATATCCAGCCTACCTATCCATTCCTTACATCTTGCTGCTACGTTTCTTTCCCTTACTTCTCCATAACTGCCATCATCATATCTTGCCATTAGTGGCTTTGGGTTTTTCCCATTCTTCTCACCCTAAAATACTTCTGGTTGGAGCATACATGTTTCAGATCCACGTCCTGATGAAATGTTTTAGTCTAAATATGAACCATCCACAAATAGTTGTTACATGCATGTCCCTAATGTATTTATATGTACATTCCTGCCAGAATTCATACTTTAAAAAGGGCATGTTAACAGAAATATTAACAGTATATGTAAAATGATCCCTACCATTTATAAGTGGGGCAGTATGGAGCAATCATCCTGTTTCTTGTCTGATTACAAAGGTAATACTGATGAGTCTAACCCATTCTTTTATGCAGATGGTTAGAAGAACGGCATTCGCAGTCACATTCAATCCCAGCTTTATTCAGACCATCTCCTTTAGAGCGAATTAAAACAAATGTTACAAACCCTGCCTATGCTCTTGAACCCGGACAGAGCGAGAGTTCCCTTCACATGGGATACACTGCGTTGGAAATCAAGAGCAAAATGCTTGCGCTAGAGAAGGCGGACATGTGTATTTACAACCCTTTATTTGGATCTGATCTTCAATACACCAACAGAGTAAGAAGAAATAATTATTAATATCACTTTTGGGCTTATTATTTTCATTTTGGGCTTTAAACTTTTTAAAATTCTGCAATATTTCCAGGTGGACAAAGTGGTTATAAATCCGTACTTTGGACTTGGAGCTCCAGATTATTCAAAAATACAGATTCCAAAACGGGAAAAGTGGCAGCGCAGCATGAGCAGTGTGATGGAAGACAAGTACTATGTTATTTTTATTCATTTTAATTGTTTGTTGTTGTTTTAACCAGTCATAACTGACTCTTGGTGACTTTATACGCAAGTGCTCTCCATGCTGTCCTGTCAAGCACAGCTTTCAATTGTTGGATATTCCTTTTTGTATCATGTTTTATATCAGGCATGTCAAACCCATGACCTCACATGACATTGCGCGACGTATTGCGACTTTTCCCCCATTGCCGGCAAACTTTTTTGGCAGTTTGACATGCCTATTTTATATTATCAAGTCAGCGTGTTCTTGCCCCTTCTTCTTGTTCCACTAACCATTCCTAGCATCATTGACTTCTCCAATGAATTTGCATGCATGACACGGCCAAAGTAAATGAGGTGTTAGCTTCTAATGATGTGTCTGGTTTTATACAATTCAGCATCTCTCTGTTGGTTGGTATGGTTGTCAATACACAATAATTTATGCTAGCAGCACAGTGCAAAGGTGCCAATTTGAATTATATTTTCATTCAAATAATTTTCTTTGTTTAAATATGCCTTTGATAAGCTTTATTTATTGATTTTATTATTGCTTTTGGTAGGGCGAAAGTTCTTAGAAGAGGAATGGCACCTAAGTACCAATACCCAAACAAACTCTGCTGATACAAAAACTTACACAGGATCACTCGTAGTTAATGTTTGAATAGGAGCCCAAAAGGAAATTCTAAAGCAGTAAACTAGACTGGAAAGTTACAAAAACATGCTAAAAATAAACTGTTTCTAGTGCTGCCAAAAAACTATATAGATGAGTGTCTGAAAGCATTGGGAATGGAATTCAACATGAAGTAAACCTTTCTTATATATAATATACAGAACATATTTTAAAAAGGTTTTGTCAAAAGTGAATGGATTTTTAAAATGAAATATGTTACTGGACTAGATCTTTGAAATATAATATAAACTTGGCATGTAATTTGTTCAAGTGTATTCACTTGCACACTGCATTATAAAATTGATTCATACACCATTTTGTGCACATTCATAATATCTTATATTCTAACTGTTTTCTACTGAGACACAATTTATTTATTTATTTATTTATTTATTTATTTATTTATTTATTTATTTATTTATTTTGGGACTTATATGCCGCCCTATCTCCCAGAGGACTCAGGGCGGCTAACAAAAATAAAAAAACCAACAGTACAAAGGTTAAGAAAAAATTAAATAACAGCCCCAAATATTAATTACACAGTTAAAAATTAAAACTTTTAAAAACCCATCATCAATTTAAATATTATATCTTTTTTATTTCTTTTAGGGAACGTCAGTGGGTTGATGATTTTCCTCTTCATCGCAGTGCTTGTGAAGGTGATACTGAATTATTGAGTCAACTTTTGGATGAAAACTTCTCAGTAAATCAGTTGGATAGTGACCACTGGGCACCTATCCATTATGCATGCTGGTGAGTTCAATGCAGTTGCAGATCAACCTAGAATTGTTCAGAATTAAACTGATTTTAATATTTATTTTATTTTTATTACATTTATATCCCGCCCTTCTCCGAAGACTCAGGGCGGCTTACAAGCTTAGCAGTAGGAAAAAAACTCATTGCAAAGCTTGTGACTAAAGTCACAATGCCACATTTCGGTCTCCTTCCTGATTACTCCTTGAGGTGCCAAAATAGAGCTGATCCAACAGCCATCCAGCTCCACCTCTGATATAGCCAAAGACTCCTGGATGAAAAAGCATGTCAAGTTGTGATAGATCAACAAAAAAGGATTGATCTTTTGATGGTGTAGATCAGACATCAATATTCCAGGTTAACAAGAAAATTATATCATCATTCAAAGATAGTCAAATGGTTTGGATTTGATTTTAGTGAGCTAATCACCTGAGATCATTGTATTGAGCTGAAGAGCCAATGGGAAACAACCAAGCCTCCTGCAAGAGTTAGCTTATCTCATGCAAATTCTGTAATTGTTCCTGGGGATCTTGTTCTTAGAATACAAAATCAGCACAGGCTGATAAAGTTTGTGTTGCAGGGACATTTTTCAGCAACAATGGGTGGAGGATTGATGGTTCTTGCTATATGCTGCTCTGCACAATTGGATCAGCAAGACATCTGCCTCCTGCTCCCTATTTGTTGTTTATAAATCCAACTGTATATAGCAATAGCACTTAGACATATACCAATTCATAGTGCTTTTTAGCTCTCTCTAAGCCAGACGTGTCAAACACAAGGCCCGGGGGCCGGATCCGGCCCGCAAAGTGGTTTCATGTGGCCCGCGAAGCCATCCTGGAAACAGTGAGGGAACGGCCCCCACTGCCTTGGCCCTGGCCCAGAGACCCTCCTTCTGCCAGAGACCCTCAGATCTGTCCCACTCCTGCCCAGGCCCCCATAGGCACCCTTGATGCGAACGATGTAGAGCTGGCCACGCCCACCCAGTAGGCCATATGCACTCTAGCCACGCCCACCCAGTAGGCCACGCCCACCCAGGCCACACCCACCCAGCCCCCTGAGGGTAACCGCAGTGCTGATGCGGCCCTCAATGAAATTGAGTTTGACACCCCTGCTCTAAGCAGTTTAGAGTCAACATATTGCCCCCAATATCTTGATGTGTTTGAACCCCCCCCCCTCCCCGGATCCATAGCTCAAAAGGAGGACGATGTCCCAGCCATTCTGTTCTCCACTGAGGGGAGACAGTTTGTTTTCAGCAGTTGAGGAAACAAAATCTGTTAGTGGCTGAGCTGCAACCACTCTTTCCAATAGTTTTCCTCAGATTTTCTAACTTGTATAGAATATTATTTTGTTTGTCTCTTGATAAAGAGCCAAAAGTGCTGATAAGTCCTGCTTCAGCTGAGTCTGGAAAGTCTTCATTTAGTACTTGGGTGTCAAACTCGCAACATCATGTGATGTGTTGTGACGTTATTGCAACTTTTTTGCCATTGCCAGCAATGGGGTGAGCATGGTTTCACTATGATGCATCCAGGCCGTGGGCTGGCAGTTTTTGACATCCCTGATTTAGTAGATCCAACTGACTCCCATGGCTCCACTTTCTCAAATCCAGGGGCAGTGCAGTGGCTGCCTTGGAGTCATCTAGGACTAAGATGGTTGTTTGATATAGCTGACCTAGAATTGAATAGAGGTTTAATCTTTTTTTTGATGAAAGACTGCTGGACAAGATTTGAAACCAACCTAAATATGCTATCTTTTTAAATAACATCAGTAGGATAGTACGTTGTTTAAAAGAAGAAACTGTTATGATTTAAGGCACTTGGGAGCCTTTCAGAAGCACATAGATCTATTTGGCCATGCTGGCTATAAGTTGGCTTAGAGAAGTTACTATTGCTGTCTTAAAATTTCAGCATTTGATATTACAGCTATTAAAAAATGCTGAGAGCAGTCTGTTGTGTCTGCTATAAGCAGTTTGAATTACAAAGATTTTTCTGTAGCAGCTGAGGGAGCTTTGGTATGTGTGAAGCACACTCCTTTTGCCCTATGGAGCTTTAAAGCAGGGGTGTCAAACTGCTGGCCCACAGGCTGGTTTCATCATACTGAAGCCGCGCCCACCCCATTGCCAGCAATGCAAAAAGTTGTGATATGTCACGACACGTCACATGATGTGGCGAGTTTGACACCCGTGCTTTAAAGAGTATTCAGGTAGTATGGCATTTTGTCAGATTGTTTTACTTTTTCTTTACTTGCCCCAGATAAAAGGGTTAAATAGACTGCTTTGATAGACATGAATGGTCCAGTGTAATGCTTTTAAATATAAATTTATATACTGTATATCCTTTCAGCATGTCCGGTTCATGTTTTATGGATGAGGAGTGCTCAAATAATGGAGATCAAAGTTTAAGCTGTAAGCAGGCACTGTTTTGCCATATACTCTATTGAATTTTCCCAGGGGAACTTGTACCTCTTCTGATTTCAGCTTTTATCTTTAAGCTTGTTTTCAATTCCCAAGGCTGGTAGATGGACTAATTAGCTGGAATGAGAGTCCATGAGGGAGTCCTGACTCCCATTTTGTTCTTCCCTAACAGATAGGAATGTTCTGACAGCTGTTGTTGTTCTGTTTCTGTTTGAAGGTTCCATTCTATGGAATTAAATTTGACTGAAATAAAGAAGCATATGTTTTACTTACAGATCCTTCTTGTAAAGTGTTCTATCTTTGTTTGGCTGATCTCTGTAAGGAAGAGTCCAGGCTCATGACATATCACTTCTTTCTTTTTCCCACATCATTCAAGTCCACACAAAAAAAATCTTTATCTAAGCTTTTACCTTCACATTTGTTTCAGCCAAAGTAATATAAACTGACTTTAAAAGATTAAAAATTGTTTAAAATTAATGAGATAGTTAAAAGAAAAGGAGAGACTAGAAAATGTGTGGTACTGAGCTGATAGCTTTTGTTTCCCCTCTGCTCTGAGTGAATATTGCTGTAGTTGATTTTGTGAAGTGGGCAAAGTCTAGCTTCTATATCCCATATTGGGAAGTTTGAATCCCATTAATAAGATTCCGGGAGAGATTATTATGCTACAGTGCAAATCTAAATGAAGCCATAGTGGATGTATGCCCATCATCTACACCTCTATACTATCCCCATGATAATAATAGTATTTCAAAAACTTCTGATGATATTTATTCATTGGCTATGAAAAGATGTTCTGGCAAATCAAATATAATTTGTTTTGTGGAGTCTTGGCTAGTCTCACCTGGTTGTCAGCAGGTGAGACTGCTTTGCTGCTGTTAAGAGCTGCCTTCCTGCTGTAAAATACCTTGAATCTTTGTTGAGAATGATGGAGATTCCTTTTTTTTTAGACATTTGCAGTCAGACAAGAACAGTAAGGTGTTATTTTGTCTGGGCCTCATAGTAGAAGCCTCAACGCTTCCCTGTAAAGGTGCTTTTTATAATTTTGTTTATATTCACTACTGACCATTAGAAAGAATGAGCTAATTGATTTTATTCTTGTTGGAACCTATCAGGCATAAATGACTGCCTTATGCTAGGTTGTATATATGTTATATGTTCAACCCTTTACTGGAATTTAAACTTAGAGGCTGTGAACATTTTATTTGAAAAATCTGGATAAAAATATCTGGCCTCCTTAAGATATTGGGGAAAAACTTACTTCATTTAGAATCCTAAATAAAGGCATAAACAACTTATTTTTTTATTAGATTGCACCTATATTCTGAGGAAGGCAGGGTATTCAAAAAATCTGTTGTGTTGTTTGTACCAGGATTATTGATGAGCAAGTTTAATCCCTTGGAGGGTTTCTAGAATTATTTTATACATGTTTATGTATTTATTTTTATTTTTTCATATAGGTACCCATCTCACAAAGAAGTGACCCTATTTTCTTCTTTTTCTTTTCTTTGGGCAGGTATGGAAAAGTAGAAGCAACACGAATGCTGTTAGAGAAAGGAAAGTGCAATCCAAATTTGTTGAATGGACAACTCAGCTCTCCTCTTCATTTTGCTTCTGGTGGTGGTCATGCCGATATTGTTCAGATTCTCCTAAACCATCCAGAAATTGACAGGGTAAGATTTTTTTGCCAGCTGTATTTAAACTTGCTTAAAGGAATAAATTTTGTTCTTTGAATTACAAAAGTAGGTGTGCTTTTCATTATCTTTATCTTTATCTTTATTAGACTTATATACCGCCCTTCTCCCGTAGGACTCAGGGCGGTTCACAAGGTTTTATTAAAATAACAATACAACAATTACAAAAATTAAAAACAGTTAAAATAATTACATTTAGACCTTGAATAAATATAAAACCCCAATTAAAATCCAATTATCACAGTGGTACACTAAAAAGTTAAGATTCTAAAGGAAAAACTGATTTTTCCTGCAGTGTTTCTGATTTGCTATTGCTAAAGTAATGATTGACATCATTGCCACCCTTTGAACAGTATATGTAATTGACCTTTTCCCAGGAAGGACCGGAAAAGTTTCAAAAGTGCTTTTATTTATATTTAGAAGTGGTTTGAACTTAAAACCTAAAAGATCCAGATCTTAAGTGTTGGAAATGGAAAGCATGATGAGTTATGGAGACTTTTAGATGATAACTTAAGAAGGCTTTTGGGACAGGAAAGGTATTGTACATGTTGCAATTCTTACCCAAACTGTAACATTAATATAGCAGATGTTTTACAGGAAAGCAATCTCAGGTACAAGTCCCTGCAATTCTGCAAATTGGAAAAGATACCTCTGTGAAATCCTGGAGAGATCAGGAACTTTTGTTATGTTGAACACCAAAAAAGAAAAGAAAAGAAAAGAAAATATAAACACACCCCAAATCTTATGAAAAATTACTTTTTGTGACTATTTTGTGAGATTTCAATGCCTTTTTAAAATTATTAAATAACAGTGGCGTAAAAATATAGGTAAAAATTCTTGGGTTAGATAAACTCAAGTCTCACTAAAAGGAAAGTACCATTTGATTTTATATTTGCAAAACTGTATTTTTGCAAGTTGTCTTATTTCTGTTTGTAGCACATCACTGATCAACAAGGAAGAACACCACTGAATATCTGTGAAGAAAACAAACAAAATGAGTGGGGAAAAACAGCTATGTTACTTAAAGAGGCCATTAATAAACAAGTAGGCATCATGTTTCTAATATTATAATATCTACATTTTATAGGTTAAAAACGTTTATATCAAGTATAATTGACTGATTTTAGACCATTATAGAAAGGCCAAGAACTAAAATCTTTGTTAAAATTAATAATGTAATTGAATAAATAATGGTTTTCTAAAACAGAGCAGGGTGTTTCTTTTGCATTGTAATTTTCTTATATTGCTTTCTATCAGTATGATGTGTTTTCAGTAGATTAAAACAAACTTTTCTGTAATTCTTGGAATTTTATGGTGAACTCTACTAATGCTTCTCCTGACCTTGTGCATAGAAAACAGGATGAAAGATCATTCTTGACCTTGACTTGTACTTTGGGGACACTCATACATTGTAATTTTTTTAATTTATTTTATTTTAATTCCATTTATATCCTGCCCTTCTCCGAAGACTCAGGGCGGCTTACAATCTAAAGCACAAATCAATGTGCTTAGCAATAGCCTTCATTCTATGTATATGCCTGCTTATTAGGGCTTTCACACACACGCCAAGCGGCATTATTACAAAGTCAGCTTAATTGCCCCCAACAATCTGGGTCCTCATTTTACCTACCTCGGAAGGATGGAAGGCTGAGTCAACCTTGAGCCTGGTGGGACGTGAACCTGCACTAATTGCAGGCAGCTGGTGTTACTTAAGGAGGCATTAGCCCACTGCTCCACCAAGGCTCTTTTGGGAAAGTTCCGATAACTATGTATTTTGTTTTGCTATTAATACTATGCAAAATTTGCTGATCTTCATCTTCAATTTTCCATAGTATGAAAAAGTACGAATTTATCGAATGGATGGTTCATATCGTTCTGTGGAATTGAAATATGGAAACAATACTACTGTGCAGCAGATAATGGAAGGCATGCGTCTTTCTCAAGACACACAGCAATACTTCACTATTTGGATCTGTTCTGAAAACCTTAGTAAGTAATTAAAAATGCTTTAGTTGTTTCTGAAACATGTTGATTTTAGGGTACTTTTTTTTCTTTTACTTTCAATAGTTTCAACAGCAGTAGAAGTTGTATACAGGTTGTCCTTGACTGTGACCACAGTTGAGACCAATTTCTTTTGCTAAGTGAGACAGTTGTTAAGTGAGTTTGCTCCATTTTATGACCTTTCTTGTCACAGTTGTTAAGTGAATCACTGCAGTGGTTGAGTTAGTAACATGGTTATTAAGTGAATCTGGCTTTCCCATTGACGTTGCTTGTCAACAGGTCACAAAAGTTGATCACCTCATCCGGGAACCCTGCAGCCATCATAAATAAGTGTCAGTTGCCAAGCTTTTAAATTTTGATCACGCAACGGTGGGGGATCCTACAATAGTTGTAACTGTGAAAAACAATCACAAGTCACCTTTTTCAGTGTAATTTTGAACAGTCACTGTTATAAGTCGAGGACTACCTGTACTTAAATTATTTTTTAATAGCAACTGGGCAAAGCCCTTAAATCCTATAAACTCAGTTTGAATGACCATAGAAGCTAGTAAGATCCTAATGACATTAATGAAAAGAACGACATTCTCTTTGGTTGACATGATTTGAAGCAAGAACATGCAGATTCAGATGCTCACCAATAAAGATAGGAGGAAAATCTTAGTTTCAGCTGAGCAGGGTTTTTTTTATATACAAACTAAAAGCTATGGCTTAAATAAATAGGTTTCCTAAGCAAGCTACAAAAGCAATTCAGGCTTTGAAATTAGTTGTGTAGTAAATGAATAGAATTTACTTTAAAATTCAGTGTATGATTTGCATGTAAGCAATACATTTTGAACCTGTTAAGTGAAATTAAATTCTAGTTTATTCCACTCCTGATCATGAAAGTGGGATGAGGATGGCTTAAGATGAGAGCTTGACATTTCATACCATTTTTCTTGTGTACCAGAAATTGAATTATACTTCATAGTGAAAATATTATCAGAATTTGTGGGGGGGAAATGATCAGCCCCATTTCCTCAACTCAAAATGGAGCACTAATATGATTTGCTGGTATGAAAAAGCAGAATTATGAATTACAAATTCTATAGTGATTCAAAAATTATTAATTTCCAAGTATTTAGAATTTAAATTTAACTTGAGGAATAATTTTTGAATTCCTTCCTCTTTTAATCAGTATAACCTTTAAAGCTAAAAAGCTGTCGCATATATGCCTTTGGTATGTACCTTTAAATAGAGCTCTTGTTGTATAGGTCTCCAGCTGAAGCCGTATCATAAGCCTCTCCAGCATGTTCATGACTGGCCTGAAATACTCACTGAATTAACAATCCTGGATCCTCAGAGGGAAACACCTCAGCTATTCTTGAAAAGGGATGTGAGACTACCTTTAGAGATTGAAAAAAAGGTTGGCATTACAAGTTACTCTATGTCACATGCAAGGTCAAAACCAGAGTATGAAACTGGAAGCCAATCAGTAAAGTGCTGTCTGAATGTTCCAGAAATTATTCTATGCACACACTTGACAAGGCAAATGATCTTGCTTAATGGGATACTTCCTATGCATCAGACTAATGAGCCATAAAAACCAACTACTATCATTAACTATTAATTTTTTTGTTTGTTAAATATTTGTCATTGGCTGATTTTTAAACAGTTTGTATATTTGCTTTTTTAATAACTACAAAGTTATTTGTGACTTTGAACCAAGGTGGCATACTGCCCGTCTTTTGAAATAGGCCAGGTAGGGAAACAGTCTCCACAAAGATTACTTTATTGTTGCAATGTGTAGTAATAAAATCTTGAAAGCCTGGCAGAATTTGCTCTGCCCTCATATACCAAAAAGAATCAAGGTGGAACAGTCTTGGGTTGTTTTTTTTCAACCTTTCCTCTCTTTCAGGACTAAGCTAATGGAGCCACTCTTGCAGCCCCTTTTTAAGGTTATCTTGCTATCATTGTATAACCTACACATATTCCATCTGTAACGTATAATAAAATCCAAATTTCACTGATTTTAATTATTATGAAACATCAGTTATTTGTGGTTATTTAAAGGAAGGTTATGGTTACTTCACTTGGAAAATATATACAGTTTTTAAAATGTAGTAATGTACAGTACATCTTCTGAAGTAAATTTGTAGGATTTATTTCCTGAAAAAAAATGACTGCAGTCAAAAGCTGGTTGTTGTTTTTTCTCGAAAAGTATTTATATGATTCGTTATATAACAATTTTTAAAAAGCTAAGAAATTAGTTTTTATGATAAGATCAAACTAATTTTGATTAGTTTGGCAGAGGTCAGCCTCGAGGCCTCTCATTTGTGGAGTTCCTCAGGGGTCGGTCCTCTCACCTCTCCTGTTCAACATCTATATGAAGCCGCTGGGTGAGATCATTCGTGGTTTTGGAGTGGGGTATCATCAGTACGCTGATGATACCCAGCTTTTTATCTCTACCCCAAACCACCCCAGTGATGCCCTCGATGTGATGTCCCATTGCCTAGAGGCGGTTCATGTCTGGATGGGGAGGAGCAGGCTTCAGTTCAATCCTGACAAGACCGAGTGGTTGTACGTTCCAGCATCTCGGGAAATTCGGTCCATTCCATCTTTAACCATGGGGGTGAGGTGTTACCTCCCCTGTAGATAGGGCTCGCAACTTGGGTGTCCTCCTGGACTCACAGTTCAGTTTGGAAGACCATGTAGGAGTTGTGACCAGGGGGGCTTTTGCCCAGGTTCGCCTGGTGCGCCAGTTGCGACCCTATCTGGACTGGGATGCCCTGCGTACAGTCACTCATGCACTCGTGAACTCTCGTATAGACTACTGCAATGCTCTGTACATGGGGCTGCCCTTGAGGACCACTCGGAGGCTTCAGCTGGTGCAGAATGCGGCCGCTCGAGTTGTGATGGGGGTCTCCCGATACTCCCATGTAACATCTCTTCTCTGTGAGCTGCATTGGCTTCCAGTTGCCCTCCGGGTGAGATTCAAGATGCTGGTGATTACCTATAAAGCCCTAAATGGCATGGGTCCGGATTACTTACGGGAACACCTGCTGCCGGTGTTATCTTCCCTTCGTCCTGTACGCTTCCACAGAGAGGGCCTCCTCAGGGTGCTGTCGGTCAGAGAGTGTCGGCTTGCGGCCCCCAGGGGGAGAGCATTCTCTGTGGGCACGCCAGCCGTTTGGAATCAATTACCGGTTTAGCTCCGGATGGCTCCCAACCTTCGCTCTTTCCGCCGTGATCTGAAAACCTATTTATTTGAACAGGCCGGCCTGGTTTAAGGGTTTGGGGTATTTTTAATTATTTATTGTTAGGGCTTAATTAAATTTTACTTTTAACTTTTGTAAACTTTTGTAGTGCTTTTATTGCCCTGTACACCGCCCTGAGTCCTTCGGGAGAAGGGCGGTATAGAAATTATCAATCAATCAATACATACATACATACATACATACATACATACATACATACATAAATGTTTCCCTCTATTGATAATTGACCCAAAGTGCAAAACATCTGATCATTATTCATATTCCACCTTGAGCATCTGTCTGCTTTAATTAGCTGTTAGTTGCTTTGAATCTTCGAGATGGAGTGAACTTGGAATTTAAAGAATGAATGTATTGGCTTGTTACTAAATATAATAACATAAACTTGATTTCACAAATTCAGCATCTGAACTTTGGCTTCATTTGACAGTGTTTCAATTGTATATACATCTATCCATATAATACATCTTTACGTGTTTTCAGATTGAAGATCCACTGGCGATTCTTATCCTATTTGATGAGGCCAGGTACAATTTACTGAAAGGGTTCTATGCCTCATCTGATGCCAAGCTGATCACACTTGCAAGCCTTTTGCTGCAAATTGTCTATGGAAATTATGAAAGTAAAAAGCACAAGCAGGGCTTCCTAAAGTAAGTGCATTTAAATTACTGATATTTCATTGTTTATTCAATAAAATGTTCATAAAAATGTACTACAAAATATTTTACATTTGAAACTTTTAATGCATATTATTTCTCACTTATCTTTCTTAAGGCAAATACGTTTAATTTTTCCCAAGTGTTTTATAATATGTCTGATTTTAATTTTTAGCGAAGAAAACTTGAAATCTATAGTACCAATTACCAAATTAAAGAGTAAGGCACCTCACTGGACAAATCGAATACTTCATGAATATAAGGTAAGAAGCTTATTATAATGTTATAATTACAACATTATAATTTCAGAAATTCAGGCCCTTTTGGAAAAAATAACAATTCTTGTGGAAATTTAAAACAGAACTTGCCTGAAACAAAAGTGCTGAATGTAAATCATTTTATAAAAAATGGAATGGGTTACTACAGTTGGAGTATTATTTTGTGATCACACTGAACACACAAAGATACAGTGGTGCTCAAAAGATTAATCAAAATTATCAGGAAGATAAACTGTAGGAAAAAAATAGAAGATTTGGTCACTCTTGAAGTTGTAGAACTAGGTAGATCATCAGAGGAGGCTAAGCTGTGGAAGATTCAAGATTTTTTTTAAAAAATACTAATCTAGAATCTATATAATAACTATCATATAATGATGATCACTACTTTATTGTTCTTGAAAGCAAATTATTGGAAGATAAGCCTGGCTAAATGTTACTTGCAGATCAGAGGCACAACCTGGAAGATTATGCATATGGATTCTGGTTTTTATGAATGAAGGCAAATATATGTGTCCCAGGATAATGTTGCAGGATCCAATCTGAGTCGGTCACCCAGATCAGAGATTTGTTCTTCCAACCTTTCTGACTCATACTGGAGCCCATGCTCAGGGAACTTCTCAGTCTCCAAGATGCGGAGATTCTCAACTTCTCAATCCTGGGGACTGAGAAGTTCGCTGAGGATGGGCTCCATCACAAGACCCAAAGTTTGGAAGAACAAACCTCTGGTCCCAGTGACTGACTCAGATTGTATCCTGATTTTTATGGTTTTATGTATTTCCTGCCAATGTACTGAAGAAAAATCCAAAATCTTTTGGTTTAACCTTTAGATCAATCCACAACTTATTAGAATTTAACTTCTTTTAACTGTTTATGCTTATTTGAAACTCAATAGCACATTCATTTTTACAAGGGGTTAAATTTTTTTAAAGCTTTTAAATTTCAAATAAAAGCTAAAACTATAAAACTAAAACTATATTCTTTGTGGGCATGTAAATTTGTATTTCCAGAGTCTCAGTACTAGCGAGGGTGTGAGTAAAGAAATGCATCATCTGCAACGCATGTTTTTGCAAAACTGCTGGGAGATTCCTACATATGGAGCTGCTTTTTTCACAGGACAAGTATTCACAAAGGCAAGCTCAAGCAATCATAAAGTCATCAGAGTTTATGTAGGCATAAATGTCAAAGGGCTCCACCTTCTAAATATGGAAACAAAGGTATGTGTGGTGCTTTTGTTGTAATACTTATTGAGCATTATTGTTGAATACAAAAGATTTTAAAAGGTGATATATAGAAATATTCAAAGGCATTCCTTTGAAATTGATGTTTCCCAAGGTCAGCAAGTTTAAAATGTGTAGATGTTAACTCCCAGTGTGCTGATTGGGGAATTCTGGGAGTTGAAGTTCATACATCTTAAACTTGCTAAGTTTGAGAAACACTGCTCTAGGATAATTCCAAATTAGTTGACAGTTTCCTAAATTTAGTATGAATGTTACTGATATTTCTAGAGTCACTATTAAGCTAGCTAGCTGTCTTGCTGTATATATTGATTGAAAAGGGAACAAACCATTTCAGTCACAACCAGCTTTTAGAGGTCTACAATTTTATAATAGAAGTGCAATAAGCATGAAATCAATCTGTCAGTAGTTGCAATCTATTACCCAAATTAAAACTATTTCCATTTATAGAGGGACAACCATCCCAGGGCTTATTTGAACAGCTAAGCCTTTATAGACTTTCTGAATGCTGAAAAGTGAGGAAGCTATTTCAATATCCAGCGGAATGCTGTTACAAAAGAAAAGGCAGAGCTAGAGAATCAATACTTCTGTGGCTCCTGGAAACCAAACTCATGAGTGACTCATAAGTCTGCAAGTAAACAGCCAAGATTAGAGAGTTCCAAGGACCCCATGAACAAATAAACAAACGACCCAGGGAGAGACTGTACTTATTTGACCTTATTCTTTAGATAAATATTATCCAGAATAAATAGTTCTTCAGACATTCATGATCTGAACCCACATAAGGCTTTCAAATTGGTAGCCTGTGCTTGAATTGCAGTCAGAAGCCAACTGAGAACCAGTGCAGCTCCCAAAATAATGGTTGATATGTGCACAAGAAGGAGGGTTGTGACTACTTGGACACTGCAGTCTGGATTAGTTGTAGCTTCTTAAAATCTCATGCAGTGTGCATGTGATAATCCTGTCTAGTAAGGAAGTCATGAGTGATGGTGAACAAACTTCTCATTCTAGAAAGAGTTGTGCAAAAGCCTCTAGCCATAGCTGCCTCCTGCTCCTTGTATAGGAATTGTGGGTCTAGAAAGGTTTTGTACCACTACTTCATATTGTTTTTAGCTAATTTAATTTAAATTATGTTGAAAATGCTACTCATGGAAAGAAAAAAGGAAGTTCAGTAGAAATAGAATGATTTCCTCATATTTAGTGATTTTTCCTATCTGATAGTTGTATTGAAATATTAGTCTTGAAACAGTTCTTTGTGATTTATTCACCAATAAAAATGTGTTTCCTTTGAAGATACTTCAGACTTTAGAAATTATTGTCCATTTCCATTTTTGTTTTTCAAGCATCCATTTCTTTTAATGAAATAATAACAATACTACAGAAAATATTTATAGTTACTTTTAAAAAGTGAATGTAATATGGCCAATAGAAATTCTCAGTACAGTCACATGATTAATCTGACAATTATCCAAAAGGCTTAAGATATTGATACCAAGCTAATATTCTGTGCACATCCTTGATATGGCTAGTTTAATTCATGGTGGAGCCTGGATTGTTTGGTTCAATTCATAGGAAAAGAAACTCTGAATATTAAAAATCCCAAAATCATATTTACTTACTCCAGAGTGGTCAGTATTGACCCCCAATGATTGATGGTTTTATCCAAGGGTAAATGGCTGGAAGTTAAAAGGATGTTAATAAATGATTGGGAGTCAATAGGCAATCAATAAATGCTGGAAGTTCAATAGGGATTATTTAATCTTTGGAGTTTCTGTTGAGTTCCACCCCAATCCTGAATGTGAGGTCATTAATGATGAAGCAGTGTTATTCAGGATTGAATGAACAGCCACCTGCTGTTCATACTCAACCTTGAGAATTTTCATATAATAAATGTGTCAAAGCAAAAACATTTGGGGGGAGGTCGATAAAGAATCTGAAAATTCATGAATTGATCAACTGAAGATTTTGGGGATTCCTGACTTATAGATAAGCTTTCCATTCTAATTAAGCCAAGCAGCACAGTTTCAGGCATTGCCAAAAGCACAGGTTTATCAGGAAAAGGTTTAGTGAGGAAAACATTTGTCCCTTTTGGCAGCAGAGTGTGAACAATAGTAATTTTCACCTATTAAGTATTTTTCTCCTACTAAGCAACACATTAGGCTTACTTCCCTAACTGACGCCGATATATAGGGGATGCTGCATTATCACACACAAAGGATAGAACTGGCTCCTAGAAAAACCAGTGAGGAAGTGAAGAGGAAAACAGGTTCACATAAGAGAAAATAGTGAAACGGCACCCATTTGCTATACCTCAAAATATATTTTGTTTTATTTTAATGTGATAAGTTGTTTATTTATTTATTATTTATTAATTTAATTTATATACCGCCCTTCTCCTGGAGGACTCAGGGCGGTGAACAGGGCAATACATAAAAACTAGATACAAAAATTAAAAATTATTAAAACGTGATTAAACAATGCCCATAATAAATTAATACAGATTAAAAATAAAAGTTCATTTATAAAAATCCCACCCCGTCCCATCAGGCCAGCCCAGCTTGTTTAAAGAGATGGGTTTTAAGATCGCGCCGGAAGGAGCGGAGATCGGGCGCCATCCGGAGCTCGACCGGAAGATGGTTCCATAAATCCGGTGCACCCACAGAGAATGCCCTCCCCCTGGGGGCCACCAGTCGGCATTCTTTGACCGGTGGCACCCTGAGGAGGCCCTCTCTGTGGGAGCGTACTGGGCGGAGGGAGCGTACTGTTGTCATTCTTGTTATTATTTATTAGATGTGTTTTAGTGACCCTACTTCAAAGGACTTTGAATGTTTAACTCATCTCAATTCAGGACTTATTCTGGTTTGTCATTTTTTTCCCTTTTGTATTTTTTTATATTCCAGGCTTTGCTCATAAGTTTAAAATACGGTTGCTTTATGTGGCAGTTGGGAGATGGCGATACCTGTTTTCAAATACATAGTCTGGAAAACAAAATGAGCTTTATAGTTCACACCAAGCAGGTATTTAAATTACACAGTGTCCTCCCTCTAATATTCCCTAATGGTAAATCTTCTCAAATTAGAAACGTATACTCGACTGGAGCAAACAATATTAGGTTAATGTAAAGTTATTGAATGAAGTCTTCACAATTCGATCAGACATGTTCTGGCAGCAGTATAGAAATATTCTCAACTATAAAAAAAATAATAAAAATGAATTCAGAATAGCTCATGCAAATAGTCTGATAGTCTGCTGTTTGGAAACACTTGAGTGGTTAAGGCTGGATAAATTATTAATGGCATTTTATATAATCTTATACTTACCAAATGCCAAACTATACTCTAGAAAAGATTTCAATTTGCATAATTTAATATTAATCAAAATGCAAACAAGCCCTGGCTTTACTTTCAACAGAGAAGAAGCAGATGACGTCCAGCATTTAAACAGCTTACATTATTTTGCTTTTCCTTCCAAACTGTTTGGCCTGCATATACTGTACTCTAGTTGCTGACAATAATATTCTAGCTTACCTACTGGAAATGAAGGAATTTGGAAAGAAAACTCAACAGCAGATGAGACAATATGCTTGTCTTGTTATCCCCAAATATTTGGGATATCTTTATGCTACTCGTCAAAGAAGACTGGGTTGTGAGTCCTTGGCAATATTGCCTAAAGTTGTATGTAGCATGCTTATCTGCATAATCCTCAATTATCAAGGTTACCCTTGAGGAAGTTATGGAACTCTGTTCACTTAGCTTTGGTCTATCCCTTTAATCTTGGGAAACTCATTGAAATACTTTACTATCAAAACCCAATTTTGGCTTTTTTATAATTTAATTTTTGTTCATGTTTCCATGTTTTAAGAGTTATTTTAACTATTGCTGCGTTGTATGTTGCCCAAAATCATATATAAGATGGACGCCCATATGAATTTGCTAAATAAATAAAAATGGTAGAATACAGTCTCTTTTAAGAAGAGACTGGACAGCCATTTGTCTGAAATGGTAAAGGGCAGGGGTGTCAAACTTCCGGCCCACGGGCCAGATGCATCATCCGGAAGCTGCGCCCACCCCATTGCTGGCAATGGCAAAATCGTCCCGATACGTTGTGCGACATCACGTGATGTCACAAGTTTGACATGTCAGGTGTAGGGTTTCCTGTCTGAGCAGGGGGTTGGACTAGATGACCTCCAAGGTCCCTTCCAACTTTATTATTATTGTTGTTACATGACTTTTATTACAATTTAATGTGTTTTTCTTTTTTAGGCAGGTCTTGTCATAAAACTTCTGATGAAGCTAAGCAGTCACCTGATACCTGAGAGAAGTGATTAAATTAAATGGAGAGCAGTTGTGTTCAAATGTTCCAGTTTGATTAATTGAACAGTATAAAAGACATTGCCTGATGGAGGTCATACAAAAATGCCATGTTCATTTGTAAATTTATATTGTACAGCACTATTGTAATATAATCATTTAAAGTACTTGGTAAAGCCACAAGAATAATATGTAATTAACAGAAATTCAGGAAATAAAATCAAGGCTATAATTCTAGGTACAGACATGCTGACAAGGGAATTCTGGGAGTTGAAGTGCAGATATCTTAAAGATGTAAAGGTTGAGAAACACTGCACTAAGAAATTAAAAAATAAACATATCTGAGTAAACATGTTTTAAATAGGTTTAACTCTGTTCTGTGTTATTATGAATATGTTCTATTTCTAGATTGCACAATAAACTACAGGTTTCACTTTATGACAGTAATGGAACACTTATGACACATGTCAAAGGTCATATGCCACAATGTTTTGGATGACACTCCAGTGTTCACCAACATCAACAATTATTCTCAAAAACGTGTTTGTTCTCACATGATTTTTGGAGGCTGTAGAGACAGAAAGAATGGGGTGTGCTCTTGTACAACTTCCAAAGCCGTTAGATGTCATGTGAAAGGGCTGT
The DNA here is from genome assembly GCF_947247035.1 of Vipera ursinii. NCBI lineage: Eukaryota > Metazoa > Chordata > Lepidosauria > Squamata > Viperidae > Vipera > Vipera ursinii. The sequence continues at coordinate 107,882,190 of NC_139517.1, read as the reverse complement.
ACTCTTGTGTGGCCTTTAGAGCAGAGATGGTCAATTAATTTTCCTAAGAGGCTACAGGAAAAACGGACTGTTGTGGTGCCACCATTTCACACACACACACCCATTCACCCCACTTCCATGGACCAAACAGGGATAATCAAAGGGCAGGCGGCTTGCAGGTTGTAAAATGCCCAGATCTGCTTTAGAGGCTACAAACATCGCATGAAAATGAGGCTTAGAGAATGGTTTCATTTGGTTTTCGGAGTCTGCAGAGGCCATGGAAAAGCATTCTCCAAAGCTGCTTCAAGAACGAAGGCCTTATGTAACCTAGAACAATCTTGGGTAGGTGCACAGGGGCCTGTCAAGAAAAAAGAATACTGCCTGAAGGTAAGAGCACATGGCAGTTCCTGGGGACCTCTGGGCTATGGGGACAATCGCACTGTTCCCCAAGGCTCACATTTCTTGAAGAACACGATTAGGCAGGCTTTTTGAGTGGCACCTGTGGTACTATTGCTGAAATCAAGGCTGTGGCCTCTATTGGTGCTGCTGCTGAGTGCCACTGTTCAAGGTACCCTAGATGCGGCAGGAGAGGGGAAGACAATTGTATCTCTTATTCTGTGTGTGTGACATACCAGTAGAGACACATTAGGCATTTTTTTGAGTTTTTGACACACTGAGCCCAAAAGGTTTCCCATCACTGCTTAGGAAGACTTCAAGGCACTGGCAATTCAATATAAATCTTAGAATTTAGTGAATCCCTCAAAAACTTAACATTTAATTTGACAATATACAGTGAATGCTAATTGTTAAAACATCTATGAAACATTTGCATGGGATTTTTTAAATTCCTTCTTATTTCTGGTGTTGTGGTTAAAATGTTGGATTATGAGTGGGAGATGCATATTTTAAATTGTCCACAACCACAGAATTTGACTGCATAATTTCATTATTTTTGTCTTAGGCTAGTCTACCTCACATGCTCTTGATGGAAAAAATAGGAGGGGGTGCCCTTAGTATGCCTTCCTGAGCTCCAAAATAGATGGTGCAACATGCATCTCACAAATAAATAACAGATGCATAAACTATACGTAATTTGTGGGATATGGGAATCTCTAGGGCAGCATTAGTTCAGTGTAACTGGCTACACATTGGCATCTCAAAGATATTACATATGTTGAATAATTTATGGAACATGTCAACAAGACTTACTTTACATACAATTTGAAACATACAGTCTTATATCCTTGCTGTATCAGACAATAATTCTGTTTTTAAATTCTGTTTGAAATACATTGGTTAAAATATTTGTACATAAGCTCAACAATTTTTTTAAATAAAATGTTTGATTAAAATATGATTTGGTCAATATTTAAGTATTTGGTGATAATAGAAAGTTCCTTTACAAAATTAATTTTATATATTCAGTATAATGAAACTTGGGTTTAATGAACTACAAATGTGGATGAACTTTCTAATTTTTTTTCTCATTTTAGACCATTTGTGGGTGTCATGTCATTTATGGGTGGCATAATGTCTCTCCAGCAACTAGGATTGACAAACATTTCTTCCCTTTAGTTAAGGGAAGCTCTTAAGTACAGTAAGCTCTAATTACAGTATGTCATTTTCACCCATATGGATGATCCTACTAGCAACTCCTATCAAATATAGTATAGTAGGAATATCTGGTTCTTATCCAAACAAAAGATAGAACTCAGTCATTTAGTGTAATTTTCTGTGCAGAAAGTCAAAAATCAGTCTGGTATTTCACACTAAAATGTTATATAGCCATTGTGCAGCTTACGTATGATATTTTCCTATATCCTTTATTCTCACTCAGGTCAAAATGTATCAGCCAAGACAATTGAGCAATGTTGAGGAATGCAAGAATGCTGATATTCTACATTTTCACCTTTTTTGGTGAAAATAAACAGCTGGACTCTTTAGTAAATCATTCCTGTTGGCAGCCATTGCTCTGTCTAGTGCAAGGGTAGTCAACCTCAGCTCTTTTATGACTTATGGACTTCAACTCCAGAAACTCTGGGAGTTGGGTAATTAGTCATAAAAGAACCGAGGTTGCCTACCCCTGCTCTAGTGCAATGTTTCTTCAACAATGTTTCTCTGACTTGCTGGTTAGAAATATAACTACCATCAATGTGGCCCAGCATTGGATTAGAACTATGTAAATTTATCTTTTTATTAAAGTTTTTAATCTTTTTAAATTTAAATAATTTTCCCCTTTCCGGTTTTTGCATTTCTGACATAAGACGAGATGAGATAAATCACTCCTGTTGGCAGTCATTGCTCTAATGCAATGTTTCTCAACCTCAGTAACTTTAAGATGTGTGAACTTTAACTCTCAGAATTCCCCAGCCAGGGAACTCCACACATCTTGAAAGTTGCCGAGGTTGAGAAACAGTTTCTAACAGTATGACTGGTAGGCATCCCATGGGCAAGACTTGAGTTTCTTTCTTCATATTTTATCTATCCCAACCTTTTCAAATCCAATATTAAGATGTTATATTAAAGTACCACTATAAATGGGGAAACAAGTAATGCTTGGTTATACGAGCAAATTAGAAGAATTAACACATACTCTAAGCAACTGTTTCTCAGGTGCAGTCCTTATAAAGGTAGAATTGTGCTAATAGTCACAGGCCAGAGAATTGAAGACCATGTTTTATAAAGTTCTGTATTAATTTACTTACAAAATTTATATTCCATGTTATAATTCCCAAACTACTGATTCTTTTTTCCCTCGTTTTATATCTCTTTTTAAATGACCCATATGACATATGTTTCTACATCACATTCCAGACTGGACTGTCTTTATTTACAAAACATTACATTGGTCATTGTGAATTCGATTTAAAAGCACATTCCCCATATTTAAAACATCCGTAATTAGGATGTATGTTATTCTTTTCATCCAAATTTCTAAAATTTAAACAGGAGTTTGAAATTGGGTAAACTAGTACACAAGAGGATGGAAGTGGACTCTTCTTAGTTCATTAGTCATTTGCACCATGGAACAGAATTCCAATGTAGTGAATACCAATAGAGTGAATCCAGAAGACCTTTTTCCCAGGGGCCTGTATTTTTGTTTGTTAAACTGTTAAACAAATAAAGATCTAATCATATGAGGCACTTTGAAAAATATTGCACTGATGTGCTTTCTAAAGGAAACAAGTTTGTACGTTCACAAGATCACAAGATAATCTCAGAGCTAAAGAAACAGACTATCAATTATTTAAGAAGAACAGTTTGTGATAAACTCAAAAATTATAGAACTCAAATCCTACATCTAAACAGAATCTCTGACTTGGTGAGAAAAAAAAGCCAATCAGAATTGTTTTAAACTGGAACTTCCATTTGAAAATCTCTGGCAGTTGGAAGTTCTATAAGATGAGGTTTAAAAGAAGAACATGCCGTACTTGATATATGTACTCTAGCTTTTTAATATTAATGACAGAAGGTTCACAAATGGCAAATATTCTAGACATCACACTATATGATCGCTACAGAGACCTTCAAATTCAATTTTAAAAAGATGCTTTGCAGTAATGTATATAGATAGTAGCTGTGGCAGTTCTTTGTAGTAAAGAAAGAAATTGGTCTTTTAAAAGTTGTAGAAAGGTATAATTTTTGTATCCAAAGCACTGCAAAACCTTAATATCTAGGCATAAACGAGAATTAGCTTTATTTCTAAGAAGCATGTTTAGATTTGAATTGCACAGCTACAGCCATGAATGAAATAAGGGGTAAACCTTATCTGAATAAGATCATACAGTTTTACCATAAGTTTTATTGTTCTTAGAATAAACTGGTGATATTATTAGAATTCTCTTACCTGTTTTTACGAATTAATTTTAAAAGATAGATTATTTAAAATGTAAATGTGATGGTTCTAAGCAGTTACAAACAGCTAAAATTCAATCTAACAGTTACGACTACTAAGTAATATTTTTGCTTCATTATTATTTCACTAACGTTGTCTGAATCCTGTTTCTTATATCATGCCATTACGTTATGATTTTTCTCCTTTTTATTTTTTAATAAAGGCTGGAATAAGCAGTAACAACTGACACTGGTTTTTTCAAAGAAGAACACATAAAAGAAGATGGAGTCAATGAAAGAGGCTGAAAATGGCAGCATACAATCTCTTAAAGAACATGATGTAATTGAAAGTTCTTCAAATCAAGTGCTGAAAGAAAATCAGCAAGAACCCACCAATGCTAATGAAAGTGAAACTATCTCACAAGCATTGGAAACATCGGAAATATCATCAAGCAGTTTGCCCAAGGAAAAGGCGAGTGAATTTCAGGAGATTAAAACTGAAACAGAAGCAAAAAGTTCTATAGGTCCTTTACAAGATGCAGAGAAAGTGGAGTCGCTAAAAAAAGTTTCAGTAGATTGGACAGTCGATACAAAGCACGTTGAACTTCTGGCATATCTATATGCTGAAGGATTAGCTGAAATTCCACAATATTTTTTTGAAGTTCAAGCTAAAAAAAGTTTGCTACTTTCCGTAGAAAATGCTACAGTATGTCAGAAGCTATCCAAAGAATCAATATTTGAAATGATGCTTGATGAGTTTACAGTTCAGTTACACACAAGAGGGCTCATTGAAGTTCCTTCAGGGATTTTTGACACAAAGAAGTTGAAGTTTTTGAATTTAAACAATAATGAAATAAAGACCCTACCAAAAGAGATAGGTTTGTTGAAAAACCTGGAAATACTATCTATGGAAGGAAATCAGTTAACTTCATTACCTCCTGAAATTTGTCTTCTTAAAAAACTTAGAACTTTGAATCTCAGTTATAATCAAATATCATCATTCCCACAAAACTTTTCTGAACTATCAAGACTCAGATGTCTTTTGCTCAGTCATAACAATATTGAAAAAATCAACTTTGCTTTAGAAAAACTTGAAAGGCTAGAAATGTTAGAGCTCAGTGGAAATAATGTGACCCTCCCAGATTCTATATCTACCATGAACAAATTAAATGCGCTCCTTTTAAATTCCTGTAACATTTCAATATTTCCAAAAATGATCTGTTACATTCCAAATCTAAATAAGCTTAGTTTGTCAGAAAATCAGATCCAAAGTTTACCAAAAGAAATCAAAGAACTCAAAAGTTTAAAAGACTTTTCATTAAGTAACAACAAGCTTACATTTTTGCCTCTACAGCTTTTTCATTTGGTACATATTGAAAAACTGAGGCTGGATAATAACCAGTTAGAAAGTCTTTCAGATAAAGTGGAAAACCTTGAAAAGCTTTGTGACCTTAATCTTGCTAAAAATCTACTAAAAATAATTCCTGATAGTCTTTGCAATTGTATCATGATAGAATGCCTCAATCTTAATGACAACCAATTAAGAGAGATTCCTTCTACTCTCTACAGATTAAAATATCTAAAGGAATTGTACCTAAACAGAAACCAACTGATCTTGTTAGATGAAAAAATAGCATACATGAAAGAACTCTTAATTTTAGAAATATCAGGAAATGTATTAATGTACATTCCTATTGAAATAAAAAGCTGTACTGAAATCATTAAAATTGACTTAAGTTATAATAAATTGGCTATGTTTCCACTTGGATTGTGCGCACTAGCTGCTCTTAGTCACTTAAATCTCAGTGGAAATTATATTTCAGAAATAACTATTGACATTTCATTTATTAAAAATCTCCAGCATCTAAATTTCAGTAAGAACAAGTTGCTATCGTTTTCCATACACCTTTGTACTCTTTCTAGACTGAGCTATTTAGATCTAAGTAACAATGAAATAAGCAATGTTCCAACAAGTGTGCACCAAATGCAATGTCTTCAGGTTCTGCTATTATATCATAACAAATTTACTTTGTTTCCCAGAGAATTGTGTGTTCTAAGTTATTTAAAGGTTCTTGATCTTTCTGAAAACAAAATACAGTTCATTCCTGACGATATTAAGCAACTATCAAAGCTAAAAGTCTTAAATCTATCAGACAACCAGTTTGCATCATTTCCAAATGAAATATGCCAACTTTTATCATTGCAGAAGTTAACTCTGAGTCAGAAAAATGGATTAAGGGTAAGCTACCTAAAATTATGACTCTTTATGCTGGGTGGGGAATTCTGAGAGTTGAAGTTCAAACTTCTTAAAGTTGCCAGGTTTCAAAAACATGACATATGTTCTGGTATGCTAGGCCCAACAGCGCAATCAAGATTGATGACTTTTTTACCATTTTAAAATTACACCTTATGTTTCACAGATCTTCTAAACCAGGGCTTTTCAATCTTTTCACCCATTGTACCACTTTTAGGATATGGCAACATCCGAGTACCACCAAGTTGCCTAGTAAGATGTCAAAAAAAAAAAAAGGAAAAAAGTGATGAAGTACAGGTAGTCCTCAACTTACAACAGTTCACTTAGTGATTGTTCAAAGTTATAATGGCACTAAAAAAGTGCCCCCCAAGCCACAGCCGAGCAAGACACCTGCCTGCCCGACCGGCGGTGCTCTTCCTTCTGTCCGAGGTTTTCATTGTTGTGAGCATTTCTGTTGAGGATTGGCAGCGGGGGTGGGGTGGGGGTGATTGGTTTTTATTCCCCCCCCCATCTGCTGGGTGGTTGCAGCAGGTTTTGGTCACTTCACATGATCCTGGGATACTGTGACCGTCATAAATATGAATCAGTTGCCAAGCATCTGAATATAAATCACAAGACCCTGGAGATGCTGCAACATTCCAGCTGATCAGCGCTTCTTCCAGGCTTAGCAAAAGCACTGGGATCAGCACCAAGCTCCAGCTGGAGCCTGGTGCTGATCCTGGTGCTTCCGCTGAGCCCTGACAGCTCTGCAGCTCCAGCTATCTCTCGCTCAGGCTTGTGCGGTGCTACCACTGGTTCAGCTCATTCCCCTCCCCCACTACCACTTTTCTAGGATGATTGCGTTCCACCTGCCAGGTGCCAATGTACCACAGGTGGTGCCCGTACCACTGGTTGAAAAGCTCTGTTCTAAACTCTTACTTCCTCAAATTGAATCCTCCTTAAATTATATCTGTACTCTGACTTCTAGAAATCTGAAGCAACTCCTAAGGACCAGAGAGCACCAAGTCTCTACAGTTCAAACCTGAGTCATTATCCTTGTTTTGTTTTGTTTTGTTTTGTTGTGCAGCACTGTTTTAGCAGAATCTATTCAACATTTTCTTATGTAGGTTTGTAACAAAACAATCCCTCTGTATAAAAATATTCTTAATTGCTTTTATTTTCAGTTAAAATCACTGACAGAAGAGATATCAAAGCTGACATCTCTTAAAGAGCTGGATATTTCTCACAATGAATTACAAGAAATACCAGAAAGTATAGGGGACATACAAAGCTTGGTCACTTTGATAGCAAACAACAATTGTTTAACACAACTTCCCTCAAGTTTTTCATCACTCTGTAATTTGCAGCATCTGAATCTGAGAGGTAAGCAGTTTTATATTCATTATCATAAGAAATGATACTCAGGTGTAAAAATACTGTGGCCTTAATCCGATGAAAATATGCAGAATCAAGTTGTGATATGCAGATCAGATGTAGCAAGTATACAAAAGTGAGTATAAACATATACAAACTTGTATTCAGCTGCAATAGAAAGCTAACAAATATTATTTTGACAATACTTGGATAACTGGAGAGGTGTGTTCTTAAATAAAGGGTAATATGGGTGTATAGGGTTTTTAATTACATAATAGAAATATTTATAATTATTTGTCAGCTTATAAATGAAATAGAGTCAATTGCAACATGATAAAAATGAATTAAAATAAAATTTTAAAAATCAAATGACTGATATAGTATAACCCACTATTTCTGTCAATTTAACCATTTGTTCCTTAATATTAATATTCCTGATTGATAACTCCTCAAAATGGCAATCAGTTAATAGAATGCAAATACAGCCCTATTTATTTATTTGTTTGTTTGTTTGTTTTACTAGAAAACAAGCTTGTATACTTGCCCAGTGATATGCACCTTCTTCTGCAACTAAGGGATATAGATTTAGATGAAAATACCCTCATCAGGCCTCCTCTGGAAGTCTGCAAAGGGAAACAGCTTCTCCCCATCATACATTACTTAGAAAATGCTGACCAAAGAGATGGTAAGTTTAGATTAAATTTCCCAATATCAGTAGACTTCCTACTCATGCCTCAGATTGCTTTCTTTGGGCTTCTGAGACTTCCTATCTACCATGGGGGTAAGGAGGTAGGGAGCCACCCTTGTTTCTTGATTGCTCTGATCACATGGATTAAGCCATGTGAATTAGAAGTTTGCTGACTATTTTATAGCATTAATAGATAATAGATATTGTTCAAAGATGTTCTAGTTATAAGCCTCTTCAATAAGATGTAGCAACAAATTATGAGTGTCTGCAGATTATTTGCTGAACATAAAGACATAGCTTGCTGTACCAACATAAGTCACCTTAATTTACACTCTGAGGAATCCTCCTTGATACTCTTTTAATGGATCAGTTGCTTGCAATAAGCCTCTTTTTCACCTCATTTGGGACACCAAATGTGGCAGAGATCTTTGTAAATGGAGAGGGAACTAACCTAGAAATTACAGAAAGCAAATGCTGGACTCTTCAAAGATGTAGAGTGTTGTGTACTAGATTCTTTGCTTGAGTGAAGAGACGAGGCGAGTGAGGCAAGAACATTGTTTATTTGCTTGTAGGAACTGAACTGAGAAACAGGGCTACAAATGCAGCTATTTTACACCCTGGCCTCTAGATGACGGCCAATAGGTTTAAAGCAACCTATTGCCGCCCTAGAGGCAGCCAATGGCAGCTCTGGAGACAGGTTGTCTGAGGAGCTGGGAGCCATTAGCCAGCTCCTTGCTTAAGCAACCTTCCAGCATTCAAAAACACTGGTACACTCAGCAAAACAAGGCCCAATACATTAAGTAGAGAATCTGCTGAAGCTTTATTCCTCCCAATCTTTTGAACATTTAGAAAGTAAAATTGAAACCAAAACAAATTATTTGGAGCCTCAGTAGTCCAAATTGAGAATCAAAGGTAACATTCAAAATAAAATGTCTAAGCAAAGAGATAAACTCATCCAGAGGATCAGTTTGAAGTTTCTATTCTCCTGTTTCTGCGCCAACAGTCTTAATAATCCTTCCAATCCTTCTTGAATAATCTCTGACCACTTCCTTCTTATAGAAAGCTTTCCAGGTTGAAGAACCAATTCTCTTGCTTGGTATCTGATATCAGATACAGATCTGATAAATTAATCCAACATGTTTTCTCTGCTGACTTCTGTCATCCGCTCTCTCCCTCAACTTTCTTTTCTAATCTCTTAGTCCTGTATAAAAACAGCCTTTATGAGTCATAGGCACTGAGTTTGCAGTGACTTATATTCTGCTGCTGTGGTTTATTTAAAAGAAGGATGCATTTTTCCTTCCACATAAAATGCATCCCCAAAGAACATCCTCAATTACTTTCTCTTCTACTAGAGACTAAATTACATTAAATATAAATTTGTTCATTGCAAATACCTAGAGTATCATATACTCAAAATTCAGCTCAATATTTTTTGGACCTTTTCCAGGACTCATGCTTGTTATTTGGTCCTACCCACCCTTTCATAAAATTTCCATCGTTTCTTCACTTCTACATTTTACATTTATCAGAAGATGAGTGGATGGCCCCAGAAAACATAAATCAATATCTATTACAAATCAGGAAAAACAATTCCATTTAAAATGTTTTTCTAAGCAGACAACTATAGTCTATCAATAATCTAAATAAGATACTACAAATCAGGGCTTTTTTTGTCATAGAATGCACTGGAACAGAGTTCCAGCGCTTTTTTTTTGACAGATTTTCCAGAGTTGCATTCTTTTCCTATTGTTTCCCTTCCTATCTATTATGTACTAACAGTTAATGTATTTGATTTAAATGTGTCTCCAACTTTTTTAGAGGAAAACTGAAGTTTGTATTTGAGTGGGAAACTAGCTTTCAATTTGATTGGTCACCGCCTAGTAGTGGCATGTATAAATAGCTGTCAGTCTATCTGTTGAGTTCAGTTCTGTTATTCTTGCAAATAAACCTGTTGCATTAGATCGCTCTGGTCAATGTCTCCAAGAATCCACTACACAACAGTGGCGACGAAGGTGGGATCTTGCTGAAGGAATGATGCCTATTACAGTTGAAGTCACAGGGTGTTAGCCCAGGCAGAACAGGGTCGGATACTGTTCTGGGAGGAGAAGCATTCTGTGGACGGGAGCCCAACACCCCCTTAAAAATAAGCTGAGACTTCAAGTCAAAATACAAGGGGTCCCTTATTCCATGGAGCTAGACACTGGTTCAGCTCTGTCCATCATTTCTTACAAGACTTTTAGTTATATCTGCAGACAAGACAAGAAGTGAGTTCAACTCAAACCATCAAGCCTTGTTCTGACAGATTTTCAAAATTGCTGCGTTGCGGTGAAGGGCGAAGCCTCCATAAGAATCAGATTCAATGACGTTGTGGTCGTTGAAGGACAGCATACAAGTCTAATAGGATTAGACTGGTTCAAAGCCCTGGGCATCCAAGTAACTGGCATAAACTGCACTCAAACAGCTGATCTGGCAGCAGTATGCCAATAGTATGCTGATGTGTTCAGTCCTAACCTAGGACAATACAAAGGGGCACCCATCTCCCTTAATCTTGATCCAGCTGTTACTCCAATCAGGATAAAATCGCACAGAATGCCTTTTGCATTAAACCAAAGATCGATGCAGAGCTGGACAAATTAGTGCAACAGGGAGTGCTCCAACCCATGGACAGTAGCCTGTGGGAGACTCCCATAGTGACCCCAGTGGAGTCCAATGGGGACGTCCATATCTGTACAGACTACAAGCGCACAATCAACAAGGCACTACAGCAACATGCTTACCCAGTTCCAGTGATAAGTCACATCCTTGCATCACTTCAAGGAGGCAGCCATGTTCTGAACTGGGTGTTGAGGGGATGACCAGAAAACAGGCCAAGTCCAGAGTTCCAGAACTATGCCAGCAAAAAGGATGAGCTGTCAACCCACAAGGGTTGTGTATTATGGAGAAGCAGGGTGATTGTTCTGCCCACATTGCAATCCAGAGTACTAGAATCTCTGCATGAGGGGCATCCTGGCATCGTTAGAATAAAGGCACTTGCAAGAAGCTACTTGTGGTGGCCAGGTCTGGATAAGGACATTGAGGCTCAAGTAAGGAGCTGTCAGGTTTGCCAAGAAACCCGGCCAGAAATGCCTCAAGCACCAGTGCACCACTGGGAGTCCACACAAACTCCATGGTCTCATGTGCACATCGACTTTGCAGGACCATTTCAGGGACAAGTATTCCTCATTGTAGTGGACAGCTATTCAAAATGGCTAGAGGCAGTATCTGTCCAATCTATGACTACTACCAGGACCATCCAGGAACTGCACAGGCTTTTTGCTACATACAGCCTGCCAGACATCATTGTGTCAGACAACAGGGCACAATTCATGGAAGCAGAGTTCCAGTCCTTCAGCTCCATTCCATCCAGCTTCCGAGGAATTTACAGCTGGGTGAGCCTGTTTGGACAAGAAACTATGGGCAGGGGGCACCTTGGGTAGTTGCTATTTTGACAAAGGTGTAAGGGCCACTATCCTACGAGGTTGTGTGGTCCGATGCCATATTGACCAATTGCGGCGGTGGCAGGCAAGTCAGAGTCTTGGAGCAGAAGGCAAGAGGACTATAGACATCTATAGGGAAGCTGCCATTCCCAAATTGCCCAGACCCACAGAAACTGTATGAGTGGAACCAGAGTCACCACAGACCAGTGTACTGTGTTTGCTGCCTAGTGATGCGAGTGAACACAGCAGTACAGGTGTACCCGGTATGGACCATCATAGTAGCACTGGTCTACCTGGTGTGGTCAAACATAGTGGCATGGGTCTACCAGGTATGGCTAACCAGCAAGTTGATCGGGAGCCCCAAACAGCTTTGTGGCACTCTGAAAGAACCCGTAATCCACCAGCATATTTAAATGATTATGTGCATAAAATGTACTGGGATGACTTTGTCCAGGGGGAAGGGGTGTTATCTGCTAACAGTTAATGTGTTTGATTTAAATGTGTCTCCAACTATTTTAGAGGGAAACTGAAGTTTGTATTGAGCAGGAAACCAGTTTTCAATTTGATTGGTTGTTGCCTAGTGGCGGCATGTATAAATAGCTGTCAGTCTGTTGGTTGAGTTCAGTTCTGTTATTCTTGCAAATAAACCTGTTGTATTAGATCGGTCTGGTCAATGTCTCCAAGAACCCACTACACAACACTATCCTTGTTTGTTTTTGAAAATGCCCCGCTGGCGGTACAGTGAGGGCAGGGTCCTCTCCGGCACTATCTGCCTCCTCTAGGAGGAGCCATGAGGCACCAGAGCACCACAGCCAGAGCGTGGCTTGATTGGCTGGGTCAGACCATGCGGTGTGGAAGCCGATGGTGGCGGTGGGAGACACATAAACATGGCGGCCCTCTTTCATGAAAGGGTGGGCAAGCCTTTTGCCTTCCCTTACAGAAGGTGGGATGTGAGGTTAAAAAGAGGTGAAGCGAGAGGGAAGAAAAGCGGCTGGCGTAGAAGTTTGCCCGACAGTGAAACTTTGCTGTTTTGGTTCCTTGGGTAGTTCAAAGGCTGGGATGTCTACAAAAAAAATCTCTTTTTAGTCTTTTATACTTTATATTCAAAGTGCAGAGGGGAAGAATAAGAATAAAGCCTACATCTTGTGATTTGGAAGTATTGTTATTAATAATAATATATATTAATAATGTATTGGTCAGATGTACGTAAAGGTAGACTTACAGTATAAGGTTTAATCAGATCTATTTATTAAATTGGGTTTAACTTAAAGGTAAATTAAAAGTACCGGTAATCTGTTCACTGACAAAGTTTCAACTTTAATTTGTTTCAAGTCAATATCCATATTAAACTCCAAATGTAAATTTTTCCACCTTGTTTGACAACTTCTTAAAAATAATTCAATCTTTTACAAGCAACCAAATTTTGTTTTATTGGGCCAATTTCATTCCACATAGAAAGGTGACATTTCCACTCATTAAACTAAATGGGTATGCCAGTGGTAAATGTCCCAAAAGATTAATAAAATGCCTTCTTGTAATTTAAAGCCACACGGTGCATGGTAACATTAATACTAGTATTAACTTACCTTGAACAACATCCTAGTCTTTTAGATACACTAAAAATTAAAGGATTGTTTTTTCAACTACAAAGGTAAACCTTGTAGAGTAGGCAAGGTGGGTTGTATGACGTGTGTGAGTTCCAGCACCTTTTTTTTTTTACAAAAAAAGTACTGCTACAAATTAATAATTGCCTCTACATACCATTCTGGCTATATTAATACATCCACAATTAAATTTCTACTTATGGATACAGTTAGTCTCAAATCGTACATTCTTTTCAGTTCAGATGCATATTGAGTTGTGATATTGATCTATTCTGATTAGAACAACATTTCCCAGAATTGTATTTATAGTCTAAATAGTTTGCAATATCAAATTACCATTTTCTAATATTTATAATGTGTTTATTTTAGAAAATGTCCTGGAGAAAATATTCAAAACCATTAGTAAAAATATTCCTCTTGATCATTTGGATCATTTTTGCCGAAAAATGCAACTTGACAATGATACAATTGTAGATATCGAAAATAATAGGTTAGTGATTTTTATTGATCAATATTCAATGAGATATTCTATCTTGTTTTGTATGGATTGATTGTGGTTTCCCTTTTTTGTAAGCCACCGAGGGTCCCATTGTCTGAGTTGAGTGGCCATATAAACACTTACATAAATAAATACAATGTCTTTCCCCCTTCTTAGTAGATAAAACTTTTAATCAGTAAATCAGTAATCTTCATAGGAAGATTAAGTATTTTTCTATTTATATTTTTAGGTCTCTTACGTTAGAAGGAAAAGTTGCTGAAGCCTTGAACTCCTGGAAAACAGCAAATCAAAATTTGTCTCCAGCTGCTATGGTAGACCACATGATCAGAATATTGATTATATCTGGCCGATATTATCTGTCCAACAAAATCAAAGCTTTAAAGCTGTGTTCAAGATTGGTAAAGTTTTGAAAAACTCGTATTTCCAATTCAGCAACTTGAACATATCTCGAACCTAAATACATTTATCAGCATTCAGTACCTCACTGATTTAGTGTGCTCTTCATGGGTTGCCCTTGAAAACCACATTGGAAGCTACAATTTGTGGCTGTGCTTCAAGAACACTGCTATGACCTGAGTTGCATTGGTTTCAGGCAATGCCAGATGTTGTCATATATAGCTTATCTGGATATTTTGGAGACTGTTTCCTATTGTATCTGTCCATCCAGTAGGACACATGACTTAAGTCCAATCTACAGAACAGAATCATCTCAGGGAAGCGAGAAGGTATTTTTCTAGATAACTGTACATTGTTCCTGAAACAAGATGCCCCCTGGGATCTGCACAGCCTGCCTTCAAGAAAGTATATAAAACCTGGCTATAACACTGGTTAGGCTATCTGGAGTATTCCTATTGCCCTGTCCTTAGATTGAATATTATATAATTTTGGGGTATTCTTTATCCCTTTAGCCCTTCAGTTTTATACAAGTGGTGGTGGGGAAATAAAAGTTGAAATTATATATAAAAATAACTATTATTTAAGTTTAAAAATGGATTTCAAAGAGAATTGCAAAATAATTGTGAAATACATAATACACAAATACCATAGAATTACATTCAGTTCAGATTCTATAACTGCTTGGACCTGAACACAACTTTTAAGCCCAATGTAAATTTACAGTCCTATCTCCAAAAATCACAATCCTACATATATGATTTGATTTACATTTACAGCCAGACATAATATTATGATATGCTTATAAACTGCATTATGACCAGCACATAGTGTTGTAAGACTACCAGATTTTTAAACATCAGATGAACATCACCACCATATGGATCTGTAGCTGGTTGACAAACTGTACTCAATGAGTAGTCCTCAATGGTACTACATCCATATGGAGAGAAATAAGCAGTGGGGTACCACAAGGTTCCGTCTTAGGCACAGTACTCTTCAATATCTTCATCAAAGACTTAGATGAGGGAATTGAAGGGGAACTCATCAAATTTTCAGATGACACCAAACTGTCAGGAGAAGACAAACTCATGATCCAAAAAGATCTAGACAAACTTGAACAATGGGCCCTATCCAACAAAATGAGTTTCAATGTGGAGAAAAGCAAAGTTTTACATTTAGGCAGGAAAAATCAAAGGTACAAGTACAGATTGGGGGGAGACCTGGTTTAAAAACAGTAACTGTGAGAGGGACCTTGGAGTCCTAGTGGACGATCACTTGACTATGAGCCAGCAGTGTACAGCAACAACCAAAAAAGCTAATACAATCCTGGGTTGTATAAACAGAGGCATAGAATCAAGATCACGCAAAGTATTAGTACCGCTTTATAAAACAAAGTCAGAATATGACACAAAATATTACAGAAGTGAAGACTCAGCTGGAAGAACATGATAACGTGTAAAAAAGTTAGACAACTATGATGCATCAGGTGAAAAAGGATTTGATTGAGATATGTGATCATCAGCGCCAAATTTACGTATACATGGATATCTGGAAAAAAGTGAAGAAAATGAAGCAAAATTGACTCAAGCAGTACTGGATTGGGCTATCTTGATTCTCCCAAATGTCCCCTGTAAAAGATATGGCCCAAAAAGGTTGGGAAGAAAATTGCCGAGAATTATTGTGGTGCGACTCTGGACATATGCAAAAAAGAGCAATTGATGTGCAAATTGCGAAACATGTCACCTATAATGTTTTGGGGGAATCAGATACAAGTTTTTTCAGATTTATGCAATGAGACTTAACAATGGAGGAGAGAAATGCATCAAGTTTGTCAAATATTGAAGAAAAACAACATTAACTACAGCTGGGGATATCCAGTTTTATTTTAGATTTTCTTACAGTGGAAGATTTTACAGAGTTGAAACAAAAGGCTGATGGAGAAATTAAGGGAGCATGGAATCATCAGTAAAGAAGATCTGCAGGAGAAAGGGAAGCTGGATGAAGCAACAGGAGTTACAAGTTCATTGTAGAGATAGAATATAAGTATTTGTAATGTTATATGTTTGGGTGTGGAAATTAAGGGTAAAGATGGTCGAGGGAGGTGGAATGGGTGACCAAAGTCAGTGCAGGGATAGCTCCTCTTCCCCCCCCCGCCCCAGAGGCCTGAAGCGGTGGAGAGGAGGAAGATCTCCTGAAGAAGGGAAGCGGGACAATATATACGTATATGGATGGCTAAGAGGTTATTTATGTTTTGGGACAAAATGCTTACTTTGTAGTTTTAGTTTTGTAAAATTTATGTTAGAGCAGATATGGAGACCAAAGAGAATATGTAATATAAGGAATAGATGGGGAAATCATTGAAGGTAGCTACATGGAATATACATGGCTTGGGGGGGAAATATAAAAGAGCAAGAATTGAAAAATCAATTAACAAAGAGAAAATAGATATTGTATTTATACAAGAAACACATCAAAAGAAAGAAGGGGTGAATGAACTTAGGTTATATCGGTCTGATGTATATGAAAAGGCATTTGGAACATCAAAAGCAAGAGGGGTAGAAATCATAGTAGCTAAAAGATGTAAATTTAAGATAAAAGTATAAAGTATAATACAGATTTAAGAAAATTTATTAATGGAAATAGATTAAAAGATGTTTGGAGAGAATTACATGGCAATCAAAAGAGTTATACATATTTTTCTAGTAGACATAAAATTTTTACCAGAATAGATTATATATTTGTAACATCGGAAATATCTAAAATAATGAAAGCAGAGATAAAAATAATTAAAATATCAGATCATGCAATGGTAACTATGGAAAAGGAAATAGATTATGATTATAAACAGGCAAGTAGATAGAGAATGAATTCAAGGATTTTTAAAATAAAGAGATTTAGAGAAAATGGAAAGATGGACTATAAATGAAAAATGGTCTATAAATGAAGAAGGAGGTAGTAATATAGTTGTAATATGGGATGCAATGAAAGCAGTAGTAAGAGCTTTAGGGATAAAATATTCTTATAATATAAAAAACAAAAAGAGAAACATATAAAAAGGTTGGAGGAGGAAATTAAAGAACTAGAGAGTAAATATATAGAAAGTAGAGAGAATAAGATTATGTTAGAATTATAAGCTAAAAGAAAAGATTTGCAAAATATTGAGTTAGAACAGGTTCAAAGAAATCTAATTTATTTAAATAGAGAATTTTATGAAAATAGTAATAAAAATTCTAGAACGTTGGCTAGAGCCACACAAGTTAAAAAGGCAAAAAGCCTGATTGGAGTAATAAAGAACAATAAGGGAGAAAGATGCCTCTCAGCTAACAAAGAGAGAAAGAGCCTGTGGCCTAGAGGTTAGAACAATTGCCTAATGTGTAATCGGCCCACGTTCGAATCTCAGAAGGGTATGGCTGACTGATGAGAACAAGTGAGTTGGAAATGGCCATATTAGTCTCCCTTTAATTCTTTGTTAGCAATCCAAAAAAATTTACACACACACACACACATATACTGTTCAAAAATAAAGGGAACACTTAAACAACACAATGTACTGTATTTAATAGTAGGATGTCTTATTTTGTGTTCCCTTTTTTTGAGCAATATATATATATATATATATATATATGTGTGTGTGTCTGTCTGTCTGTGTGTCTGTATATGTATGTATATATATACTATATATATATGTGTGTATATATGTATGTATATATATATGTGTGTGTGTGTATATATATATATGTATATGTATGTATGTGTGTGTGTGCGCAAGCGTGCGTGCGTGCACATGTATGTGCTTGTATGTGTGTGTTTATACATACACAGAGTGTTTCCCCGAAAGTAAATTCTACTTCAAATGTAAGCCCCAGCTGCTTTTTGTGGGTGGGCCTAATATAAGCCCTATCCCAAAAATAAGCCCTAGCATAGGGTGGAGCGAGTTGGCCCAGATCTTCTGTGTGACAACCAGAGTGCCCCCACCACCACTGGCCTGGCAGGGCCCTTTGCCAGCAGATGCCGGTGAAACTGACTATTGCTGGCCCCACCCTCTCCGTCCCACTGTCTGCTTGCCTGTGGCTGTAACAAACCAAACCCTTGGTGAGCCCCAGCCTCTGCCAGCCCTGCCTGCTGGCCCTATTGCTGCTGCGTCGGGTGCCGTGTGGCAGCCAAGTGCCTACCTGTGCTGCTTCTGCCTCACACGGCTCTTTGCCCCCCTGGCTGCGCTGCTCTGGGCTGCCCTGCTGGGCTGCTCCTATCTAGCATGGGCTACCTGCCTGCCAGGGCCCTTCACCAGCATCCGCCAGTGAAATCACGCTGCCCATGCCTCTCCCTTTGGGCTGCTGAGCACTAGCCTGCATGCCTACTTGGTGCTGCAGGCACCAGACTAAGGGAGGGCACTGCAGCTCTCATGCCGGTTGGGTGCTTTTGGCCTCTACCGGCTGTTCCCTCTGGATCACCTTCCATCTGGCTGGTTGCTGCCACTGCCATGACATGAGGATGCGAGGCAGGTAGTGGAGGGGTGTGTGGAGTTGCTTCCCTCTGTCTGCCAGAAACCTGCCAAAGCCACACAGGGTAAGGTTGCCTCGCCCCCCCTCCCAGATGCCCTTGCCTTCCCTAACTTGCTTTCAGTTGCATTGCCTTTTTCCATTCGCTTCTCAGCTTTCGCCATGTTTGTGGGAGTAAAAAAAAAAGTTCAGTCAGACTTTCTAACATCTCACGAAATCTCAAGAAGTTAGCTAAAAGGCAGGTTAGTAAAAAACATTTTGGGGAGACGAGGGCATCTGGGGGGGTGGCAATCTTACTGTTCTGTTCCCCCCTCTCAGAGTACAAACAGACAAGACTAGCAAGAGTTAATTCTACAGACTTTAGTTAATTGCCTTCTGATAAGGCCTTGGCAGCAAAATAGGCTCATTACCTTAAATTTCAGCTGGAATGAGATAACGTCCAAGTAAACAGTCCAGTAGCAGATGTACAGAAGCATTGCCAAGAATGCAGACTAGGGTTTCAAACATGAAGCACAGTTCCAAAGATGTGACCAGAAGTTGTTTAAACTATTGTTCATCACAAAGTTCTGAGAGCAGCCACACCCCCTTAATACCTTATGGGGTGTGGCTCAATGACTCAGCTACTCCCTGGCCCTCCTACCCAACCAACGTTGCTGCAGATGCTTGGCCCTGCATCTTTCTCGAGGGTCTACCCATGACTCATCTTCGGTAGACTGCTGCAGCTGTTCGAGCACCCTCCCAACCTGGCTGCTCCCTGGCTGTTCTTCTTGGCCTCCAGATGGAGACGGAGGCCTTGTCAGAGAGGAGGGCCCCGAAGAGGGAGGCCTTGCCAGTTCCTCCCCATCATCCTCAGAGTCCTCTTCCTTGGTTAGGACAGGCATGGGGGTTGGGACCACAACACTTACCCTGCACGGCTTCGGCAGGTGTCTGGCAGGCGGAGGGAAGCAACTCCACCCTCTCCAAACATATGCCCTTGCCTCTTCCAAGCGTTTTTTTTTTACTAACCTGCCTTTCACCTGCATTGCATTTCTCCATTCGCTTCTCAGCCTTTGCCTTGTGTTTGTGGGACACACACACACAAAAATCAACTTTCTCACTTCTCGCAAGTTCTCAAGAAGTTAGAAAGTCTGATTGATTTTTTTTTTGTCCCACAAACACACAGTGAAGGCTGAGAAGTGAACAGAGAAACACAATGCAGCTGAAAGGCAGGTTAGTAAAACAACGCTTGAGTGAGGTGAGGGCATCTGGGGGGTGGAGTGGCAACCTTACCCTGCGCAGTTTCGGCAGGTGTCTGGCAGGCAGAGAGAAGCAACTCCACCCTCCCTTCTCTACCTGCCTCTGCTCATCTTATGGCGGCAATGGCAACAGCCGGCTGGGTGGAAGGCGATCCAGTGGGACCAGCCGGTAGAGGACAAAAGCGCCCAGCCTCTACCGTCTGGTCTGGATCTGGGCTGACTTGCCCCATGCCAAGCTCGGCAGCCTTTCCACCCCTGCCTGCCATGGCTGCACCGATATCATACCTCACCATCACAGTGCTTCTCCACCACATGCACAGGCCCTGCCCCACCCCCACACGCTTGAGGCCTACTGGTACCAGAAAAAGTAAGCCCTCCCCGAAGGTAAAACCTGGTGCTTATTTCAGAGCCCAAAAGAAAGTAAGGGTCTTACTTTCAGGGAAAGACGGGTATATTATTATACACTACAAAATAGTGATTTTTAAAAAGTAAATATCCAAACAGTATTAATCTAGATCTAGCTCAATCCTTTAATGTTTTATTATATCCAGACAATGTTTTGCAAACCTGGCGACTTTAAGATGTGTGGACTTTAGATCCCAAAATCCCCCAACCAGCATGTTGCCTGAGCAAATCTGGGGATTAAAGTCTACATTTTAGTTGCTGAGATTAAAATCTAGTGGTCTAGACCATACAATAATATATTTTGTTCTTCTCATTTTTAAATATAAAAACATTTCAAAAATTGACAAAGAACACATCTCTTTAATCATTCTTTGAGATTTGGAATACTGCTTTCTTTCCACCAACACAGGTTAATTCTCTTAGTCAATTATCAGGCTTGATAGAAGCAGTGCTCTTCACATGGTGTTAAATTCCATATTTTTCAACCATCATGGTTTCATATTCAACTGTGTCATTTTCTCCAAGATGTGATAAATGGCATGGGTGCGGATTACCTTAGGGAACACCTGCTTCCCATCATCCTGTGCGCGCCCATAGGGAGGCCCTCCTTAGGGTTCCGCCGGTTAGAGATTGCCAACGGGTGATTCCCAGGGGGAGGGCGTTCTCTGTGAGTGCGCCCGCCCTTTGGAACAAACTGCCGATGGAGCTTTGGACTGCCCCCGACCTTCGCTCGTTTTGCCGAGACTTAAAAACTTGGTTGTTTGAATTGTCTGGCCTGGACTGAGGGATTTTAAGTTATATTAATTAAATTAAATTAAATTAATTTTAATTTTTAATGTTATCTTAATTGTGGGCTGTATTAATTTTATTTTATTTTATTCTCTCTTTTGTATTGTTTTTAACTTGCCCTGTGAACCGCCTTGAGTCCTTCGGGAATAGGACGGTATATAAATTCAACTAATAAATAAATAAATAAATAAATATGCAATGACTTGAAACTAAAGGAGCCATAATGAAACACAAGCAATTCATATCATGCCTTGCTATTTCTTAGAGCACCAATACAAAAATCCGATTATCTTTCCTTGGTTAGTCCGTGGAAAAAGAATTTCCAATGACTTAATGTTATTGCTAGGTTCAGAGTATTCTACTTTAATACTGCATTTCTGCTTGGCTGCAGAAATTTCAGCAAAATAGAGACAATAGTTTCACCAAAAAAAATTCCCACAATCTTTCCCTTGTAGAAGTTACACTAAGGGCCAGATATCCTCTGAACACTTTTGACAGGATCTAGCTCTCAAAAGGCACCATGTGCACTGTTTTATAATGTAAGGAGACTGGTTAATATCACTGTACTGTGGAGATAGTAGTTGGAGTTGTGCAAAGGTGCTCCTTCAGGGAAAGTAAAAAAAAAACCACATTGCCATCGTAATTATACAATCAAAGCCCCATCCCTTGTGTGGGTCCCAGTCACGAAGAGCTTCAGTCAAGTGGCTGTGATCACCATTTGACTCTTTGAATTTCTCTGAAGATTCAGCTGGATGTGTAAGTTTGAAAATGTTTTGGAAGTGCTTCAGAATTGCACAACAAAATATACTTCTTCTATTGAGTGATCTGTCTTTTCTCAGTTTTCTATGAAGGTCTGGAAAGTTTGTGGCCTGTTTTCACTTTAATTATCAGGTCTTTAAAACTGCAATGTCTTTTCTCCCACTCAGTGCAGAAACAAATAAGCAGGTGTCCTGCAATATGAAACAATGCTTAGAGCAGTGATGGCAAACTTTTTGGAAAATCTGGAGGGTCTGGAAGCCATAGGAGAGCATGAAGAAGTAAATTCTGGAAGGTCCGGAAGATGTGTGAGAACGCACCCCATTCCTGCATGGGCTCTGAAAAACATGTGACAAGAGAACACACTTCCAAGAGTAGTTGTTGGATGTTGGTGAATACCAGCATACCACCCAAACTGATGTGGCATATCGCTTTGACACACATCACTGGCTTAAAGTCATTAAATTTGCTATTGTTTATAGTATGTTGGTTATGAAGAAAATTAATGTTGGCCAGGAAATTAAGAAAATTGCAATCTGAACAGATCTGTAGAGATGGAGGTCAAGGATATGAAGGGACCATGTGCAGAAAACTGCTTGCCTCAATATCTTGTTTACCACATGTCTATGAGCTCACTCCAATTACCACCGCCAAGGACTGCCAGGAACCATCAAGATATGTGAGACTCTACCCTGGCTGGGATGTTCTTAAAGATTGACAAGGGAATACACCAATAAACAATGCTTTTGATGTGTGCTCTTTCCTGCTTGTTAAAACTGTATAAAAGTAATAGGCAGACAGACATTTTGGATACCCTGCGATGACTGGTCTCTGAATCCCATATTTTGGCACCCGAACAGGGACTTTCCTCCGGGAGAGCAACTTCCAACATACTTACCTTCGTCTGGAATAGACCCCAAGGTGCACCTTCGTCCTATGGGACCCCTCAGAGGTAAGTATGGGTTGCAATCTATCTCATCAACAGCAACAGCATGTACTTCGATTCCTGCTACAAAAGTCAGGGCTTACAGCGCCTGAGGCAGAAATAAGGAAGCTGGTTGGACAGATAGGGAAACATTATCTCTGGTATCTGGAGCGCGGGACGCTCCGTTTACAGGACTGGGTAAAGATAGGGCATACTTTACATCTATGATTTCAATACCATCAAGCAGTAGAAAAATTTGGCTCTGATACTTTGGCAGGACAGCAGTTGACCACAAAACCTCCACCTGATTATGATCAAATAAAAATTTCCCCCCCGAAATCATCTTTAATTGAACCTTCAGCTCCTCATGAAGAGGTTAATTCTTCTGCTTCTTCACGGCCATTGTTTACCCCCATGAGGCAAATTATAGAGGAACAATTAGCAAAGGGGGGGAATGTAGAAGAAATTGCTGATGGGTCTGGTCACTTTGCTCCAGTTGATGCTCAGATTGTTTTACCAGCTGCCACTTTACAGGTTTCTTCTGAATGCGCTTACTGAGCATTTGGGAAAATGCCTGTTTCTGGCAAGCCTCATCAAGCCTTCTCTAATATCAGGCAGAAGGCTACTGAGCCGTATCCTGATTTTGTTAACAGATTACAGGCTATAGAAACAGCCTCTTATCAAACCAATTTATTGGCAGCTGCTTTATCGCAAGGCAGCAAGCCTCAAGGAAAGTGTTATAACTGTGGTAAACCCAGTCATTATAAAAGGGAACGTCAAAATCCAGGGGCGGGAGTATGTCTGCAGCATCCCGCAGCCCTTTCTATCAAAGGTTGAAACCAAAAGCAAGGTTTTTTTCCTGTCTTTTTCTTTTAATCTGGCTCTTTGGATTATTCGATTCTTTTTGTCTGAGGTGAGGACACATCCCACTTCACACCTGCAAAAGACCCCAGATTCAATATTCTTTTCCCCACTGTCTTTTGAAGTTGGTGGGACAAATTGTAAGTAACCATAAATGTTCCCATTCTTTTTAATTAAAAGAGAAGGACTGTTTTGGCCTCAAACTCCAAATTGATGTGTGTTTTGTTTTGTTATATATATATATATATTTGTACATTTGGAACATTAAGCCTGGACTTGTAATGGTGAGAAAAATGGGAGATGGTTAAAGGACCATATAAAACCATGTTTGGTTGGAATCACCTCCTGATTTTTCTCGCTTCTTGCAGGACAAGCCATATGTCTAAATGAATGCTGTTTTACTAATATCTGTGTATATAGGAGCCGTGACCAGGGGGGCTTTTGCCCAGGTTCGCCTGGTGCACCAGTTGTGACCCTATCTGGACCGAGATGCCCTATGCACAGTCACTCATGCGCTCGTGACCTCCTGATTGGACTACTGCAATGCTCTCTACATGGGGCTGCCCTTGAGGACCACTCGGAGGCTTCAGCTGGTGCAAAATGCAGCCGCGCGAGTTGTGATGGGTGTTTCCCGTTACTCCCATGTAACACCTCTGCTCCGCGAGCTGCATTGGCTTCCGGTTGCCCTCCGGGTGAGATTCAAGGTGCTGGTGATGACCTATAAAGCCCTAAATGGCTTGGGTCCAGGATATCTGAGGGAACACCTGCTGCCGGCATCAAGTTCCCTTTGTCCTGTGCGCTCCCACAGGGAGGGCCTTCTCTGTGGGGGCGCCTGCCCTTTGGAACCAGCTGCCTGTGGAGCTTAGTACTGCCCCTGACCTTCGATCATTTCACCGAGACCTGAAGACCTGGCTCTTCGAGCTTTCCGGCCCAGGCTGAGTTTTAATTGGGGTTTTAACTGGGGTTTTATATTTTTTCAGGGATTTAGTCTAATCTTTTTTAACTGCTCTTAATTTTTGTATTGTTGTTTTATATACCCTGTAAACCACCCTGAGTCCTACGGGAAAGGGCGGTATATAAATTCAATAAAATTCAAAATTCAAATTCAAATATGTCTGTCTATGTTGTTCTGTGTTATTCCAACACTTGGAAGAGGGTTAAAACCCCCTCTAATAACAATAAACAAAAAGGCCTTATTTAAAAACAAACAAACAAAAAGAGATTTGGAACAAGGAGCTCATTGGCTTGTAAACAGCTCCCTGAAATTATAATAATAGTGATTGGTTTGCCTGGAGAAAGTATGAAATGAAGTTTTTCTATGTGAAATTGTTTATGCCAGCAGTTGGAATGGACATGAATGAGTTAATTTGCTGATGTGTAAATGTGTGTGTGTTAGCCAGTGCTTTTTTTTTCTTTAAAAAAAAGGTGCTGGAACTATCATCTTGGCAGCTGCAGGAGGCGGGGGGGCGGGGGGAGCTTTGCTGCGGTCAGGGGTGCGAGGGGTGTTGGTGGCGGGCTGCCCCTCAGGCCTGGAGCTGGCACTGATGGTGCTGTGGGAGCAGCGGGGCCTGCTTTATATGGCGGGGCTACGCAGGGCGGGTGGTGTAGGCGGTGTGGGCCAGGTGATGCAGGGTGGCCACTTAGGCACGCAGGGCGAGGTGATGGTGGCACAGGTCCAGCATCAGGTAGGCCACCAGCCTGGCTGACACAGGGGAGCACAAGGAAGGAGTGCCAATGAACTCCTCAGAACCCACTTCCCACTCCTTTTCCTCTTTTACTTACCTAGTTGAGATAGTGTAGTTGGGCAGCAGGGAGGTATGCAAAGTTCCTGCCAAATCACCTTCGCTGCAGACAATTTGCCGGTGCAACATTTGCCGGCCAGGTCTTTTGGCACACTCAGCAGCAATTCCTATTGGCTTTCAAAAGCCAATAGGCTTTTGAGGGAGTACAGTAGCATAGCTTGTGCAAAAGCTTTTTTCTTTTTGTGCAAAAAAAGGGTGCCAGAATGCCATTCTGAGCGTTCTATGAGTAAAAAAGCCCTGCTTTTATGTTTTAATCTTATGATTTTAAAAATATTGTAAGTTGCCCCAAACTTCGCCAGGTGCATACAAATTGCATACAAATATTATATAATTGGTAAATAAAGGTAGAACATATGTTAAATATACATCAAATGATAATATGCTTCCCTACAAAGTCAATTCCTGCTCAATGACAGACCAAGGAGTTAACTCGGAAAGGCAAGAGGAAAATCTAGAAGAGGTCTATGCAACTTGTAGAAGGGAAAGGCCCACACTGATAAATTAAAAATCTGGTGGGCTAATCAATAATTTGGTGACTAGAGCAGCATCTACAGTGCTGGAGTTCGTGGTCATGGTAAGCCATGGAGGCACTAGGCAACATGACTTTCAGGGCAGTGGTGGTGATTTTATTACTTTAAAAAAAAAAAAACAAAGTCTGTACTCTGTGCAAGAGTGCTTGGTAGGCTGCATGTACAGGCCTGGTCTAGAATTTATTTTGGAGCATTCAACTATCTAGAGCAGGCATGTCAAACTGATTTTGTTTGAAGCAACTTCTTATAAAAAAGAATTGGCATTAATTTGTTTTAATAAAATAATTTATATCAATTTTTCACTTGATTTCAAATTAAATGAATTATATTGGTTGACAACGAGATATTTTTTTTAGTACAATTGCCAAATACAATAAATTGGTTTTAGGTATATGTGTGCACTAATTATTTCAACACCAATACATTTTAACAACATATTCCATTTGTAAATGAATGCAAATGCAAATTATACAATTTTTGTGCAAAAATAAAATAACAGATTTAAGATGTATGTACCCAAATTATCAACCTAAATGTTGGAGGTGTGGTTGCGACGATGCAACATACTATCATATATGTTGGACTTGCAAAAAAAGTTAAAGCTTTCTGGATCAAAATTTGGTGGAATATGCAGAAGATATTTAAGAAAAAGATAAGGTTTTCTCCACAGTTATTTCTGTTGGGTATTATTACAGATTGTACTGTTATAGAAACTAAATTGATGTTGAATTTAATAACAGCAGCAAGACTTTTGGTATTTTAGCCCTCAAAACCCTACCACCCCCACCTCTGTCCCAGGCTGTGAAAGGAAAAGTAAATTGCTGATTTTATTGTTGTAAGTGTTTGCATGAGAAGAGTTTTATGGGGGATCTGTAAGTGAATTTATGGAAAATGCATGTGAAGGAGAGCAAGCTATTTTTTTAGTGGTGAGATTTTTTTGTAAAATTCCTTTTACCTTTTCTTTTCCCCTCCAGTCTCTTTCTCCCGCCCCCCCTGTGTTACTTTGAGAGAGAGAGACGGAAGAAGGCTGGTCGTTTTAACTTTTCCCCCCCTCTTCTTAGAATTCTGGTCTGAGGAAGGAGGGATGGATGTGAAATTTAATACCCACTCTTGCAGTTTCAGCTTGCAGTTTTTTTCTGGAAAGAGGAGACAGTACTTTGTTGGACAATTCTTTTTGAAATCTTTGAGTTTTAAAAGAAATTACTCTGCATTGTTTTGTTTAAATTTGTAAGTTTTAACCTACTTGACGGAAGTTTGTTTGCATCTGATTGGAATCTGATTAAATTGGAATTTGATTAACTATATTGAAAGCAATACTAAAGTTTAATATAAAACTCTTTCAGTAACTCAGAATATCTCATTCAGTTTGTTTATTTTTTTGTGGAGTTGTTTTTTCTTTTTTCTTTTTATGTTTTTGTGTCTGTGCAGGACACATTGATGGATGATGATACCTGGAAGGTGTCTTACACTGCAATACAGTCGTCCCCACTACGCTCAGAATTGTCTGCTGCTATTTTAGCTTTTCATACCTTTTCTCAACAGCCTTTTAATTTAATTTCTGACTCTCATTATGTGTGTCAACTTATTTTAAATCTTCCAGGTGCTTACATTACACCCAGGATTGACTCCAATCTCATGGCTCTATTTTTAACTTTGCAGCAATTACTACATTTATATTTTGTTTGTCACATATGCAGTCACTTGTCTCTTCCTGGACCTTTCTCTGAAGGCAATAGTCATGCTGATACTGCTGTTCATGTTTTGCCCACTTTGTTTTCAGATCTTTTCTTCAGTCACTCTTTTTTCTATCAAAATGCCAGGGGGTTGGCACAAGCTTGCCATATTCCACTTGACCCAGCCAAGCAAATTGTTTCATCCTGTCCCCAATGTTCTGGGGCATCCCCCTCAGGGGACACAGGAGTTAATCCCCATGGTTTTGCCTCTAATCAACTATGGCAAATGGATGTCACCCATGTTCCCTCTTTGGCTCCCTGGAAGTATATTCATTTATCTATTGATACCTATTCAGGAGCACTTTGGGCCACACCTCAACGAGGGGAAACAGCTAATCATGTTGTTTCTCATCTTTTTTCAGCCATTACTGCCTTGGGCAAACCCTCCTCTTTAAAAACTTCTTCATCAGCCTTTTTGCAATTCTGTACAACCTGGAATATTGTTCTTACTCATGGACTACCCTACAATTCCACAGGTCAAGCCATCATGGAACGTGCTAATCGGTCCTTTAAGGACTGTTTTCACAAACAAATAAAAAAGGAGGGATCTCGGGTACCCAATTTGTTGTGGGTAACACAACAGGTTAAAAAAGTATTATTTACCTTAAATCAATTGAATGTCTCTATTCAAAATTCGACCGCTTATCAGAGACCCTTTCAACAGAAAACAAGCTTGCCTCCCCTTCTAGTATATTTTAGGGCATTACCAGACAAAACATGGTTAGGGCCGGTCCCTCTGATTAACTGGGGAGGAGGATACGCTGCTGTGCTTGCTCCTACAGGACCTTTGTGGATTCCAGCATGTTGCATCTGCCCAGCTAAGGATGTCATGGCACCAGTCCCTGAGTCCAGTTCAAGAAATGGCCAAGATGACTCTACAGATGGCACAGCAGCCAATATCTCGCCAGACCAGCCGTCCAGTAACATGGGGAGGTATGAAAAACCTGACCACCAAAGAGCAGGCAGTGCTGCAACAGCAGCATGTGGAGCAAATCTCCAAGAATTTATGCCCTGCCATTTTTGCGGTTTTAACTGCCTGTTCCTTATTTGTTTATGTTTAATTGTTTAATTGCTGCCCTTTAGCAACAGCAGCTGTCATCTGCCAAACATTCACTTGAGCAGCAAATGAAGCAAAACCTATGGGTTCAGCTCGCTAACATCACACAAAATGAAGTCTTTTGCTTATCTGAATCGTATGACATGGAAAATTTGCTTTCTACATGTCTGGTCCCTGTTTGTACCCCTTCTGCAGCAATTCAAAACTTCACTGACTTGAGCAAATTTCTATTGAATAAAAATTTTAACTATGGGACTATATCTAGTTGGGAGTTGACTGCCTATGATCTACCCCCTGATGTAATTGCATTGCACACCCCAATAGTAGCAGTCCCTGAGAATATAACATGCGCAAAAATAGTTAATTGTACATCTTCAAGTAAAAAACCTCACTGTCTTTGTATTAGTTCACTTGTTTTAAACTGTACAGCTTTTGAGGAAACTTCCTTTAATTTTGCTCATGTTTGGCTCCCGCAAGGATGGTTTTTTACATGTGGTCAAGAAACTTTTAATTACATTCCTGCTAATATTAGTGAAACACAGTGTTGTCTCAGCTGGTTGATTCCTGTTTTGCTTTCCAAACAGCAAATTCACTCAAACCGTTCTCGACGTGGAGTCACGCTAGATAGCACTTGTGACTCTGAAACAGCTTTACTTAATAAAGCAGAATACGTAGCATTGGCTATATCTATAGTGGGTGTGCCAGCGCTTGCTGCTTGCGCTCATCTTAACATTAACGTTGTTGCGTGTAATTTGGCAAAAACAATGCTACTTCTATAGCTATTTCAGCAATCAACCACGAGCTGCAAGCTTTGCCAAAAGGTATTTTGCAAAATCGTGCTGCTATTGATTATTTGTTTCTGTGTCAGCATTTGGGTTGTGAAAGTTTTGAAGGAATGTGTTGTTTTAACCTTTCAGATGAATCACAAACCATCCAGCACCAGCTCAATATTTTACACAATTTGGCCTCTGATTTGAAAATTGATACTTTAGGATCTTGATGGAAAAGCCTTTGGGCTTGGCTACGCACAGGTTTATTGGGAAATGTCGTACGCTATGTAGTTATTATTTGTGCTATTTTAATTGGTGGGTGCTGTTTTGTTCACGGTCTTCCTTCCTTGTGCAACATATGTATCACAGCTTTTTGCCCTAAACCCCCTCCCACACTGCCTCAGGGTCAGGTATATGCCTTGTATAAGCAATTGCAAGGATATTCCTCTTCTGATTATGAACCTTTCATTAACCCTTTTTACAAAACCTTGGCTAACAAAAAAGAAGAGTGAGATGTAGAGGTGGAGGGACCATGGAGGGATATGAAGGGACCATGTGCAGAAAACTGCTTGCCTCAGTATCTTGTTTACCACATGTCTATGAGCTCACTCCAATTACCACCGCCAAGGACTGCCAGGAATCATCAAGAAATGTGAGACTCTACCCTGGCTGGGATGTTCTTAAAGATTGACAAGGGAATACAGCAATAAAAATGCTTTTGCTGTGTGCTCTTTCCTGCTTATTAAAACTGTATAAAAGTAATAAACTCTATGTAGGCACACAGACATTTTGGACACCCTGCGATGACTGGTCTCTGAATCCCACACAGATCTACTTCTAAGAAAAGGGAGCTGTTGGAATATTATCTGCACAGGAATCTGAGAGTTATGATAGTTGTTTATTTGCACACTCTAATACTGTTGAAGGGCAGCTAAGTACAAAAATGCAAGGATACACCAATTAAACGTTAACCATTAAATTCCTGATGATAGATAGATAACCTTTATTGTCATTTCTTACTGTGGGCACAATGGCACACATTAAAAATAAAATTTAGTTGCTCTCAAAGTGTACATACATAACACACATTTAAACATACTATATACCACATATGTATAGATCTACACCCTTACATATAAGTAACATACAAACATTATACACTATCCATCTTGAATACTTTACTTTTGGAAGAGCTCTTTACAGCCTTTGCTGCCTGTACACCATCTTGGCTTAGAAGTGATGCTTCTAAGTGATATATCCAGGGCTTTTTTTCTCATAGAACGCTCAGAACGGTGTTCTGGAACTTTTTTTTTTGCAAAAAAACCAAAACCAAAACCAACCCAGCTCCCTTATTGGTTTTCCTAAGCCTATTGCAGGGCTAGCAGTCTTGGCTCTTTTTTATGACTCGTGGACTTCAACTCCCAGAAATCCTGAGCCAGCCATGCTGAGGGGAAAGGGAGAGGTTTCCAAGCTGAGCCATGCTGGCTCAGGAATTCTGGGAGTTGAAGTCCTTGAGTCATAAAAGAGCCTGCACTAGAGGAGGACATTAAAATTATTTACAGGATTACTTTCTTAGGAACTACACTTTTAGAATCTAAAACAGCTAATTCAGAAAAGTCAACAGGAAAGAACCGCACATTTTTCATCTGCTTCTGTCTTTTGGAAGGTAAAATTAGATAACAAAATAATCTATTTCTTATGTTAACATCTCTGCAATGAAATCAAAGGTAACAGGAAAGAAATGAGAAACATTTTTCTCAATGTAATATGTCTAATTTAGCTGATTCTAGAAAAAAATAGTATCATTTGTACACTCTTGAAAACTATTTTGAATCTAAACAATTCTTAAGAATGAAATATTCTTAATTTGGACTTTACTTTTACTGTTTGGACTGTTGTGTGTTTTGAAAAATAGATTATTTAGAATCTAGTTATGTTGCACTTCAGTCTTTAAATAATTAACCTAGTATATACATAACAATATATGATGTTTTCCCTGGTGAGCTTAACATCAATAACAACATTTATTAAAAAGGCTAAAATAATTTCTGGGGGTATTATCTGTATAGTAAAATTTTGGACAAGCAGTGATCATGTTACATATGTGCATAAGCGTAGTCAGTAGCATATGCCTTTTTAAAAATATCAAACATGCAAAGAAACAAAAATAAATCCAAAATATATGTATTACATCCAGAAATGTCAACTTTGCAACCAATATTTCTCATCCATAACTATGGCACCCTAAAAAGATGTCGAGACTCTAGAAAGAGTACAGAGAAGAGCAACAAAGATGATTGGGGGACTGGAGGCTAAAACATATAGGGAACGGTTGCTGGAATTGGGTATGTGTAGTTTAATGAAGAGAAGGGTGAGGGGTGACACGATAGGAGTGATCCAATATCTCAGGGGCTGCCACAAAGAAGAGGGAGCCAGGCTGTTCTCCAGAGCACCTGAGAGCAGGACAGCTGCAACACTGCTGGCTCATATTTAAGTGATTGTCCACTAGGACTCCGAGATCCCTCTCACAGTTACTACTATTGAGCAAGGTACCACCTATACTATACCTGTGCATTTGATTTTTCCTGTCTAAATGTAGAACCTTACTTTTTTCACAACTGAATTTCATTTTGTTAGATAGTGCCCAGTGCTTATCCCACAGCACCAGCCGTGCCGGTTCCAGCCCCAGGGAGGGGAGCCCGCCGCCAACACCCTTTGCACCTCTGACTGCAGTAGCACCGCCCCCCCACCCCGCCTAGATGAGTTTTTTTTTAGAAAAAAAGCACTGGATTCTTTCTCTTAAATAAGTGACTAGAGAAAGATTCATAAGGAGAGAGAGGTTAGTTTCCACGCCATCCCCTCCCAGTTTGCAGCCAGTCCAGAGCCGGCCTCATCGTAGCCTATAGTCTATAAATACGAGAAAAATGTCATTCTCCACCCAGTCCTCCCGTTGTCACCTCGTCTTAGCGAGGTTGCCGATTGGCTGCTGTGTGCTCTTCGTCAGATGGGCAGAGATCTGCCTAGCCGCGGCGGGCTCCGCCCAAGTGTGCTTGGATCTCGCCTTGTGAGAGCAGCGCGTTGTGTTCTCCGCGGCTGAAGGCGCTATGGAGCTCAGCTGGTTCGAAGCGGGTGGCTCTCTGCTGGAAAGGATCGCGGCCGGCAGCTCGCTGTCCTTGCTTTTGGCCGCTTCTGCTTTTGCCCTGAGCTTGGGCTACTTGTTCCAGCTCGGCACTCGCCAGCAACGACAGTCTCCCGGAGGCCAGGTAAGTTGATGCTGGATGACGGCCACTAGGCGATACAGCCTTTTTTGGTTTAAAGATACTTGTGTGCGCATGCGCCTTCCCCATATGGACTGTCGAGAAAAGGGCTTTGATGTGACTTGGGGTGCAAAAGGACACCAGAGCATGTGCAGGTGTGACATGCATATACAAACATTGCCTCTCTGCTCTTCACGGGTTGATAATGAGAACTCCTGTTGTTTCCAAAATAAAAAGACCAAATAAAAAGGAGGATGTGGACAGACTTGAACACTGTGCGCTATCTAACAAAATGAAATTCAGTGGTGAAAAAAGTAAAGTTCTACATTTAGGCAAGAAAAACCAAATGTACAGTTATAGTATAGGTGGTATCTTGCTCAATAGTAGTAACTGTGAGAGGGATCTAGAAGTCCTAGTGGACAATCACTTAGATATGAGCCAGCAGTGTGCTGCAGCTGGCAAAAAAGCCAACACAGTGCTAGGCCGCATTAACAGAGGGATAGAATCAAGAAAACGTGAAGTACTAATACCACTTTACAATGCCTTGGTAAGGCCACATCTGGAATACTGCATCCAGTTTTGGTCACCACGATGTAAACAATGTTGAGACTCTAGAAAGAGTACAAAGAAAAGCAACAAAGATGATTAGGTGACAGGAGGCTAAAACATAAGGAATGGTTTCTGGAATTGGTATGTCTAGTTTAATGAAGAGAAGGATGAAGGGTGACATGACCATGGCCCCCGACCTTCGCTCCTTTCGGCGCGATCTAAAAACGTATCTATTTGAGCAGTCTGACCTGGTCTGATGGGTTAGGGTTGGGGTTTTAAATACATCTTAATTATTGTTTTAACCTTGAGCATTTATTTAATCGCTTTTAACTTTTGTATCCTGTTTTTGTATTTATTGCCCTGTACACTGCCCTGAGTCCTTCGGGAGAAGGGCGGTATAAAAATATAATTAATAATAATAATAATGATAGGGTTAGGGTGAGGGATGACATGATAGCAGTGTTCCAATATCTCAGGGGCTGCCACAAGAAAGAGGGAGTCTAACTATTCTCCAAAGCACCTGAAGGCAGGAGAAGAAGCAATGGATGGAAACTAATCAAGGAGAGAAGCAACCTAGAACTAAGGAGAAACTTCCTGACAGTTAGAACAATTAACCAGTGGAACAACCTGCCACCAGAAGCAGTGAATGCTCCAACACTGGAAGAGACTGGACAGCCATTTGTCTGAAATGGTATAGGGTTTCCTGCCTGAGCAGGGGGTTGGACTAGATGACCTCTAAGATCCCTTCCTCCTCCTTCTCCTCCTCCTCCTCCTCCTCCTCCTCCTCCTCCTCCTCCTCCTCCTCCTCAATATTCCCCGATAAAGGTGAAAGCATGGAAGGACTGCTTAGTTCATTGTGGTGTCTGGCTATGACACATCATCTGGCTCCCATTTGATGCTCTTCACATGCATTGGGATTGTGACTTACAGAATCCTCTGCCAGTGTGGCCAGTAAGCATTGGCAAAGGTGATGAACAATCAGCCTTTCTTCCCAATGCACAACGTCAGTTTCCATCACCTTTCAAAGATGGTTTTATAGCAACTCCAGAGTTTTAAGTATATTTTGCTCACCGATCCAAAATATAAAGCATTTGTCCCCTTTCCTATTATGGAACATCGGAAGTGAGCATTTTGGGGCCTCTGTGTAGTGGTCATCTACTATGAGCATCTCTGCTTAACAAGCACAAAACTAATTGTGGAGGGGGTAGGACCAGTAGCACAAGCTTTAGGTTCTTAGCCAAACATTTATGTGCTGTGGGATTCAGAGACCAGTCATCACAGGGTGTCCCAAAATATCTGGCTGCCTATGCAGAGTTTATTCTATTTATACAGTTTTAACAAGCAAGAAAGAGAGCACAGCAAAAGCATTGTTTATTGGTGTACTCCCTTGTCAGTCTTTAAGAACATCCCAGCCAGGGTAGAGTCTCACATATCTTGATGGTTCCTGGCAGTCCTTGGCGGTGGTAATTGGAGTGAGCTCATAGACATGTGGTAAACAAGATACTGAGGCAAGCAGTTTTCTGCACATGGTCCCTTCATATCCTTGACCTCCACCTCTACATCTCACTCTTCTTTTTTGTTAGCCAAGGTTTTGTAAAAAGGGTTAATGAAAGGTTCATAATCAGAAGAGGAATATCCTTGCAATTGCTTATACAAGGCATATACCTGACCCTGAGGCAGTGTGGGAGGGGGTTTAGGGCAAAAAGCTGTGATACATATGTTGCAAAAGGAAGGAAGACCCTGAACAAAACAGCACCCACCAATTAAAATAGCACAAATAATAACTACATAGCGTAGGACATTTCCCAATAAACCTGTGGGTAGCCAAGCCCAAAGGCTTTTCCATCAAGATCCTAAAGTATCAATTTTCAAATCAGCCAAGGTAGAGTCTCACATATCTTGATGGTTCCTGGCAGTCCTAGGCGGTGGTAATTGGAGTGAGCTCATAGACATGCAGTAAACAAGATACTGAGGCAGGCAGTTTTCTGCACATGGTCCCTTCATATCCTTGACCTCCATCTCTACAATGTGCCCTAAATTAAAATGCTTATTTGTTATATTGTTAAAATAAACTCATTCATTTTAAGCATCATTGGTGTACTCTTGATCTGTTCATCTAGCATTATTTTAATTTCACTTTCAGTTATAGTTTTCTGATTTTCTTGGGTCAGTTCCATGCAATTTTTGTGTGTGCATAAAGTCTCTTCCTTAAAAATGTTATCCTCCTAGCAATCAGATTCATCATTTGTTTCTCATAAGACAGAAAAGCAAGTGATACAATAAAGATTTTAAAGTTGTTGTTTAAAACCAGTCTGATTAGATGTGTACTGCTCTCTGTACAGTATAAAATAGGGTGTTTTTTTTCTCTGTCTTCTTTCTGTCTGTAGAAATATCCACCTTACATTCCATCAAATATCCCTTTTCTGGGACATGCAATTGCATTTGGAAGAAATCCTATCCAATTTTTAGAAGATGCCTATGAAAAGGTGAGCCTAATTCTTTTGCACTGCTAACATGATAGTTCTGTAATAATACAGCTATACCAAATATTTAAACAGTAATATTTGTTTTGGATAACTGAAAGAATTAATGAGCCCATATAACTGAATAAGGACAAACATAATTGCATATCCAATAAATCTAAGAGTGAAACATAGAAGCAGAGTATTATATTTAATCTTTTCCCCATGTCATCTCCTTCCCCAGTGTCACGTTATTAGTGTTTCCAAGATTCCATTTAGGGGATGCATGTGAAATCTTACAAAAACTTACTCCTAGGTCTGTGCAAAACAAAGTGATAAAACAATATGGAGGTAACATTATTTGCTTTGCTGAAGTGAGAAGGTGGCAATTTGCCTCAATGCAAAGGTCAGGTGGCTTTGAACTACTTCAAGCCAATGCTACAGAAGGAAGCTACACCTAGGATTTTCCTCCAGTATTAGGTGAAAGTACTTCTGGACTGAGGACGCTTGCCATACAAGCCAGCAGTCCTCATCATAGAGGAAGATCCAGGATGGGCAACTCCGCCCTGTATTCTGAACCCATCCAATGTTGGAGATGTTGCTTCCTTTGCAATATTGACAGGAGCCTTTGGTGATGACTGGCATATACCATTTCCCTTTTGTAGCTGCTGCAGGTTGTCTTCCATTGGCATGCACTGCGGATAATGGTTACCCAGTCTACAGGCTCACTGTCTCTGGTACATGCTGCAGGATATCCTGAAACATGTCCCAAAGTCACCTGGCTTGGAAAATCTTAGGTGCTCAATATGGGATTCCAGATTGAGCAAGCTTCACTTGAAGGCCTTCTTAGCCACTTTCTCCAATGCTCACTGAAGAAGGTTCCTCTATATTACAGGATATAAATCAGTGTTTTTGTGAGATATGGTGCCCATGAAAGGGGAATTGTTGTGATGGATAGCATGAAGGGCATAGGACATTACCGAAAGAGAGGGGAAACAAGAAGTAAAGATATAGTCTAACAAGAATTTATATTTTGGGTACAAGCAAATAAAGAACTGAACTCTGAATTGTTCTTTGTTGCTCTTGGATTTAGCCTGACCAATTTCCAAAGTTGGCAACTTTCAGAATGTGAACACTCAGAATTTCCCAACCAGCAAGGAAGGTGAAGTCCACATATCTTAAAGTTAGTGAGTTTGAAAAACACTGATCTAAACTATAATTTAAGTAAAATAAGAATATGTGAAATTAGTATTTTATTGACAAGATGAAAAAGAATGAAGTAGGCACCAAATAACCTACAGGTAGACATTTTAATTAGAGCAAGGAGCATTTCGATACTTAGCTTGGTTACTTGTCATATTGGAGGAACCCTTCCAGTTACTTATGCACGATTAATTAATTGAGGAGGTAGTGTTGAGCATCACTATTTAATCATGTTTTTTGTCACATGTATTTTATGTATTTATCTTGTCACTCTCATGCATTTATGCTAAAAATGCCATTGCTATACACTTCTGTTTTTCTTTGTTTTTGTTATTTTCTAACTACTCAATTTTCCCCTTGCAGTATGGCCCTGTATTTAGCTTCACTATGATGGGAAAGACCTTCACCTATCTCCTGGGCAGTGATGCAGCTGCTCTATTGTTCAATAGTAAAAACGAAGAGTTGAACGCAGAAGAAGTGTATTCACGGCTAACTACTCCTATTTTTGGCAAGGGAGTAGCTTATGATGTACCCAATGCAGTATGTATATTACATGAATTATTAGTTTAGTTAGATTTCAGTACTGAATCATATAAATAGAATGTTAAAACTGATGTAACAGATTAGGTTTAATGATAAAAGAATGTTTCTCTTAAAGATCCCTGATTATAAAAGTGTACTGTTGACAAAGAGCTCCATTTGGAAAAAAGTTAGTAACTAGGCTGGATTTGTGATGAGAGTGCAACTTTCATCTTCTGACTGCCTGTTCAAGGGCATAGCTTATACCTACAATTAAATTAATGGGATATTTGGATGATTTTGAGGGATGAGTGGAAGAGATGCAATTTAGGATTCAATCAAATGAGATGGAGGAGCCCAAAGCAGCTTAATAGTCAGAAAAAGAAACTTGGAAAGGACCTGTCTAATTGATCAGGCAGTTAAAAAATAGTGGGAGGAATTTTGTATCTTCAAACTTGTGAGATTCTGATAATGTGGCCTTACAATAAAGTAGAGTGAATTTATTGAATCATGTTTCCAGTTTGATTTACCTGGGAAGGGTGACAAATGTTTGTTATTAGCCAGAGCAGTAGATCAAGAAAATTTGGCCTTGGAAAAAGGTAAAGAGCATTAATTTGATTGATCTTTCTTTGTTTTGGGGCTTTGCAATACAGAACAAATGCTAGCTTGTTATTCTGGGAATTTAGATTCCAGTGTCCTGGAAGACACCATTTGAGGAAGGCTGGTATAAGCAAAATATTTTGTTTTGAAATTATTATTTTTTATTTTTAAAGGTATTTTTGGAACAGAAGAAGATGCTAAAAACTGGTCTGAACATAAGTCAATTTAAAAATCATATACCAATAATTGAGAAAGAGACTATAGAATACTTTAAAAGGTGGGGAGATGAAGGAAAAAGAAGTAAGTATACAATTTGAAAAGTTTTACATTTGGACTATAAGATTTACTGTATTCAATCCAAGGAAGGCAGATGTGCTATCTTATGTAGGAAATGTATGCCAAGCCAAAAAAACCACCTCTGTCATAATTTTAATAATTATACCAATTCCAAACCCCAGGAAATTCTGGTAGTTGTTTTCTTGCTGCATTATGTGTGGGAGATGGTACTAGCTGTCTTGCAGAAACTTGATAAAATTCAGTTGAGATCATGTGACTAGCAGATGAAACTCATCTGTATAAATTTGACAAATAAATAAATATATAATCTGCTTTTTTGATGGCTGTTCATGGCTTATACTAGGGCTGGTCCTAAATGCTGTTGAGCTTCTGCACTATTGTGTGATTGAGTGTAGAGGTTTTGGATTGGCCTTCTATTAGATAGAATGCAGACTTTGGCTAAAGGAGTTTGCCTGTGATGTTTTCGATTTCAGTGTACGTAATTTACTGATCTTATCAGAACTAAGTTGCAAGCTTCAGTGGTAATAATAATAATAATAATAATAATAATAATAATAATAATAATAATAATAATAATAATAATAATAATAAGAAGTTGGAAGGGACCTTGGAGGTCATCTAGTCCAACCCCCATTTCAGAAAAATGGCTGTCCAGTCTCTTCTTAAAAACTTCCAGTGTTGGAGCATTCACCACTTCTGGAGGCAGGTTGTTCCACTGGTTAATTGTTCTAACTGTCAGGAAGTTTCTCCTTAGTTCTAGGTTTTTTGGGGTGTGTGTGATGGCTATTCTTTGACAATGAGGTATGGACAAGGAAAAAAAATCAACTTATCCTTTCTCTCCGCCTCCTCTGCCCTGCTCCAAAACATCTTTTTTCTTTCTTTCTTTCTCAAAATACCTACCAAGGAATCATCATAAACATTTAGAATGATCTTTTTATGTTCCTCTTAATTTTTCTAATTTTAAAAGTGGGCTGGAAATGCTATTTTTAAAAAATCCTTGTTAAATTTCACAGATTTATTTGAAGCGTTTTCAGAACTAATCATTTTGACTGCAAGCCACTGTTTACATGGGAAGGAAATAAGAAGCATTCTCAATGAGGAGGTAGCACAGCTCTATGCTGATTTGGACGGGGGATTTACTCATGCTGCATGGCTCTTACCAGGGTGGCTGCCTTTGCCCAGCTTCAGGTATTTAACAGCTTGATCAGCCAAGAATAGTATTAATGAAATGTAATGGTATGTGGGAATGACCTTGAAGACAGGATGAAGAGCTGTAGCTTATTCAGTGGTCTGATAAATGAAATTTGAGATGAAAGGAGGAGAGATGAGAAAAATGTCTCAGAAGAGAGCCTCCCAAGAAATTGAAAGAGTAAAAGTGAGGAATGGGAAGAGTATTTTCATACTTGCAATAAGTCTGTTAATGCTGCAATAAAAATAAGAGCTAGTAATCCTGGTTACTAGTTTGTGATGAGATTGTCTTGTAAGGCTAACACTTATTCATTAATCATTAACAAGTTACGGGTTTTCTGTAGATAACAGAAAAGAGATAATCTCACTTTATGCCCAGCATTGTCCATTGAATTTCACCACAGAATCCAATCTTCCCTAGCTGAATTGCAAGTTGCTTTCAGTTTTGCCCCATCAAATGCTAGAAACCTATTTTTCAAGTACCATGTATACTCACAGATAAGCCCATCTGTGGATAAACTAATCCTTGAAATTTTCAAATATTTTATTTTTCACAATTGGCTTACGTGTAGGTGACACTTTTTCATGGCAAAAAAGTATTATTGCATATACTTATGCGTAAGCCAATCCAAATTTGGGAGTGTATTTTAGAATCTAAAATTGTCAGTTTATACAGTAACCCTATAAATGAAAAAGTCTTCAAAACACTCATTCAGGATTAAAAGCTAATTGTAGGGATTTGTGTTTCTTTTCTGTTAGGTATAACTATTTTCCACCATCATACATTGTGGTTAGTATACTCAAGAGTGGCCTGTTAACCAGCATCTGAAACTGGATAGTATTGTGATTATACCAGCCCTACCATCTGTAAACTGGAATAATAGAATATAAGGGTTGGAAAGGATCTTGGAGATAATCTAGAGCAGGGAGGTTTTTCTGTGGACCGGAGGGGGCGTGGTTTCATGTACTGCCTGCATCCTGTGAATGAGGCTGTCAGAATCCATTTATATCACATTCATAAATGTATGTTTAAAACATTATCCCCTCCCTATGGATTC
Organism: Vipera ursinii; assembly: GCF_947247035.1. Classification (NCBI taxonomy): domain Eukaryota; kingdom Metazoa; phylum Chordata; class Lepidosauria; order Squamata; family Viperidae; genus Vipera; species Vipera ursinii. The sequence continues at coordinate 107,841,612 of NC_139517.1, read as the reverse complement.
TGCCATCTCCCGAGGAAGGAGGAGCATATGTGGATTCAGCCTGCCTTAGGTTATTTCAGAGGCCAAGGGAACCTTTTGAACTGGGGGGAACAAAAGGGAGGGTTAGAGAAGAAGGTATCTGGCTTGTGTCTTCTTTTAATTCTGGAGAGGAAGAAGGCAATAACCATAAAGATTTGAAGTTCCTTTTTCCCCCCACGAAAGGGATGACACAAAGTAGAAGGATGTGGGCTGACCAAATGGGGTTGAGGGAAGGGGGGTTGAACTGGGTACCCTTTATAAAATTTCAATTTGTAAAACAATACTAAGTCCTGTCTTGTATTCCCACAACCAAGCATGTCCTAGTAAAGATTCCTTTTGGACTAGAACTGACTCAAAGAGTTTTTGTTTTCCCAAGACGTGGATTGGGGTGGGTCCTGACAGAGGCTTCGCTTGTTTGCGTGGCCAGTTTCTGCCATGCTGCGGCCCAGTGTCAATCCACGGACTGGAATTGGGGACCCCTGATCTAGAACAAACATTAAATGCAATTGAGTAATAGGAAGACCAGCTAAAATGTATAGAAACCTTCAGAAAAAGCAATTTGATAAGAGGTTGTTTTTTTAAAAATAATCCCTTTCCCCCCCATATATAATTCAAGGGTGCAAACATTTTAACATTCCTTCTTCCTCTTATTTTCTGTGACATGGGTTGAACTTAGAATGACTGCCTAGCCAGTTTTGATGCCTAAAGCAGGACTAGAACTCAGTGTCCTGATTTCTAGGCCAGCACCTTAACCAAAAACTGATTCTCAAAAATCTGTTTGGTTTTATTCAGCCTGCTTATGTTTATTGTAAGTTACAGAGTGCAGGCAATGACTTCAAATGCCAAATGAAGTGTACTGGGTCAGTTCTTTAAATGCAAAAGAAAAACAATTCTGAACCAAGTTGGGAATTGCAGACTGGACAATGGATTGCTTTCAGTAAGTTGTCAGGTTTTGGCAATGCACTATGATAGCTCTTTTTAAAATTGGACATATCTTTTGTGTAGGGCTAAAAAATAATTTAAGGGGCAATTAAACATTCAAAAAAATCTGCAAAATCCAAGTCTTTCATTTTTACAACTTGTTTTTAATTTTAGATGCAGAGATAGAGCCCATCGTAAACTAAAATCTATTTTTTATGAAGTAATTCAGAAACGAAGACAGTCTTCTACGAGAGAAGATGACATGCTGCAAACACTACTGGATGTTACCTACAAGTATGTGAAATTGTTATAGCACCTGGATAAGGATTACCATAATCCTAATGGGAATAAAAACAGAACTGTGTGAAAATTTGTGCAAAAGTTCAGAAGTCAGGATAAGATTCAGAACTTTAATCTATAAAATGCATAACAATTTTGAAATGTAGTTTGTTGTGCAAGAGAAGAAAGCAGCATTGAATTGAAAACAGAAAAGTTAATCTCTAATACATTTAATTTTCAGTGAGAAAACTTATGTGGTGGGGAATCACAGATACCATAAGAAATTTGTGGGGACTTAGCTTAGGGTACAGTGCTTTATTGAAGAAACCATGGTTAAATCAGATTTAGTCTCTGGGCTCCACACATATTAAACTGTGACCACATGTCCCATCAAGTGTAGACAATGCATAATAATTCAGATTTTAAACCTATACTGCTATCATCTCTCATCGCTAGCTTATTGTCTAAATCTGATGGAAGTTTATTTTAATTCCATTTATATTTTTTATAAGTTGAATTTAGAGAACCACACGTGGCCCACCCCTGCCGTAAAGTATTTATCTTCTAAATTCAGGAGTTATTTGTTGCTAGGAGCCAAATTTCTATAAAAGGCAAACTTTGATCCATGCTGAAAATTTTTTAAGATTTTCTGTATAGGCATAGTAGTATTTAGAAGCTTTATTGTAAAATATTTAAATAAATCAATGTTTAGAAAGACTTGTTAAGACATTTAGGAAGAAGACTGTTATGTCTTATTACTCTTAGACTTGTATTTTAAATTTGTAAGCTCTTTAAGTTGAATTCAGTATAGAAATGGCAAGACTTAAATACTTTAGTAATACTGACGTCTATGCTAAAATTCTATATTGTAAAATATTGTGGATTTTTGTCAAGCGGATTGACAAAAAAATTGGGGATTGTCCTTCTCATTCTGGTATGCTATCTGTATCTTAAAATTCAGAGACGGACGACTGCTAACAGATGATGAAATTGCTGGGATGCTTATTGGATTGCTCTTAGCAGGCCAGCATACATCTTCAACCACTAGCACTTGGCTTGGCTTCTTTTTGGCTAGAGACAAATCAATACAGCAACAGTGTTATGAGGAACAAAAAACTGTGTGTGGAGAAGATTTACCTCCCTTGACCTATGATCAGGTTTGTAGGCCTGTTTCTCCTTTTTAACTTACCAATATAGCCTTTAAATCTATATGTGCCATGAGAGCAAATTTGCATTAATGAGATAATTTACTATTCTAAACCTGCAAAGTTTTTTGCATATGGATATTAAAAGAAAAATGTATTTAACAAAAAATTTCTGTATGTCACAGTTTCTGAAAGTAATTTTGCTTTGCAGGTGATCATTTATACTTTCAGCCTAAAAATGGGTGTTCAATGCATTCAATGCATTCTTTCTTCTTTCTTTCTTTCTTTCTTTCTTTCTTTCTTTCTTTCTTTCTTTCTTTCTTTCTTTCTTTCTTTTCTTCTTTTCTTTTCTTTTCTTTTCTTTCTTTCATCTGTAGATTTGCAGTAAATATGTGCAAAGTATGTTGTTGTTGTTAGTTGTGAAGTCATGTCCGACCCATCGTGACCCTATGGACCTCCAGGCCTTCCTGTCCTCTACCATCTTCTGGAGTCCATTTAGGCTCACGCCTACTGCTTCAGTGACTCCATCCAGCCACCTCATTCTCTGTCGTCCCATTCTTCTCTTGCCGTCAACCGTTCCCAGCATTAGGCTCTTCTCCACTGAGTCCTTCCTTCTCATTAGGTAGCCAAAGTATTTGAGTTTCAACTTCAGGATCTGGCTTTCTAAAGAGCAGTCAGGGTTGATCTCCTCTAGGACTAACTGGTTTGATCGCCTTGCAGTCCAAGGGACTCGCAGGAGTCTTCTCCAGCACCATAGTTCAAAGGCTTGAATTCTTTGGCACTCAGCCTTTCTTATGGTCCAACAGCCATACATTGCAACTGGGAAGACCATAGCCTTGACTATACGCATTTTTGTTGGCAGGGTGATGTCTCTGCTTTTTAGTTTTCTGTCTAGATTTGCCATGGCTTTCGTCCCCATGAGCAAGCGTCTTTTAATTTCTTGGCTATAGTCCCCATCTGCGGTGATCTTGGAGCCCAGTTAAATAAAATCTGTCACTACTTCCATTTCTCCCCTATCTATTTGCCAGAAATTGAGAGGGCTGGATGCCATGATCTTGGTTTTCTTATTGTTAAGTTTCAAGCCAACCTTTACACTCTCCTTCTACACTCACAACAAGACGCTCTTTAGTTCCTCCTTACTTCCTGCCATTAGAGTGGTATCATCTGCATATCTTAGGTTGTTGATATTTCTTCCGGCAATCTTAATTCCAACTTGATTCATCTAGTCTTACCTTTCTCATGATGTTCTCTGCATATAAGTTAAACAGGCAGGGCAACAATATACAGCCTTGCCGGACTCCTTTCCCAATTTTGAACCAATCAGTGGTTCCGTGTCCAGTTCTCACTCTTGCTTCTTGACCCGCATATAGGTTTTTCAAGAGACAAATAAGATGGTCTGGTACTCCCATCTCTTTAAGAGTGTATGTTGGAAATTTGACCTCTAGTTCCTCTGCCTCTTGAAAATCCTCCCTGTACTTCTGGTAGTTCTCGATCCACGTACTGCTGGAGTCTAGCTTGTAGGATTTTAAGCATAACTTTACTAGCAGGTGAAATGAGTGCAATAGTTTGAACATTCTTTGGCACTGCCTTTCTTTGGAATTAGAATGTAAACTGATTTTTTCCAATCCTGTGGCCACTGTTGAGTTTTCCAAATTTGCTGGCAAATTGAGTGTAGCACTTTTACTGCATCGTCTTTTAAGATTTTGAATAGCTCAGCTGGAATACTGTCACCTCCATTAGCTTTGTTGTTGCTCAGCTTTCTTAAGGCCCACTTCACTTCACATTCTAGGATGTCTGGCTCTAGGTCAGTGACCACCTCATCGTGATTATCAGGGACGTCAAGCTCCTTCTAGTATTGTTCTTCTGTGTAATTTTTCCACCTCTTCTTAATCTTTTCTGCTTCTGTTAGGTCCCTGCCATTTTGGTCCTTTATCGTGCCCATTTTTGCATGAAACGTTCCCTTCATCTCTCCGATTTTCTTGAAGAGATCTATGATCCTCCCTATTCAATTGTTTTCTTCTATTTCTTTGCACTGTTCATTTAAAAAGGCATTCTTATCTCTTCTAGCTATTCTCTGGAATTCTGCATTCAATTGGGTGTATCTTTCTTTTTGTTTCTTTTGCCTTTCGCTTCCCTCCTTTCCTCAGCTATTTGCAAAACTTCCTCAGACAGTCATTTTGCTTTCTTGCATTTCTTTTTCTTTGGGATGGTTTTAGTTGCTACCTTTTGTACAATGTTGCGAACCTTCGTCCATAGTTCTTCAGGCACTCTGTCTATCAGATCTAATTCCTTAAATCTATTTGTCACCTCTACTGTATATTCGTCAGGGATATGATTTAGTTCATACCTGAGTGGCCTAGTGCTTTCCCCTACTTTCTTCAGTTTAAGCCTAAATTTTGCAACGAGAAGCTCATGGTCTGTGCCACAGTCAGCTCCTGGTCTTGTTTTTACTGACTGTATAGAACTTCTCCATCTTTGGCTGCAGAGCACATATTCAATCTGATTTCTGTGTTCCGTCTGGTGATGTCCATGTGTAGAGCTGTCTCTTAGGTTGTTGGAAAAGAGTGTTTGCTATGACCATTGTATTCTCTTGACAAAATTCTATCAGCCTGTGCCCTGCTTCATTTTGTACTCCAAGGCCAAACTTGCCTGTTATTCTGGTTATCTTTTGGCTTCCTACTTTAGCATTCCAATCCCCCATGATGATAAGGACATCATTTTTTGGTGTTAGTTCTATAAGGTGTTGTAGGGCTTCATAGAACCGGTCAATTTCATCCTCTTCAGTACTGGTGGTTGGGGCATAGACTTGGACTACTGTGATATTGAATGGTTTGCCTTGGATTCGAACTGAGATCATTCTGTCATTTTGGGGATTGTATCCCAGTATTGCTTTTCCTACTCTTTTATTGACTATGAAGGCTACTCCATTTCTTCTGAGGGATTCTTGACCACAGTAGTATACCTGATGGTCATCTGAATTAAATTCACCCATTCCTGTCCATTTAGTTCGCTGATTCCTAAGATGTCGATGTTCAGTCTTGTCATCTCTTGTTTGACCACGTCCAGCTTTCCTTGATTCAAGGATCTTACATTCCAGGTTCCTATGGAGAAAAAATCTTTACAGCTTCGGACTTTCTTTTCACTACCAGATACATCCACAGCTGAGCGTCCTTTCGGCTTTGGCCCAGTCGCTTCATTCTTTCTGGCACTACTAGTACTAGCCCTCTGCTCTTCCCCAGTAGCATATTGGACGCCTTCCGACCTGAGGGGCTCATCTTCCAGCGTCATATCTTTTTTCCTTTTGGTACTGTCCATGGGGTTTTCATGGCAAAGATACTGGAATGGGTTGCCACTTCCTTCTCCAGTGGATCACGTTTTGTCAGAACTCTCTGCTATGACTTGTCCATCTTGGGTGGCCCTGCATGGCATAGCTCATAGGTTCATTGAATTACCCAAGCCCCTTCGCCACAACAAGGCAGTAATCCATGAAGGGGATGTGCAAAGTATGTGTATCTAGTTTTGTATATTACTATCAATACTAACAACCTATTTCTCTTTGTTTGCTTGTGAGTAAATTCTTCTAAATGCAGTTTTATTTCATTTGTATGTATTACCTTCATACTTATATCAAAGCTGTTTGGCTCAATAAATATATTTGCAATATCAACTACAAGTACATGAAATTATAGCCTATAATTATATACATTTAAAAACGTTTCCTGAATATAAAAAAATGTAAATAAACTTTTTTTTAGCTCAAGGATTTGAATTTATTGGATCGTTGCTTGAAAGAAACATTAAGGCTTAGACCACCTTTAATGACCCTTATGAGGTTGGCCAAAACTCCCCAAGTAAGTAAGTTTTGTTGCTCAACTAGGTAACATTATCAATGCAAAAGTATGAGGTTTATATATACCGTAATAGTTTGCCCTTCTAGTATTGGTGGGTGTGCATTTCTCATTGGTAGTTCCTTAATAAGGCTGTTGTTTTTCTATTTATTTGTTTGTCAGGTCTTAATCCTGCTTATCTTGAGTATTGATAACTAGAGGATGAATTGTTTTTTGTTTGTTTCCTTAGCTTTTTATTCTCTTTTTGGAATGGTGTATGAATGTAGTCTATGTGTCTATTGATAGTTGGTGTGTCTGAATCACAACTCCTAATATATCTCCTTAATAATTTAGGCATCAATAAACTTTACTTTTATATTGTCTTTTGTGTTTAGACTATTGCTGGTTATACAATTCTACCTGGTCATCAAGTTTGTGTATCTCCTACTATTAATCACATAATTAAAGATTGTTGGGTAGAAAATGTAAAGTTCAAACCAGACCGGTACCTTCAAGATAATCCTGCAGCTGCAGAAAAGTTTGCATTTGTGCCGTTTGGTGCTGGTAAGTTTATTTACTACATCTCTATATGTCCAATTTTCCAATTTTATCACTATGAATGGTTGCTAGCAGTGTATCCTTGGAGCTGTCTACAATTAGGTACTATTATTCCCCCACCCCACCCCAAAAAGAGCAAAACAACCCATGATTTGAACTACTCATAAACTGGAGCTGTTGCGCGGAACATTTATTGTTAGGGGGGAAAAATTACCATGTCCAAAGTATAGTCATTAGTACTAATGTGTCAAGTATTTGAATTTTCTTTACAAATTCAAACAGTGCTATTAAAAAAGTTGAACTCAGTGATGTAAATGCTTCCAGTGATCAGCTTAGTTAAACAGAGAGTATGAAGGAGGAGAGGCGGCTTTCCTGTCTAAATAATCTATCTGGCCGTGCAACAACCAAAACCAATTCTGGAGATTTCCCTCATTCCCAATAAGCCTGTGTTTCGTTGCACCCACATACATGGACACATACTTATTCACACTCACTGGCCTAAAGCTACTCCCAAAAAGTTCAGGGTGAGAAAAAAAATCAAGATTAAATTGAACTAGATGCCTATTGAGTAAGTTGTTTTATTTATAAAATTGATTCCTGCATATTCCCTCCAGTAACAAAGCAAAAAAAAAAAAGAGCATCTGGAGAAGGCTATGCCTGGAATGGAAGAACATTAGATAGGGATGCAATATTTATTTATTTATTTATTTTAATTCCATTTATATCCCGCCCTTCTCCGAAGACTCAGGGCGACTTACAAGCTTAGCAGTAGCCTTCATTCTATATGCCTGCTTATTGAGAAAGCAATAACTGGAAAGGAAAAGAGGAACTCCTTTCTGGGATTACAAAAAGGATTAATATTCATTCTGTATAGGAGGTTGTTTTTTTAACCTTATTGTAACATCAAAATGCATATACAAGTAGTCCTCGACTCACAACAGCTCATTTAGTGACTGTTTGAAGTTACAATGTCACTGAAAGTGTTTTTCACGGTCAGGACTATTGCAGCATCCCCTCATAAGATCAAAATTCAGATGCTTGGCAACTCACTCATATTTATGATGGTCGCAGTGTCCCAGAATCATGTGATCATCTTTTGCCACTTAACAACTGTGGCAAGAAAGGTTGTAAAAGGTGGCAAAACTAACATAGCAAATGTCCTGCTTAGCAACCAAAATTTTGGACTCAGTTGTGTTCATAAATCGAGGACTACCTGTACAGAAGATGAGTGTATGCTCTCCAGCCATGAATTTCACATAATTTTTCTAGAATCTTTTTGAGGGCAAAAGCTGCACCTTCTTTTTGGTACATTGCTCCTTCAAAGATCATTCATGGGAGTGGATGTGAGAGTGTGTGAATAATTTTGTTTGTATTTTATTTATAAATAATTAAAATTCTATGTTTTTAAAGTAGGTTAAGTGGAAATAATTTTTAAAAATGGAAACTTAATGTGCTTTTTTCTTTTTAGGTCGTCATCGCTGCATTGGAGAGAACTTTGCATATATTCAGATTAAGACAATTTGGTCAACTCTTCTACGTTTATATGAATTTGACTTAGTGAATGGATACTTTCCTGCCATAAATTACACAACTATGATCCACACACCTATTAACCCATTAATTATATATAAAAGGAGATCACCAAATGAGACACATACATTGTAGAGCTCTTCTAGCACAACTAAAGAAATTGATAGTTTTTTGGGCAGAGAAATTGAATTTTTGTGTTAAAGTTTGCCCTTTATTTCATGTTTCAATAACTTGAATGTATTTTAGTTAATTTTTCTTTTTTAGTGAAAGCTTTTACTAAACTTAATTTGGAAGGCTCATAGATAACAAATGGATGAAAAGAGATGTTCAGGAACGTAAGATGGCATAATTTAAACATGGAAAAAACCCCATAATGCTATCCATGAATATTTAGAATTTCAGGTTACTATAACTTTGTAGATATTGGCATAATACATTTCTGTATGATTAACAAGACTCCTTGCAAAGCTCGCTATTAACATGCTTATCAGAAGTGACATTATTTCTTCTAAAATGAAATTTGGAATAGTTTTTTAAAAAGCAATTTAAAATCATTGGGGAAAATCAAATCTTCCTTTTATCTTAATGTTTGTGACTACTAATGCCTAATAAGTTAATATAAAGCAAGGTCTCTTCCAAGTACCATCTGAAATGTTTGCTATTACAATATGGCAACTCTCTTAAGAGGGATATTGCAATAAAACCTGCAGGATTTTAAAAATAATTTGTTAAAGTGATGAGGTATTTGTAGCTCTTTTAGAGAAACTAGGAACATTCAGTCATTGTGGGGTGATTAGGAATATTAATTTGTTAATTTGTTAGAGATATTAGTAGTTCTGCAGAAACTTGAAATGTTTAATCATTGTTATGTAACTAGGAATGTGGAAGTGGAAAAATGTTGTCATTTAACTATTTGACCTTCAGTAATGCTTTTAATTAAAGAGAATGAAAACTGACCAGTACTGTATAACATGTCATATATCATCATTTATTGTAAACAGGTGGATTTTTAGTATTTCAGTCCGATTCATCCCCTTTTTGTTATTTTAATGGAATATATATTCTATATTAGAATAGATAGAATTAGAATTAGAGTATGTATGTGCGTGTGTGTGTGAATATATCAGCATATTCATATGAAGACACAACAGTTCTTTATCCATTTAAATGCTATCATCTTTATGGCAACAAGCTTTTGTTAGCTTGGGTCTACTGTATTTATAGCCCCAAGAAACCTACCCTGAAGCTGAGTTATTGCTGTGAAGGACTGATCAATGTAGATGTCAATACAAATACCGGTAATTATTTTCAAGCTTTTAAAACTACATTTTTATTATTTAAAATCAGAACACAAAAGCCTATTTTAAAATAGTTTCAGACACATATTAAAATGATGAAATCATCTTTATTTCAGCACTTTGACAAAATAACCAGAAATTCCAAAAGTTCTACCTGTACAAAAATAGGTCTCTAGAAGTGATATTTCTCTCTGCGATGCACTAGCAAATAGAATAAAATTGTGAAAAGTCCTTCACTTAGACCTTGTTGGGGTAAAAGTTGTGCTCCTATGCATTCAATAATCTCAATACTTAAAAACGTTTCACCCTCTCACCCATTTGATAAATACACACTTTAATAATTTAAGTGTTTAAATTAGCATTCCACAAATATACATGAGATTTAATAATCAGGCTCAAACAACCATAAAGAGTGCCTATATACATAAGTTCTAATCTTTGTGTGGTATTAGCAAGGTGAGCTGCATACAATCATTTACTGTGTTCATGTTGGTCCCACAACGTACAAAAGCACAGCAGCCAAATAATTTGCAGAAGGCATTTCATTTGATGTTACTATCGGTGGCAAAAATATTTCAAAGATTATCTTCGGAGAGCAGAATGCAGCTGAGTTTGTGAAGCAGATGCTGTGGGGCAAAAAGACAAATATTCAGAATCTTGTATGATCAACATAACCAGCGAAAGCAGCAATACAGGATCACTATTTAGCCTAACATTTCTGTTGCTAAGTAAGACAGTTAAGTTTGCCCTATTTTATGACCTTTCTTGCCATAGTTATGAACTGAATCACTGCAGTTAAAGTAGTAACATGGTTATTAAGTGAATCTGGCTTCCCTATTGACTTTGCTTGCCAGAAGGTCTTAAAAGGTGATCACATGACTGGGATACTGCAACCATCATAACATGAATCAGTTGCCAAGATTCCAAATTTTGATCACATGACCATGCGGAAGCAGCAACGGTTGTAAATGTGAAAAATGAACAAGTCACTTTTTTCAGTGCCGTTGTAACCCTAAATAAACTGCTGTAAGTCAAGGACTACAGGTACTATAGTAGAACAACGTGAGTCATAGACCAGGAAACAGCAACTAAAAGAACAATGATATCTACCTGGCTGTACGTTGCCAAGTCGTCTCTGTAGGGACTCCAGACGATTAATATAATCTGTTAAAGCTCTATCAGGATCATAATTCTGCAGCTGAGAACATGCAAGGGAAACTGGGCTGAAATCAGTAGGGATGCCCTGAAACCTTAGATATAAAACAAAAACAGATAAAAATGTTAATGAAACAAGAGTGTTGTAAAATAACTGGAAGTTTACCAATACTGAAAATAACCCAATTTCCTAGATATTAGGAAAGTAAATATATTGTATACTGTAATGCTCTGAAGTCACATAATCTATCAATTTAAACCTACCAGGTATTTTTCCTGTCTATTAACTTTAAACAAACCCTTAGTTGGCATCACTGACATGCATATTTAAAAAGAGCTTTGCAATTAAAGATTCAATGAAGGAAATGGAGGCAGGTTACTTTAAAAAGTAGTCTACAATTATTTCAGTTGCACTTGATATACATATTATTTGAAGTTCTTCAATCTACTTGCTGAATAGCCACAGAGATTTTCAACTGATAAATATACTAACAAGGTAAAAGTTTTCCTGCCACTCGTGTCTAACTAAGGCATGGTGCTTACCTCTGTTTCTTGGCTGATGTAGCCAGTATTGTCCAAAGATAATTTTGGTGGTCATCTGGCCAGCATGGCGATACACCAAAGGGACATAGAATGTTGTTTCATTCCCACTGAAGTGGTACCTATTAATCTAGTTGAATTTGCATGCTTTTAAACTGCTAAGTGGGAAGGAACTGGGGCAAATCATGGGAACTTATCCCATTGTGTCCCTTCATGGATTACTGCCTTGTCATGGCGAAGGGGCTTGCGTAATTCAATGAAGCTATGAGCTATGCCGTGCAGGGCCACCCAAGACAGACAAGTCATAGCAGAGAGTTCTGACAAAACATAATCCACTGGAGAAGGAAATGGCAACCCACTCCAGTATCTTTGCCATGAAAACCCTATGGACAGTACCAAAAGGAAAAAAAGATATGACGCTGGAAGATGAGCCCCTCAGGTCGGAAGGCGTCCAATCTGCTACTGGGGAAGAGCAGAGGGCTAGTACTAGTAGCGCCAGAAAGAATGAAGTGACTGGGCCAAAGCCAAAAGGATGCTCAGCTGTGGATGTATCTAGTGGTGAAAGAAAAGTCCGATGCTATAAAGATTTTTTCTCCATAGGAACCTGGAATGTAAGATCCATGAATCAAGACAAGCTGGACATGGTCAAACAAGAGATGACAATGCTGAACATCGACATCTTAGGAATCAGCGAACTAAAATGGACAGGAATGGGTGAATTTAATTCAGATGAATTAGGTATACTACTGTGGACAAGAATCCCTCAAAAGAAATGGAGTAGCCTTCATAGTCAATAAGAGTAGGAAAAGCAATACTGGGATACAATCCCAAAAATGACAGAATGATCTCAGTTCGAATCCAAGGCAAACCATTCAATATCACAGTAGTCCAAGTCTATGCCCCAACCACCGGTGCTGAAGAGGATGAAATTGACCGGTTCTACGAAGTCCTACAACAACTTATAGAACTAACACCAAAAAATGATGTCGTTATCATGGGGGATTGGAATGCTAAAGTAGGAAGCCAAAAGATAACCAGAATAACAGGCAAGTTTGGCCTTGGAGTACAAAATAGATTTAAGGAATTAGATCTGATAGTGCCTAAAGAACTATGGATGGAGGTTCACAACATTGTACAAGAAGTAGCAACTAAAACCATCCCAAAGAAAAAGAAATGCAAGAAAGCAAAATGGCTGTCTGAGGAAGCTTTACAAATAGCTGAGGACAGGAGGGAAGCGAAAGGCAAGGGAGAAAAAGAAAAATACACCCAATTGAATGCAGAATTAAAGAGAAAAGCTAGAAGAGATAAGAATGTCTTCTTAAATGAACAGTGGTCATACGATGGTCATAGCAAACACTCTTTTCCAACAACCTAAGAGACGGCTCTACACATGGACATCACCAGACGGAACACAGAAATCAGATTGAATATGTGCTCTGCAGCCAAAGATGGAGAAGTTCTATACAGTCAGTAAAAACAAGACCAGGAGCTGACTGTGGCTCAGACCATGAGCTTCTCGTTGCAAAATTTAGGCTTAAAAAGAAGAAAGTAGGGGAAAGCACTAGGCCACTCAGGTATGAACTAAATCATATCCCTGACGAATATACAGTAGAGGTGACAAATAGATTTAAGGAATTAGATCTGATAGACAGAGTGCCTGAAGAACTATGGACGAAGGTTCGCAACACTGTACAAAAGGTAGCAACCAAAACCATCCCAAAGAAAAAGAAATGCAAGAAAGCAAAATGACTGTCTGAGGAAGTTTTGCAAATAGCTGAGGAAAGGAGGGAAGCGAAAGGCAAAAGAAACAAAAAGAAAGATACACCCAATTGAATGCAGAATTCCAGAGAATAGCTAGAAGAGATAAGAATGCCTTTTTAAATGAACAGTGCAAAGAAATAGAAGAAAACAATAGAATAGGGAGGATCAGAGATCTCTTCAAGAAAATCGGAGAGATGAAGGGAACGTTTCATGCAAAAATGGGCACGATAAAGGACCAAAATGGCAGGGACCTAACAGAAGCAGAAAAGATTAAGAAGAGGTGGAAAAATTGCACAGAAGAACAATACTAGAAGGAGCTTGACGTCCCTGATAATCCTTTTGCTGAGTTATATATTTCTATGAAGACTTCCCCAATCTTTTAATAAAGCAAAATAAGATAAAGTTGAAGAACTTTTTAGCATTCAAGAATTCTCCCACTATAAATTAATGGAATGGTAGAATATTTGGTGCAATCCAGCACAGGCCTGAGATGTATATGGTACGTAATGGTTTCATAATATACTTGGGGAAAAAGATGCACTTTTCAAGTTCAAGTTGCGACATTACTTCACAAAACAATAAAAACTACCACTGAATACTATGATGAGTTGCAAAGATTCACATCAAAACATTTCTAGCATTCAGTTTCCAGAGTCATCAAGTATGTGCATCTGGAGAGCTAATAAAATAATAATCATGATCAAACAATAATTGTTTTGTCAACAGCATTTCATATTCAGAAGGTGCATATATATGCTCTAGCAACCCAATCTTTGAAATGCAGGCAATATATCAATATAAATGCAGCATATATCAATATTTACCTATGCTGATAAGAAAAAGGAGATCTGAGAGATTCCAGCTCTGATCTGGATCTATAAGAAGCAGCTCTGTGTTCTCCACAGAGTTCCAGACTACCAGAAAATGAATCAGACCGTAACTCGTTACCTACACAAAATACAAAAATAAGCTTATTTTAGAACTCAGGCAGTTTTCTTTAACATTTGGCAGACTGAGTCATAAACTATACTGCCTTCATGTATGATGAAGCCATGAAAAGTTTAAGGACACCAGTAAAATATGTATTTGATTAAATAACCAACAACTGAAAGCAGAATTGAAGTGCAATATTTAGGCTTTTCTTTGGCTTAAGAGCCTATAAACAGTCTGAGAACTTTTCAAATTTTTTTTTGAGAAAGCTTTTGGCATAGTTACAAGAATGAGAGTACAAGATTTTGTTAAGTTATGCCTCCAATGATTACTACTGTTAGCCAAATGTGTTTTGAAATTTCTTTAGTATTCTGGAAAGAATAAACATAGATAATTTTTAAACCAAGTAGCAACAGATATCTTTTTTACAACCATACAATATAGAACAATAAATATAAAATTCAATTAAAATTAATTAAAACTGAGTCTTAAATGCTTGCTATTTCCTGGTGAAATTACTTCTGGGTAATACCATATGAAACAAGGAATATGTGGTTATATTTCACTCTTCTTGTTCAGAAGACATCTAAAACTGAACCTTACAAAAGATATCATGTTCTTATATACAGGTAGTCCTTGACATATGACCACAATTGAGCCCAAAGTTTCTGTTGCCAAGTGAGACATTTGTTAAGTGAATTTTGCCCCGTTTTATGAACTCTCTTGCCATAGCTGTTAAGTGAATCAATGTAGCTGTTAGCTTAGTAACATGGTTGTTAGGTGAATCTGACTTTCCATTGACTTTGCTTGATGGAAGGTCACAAAAGGTGATCACATGACACCGGGACACTGCAACTGTCATAAATACATGCTAGTTGCCAAGCATCTGAATTTTGATCACATGATCAGGGTGCTACTGCAATGGTCATAAGCATGAAAAACAGTCATGTCACTTTTTTCAATGCCATTCTAACTTCGAACAGTCACTAAACAAACTGTTGTAAGTTGAGGACTATCTGTACTGAAACTGAATGCCCACAGCCAAATGCTAATTGCCCAATGTATGCATTGTTTTAGATATTTAAGTATTTCTGTTAATTCTCTAATAATCCTTAGGAAGTAGCTATTAGATTGCGCCAAGTTAAGTTATACGTGGAACAAGGTAACAAATATTTCCACAAAATTCTTAAGAGAAGTAACACAAATTTATAAGGATCTACATTATTTAAACAGGAAGGAAGGGTGTTAACTTTTGACTTCATGATAGTTGGTGATCAGCTGTAGGCACCCCCTCTATAAAACATGTATGCAATACATAATATATAATATTTGTTGTTAAGTTCAGTTCTAGATCTGGTTTGTAAAAACTAGTAGCATGACTAGCAAATATTGTTGGGGGCAATTCAGCTGACTTTGTAATAATGCCGCTGGGGGGGGGGCAAAAGCCCTAATAATAAGCAGGCATATACATAGAATGAAGGCTACTGCTAAGCACATTGACTTGTGCTTTAAATTGTAAGCCGCCCTGAGTCTTCGGAGAAGGGCGGGATATAAATGGGATTAAAAAAAAATATTCACTGCCTCACATGTTGTTATTCTCATCATTTCACCAAAGTTGTTCAAAAAATTGTTGCAGGGCTTTATTTTTGTTTTTCTGTACAAGGCAATTAATAAATTGACCAAAGCTCAGTTTATAATGGAACTTATAATCATGGAGATGTAAAGGGTCATTTAAGTTATCAAAATCCAAAACCAGGTTCAATATAAAAATCTAAATTATAAGATCCCAGATTGATGGCTGCCACATCACCTCTCTTTAAATCTATTATTCTGTTTCTGGAATAAATTCCAACAGATCTCAACCATTTTCTTCGTAACACTGCTATTTTAATCTCCAAGCCTAAATATTCCTAGCTTTTTTGATCTCTCTTCAAAGAGATTAAAAAAATGCTTGTTTCAAAAGAAGAATATCATTTTATTCTCTTCTCTCAAAAAGTTATTACAATATAATTGGCACTACAGTCAATTATAATGTTATGTAATGAGATTCAACAGATGAAAACCAGTTACTTTAAAAAAAGTTTATACTATTGCATTCTATATATTGCGCACATACTTTTCACTGGATGACAAAATTTTTGGAAGAAGGAAGAAAGGCAGAAGGTAGACACATAATTCTCTATATTGTAAGGTCTGAGTTCAATTGAAATATTTACCTGTGTTCTGGCTATAACCATCTCTGTTGATGCCAATTAAATGATAACCAGTAACTCGTTTCCACCTTCGAACTAGGAACTTCATTCTGCATTTATAATAAAGGGAAATATGTTGTAATATTTAGGACATCTGATATGAAAAATTGAATCAATCCAAATAAATAACACTTTTCATGTCCATATATGAGAAATTATTGCTAGATAATCAATTTATTAATTTACTATCTCCCTACTTGCTTTCTAAATATTATCTATGTACTTTGGATAATAGTTCCCTAGATAGAAGGCTTAGTATTTACTTAAGTACCTTGTTTTCACCTTTTTATCACTTTATATATAGAACCAGCTTGATGAAGGGGTTTTAGCTTTTAATATTGTTTTAATTGTTGGGCTTAAGTAATTTAATCTATTTTAATTTATACTATTTTTATATTGTATTTTATGCTGCCCTGTAAACCACCCTGAGTCCTTCGGGAATAGAGTGGTATAAAAATTTAATTAAATAAAAAATTAAATAAAATAAATATATCATGTTTCTTATTAAAGAAAGAATTGAATCCTTTATGTCTTACCTTGAAATTGCAATCAACACTCTAACAGCTGAGCGAAAACGTGTAAAACTTTTTGAATGATGTGTAATGACCTCCAGTTGAGTGTAGGAAGGCTGCCCGCCCATTCTTGCAATAAGAGTTAAAGTGGCTTCTTCACACTCCTGAAACCCACCCAGTAAGAGCAGCAAATATTTCTTCTGATAAATGAGAGCCTTCCGGAAGCTCTCTGCTCTCAGGTATCTTCCATAAACTCTCTAGAATATAAATTAAATAAGTGAGAATTACACATTGTGAAGTGTTACATGCAATCATGCAGTGGAACAATTTGCCTCCAGAAGCTGTGAATGCTCCAACACTGGAAATCTTTAAGAAGAGATTAGAGAGTCATTTGTCTGAAATGGTATAGGGTTTCCTGCCTGAGCAGCGGGTTGGACTAGAAGACTTCCAAATTCCCTAACCTTATTATTGTTGTTGTTGTTGTTATTAAATAAAAACTTTCAGTCTTGTGAAAAAAGACTAGTTAAATTGCTATATTTATGGCATTCAGTCCACTTTATCATCTAATAAAGCAAACTGAGACTGACAATAATTTATGTTCTTAAACTACCATTCTTCTGAGTTGCTAGCTTTAGTAATACAGTATGGATAGATGAAGTTTCCAATTATAAGTGGGCAAACACTTCCTTCTGAAAATCAGCCAGTTATGGGAAGTTGATTTCTCCTTCAATTTCTCCTTCATATATTTGGGCAAGGGATTTAACTCTGGTCTCCCTGTTGTGGGCTACACAACATCTTTTATTGATGTAGTCATATCACCACGATGAACAAGATAAAGAACTTTCAGGCCATTTTATACTAGATTTTGAAAGGAATGAAAATGACAACGTTTCCCATTTTTAAAATCTTCAAAATCCCAGTTGAGTAAAAAAGATGTCACCAAAGCTCAAGCATTTTACTACCCAGATTGGGAGGTCGTATGAGAACTATTGGCACCTATATATGTTTGTGGGACTGTCACCCTTCCTTAATTAAAAAAAAGATATGGAATGTTTTGCAGCTAAACTGAGGCAAATAAGGGTGCCACATTTCAGGCTTGGATCATTTTGATTTCAGATTGCCATAAAAAGCAAATCAGTGTGCAATGTCTAATGATAGAAAAGGTCCAATAAGTTATTAAGAAAAAGCTTTTCACCTTTAAAGCAGCATTTTCAGAATCTGATCCCAGTTCTCTCAAGAAAGCCTCATTTCTTAATTCTGCTTTCAGTTTGGCCAGTTCGACTTCTGCCTGCTTCAGGGACTGTTGAAGACTTAATTTCTCTTTATGCCAGATTTCTTTTTCAGAAGCAATCAGTGCATCAACATTTCTTCCATTATGTAGTGACTGTCTAAAAGTCTTATGAAATTTCAAAAGAAACAAATTAATTAGTACTATAACCTATTCCTTGTTACTAAGAGAAAATAACAAATGTAATGTATACAGCCAAACAATGTACAATAGCCAAGAAAGCAATTATAGAAAGGTATTGGTGGTTCACTCTGGCATTGTTTATCACTGGTTGAATACATATGCATATAAGTGCTAGGAATTATTATCCTCAAGAACTGTGGGAAAACCTTAATGCTGAACTCTACAACTTAAACATATTTGCCTCTTATATATAATATGTGGATACAATATAAGGCAAGCCTAGTAATATGTTGTGCTCATCTACCCATTATGCTTTTGCAGATTGATATTACTATAAGTAGTCCTCGAGTTACAAATGTAATGGAGCCTGCCCATTCCATTTGTAACTTGAATATTCATGGAAGTGAATCTCGCACCTCAAACGAGATCACTCCCTGCTCGTTAAGTGCACATGAGGTATCTCAGGATGGGGAAGGCCATAGGGGGCCTAGTGATGGAACAGGCCCCCAAGGCCTCCCTGACCTACTAAGATACCTCATACTTCCCCCTCCCTTCTTGCCACACTGGACTCAATTACCTTGAAAAGATCTGTCATCTCTCTGCCATCATTCCTGCTTTTGAGGGACAGGAGAGTCGATGAAAGCTTCTGGTGCTGTAATATTGCGTGAGTTCAGGCACACATCCTCTTTTGCAGAAAATGGGTGCCTAAACACTCGTGCTGTTTGTGGTGCCAGCCTCCGGCTACCCCACAATTCTGTACCTACATGGCCGCCATCCCTGGAATGGAGACTGGGGGAGGATTCTGCATGCCTCTAGAGGTCAGATCTAAGCCTTGGAGACCTCATCCAGGCTGCTGCTGCCCAGAACAGAGGTTGGGGAAGGCTTCTGCATGTGTCCGGAGGTTGGATCTAGGCTTTGGAGGCCTCCTCCATGCTGCTGCCGCCAAGAGTGGAGGTCGGGGGAGGTTTCTGCATGCCTCTGGAGATCAGATCTAGGCCTTGGAGGTCTCCTCCAGGCTGCTGCCACCTGGAATGGAGGTGGGAGAGGCTTCTGCGTGCTTCCAGTGGTCAGATCCTGGCCTCAGAGGTCTCCTCCAGGCTGCTGCCACGCGGAATGGAGGTCTAGGGACGTTTTTGCGTGTGTCTGGAGGTTGGATCCAGGCCTCGGAGTCTCCTCCAAGCCAGTGCCGCCCAGAATGGACTTCTGGAGGCATGCAGAAGCCTTCCCCGACCTCTTTCTGGGCAGTAGCAACTTGAAGCAGGCCTCTGAGGCCTGGATCCAACCTCCGGAGGTATGCAGAAGCCTCCCCCGGCCTCTGTTGCAGGCGGCTTGGAGGCCTCTGAGGCTCTGGTGTCACTTCCTCCCCAAGCGTGGCGAGCACCAGCGGGCTGGACGTGGATGTGAGGGGCCTGGCCTTCTCCCTCAATTGAAGGCTTCAGACCTGCCCTCAGGCAGAAAGGAGTTGAGGGCAGGAGTAGGAGACAGGGACTGCAACCACCTTTCGTACAGAGAATGAGTTTCTGAGGTCTGTGATTTGGCGCAACTTTAAACACTCACATGAGATCATGGACTCCAGAAACTTCCATTCTTGGCTCAAAAAGCTTTCCAAGCTGACTCACCTCTCCCTCAAAGGGAAAGAAGCCACGGCAGAGATAATATTTGCAAGGTAAATGTATCTGGCGCGGCAGAAAGGGAGGGCAAAGCAGTTGTGTGGCGGGGGGGAAATAGAGTGAATGTTGCAGAGTCTCTGCGGTCATTCGTATTGGCGAACGACTGCAGTGGTACTATAAGATTTGTGATTTGGGGATTTGCTCGTAAGCACTAGGTGGCACTTATTGCATAACTTCGAACGGGTGCTAAGTGAACCCTCGTAACTTGGGGAGTTACCTGTATTACCGTAAAATCATTATCTGTGAAAATTAGCCCAAGAATATGCAACTGTTTGCAAAACGAACGTTCTTCAGTAGTAACCACTGCGTCCTCATTATAGTGTCTGCATAGGATTTCAATCTAAGTACTGAATTACATAAATGGTTAAAAATAAGTTTCTATGCATAAGATCTAAAATATAAATATTAAAAGAAAAGCTGATTATACTGCAGAAATTAAAAGAAAATCCTTATAAAGACATCCCTTTAAATTATTTCCACTGGAAGGAAATCCCCATTAAGTCTATTTTTATTTTTTTTAAAACTGTAGGTTAAATTAAACATTTCATATTTAACATTACACTTGGCTTGCAAGTTATTTAACAGTCTGTCCAAACAAATAAGTATTTAAGATGGAGTGGAAACTGATACAGTTTCAACAGACGGAAAAAACATACTGAGTCTCCATAAGATCCTGTGCATTGATATCTTCTAAGTTCCTCCTCCAGTTTCATGACTGTGTTCCTCATATTGTTCTTCTCCTCACTCAATCTACTAACAAACCCAGTCAGTTCAGCATTCTGTTTTAGCAATCTTTCAGTCAATGAGGCTGAAGATGGGGTGTCTGAATTGATCTATATAGGAGAAAAATAGCAAGTAAAGAAGCTCAAAATATCTTGAACTCATCTGCAATTAGTTCTGTAATATTGCTCTCTAAGAAATGGAAGCCAAGTCAAGTCACAAATATAATGTGTATTTAGACTGCATACAAAATCTATTGCTTTGTTTCAGATAAGATCTTCCAGGAAAGATTGTACTTTGCTTTATGTACCGTATTTTGTGGCGTATAAGACGACTTTTTAACCCATGAAAATCACCTCAAAAGTTGGGGGGTCATCTTATACGCCCAGTCGTCTTATACGCTGGAAAATCAGCGATCGGGCGGGAGCCGGCAGGACTGCCCTGCGCACACGCACGCTCCCCAGCTGTTAAGGAGCACTCCTTAGCAGCCAGGGAGTGCGCGCGTGTGCAGGACTGTACTGCCGGCTCCCGTCCGACGCTCTTCCCTCTTGAGGCAACATCCCCGAGGACTCCTTAGGAGCCGGGGAGCGAGCGAGCGGGAGAGCCAGCCAGCCAGCGAGCGAGCGAGCAGGTGGGCGAGCAGCACCTGCTTTCGCACCGGAATTTCTCCTGCGCTTGTGCACCGGCCTCCCAGATGCCCCTCGCGCAAGCTCCGGATGCTGCCGCACGCCGCCCGCCTTTCTAGTGCGGCTTTGTCTCTTTCACACTGTCTTGCGGGCGCCGCCGCCCCTCAACGTGCGTCCCCCCAGCCGCAAGAGGGTGTCATTTGTCTCAAAAAAAAAATTGGAATTGGAGGAAGCGCCCGACGTATATGTGGGCTATAGGTAACCCAACCCTAGACCGTGGCAGCAGGCGGTGTTGGGATAGGGGAGGCGAGGCGCGCGTTCTTCCTTCCCTCTGAAGAGGCAGCCCCGGCAGTTCTTCTTCCACCAGGCTTACTCCTTTTGCTGAATCTTGGTAGTTACTTAAATAAGTGCTAGGCATTTTTAATAGGTCGCATCCTTTCTTTTCTCCACGTATTGGCTCCTCGCCTTTCTACGCTCTTACCTCTCTGGCTCTGTGTTTGAATACACCTACATGCTGCATGCACCGGTAACTTTAACAAGCCAAGATGACGTCAAAATGATTGTACCACTGATACGAGAAAATCATTGTACCACTGATATGAGGGTTTGGTCATTAGCATGCCTCCACATGCCTCCCTTTCCCCGACCCGTGAATCCTTTGCAAACACACATGATAACCATCAAAATCCCTTTTCAGGGCAAACCATATTATGAATTCTCTTTTTTCCCCCCAGCATTTTCTTACATGAGAGATTATAAATTAGTCCTAAGGAGTGCTCGTTAACAGCTGGGGAGCGCGTGCGTGCGCAGGACTGCCCTGCCGGCTCCCACCCGACGCTCTTCCCTCTTGAGGCAGCATCGCTCCCCGGCTCCTAAGGAGTCCTCAGGGATGCTGCCTCAAGAGGGAAGAGCGTCGGGCGGGAGCCGGCAGAACAGTCCTGCACATGCGCGCATTCCCGGCTGCTAAGGACTGCTCCTTAACAGCTGGGGAGCGCGTGCGTGCGCAGGACTGCCCTGCCGGCTCCCGCCAGATGCCAGCCTGCTCTGCTTCCTCCACAGTGAGAGGGGAGGGCGTGCCTTCCCGGGCTCGCTGATTTTTCGGCGTATAAGACGAAAAATCTTGAAAATCATCTCAAAAGTTGGGGGGTCGTCTTATACGCCCAGTCGTCTTATACGCTGGAAAATACGGTATTTAGATTCATTGTAAATTGCCTGGATTACGTCCCAGAAATGAGATAGAACTGATTCAAAATTTTAGGCATCATGTGGTAAATAATAACTAAAGACTCAACTACACTCTTCCAAATTACAATGTTAAAAACCATATGCTTTAAAACAGCAAAACAGAAGTTATCTTATGCTTACAAACATATACCAACTAATTCAATTTAAATAAACCATTTTCTCATCTTAAAAATAGGCCAAAATAAGTATTTCTGCTCCCTGTCTCTGAACATTACCTCCAGGCTATATAAATCAGAGAGCACTTGCAATTTCAATAGAACTTCTTCAATGTCAGTTTGTATTCCAATTAAGTCCTCATCATCTGATTTTTCAAAGGGTAATCTGGAATAAAAAATATGAATTTGTGTAGCACAATTGAATATGAAATACACATAATCATGTACTGTATGCTTCCTCATTCATGCCATTATTCTCCCTATGCCACCCACATTATTTTTCTATGTCTATCACAGATTATAAATGCCAGAGGTTCAATAATAATGTTTTGTGAAAGATGACATACATAAAAGTTATTGCAGAACAAGTATTATGATTATAAATAAATCAAAACTGAGTTAAGACTGTTATCTATGGTCATTATTTTAAATGTAAAACATAAAATAATGGAAAATACATGATTCAACTATAGGTATGGCTTAACACTGTAAAATTTTTAAAAACTTCTTCCAGAAATTGTTACTTTTATTTATAACTTTATACTAGCTCATAATCTGGCTTTCTATTACTCCACATACTCCTAAATTGTAAAATACATTATATACAGGTCTTTTGTTATTGTATTGCTATTAAAAATAAATACATCTAACCTGCAGGCAGCTTTATTGGCCAAGTGTTTCAATGTGGAAAACACATTTTTGAGCTTCTGCCGAACTATCTCAAGCTCTTGAGATTGTCTGGTGGCATCACCTCCTCCTCCTCCAATACACATTAGGGAAGAATAAGACAATTCTTTTGTTTCAGCTTGTCCCATTTTCTGCTGGAAAATCCACTTTCTTG
Organism: Vipera ursinii; assembly: GCF_947247035.1. Classification (NCBI taxonomy): domain Eukaryota; kingdom Metazoa; phylum Chordata; class Lepidosauria; order Squamata; family Viperidae; genus Vipera; species Vipera ursinii. The sequence goes on along the minus strand of NC_139517.1, from coordinate 107,818,218 downwards.
TTCGTTCGTTAGATTCATCCAAAGCAATCTGCACATAAAAGGAGGAGAAGAGAATAAAACTGCTTTCTACTAAATATATGAAAATTCTAAAGTCAAGAAAAACCATTTATAAATATGTAGCATTTGTATTTTTTATACAAAAATGCTTTTTCCAATAGACCGTTCCTACAGAAACAAGCCAGGAATCTCACCCAATTAGGGTATTCTGTGGCTTGTTGCTGACTTAAAACACAACTAAAGGTTGATCTTACTCTAGAACTCTACCTTATGAAAACAAGAGATTCCTGATTTTTAGCCTCTTCCTTCAGCAAAACAACTGGGTCCAGCATTTTGGAAAATAGAGAAAAGTACTCTATTCTCTTTGCCAATTATTCTTGTTGCTGGTTATTGTTCATAAACCTTTACGCAAATAAACTGATTCAACATAATTTTCCCCTATGATCTATTGCATCATAGATATTTCAAAGTATTTATATTGTAAAAAATTAGCGTAACAATAAGGAGCTTTGGAAAAATCGTTCAAATGAAATCTATTGTATTTCCTAAGATCAAATTTATATTCTTAGTTTTATCTTTCATTTGTTTTTGTTTTCATCCTGTTTTTAACTTTTTAACTTACATTTTAGGTTGCTGCCTTGTTATTTTATTTTCTCAGTTAGAGGATCAAACAACAGCAGTAATTACAAATAGGAGGTAGATTCATAAAGGCTATGAGTATCAATAGTTACTAGTTATCACAGCTATGTACTACCTGCAAGAATAGCAGTCTCTGAACATTCATTGTTGGAAAGTATCAGAGAAAGCATTTTCTAAAGTAAAGGCTTAATACTAATAACAGTTACCCTGTTGTTGACTTGACAGCATAGGAGGAGTGTATGGGAACCCCAACAGCATTGGAAGGAGGACAGTTAATCCTCCCTTACCAGCCACTCATTCAGTGATTGTTCAAAGTTATGAGAGCATTGGAAAAGGAGGGTTATGCCCAGACAATGCCCTTGTGTAACATGATCATGATTTGGGAAACTGGCATCAGGCCCACATTTATAATAGTTCAGCCTCCCATGGTCATGTGGTTCACAGTTGTAACCTTGACAGCCAGCTTCCGACAAGCAAAGTCAATGGGAAGCCAGCAAGACCTGACAAATCATGGTTACATGATGTCATACATAATGCTGTGATTCACTTAATGCTGGAACTGATATTTTCAGTTTCCATAGGAACGTGATGATTCATTAATGACACACGTTTTACTGATGGAGTTGCTGTTCCCCTATTGTGGTTGGTAAATGAGGATCGTCTATATATGGGAGTAAGAACAGCTACAATAATTTGGATCTAAGTCATGGTCCCAGAAAGCAAGGAATAAGCTGTTTTAGCACCATTCTGTACTTCACAACATTTCAGCAGCTTTCAATACTATCAAACATGGTATCATTTTCGATTAGCTCAAGGGCTTGAGAGTGAGAGACAATATTGCTGTCATTCTCCTCCTTTCTCACAGACCAGTTCCAATCAGTGTTGATACGAAGACAGCAGTCTAGCTCTAGACTCCTGCTTTGTGGTGAGTCAGGGCTATATTTTTCCCCTGGTTTTTTATAGTCTGCATGAAGATGCTGGGGGATGTGATCTGTCAGCACATCTGTCTCTCCCCCATCCTCTGCCTCAGGCTGACCAAGTGGTGCTCTAAGGTTCTGTCCTAGTGTCTTGAGATTGAAGAATCTTAGTTGCAGAAGAAAAGGCTTCAGATCAGGGGTGTCAAACTCAATTTCACTGAGGGCCGCATCAGCATTGCAGTTGCCCTCAAGGGGCTGGGTGGGTATGGCCAGGGTGGGCGTGGCCTACTTGGTAGGCGTGGCTAGAGTACATATGGCCTACTGGGTGGGCATGGCCAGCTCTACATCGTTCGCATCAAGGGTGCCTATGGGGGCCTGGGCAGGAGTGGGACAGATCTGAGGGTCTCTGGCAGGAGGAGGGTCTCTGGGCCAGGGCCAAGGCAGTGGGGGCCGTTCCCTCACTGTTTCCAGGATGGCTTCGCGGGCCGCATGAAACCACTTCACGGGCCGGATCTGGCCCCTGGGCCTTGTGTTTGACATGTCTGCTTCAGATCAACCCTGGCAAAACTGAGTGGATGTGGGGTTGGGCTTCCCTCACACTAAAACTAGATATTTCCATCCTTGGCTCTGGCAAGGGTTGCATACATTATCTGGGAGTCCTCCTGGATTCCCTTTCTGCTTGTGCACCAAATGGCAGCTGTGACCAGAAGGGCCTTTGCAAAATATGCCTATTCCCACAAATCCTGCTTATGGACATTCTCCTCATAAGGTTAGTGTCATCTGCATTATAGGAAACAATGAAATTATTTGTAAAGAGCAATAAACGAAGGAAGATTTTGAAGATTACTCTGGACAAATAACAAACATAAATGTATTAATAAGCACCCAAAATACTTAAAGGCAAAGTAAGTTTGTCTCTGAGGGACACGTATCTCATTTACAGCCTGAAATTTGCTTTTTCTGCCCGCGATCCCACCTCTTTTCTCTGCATTTTTTGCTGTAATTCTTGGACCATTTCTTGCTGTTTCTTTTCATCACCCAGCAACTGAAGAACTCGTTGTCTCTCTTCATCAAGTTGCCACTGCAAATCTTCCACTTTGGACTCCAGTTCATGTATTTTTTTATGTGCCAAGATATTAGCATCTTGTTCTACCTGTAGAGTTTTCCTGTGAATCTGCCTCTCTTTTTCCACCTGCTGTTTCAATTTCACAGATTCCAATTTGTTCTCTTCCAATTCATTAACCATCAGAACTATGCGGTTATGCTTTTCATCCAACTGTTTTTGCAGATCTTTGAACAATTCTTCTGAATGTGTAGAACTTCCATCCCGCTTTGTCTGTTCAATCATCTGAAGCTGGGTGCGTAAGTCTTTTTCTCTCTCTAGGGCGCTGCATAACTCAAGAACTTTGAGCCTCTCAGATTCCAACAGTACTTGGAGTTCAGAGTTACAGCTGTGTTCCTCAGATAGTTGTACTGCATTTAGTGCTTCCTGGGATTCAATCTTCTTTTGCAAATCATTTGACAGCTCTCTTTCAAGCTCCAGAAGATTACTCAGTTCTATATTTTTCTGTCTTTCATTTTCAAAAGAAGATTTCAAATCCTTACAACAAAAACAAGAAAACTGTCAGTATATACAGCTTTGTAAAGACTATGGGAATGTACCATAAAAAACAGTAATTCTGAAGATCTTAGAACCTGATACTGAAAAGCTTGGGAAGACTATAGTCAAATGCCTATCTTACTAGGATTCTAATTCAAATTTTAATTCAGAAGTCTGTTCAGTATTTTTTTTCTACACTAGTATATTAAGGATATGTCATGGTTCCGACTAATGAGACAGATCAAAGAACATTCCAGCATTGTTTATTCTAAAAAGTCTATAATAATGAGAACGAAGCATTGGCACTCATGGATGGATGCCAGAATCTGAATTCTCCTCCCCCGAACACATCGCATCATACACAATTCTCTCCCTTAATTACACATCATAAATCACATTCTCCAATTAGTTTAACATGCAGTTTCACTTCCTTTCTCTAGCACCCATCCATTATCTTAATTAAAACAATGGGTTTAACATTCCCCCCCACCCCAGCTTCATTGATTCAAAGCAAAACAGTTTAAAGGAAAAGGCTGCCTCTTATATTGTCAGAGCAAAAACACCCAATGTTTGCAGCATTGACAAGATACACTTAACACTGGGAGCACTTGCAATTTTAAGAGTAAAGTTATAAATTATAACTATTTATTTTAGTGTTAGCAAAGTCATCATCTAGCACAGCGGCTCCCAACGGTTTTCCATACCCTGCACCCCGAGATCGCTTCTTATATATTCTTGCACCCCTTACAAAAGTTCAAAATAATGGCAACGAATTTTGCATATACACTATAATTTTGAAAACTCAAGTTTTTGCACCCCCTGGAATATCATCTTGCACCCCTGGTTGGGAACACCTGATAGCACAACATGTTTGGATGTATGTTGTAAGTGTTTGTATTGGCTGGTTCAGTGGTGGGTTTCAGCCAGTTCACACCAGTTTGGCCGAATCAGTAACAGCCCAGAAAGGACTTCCGGAAGTGGCATCTACACAGAGAACTGGTTGTTCACACATTTGAATCCCCACCACTGTTCAGTATCTTCCTTGCCTAAGCTGGTGGACACAGTCTTTAATGAAAAAGTCTCAGATCTGGTTTTGAGATTGGGAAGGATTGACAAGGAATTTATAATTGGTATGATGCAATTCACTTCATGGTGAAATGTGAACTTTCTCTGATTACCTTCTCTGAAAGGGAGAAGTAGCCATGCACCCTCAGAGATAATTCCTAAATATTCTTAAAATGTTTTTAGATGCAATGGCTGACAGTACTGTGGAAATCACTGTATCTCTGTACCTTGATTAAAAATTAACACTATATTTCCCAAGAGCAACTTTGGTTATGAATGGGTCCAAAATGATCCTTAGCTTACAGACCAAATATCAGACAAAGCAAATAGGCAGAGAATTACTGACTGCATAGGTAGCACACATCTTGGGAAAATACCACTGACCATATTTCAGACTGCACAATTCATTTAAGCAAGTTGAACAGCCCTGTTAATACAGATCACAACAGTGCAGGAGTAGATCAATCTCAGTGGCAGTGCTCCAAATATAAAATTCTCCTGAGGAATGTTACATTGGCTACTATTGCTGTCTTTATCCAGAAACAAATGGGGTCAGAACTGATTAGTATTTAGAAATGAGATTACCAGGAAATCCAGAGATGCAGGCTACTGAAACACTGGGCGGTTGAGAAAATCCTGGAAGAAGGCAATGGCAAAGTTCTTCTCTATTATTGCCAACTAAATTATATGTATATGCCCGTATAGTCACCATGAGTCAAGCTTTTTACCAAAGTTTTTATAGTATAACAAGATAACTGGTTATTTTGCTTTTTCTGTTTTTGATAAAAATAATTTTGCTTATATTTTCCATTCTTTGTAAGAATGGTTAATTGTAATGCCTTTACGGCTAAATTTATTGATCTCATATAAACTGGAAAAACAAATTTTTTTGGAATAAAATAAATGCCCAAGGAAATAATATTTCAAATACGTCCTCATATATTAATTGATTACACAGTTTATTAAACAGTGGTTATAAAACAGTAAATTCAAAACTCATAAAAAACTCAAAACTCATTTTTGTCAATTTTGTTGCTTTTTTACTGTTAGACCAGTATAAGAATTTAAAGGCCATCCAGGCATTTATATATATTGTACCTGGTTCTACACTGATACAACATAATAAAAACTTTATGAGAAAGTGTATTATATTTTATATACTTATTATCAGCAAATGGTATCTCATGGAAGGATCCAGTATTGAGTATTTATATAAAGACTTTTACTGGCTTATTGTGTCACATTTATAGCTCAAATAGTCAGCTGATAAGTGGCATGCAAGACTTCTGCCCGAGTTCCTGGAGTCCCATTGTTGACTAATATTGAAAACATAGTTATAAAGCAAATTCTTCCATCTTAGAGGGAGATATTTTTTTGTGTAATAAAACAAACATTCCACATATCTACAGGTATTCCAGCAGACTGTTTATTCTTTCATAACCCCCACTGCTGATCATGGATTATAGAGCTGAAATATGCACAGTTCAAAGTTTGGTAAAGTGAAGTAGATTGGCACTATTCCAAGTTCAGTAGTAGATGTCATAGTGAACTATCTCAAGCTCCCAGGATCATACTGTCTTATAAATACATAACAAATTTTAAAACATGTGTACCATAAGTACTTCTGTTGTTGCCTTCCCCCTCACAATTATACTATGTAAATACAGGTAGTCCTCAAGTTAGAACCATAATGGAGCTTGCCCATTACAGTAGCAAATGCTGGTTTTCAGCAAAACTATGGTAAAATACAGTCACATGAACCTGGCATAATGCAAACAGCCAAAAGTGTGGCCTCACTGCCAAGTGCCTAAAGTGTGGTCACATGACTGTGGAGGGGCAGCAGCGACCATCAGAACTTTGAATCCAGCTTGTAATTGTCTCCACCATGTCCTCAGGATTTGACTCAGGCTGGTCCAGGGGCTCATTGGCCTTACCTAGAAATTCCTCCTGCACCTTGCCAAAGTGCAACTCATGAGCAAGCAGCAAGACATTGAATTCACCAACCAGGTTTGATCACAGCTGTGCGCATTCTCAGCGGACAGAGTGTTTAAGTTCCTATTGGCCTTTTCCTAGAAGCAACTCCAGAATCTGGTTTGTCTATCATACACTTAGAATCTACTTATTCACATCCCTGGCTTGTTGACTGACCTTGACCTAGTTTCTCTCTTGATCTGGCATGGTAAATCTTCAGTTTGACTTTGGACTGCTCAATTGGGATATTTGCCTTGCTCAATTAAGTCTTATCTACAATTAACTGTGTTTCTTGCTTTCTTGTTGGGATTTATAGAAGCAAGTCTCTTTCTTAACACTCTGTGCTCCTAGGAACTGAGTTTGGCTTCTGAACCCACCTCTGAGATCCATGCTATATTTGAACAATTGTTAGGTGACGACTCTTAAATTGAAGACTACCTATCTATTAATCATATTCATAACTTGTTACATTAAGCCTATAGAAAAAGACTTTTGTTAATGATTTAGTGGAAAAGACTATATCTGGTAAAAGGAAACTGCTGATAATAATAATTACAAATATCTAGTTTTGATCACTGAGGCATTTGGAATGAACTCTGCTTTTTGCAATTTGTGGTTTTAATTCTGAGCCTCTGTCTGCAAAGTCTGTCAGGAAATATAAACATTAAAGGTGCTGGCGTAATTCTCAATCTTTACAATGTAAAGCATCTTATTAAATATATACTAAAGCATGAATCATCATCTGCCTAACGATCCATTCCACTGTACATTTTGAAGAACCAAGATTGGTTACCTCGATTTCTTCTTTTTCTCTTTTACCACCATGTTCCACTTTTGCTCTCTCCTTCTCCAGGGCCCACTGAAACTCCCTTGATTTCTTCTGTTCACTTGTAATTGTATTTTTTAAGATGTCAAGTTCAGTTGCCTTTCTCTTAAGTTCATTTCTGATAAAAGCCAAGATAAATTCATTTTAGTTATTTGAAAAATAATTAAAATAAGGGGAAATATTTATATCCCTTTGTGTGATGAGCACAAAACTGTCTATTACAAGGCAAATCTGCAGGTTTTCTTAAATTTTACTTCACAATAATTGTGAGATGTGAACGAAATAATTGTGAGATGGACATAATAGTAATACTCTAGTAGTAAATATTACCTCTACTACTAATCTTCCCCTATACTCTTCTTTTGATTGTCTAACCACTGAACATTTAGTGTATAAACTGTCAATATTGTTTTTCTTGTATCAATAACATTCAGCAAACAAATCAAATTAAAATATAATTAAAATAACTTGATTAAAATAATCAACTCCATACAATGTCTGCTGCAAAAGTGTCTTCATTCCAATCATTTTAAAAATGATTAAAAGCAAAAGAAGTCAAAGTGAATCTTGCATTAAAACGAATAACAGCCTCACTTTAAAATTGATTTTTAACAGAAGTGTAAAAAAAAATGGTAAGATCTTCCACAGGGCTAGAACATTCCTTAAAAATTGTACCTGATGGATTCCAGATCTCGTAAGTGCTTATGTTGTGCTTTTAGGGTTGTTTCCAGTTCCAGCTTGGTTTGCCCAAGTTCATTCTTTAGTTCTGCAACCACCATCCTTTCAGAGCTGAGCTGCTCTTGAAGTTCAGCTGTTCTGTCCTTGGTATTTTTAAGCTCTATTTGCATTTCCATATTGTATCCCAACAATTCTAGGGAGTACATTGTCACACAATAAGAAACAGGCTAAACATGCTAATTTGTCATATTGAAACAAAATCCTGAACAAAGAGCAAAATCAGTATCTTATTTATAGAAAACATTTAACTTCAATAATAACAGTGTGTTTAATCTGTAGTCCTTTAATGAAACATGGATTAATTCTATTACAGTGTTCCATATTATAAATTATTATCATGTAATAATTTTAAACTCACTACAAGAATTTCAGTTTAATTAGGCCACTAATTTTTACATGTCCAGCTCTTGGACTAAGATCTGTTGCCTCAAATGTCTTTAACCTGAGAGATCAAGGAGCTATCAAGTAACTGAACCTTGTAGCCTTGAGATTATTAGTGCTACTTTCTGTTTTTCTGAAGCTGGCTAAGATCCTATGATAACATTGTCCAAGTTTAGTTTTGGTACCCTTATGTTATTAATTCACATATACCAACAATAACACACAAACCTTTCTTTTTTAAATGGAAGCCTAGAAAGGAAGTCTGATGGTAGGAAAGTGAGGGTAACCCCATTGATCAAACAATTTTACACATTACCTTGACATTTTGGATGAATTTCTATTTCTTCCTTTTCATCATCTTTCCTGTTGAGCTGTGCATGCAAAACGCTGATTTCCATTAACAAACTTTGTCTCTCTGCATTCTGAAGGAAATCCAAAGCACTCCTCTGATATGTCATCTTTTATCAATTATTAAGAATAAAAAGCAGAAAGAAATACCAGATTAATGAATTGCACAGAACTTGCCTTACTAATCAAAAAGTTAAACAAGTCCTCATCTCAGGTAAATTATAGGAATGTAGTGGATTTCATCAACATAAGAATAAAAAAATTTTAGGAGATCTTTTTTATGTCATATGCGGGTGTTCTTAAGTGGTAATCCTTCAGTTTTTTAAACGTGTTTCATAGAATATTCATAACAACACTGTTGCAATAAAAGAACACAACATCTTTATCTTTATTACAATTACTTTCTAATTCCCCATGTATCTTTAGGATGTAGTAGAATTATAATTTTTCCCCCAGTTACAATGTTTACTTCCCACTGTTGGAACTATTTTAAAGTAAAAAAGTAAAAAAAAAGAATTTGCTACTGAATATGATGGAAAGTCTAGAAGGCCAATAGTTGATTATTTGCAAATTTATGTCAAATGTTCCCAACAGCTATGAGTATGAAAAATAAATCATAAAATTGAAGTGTATACAGTAATAATAAATAGCATAAACATGCAAGACTATACAAAATTGTCCAAGCTTTCTCTACTTGTAACAAAATTTGTATATTGTGAGAGGTTTTTTCAGTTTGAAATAAACATGTTCTGTTTTGTATTTAAAACAAAAAGTTATCAGCATTATCCCAGTTTAAATTTGGAGGATCTGAGCATATATGATTACATTTTCCCTTGGTAGCTTGGTAGAGTTTTTATAATTTCCAGTGATTAGTCCATTAATGGTGACCAGTTATGTTCCTGTTGTTACTGGGGTAGACTGAATGAGTTTTCTGGCCATTTTGAGTGTTTTGACTGTTCAAAGTAACTGTGACTGAGCCATTGTTTGTAACTCATGACTAGATGTTTTTGTAGCTGAACCCAATAAGCTGAACCCAACTAAGTAGTTTTTGAAGGAATGGAGAATTACAAGGAAAATAATAGGAGTTAGAAGACTTTAGCCTGCATGGCTGTTAAATACATTGCTTTATTAAAGAAAAAAAATATTTACCATGAGAAACTCAAAATTTATAAAATTGGATTATGGAGTGTAGGTGTACTGGGCATTATTTTGCAGGTGCTTCATGCAAACACATGTTTGTATAAGCTATATGTTTTACTACATATATTTCAACTTTTATTCTAATAATACAGATAAGATGGAGAGTTCTCAATGGAATTGTTTCTAATGAAAAAGAAATAAAGTCACTTCCATTCCCACAAAGGTAAAGAATATGTATCACTTCAAAAGACAAAAAAGTCTGGGTGAAATGCTTGAATATTTGAATAGACTTCAAATCCAGCAGTTTTTTGAACGTCAAGTCGTGCTCATTTACTGACCACTTGCTCAGCAACTGTAAGATGTAACATTGGTACTGAAAAAAAACCCATTATGGCCAATTGGAAATCATTTATACCTTCACAATATTCCTCAGCCACCTGAACACTATTATAATCAGTACAATTGTCCTGTTTTTAATTCCCCATCCTGCTTTTGCAGAGAGATTGGAGAAGGATTACAAGACTATAAATCTGTTTGCTCTTCTACCAATGTTGGCAGCTCATGACTGTGGGGCTGCAAGCTTGTTACATGATCAGTTTGCAATACTTTCTTGAAATCTCTTCTTTTCATCCCTCTGCTCTAATAAAAATACCATAAACAAAGCATCTTTTTGACTGCTAAAATAAATATTTTTTTTTCAGTGATTACCAAGAAAAAAATCATTACTTTTATCTAGTATAATTTACCTGTTCTTGAAGTCTCCTTTCCAGCTGATCTATTAGTCCCACAGCATCTTGAACACAGACTTCTGCTAATTCAGTCCGAAATGCTGCTAGAAGAATATCCTTTTCATTTTGGAAAATTTGTTGAACAGCAGAGAGCAGCTCTGCCCGCCAATCTGAGACAGTGTCAGAGGTTTCAGATGCTACATAAAACTAGAAGAACACAAAATCAATAGTGTGTAAGTATATTAAAGTTTTTAAAAGAATAAATTGTTCTGACTTTTTGTTTATGGTTTATATTATATTTATATGTTATTGAAAATTCTTAGCTCTCTGACTTTTTTATTTAATTAACAATATAATGATTTCCAGTAGTCTTAAGAACAGATTTATGACTATATGTTATCATGCATTTGGTATGCTTTGGCAATTCTTGCTTTATATGAACTTTATATGAACTTTTCTCTTTAAAACACCTTTCCCCATCATGGAAGATTTCCCATTTTCTCTGGAATTCCAAATCACAGACCCAATATACTTGCAGACTGGGGAAAGCTGCTTTAGCCTCTTTAAAGTCACTACTGAAAACAACTGTGAAACTGAAGATTGTTATTTAAAGCAGAGTCATAACAGTCAGAAACTCTAAATAATATAACAAGTTTTATTTTTTCTCTAGGAATTCCTGTACTAAAAATTACTATATATATATATGACTAAAACTATAATGCAGTACACATTTATCAGACATATGAAAGATTGGACTGATACAATTTTTTGAAAAATTAGATGAAGGTTTGTCTCAGCTGATTCTGGTTAAATAAAAGAGGCATTTCCAAGAGATCAAATATAATTTTATGATGTATTTATAGAAACATAAATATTTCTATAAGGAGAGAATTGTCAGGAGAAAGTAACTAGAAACACTCATGAATAATCCCACACAAATATTGCTAGTGATGACATACAAAGCCCTACATGGCGTGGGTCCGGATTACCTACGGGAGCACCTACTGCCGGTGTCAACATCCCTCCGTACTGTGCGCTCCCACAGAGAGGGCCTCCTCAGGGTGCCACCGGTCAGAGAATGTCGGCTGGTGACCCCCAGGGGGAGGGCGTTCTCTGTGGGCGCGCCAGACCTGTGGAACCATTTACCGGCTGAACTCCGGATGGCCCCCGACCTTCGCTCCTTCTGGCGTGATCTAAAAACTTATCTATTCCAACAAGCCGGCCTGGCCTGATGGATTTGGGTTTTAAAATTATTTTTCTAATGTATTCTTACTTTATTGCTCTGTACACCGCCCTGAGTCCTCCGGGAGAAGGGCGGTATATAAATCAAACAAACAAACAAACAAACAAACAAACAAACAAATAAATTTCACCAGATTGACTGCATTCCTTTGGGGATGGCAAGATTCAAGGATTCTGGAGGAGGTCTTACTGCAGTGCAACGACTATAAACTCTGATTCCTCTTAACCCCTCTCCACTTTAGCTGGAGGTTCCACCACAATAATATTAATAGAATATTTCATAATATATGTATGTAGCCAGCACAAGTACTGACTACAGTGCAGCCATTCTGGGATCATAATTACCTTAGTTTGTCTGTGAATCTGCATTTTGGCAATTAACTCCTTCAAAGATGAAATACTGCTTAAGAAAGCCATACGTTCCTCTAGCCAGGGTTCTAGTTCTTGTTTAATAGGGACAACTTCACCTTCACTGTAAGGAAATTCTGTGAGAGAAAGTACCTGTATGCCTTCATGATGAATAGCTCTTAGCAAGCCCTAGGGGGGGAAAAACATCCAAGCATGATAGAATTGAGAATGGATCATTGCTATACCTTTTCCAATGTTAAGAAACTACTTTAAGGATGTGTAAGTGGGAGCGGAAGGAAAGTTTTAATTAGAATTGATAAATAATTTAACTCAGAGTAGGTATCTGGACATGAGGGACGCGGTGGCTCAGTGGGTTAGGACGCTGAGCTTGTCGATCAGAAGGTCAGCAGTTTGGCGGGTCGAATCCCGAGCGCGGCGTAACAGAGTGAGCGCCTGTTACTCGTCCCAGCTTCTGCCAACCTAGCAGTTTGAAAGCACGTAAAAATGCAAGTAGAAAAATAGGGACCACTACTGTGGGAAGGTAACAGCGTTCCGTGCGCCTCTGGCATCTAGTCATGCCGGCCACATGACTACGGAGACGTCCTCGGACAAGCGCTGGCTCTTCGGCTTTGAAACGGAGATGAGCACCAGCCCCTACAGTCGGAAACGACTAGCATGCATGTGTGTGGGGGAGGAACCTTTACTTTTACCTTAGGTATCTGGACACTCATGAAACTGCAAGGATTTTTTTTTTAACCTCATCTATTTTCTACTCAAAAAAATCAAAATGGATCTTATTCACCTTGATTTTCTTTGGAAGAAAATCCATTGTTGTTTCACCTTCATCTCCTACAGCATCTGATATTGTTTCTGATCCATGGCTCAGAGCCAGGTATATTCCTTGGTTCCAGCCTGAAGCAGAGTCTGAAATAATAAGCTCAGCTGTCAAATCATACGTTTTTTCAAGGTTTTGATAGTCACTCTAAAAATAAAGTTAACCAAAAATTAATATTCCCTTACCATTATATGAACTATCACTGGCAATAGAAGTTACAGACTGTGCTATACCTGGGATTGTCTAAAATAGAACAGAAATTATAGTTAACAATATGATTCTATAAATAAAAATTTGTTTCAAAACTTAAAACTATAGCAAACGCATCAGCATAATACAATTTCCATTTTAAACAACAATAGCAAAATATTCAGAAACAGATTTGATACTTATTCAGTTATTTACTGCTGGACAATGCAAGATCAAACTGTTTCATTGGTGTGGTGCCTTAATAACATTTGTAGAGCAATGAAAATTTTGGCTATGAAAACCAGGTATTGTTAGTATTTTACATAGCACATACCTCTTTATTTCTTAGGACATCTATGGCATTTTTCAAGGCATTACATTCTTCTGTTAACTCTTGTACTGCAATAAATTGTTCTCTTTTCAACAGTTCTGATTCTGAGATGTGTCTCGTTTCCATATCCATTATTTCAGCAGCATGTAATTCCTGCATTTGTTCAATTTTTTCATTAAATTCTTTTATAAGTTCTGTAACTTCTGCTGAAGAATATTCATTTTGTAAATCAATCTGAATTCCTTCACTTTTCATAAGGAGTTGTGAAGTCTGGTTGGAGCTACTGGTATGCTGTGCTTTTTCAGTCTGACTTGATGCATTTATCCATTTGGTATCTATTTGCTCTGGTTTTATAATATTATTTTCCTTGTTTATATATCCAGCAATTTTTTCTTCTGCCTGGGCTAATTTATTTCTGGTTTGCTCTAGTTCATCTTTAAGACAGATCAGGTTTGATTCTTTTACCTGTAAACAAACAAAAGTTCAGATGCTTCTCTTACAGAAAGAAAATATGAATAGTATGGTCTTATTACACCACCCAGTTCTTTGCAAATATTTTGAAATGACAGTTTTCCATAAGTATACATTTTGGACCTGTTTGTAATTCTGCTGCCTTATATTCTCCTTCCACTACAGAAACTCATGAATATCATATCAGTACTAATTAATAGGTAGCAAGTCTAAATTTTATTTTTGATTATTAATACACAAGTGATGTACTATATAAATTCAAGAATGATGTACTGAGCAGTGGAGAGCAGGGCACAGCATATAAAAGTAACTGTGCAATGCTGTTCAGGAACATATTGTGGTTCACAAGTTGAAAACATAAAAACAGGCTAACAACAAGCAGTCGATGCACACAGTGAGCAAATCTCAGTATGGTGCAGTAGTTAAGATGTTGGATTGGCACAGGTTCAAATCCATCCTTAGCCACAAAAGCTCATTTTGCAACTGCCAGCCAGCCCCTCTCTGCAAACCTAGCCTATTTTACAGGATTATTTTTTTCTTGTGGGAGACAATGGAAGGACACGGTACTATACATCTTGGGCTCGTGAATGGAAAACAAAATAAAAATCAAAGAAATAAAAATAAAGTCAGCTTTTGCCAATAAGGGGAGAAATCAATCCTGCCAAGACTGAGTGGCTGTGCATACCGGCATCTCGGGAAAACCAGTTTTGTCCATCGTTAACTATGGGGGATGAGGTGTTACCCCCGTTGATAGAGCTCGCAACTTGGGCGTCCTCCTGGATTCACGGCTCAGTTTAGAAGATCATATAGGAGCCGTGACCAGGAGAGCTTTTGCCCAGGTCCGCCTGGTGCGCCAGTTGCGACCCTATCTGGACCGAGATGCCCTACACACAGTCACTCATGCGCTCGTGACCTCCCGTTTAGACTACTGCAACGCTCTCTACATGGGGCTGCCCTTGAGGACCACTCGGAGGCTTCAACTGGTGCAGAATGCGGCCGCGCGAGTTTTGATGGGGGCTTCCTGATACTCCCATGTAACACCTCTATTCCGTGAGCTGCATTGGCTTCCAGTTGCCCTTCAGGTGAGATTCAAGGTTCTGGTGATGACCTATAAAGCCCTTAATGGCTTGGGTCCGGGTTATCTGAGGGAACACCTGCTGCCGGCATCAAGCTCCCTTTGTCCCGTGCGCTCCCACAGGGAGGGCCTTCTCAGGATACCGCCGGTTAGGGAATGCCGGCGGGTTATTCCTAGGGGAAAAGCGTTCTCTGTGGGCGCACCTGCCCTCTGGAATGATTTACCCGTGGAACGTAGGACCGCCCCCGATCTGCGTTTGTTTCGCCGGGACCTGAAAACCTGGTTTTTCGATCTATCAGGCCTGGACTGAAGGGGTTTAGCTTTTTTAAATGTTGTTTTAATTGGGCTTAATTAATTTAATGTATTTTAATTCTATATTATTTTTATATTGTATTTTATGCTGCCCTGTAAACCGCCCTGAGTCCTTCGGGAATAGGGCGGTATAGAAATTTAAATAAATAAATAAATAAATAACTGCCACCTGCTCTTTAAGATTTCATTTAGCAAATTTTATTTAGTTTGGGCCACTGTACTATAATAAAAATTTTCTTGTCAGATTTTTCCATCTGTAGATCACATTTTAAGATTATTGCTATTGTCTTCCTTAAAGTGTATACATAAATCTAGCTCAATGTTTACTTTTAAATAAAAGCCTTAGTAATAGTGCTTAATTTCTTACTTGTTGACAAATCACGAAAAAATATATCTCACAGCAAATCTTCCAAATATTTGAAAGTTTAGTTCTAGATTACATCAAGATAGCATGACAGTATAAAAAGCAGCTATGTAATAATCATAGAATTAACTGAAATTCTCTATGTCCTTCCAATATGCTTTTAATTATTTAATGCTTTTATTTTGTACTCTTCAAATACATTGCTCCCAACTTTCAGTGCAAAATGCAACAATGTTTATTTTATTCTTACCAGTAATGCTTCTTTCAATTTCTCTGCTTTTTCTTTGTAGTTATTAAGCTCTTCCTTGACTGCAGCTGACTCCACTCTGACTTTTTCTAATTCAAGATAATTTCCTTGCTTGTTTTCATCCAGCTCTGTGACCATCTAAATTATTAGTACCAAAACAGTAATTCATGCAAGTATAAATTAACTTACATATATGAATTCAGTATTTCTTAAGTTACTATGTTAAGGTAGTATCTCACATTGGTAGTAGTTTAAAAGTATAATGGAGGATGAGTCCTGACTTAAATTAACCCTTGGCATAAAGATTTAAGCATTTTCCCAGTTCACTGCCCAATGAAAGTGGTTACTGGTATGAAGCTAAGATGGCAGAAACATATATGTTGGTAAAGTCTTCATCACCAGTTTTTGTAACAAAAGGTAACCACAAACAATGGCTTTACTGTCCATGTATCACTTTTTTTGTAAAATGCCTGATGATGGGCCAGTCTAGTGCTGTTTTAGACATTTTATTGGTATTTTACATTACAGTTCTTTTATTGTTTGAATTTGTACTTGGCTTTGTTCTGTAAGATAATATAGAAATACTTTATTCTACTCATTTTCAGTTTCTCCATTTTCAATTGTTACAGCCCATTTTTCTCAAAATGATGTTTGAAGAATAACTGACTCATTTAATATTTGAAGAAAACAATTTCAAGCCATACATACCTGCATTTGCATCTTTCTTTCCCCAGAGCTTGACAATTTCTCCCTTTTATGTCTTTGTTCTATTTCTGTTAGCAGTTGTTGAAGTTTAACAAGTCTCTCTTCCTTTTCTTTTGTCTCCTTCTGTACTAATTCCAGTTTTGTTCTTTCTAGTTGAAGATTATTCTGTGCATCTGCAAGTTGGCTCTGCATCTCTGAAAGTTTCTCTGGTAACTCTAATAACCTAACTGTTGCCTCTTCCCTACCGATATATTTTGCATTTTCTAATGGAATACATAGGGCTTCTTCTTTGCTATCTTCTGGAACTGCAGCTACCAGGGGAGAAAGCTGACTTTGCTCCAGAATCAGATTCAATTCAACCTGATTCTGAAGGGATGCAGCAGCCTTTTGCTCAAGGGCTTCTTCTAACTCCATTATTCTTTGTTTGAGCTTGTTTGACTCCATATGGGCTTGGTCTTTGAAATCCTTGAAATGCTTGTTGCATTGGATTAGCTCTAAATCCTTTTCTTCTAGATCTTTCTCAAGTGCCTTTAAATTTATACTTATTTTCGAAGCATCTTCTTCCATCTTTGTACTTATTTGTACATTGCCACTTCTTATTGGCATATACTTATATTTTTCTCTAGTTTTTTCAAGTTCTTCTTTCAGTATATCTAGTTCCTTCTCTAACTTTACTATGTTAATTTGTTTTCCTTCAAGTTCATTCTTTGCAACGCATAACTGCTTAACATTATTTTCCACTTGTATCACTAAATCATCCTTTTCTGCCATTACAATATCGAGCCGGTGTTTTAAATTATCTATATCATCTTGGGTCAGTGAAAAGTCCAAAGGTATCTTGTGTTCAATATTCACCATTTCCTGCTGGAGTTTTTCAATAACTTCATTCAGCTGTTCTATTTCTTGTTCATTTTTCTGCTTGACACGTTCTTGATCACTCTTTAAAATTTCTATTTGGGCTTCGAGTTCTTTTATGTGCTCATTTTTCTGCTCAACCAACTAAGCAGAATTGAAATAAAAACAAAGAAAAAATATTATGAAGAGCAAAAATCTTGTCTTTATGTCACTAATTATATTTCTTTATATTAAATTAAATATACCAATGCTTTTTATATAAAATTTGTAAAAGGTAAATCAGAGTAATTCATATTTTATTTAAATGATAAATATTGTTTTATTCAGATGTAATATTTTAATGTATTATGGGGGGGTTATTGGTCACTGTATGCATTTAAAAACCTATTTAGTTGTGAGCAAATAAAAGCTCTCCACTATGAGAAAATAATTGGCAGAAAAAATAACACAAACCAACCACTAACAATTAAAATTACAGGAAACTGTACCAATTGTAAAAGTTCTACTATGCCACAAACTGTAAATAAAGAGAGAGATAATATGGAATATTAATTATGTATTATAGATTATAAAGTATCTTTAAGAAACATCCATGCAAATTCTATTTTGAAGTACAATTATAAGTATTTTAGTCCCTGTCCTAACATGTTTATTACTTGCTTAAACAGATGGTATCACTAAGGATTACATAGGTTATTACTTTATTATCTTTTGTAATTTCCAGCTGCTGTTGCAATTTTGAAGTTTGTTCATGGAGTTCATGGATTTTCTGTTCCTTTTCCTGTATAATCTGTATATATTTCCCAGGAATTTGATGATGACCTTTTATAGAAGTATCTTCAGGATTCTGGATAGCTTGACCTAATTTTTTCATGCCCTCCTACAGACAAAAAAACAGTAACATGAAATTAACTTGTAGATTCCCTTCACTAATTATTTTCATTTTGTCAGAGGAATAAACTGAAACAAGAAAATATTTTCAAATAGCATTTTATAAATAGTTAAATACATAGAGATTTCATACTTTTTCATAATTTTCAGATTTCACAAACTCAAGTTACATTCATTCAAAACAGGAAAGAAGAACTTGCTTTCTTCTCAATACCTTAAATGATTTATTTTCTTGTTCAAGTTCTTGTTGTCGAGTTGTAGACTCTTTTAGCTGAATTTGTAGCTGCATCTGTAACTGCTGCACTTCTTCATTTTTGTTTTCTAGTTCTTCACGGAACTGTTCTAATTGTTCCTCAAGATTTATGATCTGTATATCCAAAATAAGTGGCAAAGGAATAATTTATTTTATGTAAACAAGAAGAGAATTTTTTTTAGCAACACTTGTTTTGAGGAACAAGCTACTAAATATTTTCTTTTAAATATTAAAAAGATATTCTCAAACCTTCAAGCATAAAATATGATTTATTCATATATCCTCAATACTACAAAGATGAGAGTGAGCATTTGATAATTTAAAAAAGGCAGATGATGCTAGGGTGGAATTATGTTATATGGCAATTTTAACATAATTTGGGTATATTTTAAGTGTATCTCAGTGAATAACCTGTTTGCTGGATTTCAAGCTAAATTTCCTTCTTTGTTCATAGATAACTTAATGCATCCTTCCATCAATGAAGTTCTAAATCATTACCATTTCTCTTATCTAAAAATGAATTAGCAAAATCATGTTGATTTACCTTCAGTGTGGATTCTTGGCAAACAACTTCCAATACAGTTTATCATATCTTATCAATATAGGAGAATTAGAGAAATGTCAAATATTTGGTTAAAACTCAATATGGTCTTCAAAATAATTAAAAATATCATACAAAAATATCTATGACGCTTGTAATGTGTGCTGAGTATATAATGATACTAATATTTATGGTGGGGATTAGAGCTGCATTTGTTTTAGGGTTATTTTGTAACTCTTTTGTAACTTTCAATTGAGTGTGTATTATAGGCCAATAGTTTTTGAATCAAGGTATCTCAAAAGGGCTAACTTAAAAGAATGTTTTCCAAAATCCGGGATCTGTTACTTCTGTGAGATTGAAAATTCAAGGATCCTCAGACCAGTTGCAATGGCAAAGGAGTGCCCTGCAGCATTGCTTCACCACCCTGCAACACTGCCATAGTCACGTGTGGTTTCTGATGCCCCCTGCTAGCTTCGCACAAACAAAAGCCAATTGCAAAGCAGGCAGGAAGCTGCAAGTTGCTCTTGCTCCCACTGCTTTTTTGCCCATCCATGGTAATTTTATTTATCTATTTAGGTAAGGAAATTTTTTTGAAGCAATATGAATGAATGAGTCATGGGTTATCTAGTAGTAAAATAAATGGAACATGGTGGTTTTTTTTAATCTATAATTTGTTTTTACTCTCTCTGAATAATTTTCTGTAAGTTTAACAAACTTTTTTGAGCACAAACTTTTTTGATCAACAGAAAACCAAGCTTATACGGAAACATGAATTCTTTTGCCCCAAAGGTGCTTTTCCAGAAGGCAACTGGGCCTTCTTGGTTTTTCCCCCCCTTGAATATGTTTTGCTTTTCATCCAAGAAGCTTCTTCAATTCAGCCAGAACTGAAGAAGCTTCTTGGAGGAGAAATGAAACATTTTCAAGGAAAAAACCAAGAAAGTCCAGTTGCCTTTTAGAAAAGCACCTTTGGGACAACCATGATTTGGATAATTGAGAATCTGCACAGATATGAATTCCTTTATGCCTCATATGAAAAATTCAATTCAAATAGTGAAAATTCTGAATAATTAAAAAAAATACTCTACCTCTTTTTCCTTTCTGTCTACAGCTTCTTGCTCAGCCTGTAGCTGTGCTTCCAGAGGCCAGTCCCCCTTTATAGTTGCAGACCCAAATTGCTTTCTTTCTTCCACCTTTAAAGTAAGTATATTTAACTATCACTTCTTTAAGTCAGTTCTTTTGATTATTAAGTAAAGCAAGTTATGTTGATAATAACACTGCACAAATAATTATAAATAAAATGGTCTACCCAAAAATACCTTTTGCATATTGTCTGCATTGATCATTAAAGCTTGTTCCAGTTCTTGGATTCTACATTCTAATTTCTCAATTTCTTCATTCCGTTCTTGCACATCTCTCTGAAGTTGCTCCTTAGAGAGCAAAAGCTCACTGCATTTGTCTGTTTTCTCTTGAAGATGATTTGTTAATTCTTCAATCTGGTGGCAAACCAGAGGAAATGCATATAGGCTATAATTCAAACACAAATTTGCTACAAACTATGGTAAGTAAAATTGTATGAAATAGGAAAAAAGAAGGATGTACATGTATTTAAAAAACCTTAATGTCTGGAGGAAATCACAAGCAACCAAAATCAAATAAGTAAAGAGAAATCAGAAAAATGGAGAATGCTGGCTGTTTGGTTTTGAGCTAACTGGAACATTTCCATAGCAAGAAAATATTTGGACAGAGCTGGGGGTGGGGAGGGAAAAAACCCCAGACTAAGTACTAACCAATCACAACTACCTTCAGGGATCTACCAATATACTACAAACTGTAAGTATAGAGAGGGACAATATAAGAGAGCAAATACGTATTTCTCAAAGGTAGATTTATTTTTATTTATTTATTAAATTTATATGCTGCCCATCTTGTGATTTGAGGCGACTCTGGGCAGCTTACAATGTAATAAAACAAAGATATAAAAACAATTATAAATATAAAAACTAATTAAAATTACAAAAGATTAAGGACAGACTAAAAGACCATAGTTTTGAGAGGAGCAGCAGTGGTGCCTTCTTTATTACTGCATCAACTACCTACAGCCTACAGCTTCTCTTTCAGGGCCCCATGCCAACCAGCACATTCATATTTTAAAGTTCTTCCTGAAGGCCAGAAGAGCAGGCAGAGATCACTACTGGCAGCAAGATATTCCAAAGAGTGGGGGCCACCTCAGAAAGACTCTTCTCCTAGACCGCACCTGGCCAAAATTCCTTGGCTGATGGATGTGATTGAGGCAGGCCAACTCTTTCTGCCAGTGTGAGTTAGGCAGGCTGATCCCATTGGGGAAAGATGGATTCTCAAGAGATCCTGGACCAGTGCTATAAAGGGCTTTAAAAGTAATGACCAATACATAATCTAAGGGTAGATAACCAATACCCATCAAAGTGAACTGTGGCGTAGGTTTTAAGAGATTATTTCATATACTGAAATTACAAACATATCCATAGACATACACACACATGAAAACATACAAGTCTGATAATTGTGATTTTTTGATGACAGAAGTCCTTCTATGTTCAAGTTATAATACAGAATTATAACTATTCTATATTATACCTATTGGAATTTATGGCCTTTAGGCTAGATTCTGTGTTTGTGTATGTGTGTGTGTGTGTGTGTGTGTGTGTGTGTTCAGAACTTATTGTGCAAAGTTACATCAGAACTGAAAAAGTAGACAGATAATCCACGCCTGATGTTGTGGCCAAATGATCAAAATTCAAGTGTTTGGCGGTCTTACTGCACTTAGAAATGCAGGGGCACTTCAACTCCCCCCAGCCTGCCTATCTCCCTTTTGGCCATCTTGCACCATGCTTAGAAGCATAGCAAACAGTCCCAGCTCTTGGGCCCATTCTAACATCCCAGGAATTTTCAGCTACTACTATACAACTCAGCAAACATCAGCAAGCATTTGTTCATCTAGCTGTCTTCTTTCCCAGTTCTCTCCAATAGTTTCTCATCTTTTGTACCCAGCCACCTCTGCTAAAAACATAGACACCTCACTGCCTTTGCTGCCTTGTCTTTGACTTTTGGCTACCATGCTACCTCAGGCACACCAGTTTCTTCAGCAAGTGCTTCCTACAAGTGGCTCTCCAGACTGCCCAAGCAGTGTGGTACCAAGCTGAAGCATCCATGAACCCCAATAAGCACCAGCAAGTTCACCTACCTACCTTCTCTCCCAGTCACCCACACCAACCTTTGTATTTTTCGCATCCAGACGTTGCAGCCAGAACAGAAGCACTTCACTGTCTCTTTTTTGCACACAGCTTCCCTGGTGAATGTTTTGTACATGTAGCCCCCTAAACCTTTGGAAAGCTGTGCTGCTTTTAGAGGATGGGGCGGAATTGGAGACAGTCCCTCACTCTACTGAAGGTCAGGACAGGGAAGGCTTGCCTTGGCAGGGCTACTTGTTTAAGGATCCATGATTCTTGGTTAATGATTGTAACGGGAAGTGCTGAGATTGCCATCCTAAGTTGCTGTGGTCATGTGACATCCCACTTTACAACTGAGTTACTTAGCAATGCAAATTTCATGCCGATATGGTTATAAGTTAAGGACTACCTCTCTGCAAGTGTTCTAAGGGTGTGAGGGGTTTTTTTGGGGGAAAACTACTGATCGGCTCCTCCCCCTCCTCTGTGTTTCCCCAGGAAGCTTTATATATATATATATAAACTTACCTCCTACATTACCATACAGCCATAGTTTATGCATTCTTTGCAATGCTTGTGCTTTGCCATACTTTGTAAATCTTAATTACCATAAAAATTACTGTAAAAAGGGGCTTAAACACAGAATAGCACTTGTCATTAAATTCAAACATATGTATATACCCATAAGATTCTGCAGAGTCTCACCATTAATTCTCAAAAAGCCATATTAGCAAAAAGGCAGCTAAAAATTTCAGAGGAAAGATTTAATATGTGCAAGTTAATATGGAAAAAAGCCCTAAAGAGTTTATTCTCACTTATGCAGCTCAGTCTAAATCTTATTCTTCTGGTTGATTATTAACATAAAAACTAAGGGAGTGCCACATAGTCACAGTTCATACAATGTCACAAATGAATTATCCCTTTATCTTACCTCTCTATTTTGATGTTCACTGACTGGTTGCAATCTCTGAGGAATTTTAAGCTGTTGCTCAAGCTTTTGTATTTCTTGCTGGAAAACATCTCTCTCATGCTCCCTATCAATTGCCTGCTCCTGAAATGTAAGCCGTTATATATGTGTGTATTTTTAATGGGAAATATCAAAATGTAATGCACAATACAGATAGTTCTCGACCCTATGACCAATTGTTCAGTGACTGTTCAAAGTTACAATGGTACTGAGTAAATGAGGGTTATAAGTGGTCCTTGGACTTCTGGCTGCCCCAGAATCTCCATGGACATGTGATCATAATCTGGGTACTTGGCAACCAGTTTCACTTACTATCAGTTTCCAAATGATCATGGAGATAACATGATTGCCATTTGTAACCATTCCTCTGGCTTCCCCAGAAGGTCAATGGGGAAACTATGGGTAGGTCACAACTCTTTAGAATAAGCCTTTCCAACTCATACATCCTATTTCAGCTCCTCTATGCTGCAAAAGCCACTCATGCACCCCACCCAGCCTCCCTGACCCTCTCTTGAACCCCTGTGCAACCTCTCTGACTCATGCCACAACTACACACAACTTCCTTGACCTGCACAGTGACTTTTGTGCACCCCTTCACATCCTCTCATCTCTTGTGCAGTCATGGCTACATGGCAGTTTTTGTTTGTTTCCTCATACACTCCTTGAGATAACACTTCTCACTCACTTTGCCTGCACAACACTTCACTCCCTCCCCACTTGGCAACACCACTTACTTGCCTGCTGGTTTGGCACTTACAACTTCCTGCTGGCTTTTCTATGAGTTTGGCTGTTAGAAGTTGGCAGGAAGTTGCTCAGATAATGACTGTGAGATTCAGTTAACAACAGCAACTGGGACTATAAGGATTTCTATTGTTAAGCTTAATGATGGAAATTCCGGTCCTAATTGTTATTGTAAGTCAAGGATTACTTATATCTTGTTTTCAACTTATTACAAAATATAACAGGAACCACTGATGTCTTAAAATACTATTAAGTTAGTTCCATAAAACCTTAGTAATGATTTGTGATAATTAGAGTGTGACAAAAATTGAGAATGGGTATGTGTGTATTGTTCTTCATATGGAACATCAACCCCATTCTGTACATTTACATACAACACTACACAACTTAGACAAGCAATACACAAAGTAGCAGCATCTTTTTTTCCTCAGATCTTTTGCAATGTGATTCAGTAATCAAGCAGTTACATTACTAAATGTGATTCAGTAATCAAGCAATTTGTTTACATTATTCATTAGAAACAAAATCCAAGTAGATACTCAGCAAATATATAAAATCAATGGCAATTTTAGCATAAAATTATGCTATATGTTATGTCAGAAAAATTGTAATTAGTTTTCCAATCTTTTTACACAGAAATCACTTTAGGTTTGAAAAGTTATAGAAGTCCAATTGTACTGGAAATCCTTTAGCATTGTTTCAACATTATCAGAAATGCTTTACTCCTGAATCAAGGCTTTTTAAAGAGTTTAAGCTGAGATTGGTTCAAATTAAAAACATTTTTCACAGTTTACAATGATAACCTTGTATAAATCAAATTAATTTTAAATACGAAAACATAGCCATCTTATTTTTTTTTTTACAAAAAAGCCTGTTTACTATGCTATTTTTTAAAAAAAGTCTAAATTGTGTATGACATAAGCATTTTAATGCATTGTGCTAATTGAGGTTTTGTTGAATTCTCTGTTTTTATTCTGTTGTAAATTATGTGTGGATTGAGCTCATCGTTTTACTTACATCTAGAAATTTTTTTGTTTTCTCAAGCTGTTTCTCTAGAGCTTGGTTTTGCTGCCTTAGATCCATTAGCTCTGCATTTTTTTCTTGCTCTAGCTCCAAAAACTGGTTGACCTGCTCCTCTATATCAGTTTCCAGTGCCTTCACCTGCTTTTGAAGGTAATTGTATTCTTTTTCAGCCTGCCGCTGCACTTCTATTTTTTCTTTCATTAACTTTTCTGTCTCCGCCAACAACTCTGTTTAATAAAGCATAACTTATTATATGTGGATAGTTAATATTGCTTTATAAAATAAATTCACTCCCAAGATGACAAGTTTATGCTACAGTATAATAAAGGATGAAAATAACTTTGGGTTTCACCAAAATTATGTGATAATTTTCAATAAATAATAATAATATCTGCATGGTTTAACTTTCCTGATAGAATTATATATTTATTTTCATTAATACTATAGAAAATGTAAATGGCATTAAAACCCAACTGTCTTCTCATCCTGTAGGATTGTTCCAATTGAAACATAAAAATTCTCACAAATGACACACACAACATTTTAATGTAAAATAATTTAGACCTTCACCTGGTGAGTTATAGGAGAAACCCTTCCCCAACTATTTCTTACCTTCACCTGGAATTTTCAATCAGTTAACTTCCTCCCTCCAATTTTTTAAAGAAACTTTTAAAAGACAAATGCAAAGAACTGAAGAACTTAGGGATATGTGACAAGGGAGCTATAGCTGCAGATGTACATTCCAAAATGCTCCAGTAACATTGGCATTTTAATATGATTTTGAATGCTATGTTATTTCTATCCAAAATACAGGTAATTCTCATATCCTAACAACCTCTTCCGAATTGCACTGATGGTGGCAAGAAACATCCAGTGATTTTTTTTATAAATGACCTGAAGCTTCAGATGCTATTGAGCAGCATATAAAACTTCACATGCCAAGACAATTTCCAGTTTACTGAGGTAACATCAAAGGGGAAGCATAATGCATACATTGCTTAATGTTATATATAATCAAAAGTAATACCAAGATTATATACGTTATGTTTCAGTCCTTTAATTGGTATACATGCTGTAATCATGAATCATTTCTTGATTGAGAAATATTAAAAATAATAGATTTTTGGATTTAAGTCTTTGCCAAATGAAGAAAAAAGCATCACCGGATAATGGTCTTTTGGCAGGGTTTTTTTTTTGCATCTTACTGTATAGATTTTTGTACCATCATCTTCCATCACACTTGCTTCCTCAAATATCACACATGAGTTTTATTTGACAAAGATCTCTATATGCAGATTATTATATGAATGCAGAAATTATTAGCTGATTAAGATGATGGTTACTGAAGTAATTAGAATTTTAAAAATATTAATACTGTAAAATTGTGAGCAATTGTTATTCAAAATAAAGGTATGAACATGAAACACAGTATCAAAGCTGCAGGCCAGTAAAGTTAATGTCAGTAAGCCGAAAGCCCAAAGAGAGACCATGATTAACAAGAGTCAGTAGCTGTTAAATCTTCCACCCAATGAAAGATTTGCCATGCAATATACAAACACACCTGCTTGGGAAGCTGCATCGACTGCAGCATCTACTAGGCCTAGGAGAACAGAAAAAAACAAGAAGCAAAGTAATTCACATGCCATCTCTAGCTTTCTCAAGCTGAAATACAATATGAGAAAAATGAAGCCGAAGACAGAATAAAGAGTTCAGTAAAATGCCCAATGAATTAAAAAAATGTGATTGATTTATTAAACACAACTGTTAAGATATTTTTTCCAAGTTTCCATTTATTTTTCTCTAAAATGTTGCAGACAGCTATTCACATAATACTTTTATTATACATTAGAATATTGTTGAATTAAAAAGTGGCATACCTTCCTGCCATTTTTCTTATCTTCTCTGTTGCTCTGTTATCTATCCAATGTATCTACTGTACCTCTTCCATATGTATCTACTGTACAATGTATCTACTGTACCTCTTCCATTCCTTCCGTCCTCATCATTACCAGTTTGTATATACTTAACATACTCATCCTGCATGTGACCACCATGCTATCTCTCTGAGGCCATGTCTATTGCCAGTCTTTCATCTTCCCAGTGCTTAAACACCTCTCCCCAAAAAAGTTTTCCACAACATGTGTGCTCTGAACAAAGTATGTGCTACACTCTTGGCATGGACTGCCCAACAGTGCCTGATCCATGCAGGGAACTCTCCATGAAAATAACATTTTGGATATCCATTACCCATTTTGACTAGTCTTTCAACATTTAAAAAAATCAATTCTCTCCATGCATCTTTTTAATTAGTTAGGTGCCATAAATTGGAGAAGACCCTGTTAACATTATGGATAAATGAGTGTCACCTCTAAATATGCTTGATGCTCCAGATCAATTTTAAAAGGTATCAAAGGAGAAGAATGGTTCCTTTCTCAGTTCTGCTGATGAAAGCAATTACATTAAAGAACTGTACTAAATCTTGCTAAATATAAAATGAATATGTTATTAATGCACTTCCATCTATTGTAGCAACCTATACATTATATAAAAGCAGAAACAAAATTGAGTGAATGACTCTTTGTTCCCAGTAAATGCTGTCTAAAAATGTCTGGATCTGAGGCATTCCTCCCCAAGTCACCCCCTGCATCTCACTGACTTTATATCCTGGAGATCTTTTGAAATGCCCGGTCACACAGAAAACAACTAACTCAGAAGGCTTAGATCACCCATTACACATCTATAGTCTGTGAAAGTCTATTAGATATTAAATAATAAAACCATACATATTTGGAAGACTCAAAAAAATACATACGTTGTTCTATGGGTCCTGCATCAGCTTTCATAGCATCCTTTTGTCTGAAGAGCAATTCTTTCTCTTCTTGAAGGTGGTGTCTCTCAGCCTCTAATTCCTGTAATTTGTTACCTGTACGAAGTAGCTCTTGTTCAAGATGCTCTATTACCTCTGCCTTTTCCTGGATTTGTTTTTCCCTAAGTGATTTTTCATCTGCATAAACATCAATAAGATCTACGGAAAAACAGAGATGTCCAAATGAAGCATAATAATTTTTGAGTAAAATATTTTAAAACCTTCTGGAAAAAAATATGAATAGCATGATCACAGCACTGTAATTTTATACCAAAAAAACTTTATCTGCCCAAGTAATAAAAAATGAAATACTATACTGTAATATTAATGCTATATTCAAAGATGAAACATTCATTTTTTAAAAAAAGGAATTTTTATGGAGATGAGTGTCAATATATGAATTTGATAATGTTCTAAAAAATATAAAGAACAGTTGCTGGAACTGGGTATGTCTTGTTTAATGAAAAGAAGGACGAGGGGGGACTTGGTAGCAGTGTTCCAATATCTCAGGGGCTGCCACAAAGAAAAGGGAGTCAAGCTATTCTCCAAAGTGACTGAAGGCAGGACAAGAAGCAACGGATGGAAACTAGTCAAGGAAGTAAGGAAAAAAATCTACTTCCTAGAAGTAAGGAAAAATTTCCTGACAGTTATAACAATCAATCAGTGGAACAGCTTGCCTTCAGAAGTTGAGAAT
Organism: Vipera ursinii; assembly: GCF_947247035.1. Taxonomy (NCBI): domain Eukaryota; kingdom Metazoa; phylum Chordata; class Lepidosauria; order Squamata; family Viperidae; genus Vipera; species Vipera ursinii. The sequence continues at coordinate 107,789,715 of NC_139517.1, read as the reverse complement.
GCTCCAGTACTGGAAGTTTTAAGAAAAATTGGACAATCATTTGTCTGAAATGGTATAGGCCCTGCCTTAGCAAGGGGTTGGACTAGAAGACCTTCAAGGTCCTTTCCCCTGTTATTCTGTGTTCCATATTCTGTTACATATTCTGTATTTAGTCTCCATTGTTAGAACACTGTTATAATGGAAATTTAATAAAGCAATGTCCTAAAGTTGATAGAATTCCAGATAAGGCATGGTTTCTGTTCATTTTCATTATATGTGAAGTCTAACATGTATATTTCCTTATTTGTGAATAAGTGTTCCTTTAATACATATATTATATGATACAATATGGTGGTATCTACACATTTACAATTTTTAGCTGATTGCCAATTGTACAAGACTATAGTATTAAATGATTATGATAGAAAATATTCATTGGAAAGATGAACTGATATAAAAAATGTGTGTGTAAATGTGTGTAGACAATTCACAATTTTTTCCTAGCTGAAGAATGGTTACAGCTAAATCTTACAAAGTTATGACTTTTTTGTTATCCCTGTATTTCACTTCTTACAGTATGTAACTTGATCTATCCTGAGAACAACTAAGAACATTCATAGATATATAACAACTAAACAAGCCTAACCATTCAGTTCAGAACTTTTCCTTTATGCTAGTGTAAGTGATTTTAACATATGAATTGTTCATTTATGAAGAAAATGTCTTGGAAATAATATGTACCTATTAACAAAACTTAAGTGGTGTTTATTGTTCAGTTTAATTTTTTTAATAGTTCAAAATCTAAAAAATCAATAATTTTATGAGAATTGATATATACACATTTGTAAAACTATCATTTATTGCAAACATAATCTGATTACCAGCAGGCAATATTCCAAAAAGCAATAATAAATATTAGTATGTCTATACTAAATCTAATAAACTGTGGATGAATGATTAAACAATAATACGTTCCCTTGCACACTTCAATATTATCAGTATTGAATTATGTTGAAACATCTAATAATGCTCTCAGCAGAGAGTTTACTGATGATAAATTCCCAGATTACGTATATGCAGTAATACAGGCAGTATTTCAACAGGTCAAATTTCAACAATTCAACATGTTAAATTTATTACTTCACAGTTGAATGCACCACAACACTTCAGTGTTAAACTCTTTCTTGGGAATTTCTTTTGTTAGTATCAAGAATTGTACATAAGTAGACTTGGTTTTTCATTAAAAAGATCCTCCAAGAACGAAATTACAGAATGTGTGTGTCTGTTTTTGTGCATTTGGATCAAATGCCCCACAATTAATAAGGTAAAATTCCCCAGAATTATTATATAGTAAAATATTTCTATATCTTAGAAAAGTAGTCACTGTAATGGATAACATGCATATATAGATATCCGTATATAGAAGGGCACTTTGCAATAAGAATATATATCAGAAGAGTATAGATACTTTGCTATGCTGTTTAGGTTAATACACATGTGAATGTGTTTTAAGAATAGATTGTGAAAAAAATCTTAAAATTTTATTCAGGACAGCTGTTTTAAAAATGCTGAGAAGCATAAGTATCTGCTAGAAAATGTTCATCTTCAGATGAAATGCAGATGCAATTCCAAAGAGCTCTTTCTAAAGATTTTATAAAGATAATGTGTGGCTGTATCAGTGTACTAGTTATAATACAATCCTATTACTGCTTATTTTAAATAATTTACATAAAAAGAAACACAATTTTTGAATGAGGGGGACTATTTTTTTTTCATTATTTGGGGGGTGGGGTGGGCTGCAGATTTTTTTTGGTAACTTTATCATATGCAGAATGACAGATGGTTCTTAGCAAATAATAATAATAATAATAATTAATAATAATAATAATAATAATAATAATAATTATTATTATTATTATTAATAATAATAATAATAATAATAATAATAATAATAATAATAATAATAATAATGATTACTAGTAGTAGTAGTAGTTGGAAGGGAACTTGGAGGTCATCTAGTCCAACCCCCTGCTCAGGCAGGAAACTCTATACCATTTCAGGCAAATGACTGTCTAGTCTCTTCTTAAAAACTTCCAGTGTTGGAGCATTCACCACTTCTGGAGGCAGGTTGTTCCACTGATTAATTGTTCTGTCAGGAAGTTTCTCCTTAGTTCTAGGTTGCTTTTCTCCTTGACTAGTTTCCATCCGTTGCTTCTTGTCCTGCTTTCAGGTGCTTTGGAGAATAGCTTGGCTCCCTCTTCTTTGTGGCAGCCCCTGAGATACTGGAACGCTGCTATCATTTCACCCCTCACCCTTCTCTTCGTTGAACTAGACATACCCAATTCCAGCAACCGTTCCTTATATGTTTTAGCCTCCAGTCCCTCAATCATCTTTGTTGCTCTTCTCTCTACCCTTTCTAGAGTCTCAACATCTTTTTTACATTGTGGTGACCAAAACTGGATGCAGTATTCCAGGTGTGGCCTTACCAAAGCATTGTAAAGTGGTAATAGTACTTCACTTGATCTTGATTCTATCCCTCTGTTAATGCAGCCTAGCACTGTATTGGCTTTTTTGGCAGCTGCAGCACACTGCTGGCTCATATTTAAGTGATTGTCCACTAGGACTCTGAGATCCCTCTCACAGTTACTACTATTGAGCAAGCTACCACCTATACTATATCTGTGCATTTGATTTTTCCTGCCTAAATGTAGAACCTTAATTTTTTCATCACTGAATTTCATTTTGTTAGATAGCACCCAGTGTTTGAGTCTGTCCAGATCCTCCTGTATTTTAAGCCTATCTTCTGGAGTATTGGCTATTCCTGCCAGCTTGGTGTCTTCTGCAAATTTGATGAGTTCCCCATCCCCTCATCCAAATCGTTAATGAAGATATTGAAGAGCACTGGGCCCAGAACAGAGCCCTGGGGCACCCCACTACACACTTCCTTCCATGTAGTTCCATTGAGGACCAGGCACTGTGTGTGGCCTCTCAGCCAGCTACAAATCCATCTGGTGGTGATGCTATCTAACCCACATTTTTCTATCTTATCAAGTAGTAGGTTGTGATCTACTTTATCAAATGCCTTACTGAAGTCCAAGTAAATTATATCTACAGCATTCTTAATGCTTAGGTTAATGAATAGAGTAGAGGCTTCATAAGAAAGCTTTTCTCCTTCCCCTTCAACTAGAGTCCTGGTAAGGACATAGCCGAGTTGTGATCAGAAGCGAAGGGGGCAATTGTTTAGATACTTTCTAAGGAGTAATTTTGTTGTTTTTTTTTTTACAAGGATTGGTACCTGAAAATTAAACTGGAAAATGCTATACGCAAATTCTCAGGGTAACAGATCTAGACTTAGCAGAATTTAGATATAACAGACAAATGTCTTACTCAGACAACACTTTGAAAGAATAGATTTATTCCTTATGTAGGAAAGCTATCTGGATTGTGCTTACTGTGTCCTCAAAGAAATGGGTATGCTTCTGTGCATGCTTCATTTTTGAGTCCTGGATAAAGGAAGCGAGAGGCTAAGAAGATTGGGAAGGCTCATAGGATTAAGGCTGGTTTCCTGATGAGGAAAGGAGAAGAGGAGGTTCTAGGTCTAGGAAGATGGGCAGATAGATAGGTCACATGCTATAGTGGCAACTGCTGTATTAAGGAAGAAGAATAGAAAGAACTGAGAATATCAGGTAACAACGGGTGGGCCAATGAATACATATTGGAATAGGAGAGATACCACTGATTTCTCTACTACATTCTAATTCTATGTGATAAACACTTCTTTATTGACAGAACTGGCAAAAAAAACGAACCTACAATAATCCCTAGGAGTGGCACCAAGAATGCTATATTTTAGAGAGCAGCCTTCTTAAATGTTTGCATTTGATCTCTGAAAAATAAAGAAAAAATGGAGGGATTTTTCCATTTAACAGAAAAATAAAGAAAAAAGACAGAGATTTTTCCATTAAATAGAAATTTGGGGTTAATAGACAATCCTGCTCTCAAAAAAAACCCCCACCCTTAAATCAAGATTTTCTTTAATATATAGAATTACTGTCTTAAAAATAGTTTGTCTTTATATAAAGGTAAAGGTAAAGTTTTCCCCTGTCCAGTCATGCCTGACTCTAGGGGGCAGTGCTCATCTCTGTTTCTTAGCTGAGGGAGACAGCATTATCAGAGGACATTTCCTCTGATAATGATCCTGGGGCCAGCATGACAATAGACTGAAGGCACATAGAACACTTTTACTTTGTCACCGAAGTGGTACCTATTTACCTATTTGCATTTGCATGCTTTTGAACGGTTAACTGGGCAGGAGGGCAAGTAACAGAAGCTTACCCCACTGTGCGGCACTTGGGTCTCAAACCCAGACTGTAAGCTTTCCATCAACAAGCCCACCATCTTAATTGCTGAGCTGTTGCACCCCTCTTGTTTTTATATACTGGACCTAAGATGGCGGCGCCTGGAATGGCTGCGGCTGCATTGGCTCTTGAAGGCAAAGTTTTGGGAGGGATATTAAGGGATAGTATAGGCCACATGATCAGGAAGATTTTAATGTGTTTCAGCAACATGGTGGAACTAAGGTAACATACGACCAACAATCTTTGCTGGCATGGCGAGTTTCTAGTTGTTTTGGAACTGTTGGTGAGACCATTAAAAGTCGTTGGCACTGTTTGAATTTGTTCTACCAACAGCAAGATCTGACTGCTGGCCTAGTGATGGATTGTATTGAAAATCAGTGCTGTTTCCAGAGGAGGCAGAGGAGGAGAGGACCTAGAGCTTATGGAGCGAAGGAACTGGATGAGGCTGTCGGCAGGCCCAGAGGAAGAGAGAGAGGCTTTTGGAGGAGTTGGTGGTGGCGGCAGCATGCTCCAGGGGTGAAAAGAAGCAAGGCCTCTTAAAGGTAAAGGTGGAAGAGTCAGGATCAGAAAAAGGAAAGAAGGCGAGGTTGTCAGAATACAAGCTAACTTGAGGGCTAATCCACATGGAGCCCCATTTCCATCTGTCCTGTTTGCCATCGTTCACTCCCTAGAGACTAAAATGGACAATGTGAAATTTGAGCGGGCCACGAACAAGGAGTATATATTGGAGGTGGTGACCCTTTGAGAGCTGTATGCAACAAAATTTCATTTTGATGTATGCCGATTGGTGTACATTCAAAGTGACAATAAAGTTATCATAAAGTAATTGCCAATGCCAATACACAATACAAGAAAATGCTTTGGGGGCAATTCTACAAATCTCAAGATGTTAAGGAATAAAGTATACAAACTCAACTATGAAAATATTGTACATTGCATTTTATATTGTGAAATAACAATGTAATATATTAATCTGAATCTAGTGAATAATAATACATATTGTTTTAAAAGATGAATCTATGGAGATCATCTTTATACTTTAGTATATCACCATTCAAAGTACTGATCATTTGTCACTCAAATTTTTAAATATTTTGATGCATTTCAAATAACTGGGATCATGGACATTTCAGAGAAGTTAGCTAAGAAATGAAGTCGTATTTGAAAACATATCTGATATGCATCTGCTTATATTTAAATATTGTTTGAAAAATAGTTAAAAATAAAGCCTAACTTAAATGCATATTTTATTCTAAGTGGCTCTTAAAAATCACAATCAGCAATAGTATATTAATTGTCAAAGAAATGTATTATAAAGGTTGAAGATCTAAGTCATATACTGAATAACATGCTAATGGTCACTCGTGCTAGATTTTTTCCTGCTTGGGATGTGCAACATGCTCTACATAGGGCTGGTCTTGACAATTATGTGGGAGATACAATGGACCTAGAATTTGGCAGTGTGGGTTTTTATGGGCATTGCCACAGTACACTCACATTAACACTTTTTTGTGAGTTGCACTGACTTCCTATAGGTTTCTGGCTGCAACTGAAGGTGGCGGTTATTTTCTATTAAGAGGTTCATGGTGCAACACCAGATTATTTGGGAGATATCCTATTATGTCCGCTCATTCTATGGGGTTCAACACAGAAAGCATGTTTCAGATCCCTTCCATGCCAACTAATGGAAGCCAGGAAGCATTTTCTACATAATATCAGTCTTTTGGAACAGCATACTGTCCCCAAGATTCAGTTGGATCTATCCTACTGATCTTTTTAAGGCTTTAAAAATTTGGTTTTTCCCTGACCATGTTGGATGATCCTATCTGGAAAACTGGTTTAAGAGTTTGAATAACTGGTTTAAGAGTTTGTAGTTTGGGTCTTTGTGCTATAAGATATTGTGTTTTGTGCCCATGATATTGTGTTTTGTGGATTTTATTATTATTTATTCTTTATCTTGATTTGTTCTCAATCCTGTTAATCATCCATGGTCACATTTTGTGAAATACTCAGTAATAAATGTTTAAATATATATATGCTGATCTAATGAATCTAGAACTTTTATTTGGTACAGTATGTGAAAAAATTTACAAATCTTATAAATATAATTAGCTGACACCCTCTTCATTTCCTCTTTATAATAATATCTTATTATCCTATCATTTCTGTATACATTCTCTCTTGAATGATGATTGCTTTTCTTTCTTTGTGATTTAATCAATTTTCTATTCATTTGTAATCTATTCTCAACTGTAAAAAAAAACCCCATAAACCATCTATAATTGCCTAAAAATTAAAGTAACTGCTTTATAATTTTGGATTGGGGGAATGTAACATTGTATAATTACTTAAAGCACTCTATTGCAAACAAATCAATTACTTACTCTCTGCTTTGCTAAGCTCCAGTGCTATCTGCTCTCTAGCTCTGACCTCTTCATCAAACCTTTCTTGCAATTCTTCCTGACATTTGGTTAATTCAGTAGCTTCATGTTCCCATTTAAAGGATTCTTGCATCAATTCTGTTTGTGTAGCTTTTGCATGTTCAAGCTAAAACAGAATTTAAATGTTGAAATTTTTAATGTACATTTTAAAAAGTCCTGCATACGAACATTGTCAAGTTTGGGAAATTAGCTTGAAATGAGAAGTTTACTGCCCTCATACATTATGGATAACAAGATAAACAAATATTTGTACAATGAATGACTTTATTACACGTCCATATCCGTGTTCAAGTACCGGATCTTGAGTCTGTCCAATTTACACTAAAAAGAAAACCTTGAGGTATTAATATAAACTTCAACATGTACCACCCACAGTAATTTTTATTAAACGTTTGACCTAAATTGTTCAAATTGAGAGGGTTGAAAATTGTGCAAAACAACTAATTTCATATCTCAAATAATTCCACTTTTTCATAGTTTTGTGCTTTCCTCACTGATCAGTGAATACTATATGTAGATTTGAAAGCACTCAATTATTTAACAACTTTCACTAATCAAAGTTGTTAATGAAAAAAAATCTTACAATTAGTGTTTTTCAGGATTTAAAGCTTCTTTGGGTTAGTGTTATTCATATTCTATATTTTCCACTCAATGTATTGGATTGGGATTTATTTAACTAATAGACTTAAAATGATATGTCACGAAAGGGTATAATACCTTTATTTCTTAAACCACACATGTGAAAGATCAATATTTCACATTCCTGCAAACGTCTGAAATTCTGCCTCTCTAAACTCAATTATCTACAATATAGTTTTCTCAGATCAACGTATGATAGCAACCATCTTAAAAATGTGATCCTTTTCTTTACTTCTGATTAGCAGGTGAAAAAGTTAGCTCTTTAACAAGAATATGAGAGTACAGGCATTTCCCCTGCTATTCAAATTACAAAATGACAGAACATACATTGTTTACTTTCCAGAAATAAAACAGCACACACCTATGTTTTTCTAAGTGTGGTTAAAGATGAATAGCTATGTCATACAACATTTGTGACTAACAGACTATATGCCTTGGATAATGGTCTGAAGACATGAAACAAATTCTCAAGATCCATAATTAAAATGAAATCAGTAAAACTGGAAGATACATTTTCCTCTTACAATATACAGTTACAGGTCTCAGCTCATCACTGTCAGCACAGTATATCAAAAATCAAATTAAAGTACACATTAAACAATGTTAAGCTTATTTTCCTCAATTCAAATAGGTTAAATGAAAGTTTAAATTATTACTTAGAAGTATGTTAATACACTTAAGGTACTGATATATATATATATATATATATATATATATATATATATATATATATATATATATATAATGTAAATGTGTAATATGTAAATATTAATATTTAATATTTATATTCACCAGTTAAAATGGACAATATATTATTTTTAATATATTTTCCATTGTCAACTGTAATAATGCTACATTGCAGAAATGTTCTTTCAAGCAAAATCTTCTGTATACTGAAACTTTAAAATTAATTCTGTAGTTAAATTATTAGTTTAATCAGCTATAATTCAGTTACATGAAGCTTGTATAAAAGAGTTAAAGTGATGAACACTAAAATTAGTAGCTTTCTTAAAGACATTATAGGAATTCTTTATATCATATAAATCAACAATTTGAGAGAAATCTGATTAAGTACTTCTACAAAATTACATCTGACAGAAAAATATTGTTGGATAATACAAATTTACAGTAACCATGGAAAAGAAAAAAAATGATTTCTCTATTTTATCATACTTACTGAATATGGAGGTGTAGGCAAAGAAATTTTTGAAACAATTCTTAATCTATGTCCATTTTTCTTGTGCTTTACATAAAGAAGTGACGTATTGATAACCACAGAATTATTATCATCCAATTGATCAGAAAACGGAAAAGGATAAGGTAAAGGCACACGAGATTCAACTTCTAAAGTATTTTCCTCTTGACTTTTTTCAGACCTTAGACCACTCCACATATTTGATAACCAGTATGTACGGTAGGAATCCATTTCATAGTAATCTATTGCAGTTCTTTTTCATCAAATAACTTGCCCTGATATAATAGTTTTAACTGTTGGTAAAATGCAGTTCATTAACTATCTGCCTGTTGCAGAGGGCAAGGAATGATAAATTCACACTCAGACGAGCAATCCAAAAACATCAGGAAGTTCTAGGTAAACATTCAGATGGGGGGGAAAAAAAGCAATGTTTGCAGTCCTCAGAGAATTGACATTTCCTCTCATGGAACCAAATGGAAAAGGGCATTAAAATAAAAAGAAAACCAAGGAAAGCATTCATCAACACAAAAGATTATCTTCATAATTGGATACGATATTCTGCAGCAAGCCTCCAGACCATTTAAAAAAAATTCCTGCAGCAACTGTCAATATTTAAAATTCTCCACTGAAGTAAGCCAATAACATACTAAATTAAGATACTATTTAGTCTTTTCCCCCCCTTAAGTTGTAGAAATCAGATAAGCTTCTCTATGCAAAGCAAGAGCTGTGTCTCAATGCGAGGAGAAGGTCAGAACAGTATTGTAGGAGTGGTTAAATTACTTTACTGCAGGTACACAGGGATTTGGAGTTTGAATTAACACACCCACCTCAAACCTTGTTCAACAAGATTCAGAAGCCAAGGCAGAGTTCATAAATGAATGTTTGAAGGAAATAAAAAGCATTGTGATTGCCTGATCCATTTCTTAATTGCTTTTTAAAAAAGTCACACCCAGTAAATAAATCGTTCTAATTAGTATCGCATACTTAAAATAATTTAATTTTACTTAATTTAAACTAAAATTGACAGAAGCTAATAAAGAAAAGACTGAAGAGGTGATAGTACTCCTCTATATGTAGATGACACCCAAAAGGTAGTCAAGATGTATTGGCTATCATTGCAGAATGCTGGATAAGGAATAATACACCGACATCATACATTCCAACTCAACTTTACCAAAATGTTTCTAACAATAAGGGCAATTCAACATGGAACAAATTCCAAGAGACACGATAGACTTCCTTCACTAGTTGTGTTTAAGCAGAGATCAGATATCCATTTGGGATGCTCTGAATCTGGATTCTTGACTTGCACAGAGAAATTCAATAGATTCTAAACAGACCCTATAAAATGTATTTATTCCATGTGAGTTTTGTGTCCAGCAACAATGTTGCTTGTAGAAAGTAAATACATTATCCATATAGTGATTCCTTTGGAATTCATGGCACAGTAGAAGATAAACAACAGTAAAATAATCATTACATAGTACACCTCCCACGGCTGGACCGTGGGTGCGCGGAGCCAACCAGATGGTACCGCCCCAGGCGCCTAATGGACCCTGATAGGTTCCAGGCAGCGCTTGGGAACCCACCTGCACTCCCTGCTCACAGCTCGGCGGATGCCTTAGTGGAAGCCTGGGAAAGGGCAGCCACAGAGGCACTTGACCGAGTTGTACCCTTGCGGCCCTTGACCCGGCGCAGATCCCAGTGAGCCCCATGGTTCACCGCGGAGCTCCAGGAGATGAAGCGTCAGAGACGGGGCCTAGAGAGCCGTTGGAGATCCAGTCGATCCGAATCCGACCGGTTGCGACTAAGAATCCACACCAGGTCTTATCTCGCAGCGATAAGGGCGGCGAGAACCAATTACTTTTCCGCCCTCATCGCGTCCGCAGATAATCGCCCGGCTGCCCTGTTTAGAGTGACCCGCTCCCTTCTGAACCAAGAGGTGAGGGAGGAACCCTTACAGGGTCGAGCCGAGGAATTTGGTCAATATCTGTTGGATAAAATCGCTCGGATTCGAACCGGCCTGGACTCCAACTGGGCAGTCTGATTAACATGACATGGGCAGTCTTGTCGACGTCATCTGGGAGGAGTTTGATCCTGTGACTCCAAAGGAAGTGGACAGGATTATGAGGAGGTTGAGCTCCTCCACATGCTTATTGGACCCGTGCCCTTCCTGGCTGGCTTATGCAGCTCGGGAGGGGACACGAGGCTGGTTTCAGGCAGTCATCTCTGCTTCTCTGAGTGAGGGTCACTTCCCCGCCTCCTTGAAGGAGGCAGTGGTGAGACCTCTCCTCAAGAAGCCCACCTTGGACCCAGCTACATTGAATAACTTTCGTCCGGTCTCCAACCTTCGCTTCCTTGCAAAGGTTGTTGAGAGTGTGGTGGCGCATCAGCTTCCTCAAGTCCTGGATGAAGCGGATTATCTAGACCCATGCCAATCGGGCTTCAGGCCGGGCTACAGCACGGAGACGGCATTGGTCGCTCTGATGAATGATCTCTGGAGGGCCCGGGACAGGCCCTGGTCTTATTAGACCTTTCGGCGGCTTTCGATACCATCGACCATGGTATCTTGCTGCGGCGCCTCAGGGGATTGGGAGTGGGAGGCACGTTTCTGCGATGGTTCTCCTCCTTTCTCCTGGGACGCTCGCAGTCGGTGTTGGCAGGGGGACAGAGGTCGACTCCGAGACCTCTCGTTTGTGGAGTTCCTCAGGGGTCGGTCCTCTCGCCTCTCCTGTTCAACATCTACATGAAACCGCTAGGTGAGATCATTCGTGGTTTTGGAGTAGGGTACCATCAGTACACTGATGACACCCAGCTTTTCATCTCGACTCCAAACTGCATCAGTGATGCCCTCGACGTGATGTCCCGTTGCCTAGAAGCAGTTCGGGAATGGATGGGGAGGAACAGGCTACAACTCAACCTGGACAAGACTGAATGGCTGTACATACCGGCATGCCAGGATACTCAGAGCATTCCATCCCTTAACATCGGGGGTGAGTTATTACCCCCTGTTGATAGGGCCCACAACCTGGGTGTCCTCCTAGATTCACAGCTATCCTTGGAAGATCACATAGGAGCTGTGACCAGGGGGGCCTTCACTCGGGTTCGACTGGTGCGCCAACTACAACCCTATCTGGACCTGGATGCCTTACGTACAGTCACCCATGCACTTGTGACCTCTCGCCTTGACTACTGCAACGCTCTCTACATGGGGCTGCCCTTGAAAACCACTCGGAAGCTTCAGCTGGTGCAGAGTGCAGCTGCACGAACACTTTTGGGGGCTTCCCGATACTCCCATATCACACCTCTCCTCCGTGAGCTGCACTGGCTTCCAGTTGCCTTCCGAGTGAAATTCAAGGTGCTAGTGATGACATACAAAGCCCTACATGGCATGGGTCCGGATTACCTACGGGAACACCTACTGCCAGCGTCAACACCCCTCCGTCCTGTGCGCTCCCACAGAGAAGGCCTCCTCAGGGTGCCACCGGTCAGAGAATGCCGGCTAGTGGCCCCCAGGGAGAGAGCATTCTCAGTGGGTGCGCCAACCCTCTGGAACTGCTTGCCTACCGAAATCCGGATGGCCCCCGACCTTTGCACCTTCCGGCGCGACTTAAAAACCCACCTGTTCCAGCAGTCTGGCCTGGCCTGATAGCTCTTGGGGTTTCATTTGTTTTTTTACTATTGTTTAACTGTATACTGACCTTGCTCTGTACACCGCCCCGAGTCCCTCGGGAGAAGGGCGGTATATAAAAACAAACAAATAAATAAATAAATCTTATGATAAAGGAATCACAAAATATGAACGTAATGGTTAATATTTGATTGATAATCTTTGCTTCCTGACTTGGAAGACAATACAGACTTTAAGATATTGAATAGTCAGAATGGAACTTGATAGAGATAATATAGTTTTCTTGGAACATAGTTGTGCTTATAAAGTTAAAAAAGGTGCCTGATCCACCATATAGTGCTTTTTTTTGGTGGGGGGGAAGAGTTCCACTGTGATTACTGCAAAAAAATAAGTTTCACAGAGGACATGTTTTTTTGCTTCACACTTAAATAATAAATAATAAACCTTTATTGTCAAAGTACAACATGTGTACATTGAGATTAGCTGAGCCTCCCCCGTGCTCTCTCCCCCCCAACACACAGTAACAACAAACCCTCCATCCTACCACACCATGTGAACCAACTACACCACACACCGGCCTCCCAAGTCAATTCTGTATAAGATTATGTCCCATTTAAAAGCCTAACAGCCCACGGATAAAAGCTATTTTTCAGCCTGTTGGTACGGCTGGCTATATTCCTATATCTCCTACCGGATGGTAGGAGAGTAAAGAGATACCGTTCAGGGTATGAGTCATCCCTGAGAATCTTCCTCACTCTTCCAAGGCAACGAGCCCTGGCGATGTCATCCAGTGGTGTCAGGGAACAGCCCACAATGTCTTGTGCTGTGCTCACTACCCTCTGTAATACTTTCCTGTCCGCGGCTGTCAGACCAGCATACCAAACCACAATACCATATGAGAGGATGCTCTCTATAGTAGACCGGTAAAAGAGGGTCATTAGCTGTTGTTCTACCCTGTTCTTCCGCAAGACCCTAAGAAAGTGAAGCCTCTGTTGGGCCTTTCTAGCCACCTGGGTTGTGTTAATTTTCCAGGTCAGATCTTCACAGAGGTAGACTCCCAGAAATTTAAAGGAGGAAACTCTCTACACAGATAATAATAAATAATAATAATAATAATAATAATAATAATAATAATAATAATAATAATAATAATAATAATAATAAATAATAGCCATTTGAAAATTATCTTTATTACAAGTTCATTGCTCATTTCAAACACCATTTTCTGTTCAATTATTAATGTTACCTTGCTCAATAATTATTTAAGTAAGAGGAAAATAGATTTAGTACAGAAATGCACCCATTATTCTAAACATCATGCTCCTGATGAGAGATAAGGAGAATAAAAATATTTCAGTACTTTCTAGAAAATGCTTTGGAATAGTGAGAGCATTAACTACAATATGTATCCATAATTTTTGAAGCAGCTGTGCTCTTCCTAAGACTCCAGGGGCAGCTGTCATATAATCTTGAAAAAAAAATCAGAAGATTTAACATCATGATGTCACATGAGGCTAAAAGAATCTAACTTGTAATCATAGTAAAAGTCCATGCAAAGAAACCATTCTCAGAAATCCTTTTAAAAAGGGGGAAACATTTTTAAAATGTATGCAGAAATTAAAGAAACAATTTCTTGATTTGTGTATCAAATTCATTTTTTTCTTTTCCACTCAGACATTCTTTCAAGGCTATAATTAAACAATGTTACCTGATTAGCAGTTTCATTTATTGTTTGAAGAAGTTTTTCAAATACTGCTTGAAGTCGGGTATTGATATTTAGAATTAACTCTTCATTTTTTGCATCTATTTCCATGCCAAGGAACTGGGTGAGTTCAAACTCTTCATCTGTGACTTCTGACCACATGATGTTGTCTTGAATTTCAAGATCATTGCCAATATACTGAGATGATTGCCTTTCTGTATAACAAAAAAATAAAAGAAAAAACAATGTCCCAGTTTGGTTTTTTTGTTTCTAGCATTAGCAGGATTTTTCTTATACAAATTAATGAATATGATCAAATAAACTATATAGTAAACAGAAATATTTACACTGAGAATGAAGAACATCAAGCAATAAAATGAATTACATCTTGCAATTAAATTACACAAATGAAGTTAGTTAATTACAAAGCAGACAGCAAATAGAAAAGGAGATACTAACAGAAGAAAAATATTTGAATATCAGCACATTATGAAAACTAATCTAATTGTTTAAATCTATCTATTTACCTATAGGGTTATATTTCAAGCATTACCTTCTATTTAGGGATTACAGTTATTTTTCTAGTATAAGCTACCACACATTGAAAGCACAGAGATCATCTGATTGCATTAAAATTCCATTTTGAAAAAACACTAACATTCTGCCACTAATAAATTATTTTTAAACATTTTAATTCAATAATTGAATATAGATTATTATTATTAATGGAAAACAAAGAATTCAATTTGTATTTATGTGAAATGAAAACAATCTGATCATCGAAGATGTTTGATCCTATTAATGAAAGATATATGATTCTACCTTCCTTTTCTTAGCATGAATCTTCAAGGATCAAACATCTTCCTTTTGCCAATTGTTTTCATCCACCAAAAATATGCTCTAGGGAACTGTTCTAAAGCAGATCTGTATAAATCTAAAGTGTCTTGATATTTGTTGATATAGAAACAAGGTTAAATCTCATGCATGTCTATTTATGACTTCAGTTAGACTTTCAAATAAATATGAATAGCAAGTTAAAAATTATGTTTGCAGAGTAGTATAAATAATTATTATGTACATGAATATATGAAAATATGTTATCAAAACAGCAACATGAAAATCATTTCATTGAGAAGTAGTATTTTACACAAATGTGACTGCAGTTGAAAATCTGGAAGTGTTTTAAAATGCCAATTTTTGTCCCATCTCATTTTCATCTGGGAATTCAAGTCAACCCTTAGATTTCCCAGCAGACAATTAAGTTAATTTAAAAATGGATTTTAAGGAGTCAACCTGCTATCTCTGCCTTTACCTTTTTATTAGCTTTTACCAATCTTAATCTTTATTTTTTAAAAGTATATCAATAACACTTAGATTTATATATCACTTCACAATGATTTATAGCCCTCTTTAAGCAGTTTACAGAGCCAGCATATTGGCCCCAACAATCTGGGTCCTCATTTTACCGACCTTGGAAGGATGGAAGGCTGACTCAACCATGAGCCGGTCTGAATCAAACTCCTAGCAGTCAGCAGAATTAGCCTGCCATACTGCATACTAACCACTGTGCCACCACGACTCTTCTATATATAAAACATACTGTAAGCATACTGTTGCTTTGAGGCTTTATGTTTAAAGCACCAATTGGGAAAAAAAGACTTGTTTCCAGTGAAGAAGGCACTGAAAATTAATTTTTAACAAAAAGCAAGTTAAAATACCTGATCTGTCATTAGGATATAAAGGAACATCATACTGTCACAACAAATGTATGCTTATGGTCAGTGACCTAAAAGATGTATAAATTTGTAAGGATAAATTTTATTAGATTAAAGTCCTTAAATATGACTCAGTACAATTCAGTAAACCTTAAAAGGGATAATCAAAAGTGACCCCTTGGTCATTTCTTTTGAAAACCTAACTGGTTCAATAAAAGTCCCAAACATTCTGATTATCTTTTAAAGTGGTTGGTTCCACATTTTAAATTACTCTTTATAGAAAATATGAAATATTTTCCTAAATGTTATTACTGTTATATATCTCCTTTTAGCTTTGTAAATCTAACAAAAATACTAATTGCAATACTTCATGAAAATAAAACTCAGTTTTTTTATGAATGAAATGAATAACTGGATGAATTTAATTTATGTTCACTTGGCATCTTTCATCTGCACGGGATTTCAAAGCACTTCCATGTCCTGCAGAAATAAAACTCCTAGGCACAATGTGCAATTTGCTCAAGGATGTCTGACATGTTCTATTAGCCAATTTACTATGGTATGCAATGAATTCTTAAAAGGCAATACTTAAAAATTATTAGACTTAACCATTCTCACTTTGAATAATATGTAATGTATAAATAGATCAGGGCCAGAAGATGAAAGAGCTTTAATATCCACAGAGCAGAAAGGACAATTGCAATGGACATCCAGGATATTGTTTGTCGATGCTATACCAAAACATTGGTTAAAGCTGAGTTGAGGGAAGATCTACCCTCTACTGAGCCATCAACACCACTTACTGATGCAACTGATGCTCTTTGAAGTTCACCCATCTTAAGAACTGACCAAGTAAGAGACCCTGCTCAGCTTCTGACAAATAACAAGTACAGTAAGCAGAGCTACAGAAAAATACAGTCAAATAAAAGGATAAATTAGTTATTGGGTATTCTATACTATAAAGCAAAGAACAATGAGTATTTATAATTAAGGATAAAACCTGCAATGTGCACTGCACAATATCCATGGTTTAGCTTTGGAATTCTATTTTTTGTAGCTAAAACAACACACTGAATCTTTCTTCTCTCTGTAGACTGGAATAATGACAAAAGATTTCCAGGACTTAGTATTTAATACTTTGGGTTCTACCCACCCCTGCTTTATGCTATGTTTCTGGAAGACTTTTAATAAAATTTGCCTAAAGGAAGACACTGAATAAGTAGAGAAAAGGGTTTTGGGGGCTGTAAATCACATTCTGTAAATTTTACTCTATTTTAAGACTTTTAGTACCAATTGACTATGCTGGCACCAAGCTCCTAACAATGTATATTTCTGCATTAAATGAATTACTGAATGAAAGCAATCCAATAAAGCAAGAGAATTGCATAATGAATTGCATAATGAATCCAATAAAGAGAGAAGAGAAACCTACACATAAAGGTAATAGTCAAGTTCCCATTGAGTAATATTGACTCAAAGTAATTTTGCATTGGACAGCCTATAAATGTGATCTATAAAACTCTTGGCAACCTACTGGGAGGTTTTTTTCTGTGAATTCTCTAATGAAGCCAATATCCAGGATATCTCTTGGGGGTCTTTCAGCAAGGGTTAACCAAATCTAAATCTGCTTAGCTTTTTTGAGATGGTTAAGGATAACTGGCTATCATTATAAATTTGGACTATCGGCTATTATGTTCTTCCTGAAAACAAAACAAAAAAATCCTTATCCTTTAAGTTATAGACTATGGTAGTCTACTATTTTTGAAGATTAGAGAAAATAAAAAAATGAAATATTTCATTCAGATATTTACATTCGTTTATCATACCCTTTAATCTTGATCCTTAGGAAATATTTTCTGTACAGTTTGATGTTTTCTATTATATGAACTATTTTGGAGTAATACTATTTCTTTAAAATTCCATAATTTTAATTATTGAAATAGATTTATCCCTTTAATTATTGAATCAAAAAATGTATCCTTTTAAAATAACGGAACAAGGGAAAAGCAGGAGAGTTCCTGGACTATGTCTGGTTTTGCTTTATTGAGCATGATAAGGTTTCTGACGTAGCAGAACATAAATTGTGAACAGGCTTCAAAATCATGGAGGTCACCTCACTGCCTGTTGAACAATGTCTATGCTGGCCATGGAATAACAGTTACAATTGGGAACTGAGGAAAAAGTAAACCAAGATTTACAGTATATTGTCACCATATTTATTTGATATTCAAATATAAAATATTTTATTTAACTTATATGCAGATATATCATTACCAATTCTGGACTAAAATATACTGATAGCATCACTTTGATTATTGGAAGGAAAGAAGATTTAAAGAGATAACAGAAGAACTATCTATGGAGATTCTCAATCATCCAAGTCAAAGTATCCAAAGGTGCTTTTCCAAAAGGCAACTGGACTTTCTTGCTTCTTCAGGAACTAAAGAAACTTTTTGCCAAGAAGCTAAATGTTTTCAAGGAAAAAAATTGAGGAAAGTCCAGTTGCCTTTTGGAAAAGCACCCTTGGGACATAAAAGAGAGTACGAAAGTTAATCTGTTGCTTAAAATTACAAAAAATGAAGATTACAACAACAAGCAGTGCCAATCCAATGCAAAGATAAAGAAAAGAAAGTAAAATCACAGGCTATATGTTCTTCCACTCGAAAGTTCAGAGTGTGTTTACTTTGGCCAGCAAATAGAAGTCTGTTATGTCGAAGACAGACAACAGATCTAGACTGAACATTTAAGTGCAGGCAAATCACACTGACAATGAATTCTAGTATACTAGAATTTTCCAGTACTCATATATAGTTGTGAAAACCAAACCATCAAAGTAAAAAAACAAAACTTCTTCATAAATAGTGAATTGTGGTGCTAGAGAAAAATTGTTGAGAATACTTTGGACCATAAGACCACATTAATCAAAATTAAATATAGGAAAACTAATCTGCTCACAGGAAGCACTAATAATAAAGCTGAAGTTTAAATATTTTGGATATGCAAAGACAAAGGCTAAATGAAACATAGTAAAAAGCACAAACATTCTTTAAAAAATTAAATAAATGGCAGAATAATTAGAACTAATGCAAAACAAAAAAACATTAAAAGCACCAGTTAAAAACTTTACTAAAGATATCTATTGATATATAAGCAAATATCTCACTATTCTAGCAATTAAATATCTATCTATCTATCTATCTATCTATCTATCTATCTATCTATCTATCTATCTATCATCTATCTATCTATCTATCTATCTATCTATCTATCTATCTATCTATCTATCTATCTATCTATCAAATTTATTTGCCTCTTATCTCACCATGGACTATTCTAGGGAACTTACAACAAAGTAAGCTCTCAGGTATCATTCTTAAAACTTGAGTAGACTTGAGTACAGTTGTAGCTGATTTTTAAAAACTTGATCCCGGGTTCCAGGCAGCGCTGGGATCCCCACCTGCCTCCGTCGCTCACAACTCGGCAGATGCCTTAGTGGAAGCCTGGGAAAGGGCAGCCGCTGAGGCACTGGACCGAGTTGTACCCTTGCGGCCCCTGACCCGGTGAAGATCCCAACGAGCTCCATGGTTCTCCGCGGAGCTCCGGGAGATGAAGCGTCGGAAACGGGGCCTAGAGAGCTGCTGGAGGTCCAGCCGATCCGAATCCGACCGGTTGCGGTTAAGAACCTATATTAGGTCTTATCTCGCTGCGATGAGGGTGGCGAGGTGTAATTACTTCTCCACCCTCATTGCATCTGCAGATAACCGCCCGGCCGCCCTGTTTAGGGTGACTCGCTCACTTCTTAATCAGGAGGTGAGGGGGGATCCCTTGCAGGGTCGTGCCGAGGAGTTTGGTCAGCATCTGTCGGATAAAATCGCTCGGATTCGGACCGGTTTGGACTCCAGCTGGGCAGAGTCTGACGATCAGGACACGGGCGGTCTTGTCAATGTTATCTGGGAGGAGTTTGATTCTGTGACCCCTGATGAAGTGGACAGGATTATGGGGAGGCTGAGCTCCACCACATGTTTATTGGACCCGTGCCCTTCCTGGCTGGTTTATGCAGCTAGGGAGAGGACACGAGGCTGGTTCCAGGCGGTGATATCTGCTTCTTTGAGTGAGGGTAATTTCCCCACCGTCTTGAAGGAGGCGGTGGTGAGACCCCTCCTCAAGAAGCCTGCCTTGGACCCAGCTGTGATGAACAACTTTCGTCCAGTCTCCAACCTTCGCTTTCTTGCGAAGGTTGTTGAGTGTGGTGGCGCATCAGCTCCCTCTGGTCCTGGATGAAGCGGATTATCTGGATCCGTACCAATCAGGTTTCAGGCCCGGATACAGCACGGAGACGGCATTGGTCGCTCTGGTGAATGATCTCTGGAGGGCTCGGGATAGGGGATGTTCCTCTGTCCTAGTCCTATTAGACCTCTCAGCGGCTTTCGATACCATCGACCATGGTATCCTGCTGCGGCGTCTCAGGGGATTGGGAGTGGGAGGCACGGTTCTTCGGTGGTTCTCCTCCTATCTCCTGGGACGTTCGCAGTCGGTGTTGGCAGGGGGGCAGAGATCGGCCCCTAGGTCTCTCATTTGTGGAGTTCCTCAGGGGTCGGTTCTCTCGCCTCTCCTGTTCAACATCTACATGAAACCGCTGGGTGAGATCATTCGTGGTTTTGGAGTTGGGTATCATCAATATGCTGATGATACCCAACTTTTTATTTCGACCCCAAACCACCCCAGTGATGCCCTCGCTGTGATGTCCCATTGCCTGGAGGCGGTTCGGGTCTGGATGGGGAGGAACAGACTTCAACTCAACCCTGACAAGACTGAGTGGCTGTACATTCCGGCATCCCGGGACATTCAAAATGTTCCATCCCTTTCTATGGGGGGTGAGCTGTTACCCCCCGTGGATAGGGCTCGCAACTTGGGAGTCCTCCTAGATTCACGACTTACCCTGGAAGATCATGTAGCAGCTGTGACTAGGGGGGCTTTCGCCCAGGTTCGCCTGGTGCGCCAGTTGCGGCCCTATCTGGACCGGGATGCCCTGTGTACGGTCACTCATGCGCTCGTGACCTCTCGCCTAGACTACTGTAATGCTCTCTACATGGGGCTTCCCTTGAAGACCACTCGGAGGCTCCAACTGGTACAGAATGCGGCCGCAAGAGTTGTCTTGGGAGTTTCCCGGTACTCCCATGTTACACCTTTGCTTCGCGAGCTGCATTGGTTACCAGTTGTCTTCCGGGTGAGGTTCAAGGTCTTAGTGATGGTTTTTAAGTCCTTACATGGCATGGGTCCGGAATACCTCGGGGATCACCTGCTGCCGGCGTCAACTCCCCTCCGCCCTGTGCGTTCCCACAGAGAGGGCCTCCTCAGGGTGCCTCCGGTCAGAGAATGCCGGCTGGTGGCCCCCAGGTGGAGGGCCTTCTCTGTGGGCGTCCCGGCTTTGTGGAATCAACTGCCGGTTGAGCTCCGGATGGCACCGGATCTCCGCTCCTTCCGGCGCGGGTTAAAGACCCACCTATTTGAACAAGCTGGCCTGGCCTGATGGGGAGTTAATTTGGGTTTTAAATATTTGTATATTTCATTGTTTTATCTTGGGCGTTAATTTAATTCTATTTTAACTTTTGTAGTTTTGTATTTTTATTATATGCCCTGTTCACCGCCCTGAGTCCTTCGGGAGAAGGGCGGTATAAAAATTTAATAAAACTAAAACTAAAAACTAAATGTTTTCGCCCACAAAATAAAATAATATATCTTAATTTAGGAAATGAATTATGAGATAAGGTGGATAGGTATAATATGATTTAAACAGGCTTTCTAAGTTCTGAACTTTACAATTTATTGTTTGCATACTGAGATCTAAAGCAATTTATGATAGTCAGGGATTTAAACAGAGCAAATGCTATTGAGGTGATTCTTTTTTTTCTAGGAAAAGTTGTAACTCCTGAACTAGCCAAGGCTACAGCTAAATCTTGTACTACCAGTTTAATTTTCTAATAGTAAACCAGAATTTCAGAGTCATATGCATATCTTCATCCAGATGACTTGAAATAAATTTCATTTCCACCGAACACAAAAAATGGCACTATTTACCACTCTATGACATTAAATATTAAAAAATGCCATTTTGTGACCACAATTGTGTAGTAACAGCGGAATAACATTATTTGAAGACAGCAATCTGTTTCCAAATTATGTATGCAATTTAAACCACAAATCTATTGCATTTATTCTTTTAGTCTAACTAGCATGTTAAGACAGAATTGCTGCTTTGAAATGACATTTCTTTTTCTGAATTGTACTGCAATATAAACATGAGCATCCAAATTCTATATTTCTTTAAGGCAGAACAGCAAAACCAATGCAGAAAAGCAACTGGATTACTACTTCTAAATTACATTTTTTAAGTCTATTGTGGTATAAAAAGTTGTATTGTATCCATGAGAGATGATTATCCTAAATCTAGTGCCATATTTATAGAAGAGTCAGATTCTAAAAATAAATGACCAACTGCTCTTACTATTAAAATTCCAGAAAAATTGTCATCATCAATTTGGCTGTCTAGGTGACAACTTTTCTAGAAAGTGACCAAATTCCTTGAGATTGCAGCATAAACAATCAAGAAGGACCAATCCAATGTGAGAATTGGGTAAGGTAATCATTGCTGATAAATCTATCCAACAGATATTAATTAAGCCAATTAAATGTTTATAACAACATACTCAATATAGTCTCCTATGATTGCCAAGACAGTAAAGGAGAAATTATGTTTAGGTCAGGAAAAATGTGGGAAAATTTAGGAAAAGGTACTTTATCATTTAACTCCATTTAAATCACCATTACATTTGCAAAATCAAAAGTTATTTAGGTAAACCTCTACAGGTTTACCTAAATAATTGCGACCACAATTGGGACCAGAACTTCCACTGTTAGGCAAAGCAGTCGTTAAGCGAGTCGTACCTGATTTTAAAATCTTTTTTGCTATGGCTGTTAGGCGAATCACTCAGTTAAGTGAATCATGTGGTCATTGAGAAAATCCAGCCTCTGCCATTGACTTTGCCTGTCAGAAAACGGCTGGGGAGGTCATGAATGGTGATCACATGACTTTGGGGCATTGCAACTGTCATAAATATATGCCAAGTACTTGAATTTTAATCATGTGATTGTGGGGCTATAATAGTTGTAAATGTGAGTACTGGTTGTAAGTCATTTTTTCAATGCTGTTGAATAGTAATAATAATAATAATAATAATAATAATAATAATAATAATAATAATAATAATAATAATAATAACAACAATAACAATAATAATAATAATTAGTAGTAGTAGTAGTAGTTGGAAGGGACCTTGGAGGTCATCTAGTCCAACCCCCTGCTCAGGCAGGAAACCTTATACCATTTCAGACAAATGGCTGTCCAGTCTCTTCTTAAAGACCTCCAGTGTTGGAGCATTCACCACCTCTGGAGGCAGGTTGTTCCACTGGTTAATTGTTCTAACTATCAGGAAGTTTCTCCTTAGTTCTAGGTTGCTTCTCTCCTTGACTAGTTTTCATCCATTGCTTCTTGTCCTGCTTGCAGGTGCTTTGGAGAATAGCTTGACTCCCTCTTCTTTGTGGCAGCCCCTGAGATATTGGAACACTGCTATCATGTCACCCCTCACTCTTCTCTTCGTTAAACTACACATACCCAATTCCAGCAACCATTCCCTATATGTTTTAGCCTCCAATCCCCCAATCCTCTTTGTTGCTCTTCACTCTACCCTTTCTAGAGTCTTGACATCTTTTTTACATCGTGGTGACCAAAACTGGATGCAGTATTCCAGGTGTGGCCTTACCAAAGCATTGTAAAGTGGTATTAGTACTTCACTTGATCTTAATTCTATCCCTCTGTTAATGTAGCCTAGCACTGTGTTGGCTTTTTTGGCAGCTGCAGCACACTGCTGGCTCATATTGAAGTGATTGTCTACTAGGACTCCGAGATCCCTCTCACAGTTACTACTATTGAGCAAGGTACCACCTATACTATACCTGTGCATTTGATTTTTCCTGCCTAAATGTAGAACCTTACTTTTTTCACCATTGAATTTCATTTTGTTAGATAGCGCCCAGTGTTCGAGTCTGTCCAGATCACTAAATGAATGGTTGTAAGTTTAGATCTATCCGTACTTAGGCCCTAAACTGTTAATTTGGAGTAGATTTTCCAAAGATGACTACATACTTTTCCAATAGCACAATGTTAACAGGACAGTCATTGAACAATACAGCCACCTCAGGTTGTTTTAATACATTGCTAAAGTCTACCTCATCACTAACTGTCCATCTCTAATGCTACATCACTCCTTAAATCCTCCTCATTGCATCTTCTCCAAATTTATTTAAAAGGCTCTAATTCTCCAGGTGAGATTTGTGAAAGTTGTGAGATTCAATTTGTCCTTCCAGTGGTGCCTATTTTTTCGTACAAAGACATCATCAGACTTCTCTAAATGCATATTAGAGGTCATATTTCTGAAGTCAGACTAAGTGCCTGAACCTTACCAGAAGCATTGCAAGGTCAGTAGTGCCCCATTTCAAGCTAAAAACATTTTCAGTGAATAATCTGAACTGTTTTATGTTCTAAGTGGAATTTCAATCTCAAAATGGTTTGTTTAAAACTTTTGCAACAGCGGCAAGAATTATATTCACGCAATACTGGAAAAATGAAGGACTACCATTAGATGAAGAAATAATAAAAAAATACTAGAAGGCGTAGAGATGTATAGACTGAAAGAAAAAGAAGAAACGGAATACTATCAAACTTGGGACTTATTTTATCGATGACTAGAGGAAAGAATAAAGGATTAGGAATTAAATATGTATTAGGGGATGTAAACTCAGACAGCATGTTTGTTGAAAAATTATTACTGAATGTATGGGGAAAAAACCAATAAAAACTTTTACAATTTTTTTTTTGCATATTCTTAGTTCAAATCATCAAAGAAAATATGTAAAGTTACTTTATGAGATTTGTTGGATAGACAGGGCATATTTTTGATTACTAAGATACAAAGGGACATTGACTATAAAAATGGCAGATTTATTACAGTTGATAGGCAACTGTTTTTTTTTAAATGGCATTATATAATTTCTTACTGAAACAAACTTTAGCTGTGATAGCAGCTAATGTGACTGATGTTATAATAGGGGGATAACAGAGTCACCATTAAGATCCCATTAATATACAATTATGGTCTATTAGTAATTATTTATTTGATGGGTAATTAGAAATTTCCAAGCATATCTAAGATATTAGCATAACTTTGAAAACAAATCGTGGATTCAAGGATGAAAAAACTGCAAATGGCTACAAATTATGAATTTACATTCTTTATGGATCAGAAATATTAAGCTTCTGTATATATTTACCTTAGAAATTGAATTTTAGGGTCTCTCAATGTAATGAAATGTGTACTGCAGAACAATGAGGGAGACATTAGACAACTAAAAACTTTCCCAGAAAAAATCCCCGATTAAGGGACTGTGCAGCCTAAAACTGGATGGAGAAAAGGTTCAGGATAGCCACATTCTAGAATTTCTCAGGATACATTTAGGAGGAAAGAAAGTTATAGAATTAGTTTGGTAAGATTCTGCCTATTAGGTAATTAGCTACTAAAGGACTGGATTCAATTATCTTGCCTCTGCTCTTGGACCTAATACTCAACATGTTTCAGTCTGAAATTATTAATACTAAATATCACAAATACTTTTCATATAAAAGACCTAGAACATAACCTTACATAACAAGTACCTGGCTCATATCCCACATAGATGCTTGATTTTATGATATCTTCTGCTCTTGCAGAAAACTGAGATTTTGGTGACTGATCTAGAAGTTTCACAACAAGGTGTCCAATTGTTTCTTCTACAGCTGCAGTAGTCTTCACAATATCCAATAGAATCTTCATCAGCTTACTACTGGCTTTCTGCAAAGTACATCTGAACTCATAAAAAATAATTCAAATTAAATACATTATGGTGTTTACTTCCACAGTTTGTCTTTTACACAAAAACTAGGACCCATAGCACTATTTAGTTAAATCATTTGTATCAAGACAGGAATTAAAAAAATAGAAGTGGATTATTTTACAATTTAGAAATTATGAATTAGAATTATATTGAGTTAAAATATTTATAGTATCAGAATGTGTACAAACTTTAGAGAAAATTAACAAATAAGATTGCCAATTTGCTAAAACTAAAATCAAAAACTGTTTACTGAATCCTACCCCACAATTTCCAATTGCTCATAAAAGTTTTTTCCTCACAGATAATGGCTATTACATTTGATCTTAGATAACATACCATGATCAAGAAAACATCAAACATTCTCTTGAATGTAAGAAACGTACTTTAATGATCTCCCAAAATAGATATTTACTAAGCAATTGTTGTTACAAATTATTTTTCAGAAAACAGTCACTACAAAAATATTCACGTATTAAAATATTTAATAGCTAGAATTCATTTACTACTATAACATATATGATATGCAATGTGATATATATCAACTGAGCTTACTGAATTAAATGGAAGTTAATTCCAAATGAATAAGCATGTATACAGTATATGCCAGATTATTTCTTTATATAGGGATTAATAATTTGTAAAGTTAGATCCCAGAATGTGTGATCATGCTTTTAATTAAGGAATGAAATTAAGTAAAAGGAATAGATTAATTCTTATTAATAAGAATCCCATTAATAATTAATAGAATGGATTAATTCCACTGAAATGATAGAAAAATTGAACAAACAAATAACCTAAACATTTTAGCCTTTCTGACAGCTCACCTCTCTTTTGAAAGAATATTGAGAGAAGTTTGTCCATGTTTTTCTTCCCCATCTTCACCTTCTAAAATATGCTCTTCATTTTCAGTCTGACTTACACTTTCATTCTGGGTAAGTTTTGGTAATGGGAGAGAAGAAAAAAGAGACAAAAATCCTGTCATATTCCAATCACCATATGTTCTTATTCATGCAGATATGCAGATGTTTATAAAATAATAATTCACAAATTTCAAACAATTCTAAATAATAATTAACTATCTTGTTATCGGACATCTAGTTCTGGAAAGGGAAGAACTATAGTCACAGCCAGTGAGAATTAAATAGTTATGCTAAGTAAATAACTTCTTGCTTCCCTGTAGGATGTTACTATAGCAATATTAAAATAAGACTTTATTTTCAATAGAGTATCAGCTAAACTCCACCTCCCTATGTGATCAACACCCATTTAAGTAAATCTGACAATCATTTGGAAATGACCTACAGTGCCTAGTCACAGGACTATTGTTTTTCTATATCAGAGCAGCAAAAATCAATCCAAGTTACTACTACCTGTGTTTGAGTACTGTTGTTTTTTAACTCAGAGAGTTCTTTTTCTCTTCCAGTTATTAATTGCTTCTTTAGTGATTCTAGCTCATGTAAAAGCATTTGTTCTCTTTCTGTTACGGCATTTTCATTAATAATCTAAAAACAAAATAAGACATCTCATATTAGAAACAGTGCAAATGCAACAAAACCAAGATTTATAAATAAATGCAAAATAAAATATAATAGAGTGGCAGTTCTATGTGGTATCAGAGTCTCCTATATAATTTAAGATAATAAATACTCCAGCACACTGGGATTGACTTATCTCTTTATTTGCATACAAAATATAAAATTAATGATATATGGGATATTGTTAATAACTACAAACAGGTTTCATCCTCGCAGTAAATGCAGCACATGAAATGTATTGAAATTAAATTTATGATTTTTAAGAGAAATTGAGCCTTGAAAATTGGCCAAATACATAAAATATTAGAAGTTCCAGTTCACAGGTTCACATTACCTCTGCTAACTGTATTTTAAGAACATCAAGCTCTACTAGGAGAAGTTCTTGATTTTCTTTCTGCCTCTCCATTTGCTGCATGTGACTCTGTTTTAATATTTCTGTGGCCTGCTGATATTCTTGATGCTGACGAACAAATTCTTCACGCATATCTTCTAGACGCTCCTCATAAGACAGTATCTGGGTTGAAGTTACTTCATTTGTACTCTGCAATTTTTGTTTATAAATGTTAAAAATAGAGTATCAGCCATGAAAGAATTGTCATTTTATAATAAGCAATTGTAGAAGTGGTCACAGTTATAAAAAGTAGTTGCGCTGAAGATGTTAATCTGTTGCAATGGCAAACAGAAGATCCTCAACCTGTATTTTTTACTGTTATGCTCAGTAGAAATGTTTGCTGGGTAAATTAGATAAAATATAAGAGGGAGGAAGAATTGTTAAGAAAAAGAATGGAATACAGATAGTCCTCGAGATACGACAGGTCACTTAACTTAATTCAAAGTGAGAACCATGTCCCAAAATTACATATGACCGTTTCAAATATACGATGACTGCAGCATCCTCGTAGCCATTCACCTTGATGACTGACCAGCGGAATGCAGCAGCACTTCCTGCCTCTCTCCCCTTCTCCCACCCCAACAGGACCTTGCAGCACTTGGTCTGCTCCCCATGCCTCCTGGAAACAGATGCCGTTTTCAGCACTCCAACAATTCCCTGTGGAAATTGTGGCTCATTTTGGAGCTTTCTGACCTGATTAGCTGGCTGTCAAGAGACTGCAAACCTTCCCTGGCTTTTGCCAGGCTTTGGAAAGTGACAGGGGTTGCTGCTAAATGCCCATGGTCAATCTTAAACTTCCTGATCTTTCCCCCCCCCACACACACACACTCACACATATGCAGACAGCATTAGCTGCTAAAACTAAAGTCTCTATCCCTTTTATAAACCTAGATTACAAGATGAAGAGTTAAGGGAAGGAAGGAAGCAAAGAAAATCTTTCTGCAGCTTTTTGCCTTGAGCTGAAGAAAAAAAATGCAACTCAAAAACTTTAAGCCTTTAGGACCCAGCTTTTTGCTCTTTTTCTCACTGACTTTAGGACCCAGCCAAGACAATAAACACAAGTCCTAACTGGGTACTAAAGTCAGTCAGACAACCAAAGAAAAATTTTCAAGGATCCATTTTCTGCCCCGTCTGCTGAACATGTCGTGCTATAGCCTAATCTTTATGAGTTGATTTTTTTTTCTCTATAGGTCCCCTAGGCAAAAACCTGCATTTTCTTACTGAAGAAATGTGGTTTTCTGGGGGGGGAAGAGAGTCAAAGCAAGGGAAAGGTTTTGGGAAGCTTGTTCTGAAGCTACTGCCTTTGAATGTAGAGGCTAGCTTCCCAAAGCTTAGCAAGAGCCAGGAGAGATTTGCAGTCTCCCGGTGACTAGCTGATCATCTCAGAAAGCTCCAAAAGGCTAGGGAACTGTTCCTTTTATTGCTCCAGAAAGACAGAGGTACCTTGGCAGAAAAAAGGGCAGCAGCAGAATCAGGAAAGGCCCAGTGTTTTCTTTCCGCGTTTTTTCTCCCTGGAAAAATAGTCAACTGTGATATAGGGCCATTTGCCAGTGGGAAAAACTGGGGAAAAAAAGAGCTAGCTCCTTTTCCCTAGGAGATATTCCTCTTTCCTTTCCGAAAGCAAGCACCATTTTGAAGAGCCCACAATTCATTACAGCCCTCTGAAAATGGCACGTGCTTCCGTGTCATAGGCGTGAAGTCTAGGGCTGCTGCTGGAGCTTCCAGAATGTGGTGTAAGGTAATGGGTAAACAGCGAAAGAGGTGGGGATGAACACGTGGGACTTCAAAGGACACAAAGTGGAGTAGGGGGTATCTCAGGGAAGTGGGGAAGCCCTTCAGGGGCCTAGGCAGGTGGACTTGTGTCTGCACTAGTCCTACCAGGATCTCCTCTACCTCGAAGCAACCCATGCTCCACATAACAACCCAAACATTGATTTAACAAGTGCAATGGGGAAAACAGGGATAGCTGATCATTACTTGAGGCAGTTCATTTAATATTTGTCCTGAGTTCCAACCCTAAAGGACAGGCTCCATTATAGTCATAACTCGAGGACTACCTGTAAAAGAGAATAGAAGCATAAATCTTCGATATGATAACGTATCTTGGTTATAGGTAGGAAACAGAGTTCTAAGTTTTGTATTGGCCGATTTCAATGTTTTGTTAGAAATCATTCCATTATATTTTAATTTCTGCTTACTTAAGTCTTCAGTCCAAATAAAATGCATATTTCATTTTGTTTAGGAAATTCCTTTTAATAAACCGGAGGAAGGGGAGATATGTCCCAAATTAGTAATGATATCTAAAACATGAATATAACTTTCCCTTAATACAAAAAGCAGGCCACAGCATTTTGCTGTATGCTGCAAAATGTAGTAACTAAGGAGCAAGCCCTGTTCATCACAGTATGGCTTATTTCTAAAAAAACACACCCACAGGAATCCATTACTTGTTTTTGTTTGGTGTATGTGTGTATACTTTTTATACTTTTAAAATTTAGTTTTAAGATGGAATTTATCTATATACTTATTTAGAAACACTGAATTAATTCAATTTTAAGAATGTATAACTTAAGGTTTTTCTCTTAGGTCTCAAACTTCATTTTATACAAAATTCTAAAGGGCTGCTGCAAAAAATTCAATTACAAAAAAATAATATCCATTCCCTCTCCTCCCTCAAATACTGTTGTGATGCCTCATTGTGATGGTGGGGATATTTCTGGAAGTGAAGAACATATGGAATGTGTACTCGGAGTATATATTCCGAACAGAGTCACGCAAGGCACAAAGATCATTCCACTTCCACCTAAAGGAACCAGGCACTTGTATTGGACAGCTGTGATACAGGAAAATGGCAGAAGTAGATGATCATTTTAATGACAATGGAACAGCATCAACTCATACTGAGAAGGAGAAGGTAATGGGAAACCACTCCTGTATTTTTACCAAGAACAACCATGTAGATAAAAAGTACAAAGAGAATTTTGTATTTACCTAAGTGGTTGCTAAGAGTCAACAATGAAATAGATCATTTTCTGCTAACAGGAGGAATTATATTAGGAAACTGGGCTCACATTTATTTAGTGTTATATGAGAATAGATTTCCTGAGTTCCTCCTATTTTAATTTCTTTGACTTATGATTCTGATTTGTTATAACATGCCAGAGACCCCAATTCTTATGCATTTATCAGAATTCTTCTGCATTATAACAATGTATAAACCACAGACACAATTTGTTTAGCTGACTGTTCTAAAGAAATCTGATATTATCAGGTAACAACCATGCTAACAAAACATTTGCTATTATGCACAGGTGAAAGTAAAAAAGAATCTCAAAAAGTTAAAATGTATTCTTAAAATTTATTTACCATAGGTATCTTTTCAATAAATTCTTCTTCATGGGAGGAAGAACATGTTGAAAGCTTTGTATTAAAATGTTGCACTTCATATAGTGTAGCTTCTTTAGCATCAAGTTCAAATTGTCCTTCGAATGATGACATTTTATCACACAATTCTTCAGGCTCAGTGCATGTCTTCTCATTTATGTGACTATTTAATTCTTCCAGATATTCATTCTTATGACAATTATTTTCCAGCTGAGTTCCCATTGGTTTCATCAGTGAAATTTCCTCTTGCTTTAGATTAGCAATTCTTGCTAGTTCAGTTTTCTGTGCAAATTCTATACTCATGGCTACAACCACCTTAATAAAAACATTGAAACACAAAGAAGAGCTACTTTATTCATGCTTCCATATAAATTAATGAGTAATCTATTTCCACAAATTAAACATAAGCCAGCTGTGTGGCACAGCTAGTAAGACAAATACTAACTTGAAGTGCATTAACATGAAGAGTCTAAATCACAGGAAGTAACTGTTCCACTCTTCTCTGCCTTTGATGAATCTGCCCTACTCATTTGGAATATTGTGTTTACTTATAGGCACCATAATTAAAAAAGGATAGTGACAAATAGAAGTAGGTTCAGAGGAAAGCTATTAGGAAAGTTAAAGTTATAAAAACAAAACCATGAGGATCTTTAGCCTACAGCCCATGGTATCTTTAGCCTAAAGAAAAAATAAAGGGGACAGAACAGTAATTTTCAAATATGTGAAGTGCTGTCACAAGAGGAATCAATCAAAGAGTTAAAGGGCTAAAATCTCCATACAGGAGGTTCAGGCTAGACACCAGAAAATGCTGCCATATGATATTATGAATTTATCCTAAATAAATGACTTCAGAGGTTGGGTAGTTATATATCAGAGATGTCCAGTGCAGCCTACACTGAGCAAAAAGGATGAACTAGATCAGCAGTCTCCAAACTTTATGGCTTGGCAGTCTGGCAGGGGGAAGAGGAGAACTAGCCCACTGATGATGCAAGTTGAGCTGTCCAAGCGCACATGCATTGGCCTGCCACCCACACAAGTGGAGCGGTGTGTGTGCATGCTGGCCAATAGCTTGTGCAAGTTGAGCTGTGTGCATGTATGCACCAGATGCTTGTGCAACTTGGTTCTGAACAGACCACGGTCCAGAAGTGGGCTGCAGCCTGGGAACCCTGAACTAGATGATATATAAAATTTTACCAAATATATGAGTCTCTGCAAGGGAAACAGCTAAACATGGAGCTTCCAAAAGAGTGATCAGAATTTAAAAGTAAATGATAAAATGATATATGAAACTGAAATGAAGTAATGTGGGAAGGATGTTTTAGATATTTGTATGGAAATGACACGGTAGTATTATGTTGAATGGTGGAAATAAAATGAATGGTTTATATGTTACGTATCACAACTAAAATGTTGTGAAAATATTGAACACAAAATAAGATTTTATAGTATATATGCATGCACACACCACTCAAATAAAAAGGAAAATGTTGTGAGTGTTGTAGATTGGTGGTGTCATATTATAATTGTTCCCATAGTCCTTCTTCCTAAAAGGATGAATGAAATTATCTGGGAAGGAGAATTGGGCTCAATGAGTAGTCCCTTGTTGAGTCTTACAGGGGACCATTTTCTCTGCCCTACAATTTAATATGTACATGAGCATATTTATGAAGGTTATCTGGGGTGATTAATATGATTAATGTAGGCACTCCAGGCAGGACTAGAAATACTGTGAAAGTTTTCATCCAGCACCTTGAGGTTATGGGATCCTGAATAAAATAAAACAAAGGTGAAGTTGAATCTTAAGAAAAACGAAGTTCAGCTCCAATTATATGTACAGCCCCCAAATTCTATTCGATTCACCGTTACTGCTGGATATAAAGATAAAGACTATGGTTAGGGGGCTTTTGCTGAGATTTTGCTGGTGTGCCAGTTGTGGCCCTACATGGAATGGGAGGACATGGCAACAATTCCTGTTTTCATTAGAACCAGAGTAATCCAGTGCAATGTACACTATATAGAACTATCTTTGAAGGTATTTATAAACTGCAATTGATACAGAATATGTGCATGACAGATACTACAACCACCGGCACTTTCATAGATTTTCAAGTATAATTCAAACTGCTAGTTTTTACCATTAAAACTCTACATGACTTGGTTCTTAGCTACCTCCAGAATCAGCTCCATCCAACACTCTCTTCCCAGGATGTTGAGTGTCACTTACTTTCATGTGAGTATGTACATCCAGAGATACTGTTTGATGACAACTCCCACTTTATGGGATTCCTCCTGCAATTTGGGACCATCTGCCTAGTAAGCTGTTAAAATGCAATTTTTCAATGGGCTTTTGAATGTTAGTGTTGCCCTCATTTGAGGGGAGCACCGGTGATTACTCTATTGTATTGCATATATTTTTATTATTATTTTTATTGGTTTTAAACTTTCCTATGGTACACTAATACAAATATACCTTTGCCACTTCTTGTAACAGCTTTTCTTGGTACTGTTTTTCCAGCAATTCAGTTGCATCATCTTCATTAGATAACTGAGAAAAAAAGTGGTCATTCTTAATAACATCAGTTCTGAACATGTTTATGTCACAAATGATTATATATTTTGAATACCAACAATATAGAAATATAATGGATAATGGATTGCCTTAAAAGAGGTAATAATGGAAACTACATTAATAGTGCATTATAACTAAGTGCTTTCCTCAAATAATAAAAGCTCAATGGTCTTACACTTATCGTAGCACAATGTTTTGTAGACAGAAACTAATCCATCGAATCTAATAAAGCCAAGAAAAAAGCAGCTTTTAAGGTACTGAAATAAATATATATGTAGATCTTTGGTCATTCAGGTTTTTCCCCACGTAGAATTGGAGGTATCAGGGCAACGTTTCGACGAAATCTCATCCGTCATCCTCAGGCTGGTGACTTCGCACACACTTCTCCCAGAAGAACGAAGCTGAAGTCACCAGCCTGAGGATGACGGATGAGATTTCATTGAAACGTTGCCCTGATACCTCCAATTCTACATGGGGAAAAAACCGAATGACCAAAGATCTACAAACACCCGTGAAAACCTCAGAAAACACACACACACACACACACACACACACACACACACACACACGTGTGTGTGTGTATATGGTATAAAAAACAGAGCTAATTGCCTTTCTAAAAGTAATGCTAAAAGCTTTTCACATACGAAAAGAGTCACTAGAGCCTCAAAGGTAAGGATGAAATGGCTTCAGCATCGTACAAAAAAATACCCTAATCAATTTCAGTCTTTTATAACTATTATGTATTTATATAACATTTGTTATATATTAGTGTATACACACAAGCACACATATACACACAACCACACATAATTAATTTATATAATCAAAATAACATGTTTCATTCCAAATGTTTCATTTCAAATAATTCTAAAATATGTAGGTTTTGTTTGCACTAGGATTCTGCTTAAGTAAAATACAAATATAAAATACATTTTTATATTTTCTACCCAATATACATTGTGTAAATAGATTAATGTACTACCTCTATTATCTTCTGAACATTTTTTTGAGTACCACTTTCAGCATGTCTTGCCTTTTGCATATCCTCATTTACACGTGACTCCACAGAAACACTAATTAAAAAAGGTAAGAAAAGGTGAGAATTTGGATATCTTTTCAATGTAATTTCATTAGAAGTTTTTAAAACAGGGAATTAGGGCCTGACAATTTCTAACCGTAAAGGTGTACTTGAATGGGATTTCACCAGGAATTTTATACTTTCCCAATTTGCAATCTAAGCAGCCTTATTCTTTTCTGCATGGTCAACACTGAGATGGAACAAAGACTTTTTGATCCTTCAGTTGTTGCTCACAGTATTGTTGTAGCATTTAAAAATTGCAGTTAGCAGATGTGCAAGAAGGAAATGTTATATGCGATAGTTTAGTTTGTTAAATGCAAATCACTCCACCTCCTTTGGAATCCAGATTATAAATTATCCTTGAAGCAGAGGACTGCCCACATATTGCTACAGTTCTCTTTTTAACTTTCTTCTATCTTGAACAGCAACTTAAATGGAACAATAGGACTCCAATTTCTTGCTGCGTTGATAGGATTCAACACATTTTACTAAGACATAAGCTGCAGCTTCTGAAAGATTATATTTCATCAATAAAAGGCAATATCTGTATCTCAAGACTGAATTGTGGGGTCCTTGGTGCTCTATGAGTTTGATTGTTTTCTTGCAGATATTTCATTACCAAACTAGATAACATTATCAATGCTAGGAGGGAATGGATTTTGCTCTCATTTTATATACTAGTGAACCACCTCCTCAGGGTTAGTGGGATTAGGCCATTGTTTGCTGCTGGCCTGTCTGAGTTGGTATTCCACTACTGGGCTATTTTGTTCATTGTGTAGAGATGTTTTGATATTTTCATATCCTTTTTGACATTTTGATTGAGTCTTGGAATGGTATATAGATATTTAGTTGATAGCTGATTTGTTTGAGTGCCAGGCTTCCAAAAATTCTCTGACCATCATGTCTTCTGATTGCTAGTTGGCTGTTCATGGTTGCATTCGTGTTCATAAACAAGCTAATAGCAACCAACAGCCTAATCAAGGATCCACCAAAATCACTTGTAAAGGTCACAAGTAGCAATCATAGGACAGCGGGATACTACTGCTGTCTTAAGTTAAACCTACTTTTTCAGCACCACTATTAAGTTCAAATAGTCACTAAATGGGGAAGTCCTTAATTGAGGTCTAACTTTATTTTAGATTATCATCAATTTTCTGTTTTTCAGGTTTTAGGAACAGTGGGGCAATACAGAAAAGTTTTTTCACCTGAGAAAAAAAGAGTATCAGAAAATGATAACCTTTTTTCAATAGTGAAAAAATCCTGCAGATAAATACCCTAATTAGGTATTGATTTACACCTAAGTGAAAAAAAGTCATCAAATAGTAGACAATAGTTATTTGGGAAATACAAAATTATGCAATATACCAATAGAAAATCTACATTTTTACTTGATAATTTATTAATGAATTAAGTAATAATTTGTATGACAATTTTCACGATAAATATTTTAAACAATCTTTTCTCTTTGGAATTCCGATGTATACTATACATCCTCTTCATTTTACTGATTCCAATGAACACATAAATAGACTTTTCTTTCTCTACTCTCCCTTTTGCAAACAGGACATATGTATACAGCCATTATCCTGCCCATCTATCATATAAATCAATTATGATAAATTGGAGTTTTTTTAGCGCTACCTAGAAATGCTGAATATTATATCTGGGATCTTCTGAATGCAAACCCTATGCTCTATAACTACGCTGCAGCATACACTTCACACTAGATCAGGGATCGCCAACCTCCAGGCTGTAGCTCACTACCAAGTTGCAGCCTGTTCAAAAGCGGGCCACACAGGTGGTAGGCGAGCACATGCACTTGTATGAAGTTCCCCTCACACAAGGGGCAGCCATCTTGCACTCACACATGAAGCTCTCCTCGCATGAACAGTGGCTGTCTCCTTGCCCTCACATGAGCAGCAGTCATCTTGTGCTCATACACAAAACTTCCTTTGGATAAGTGATAGCCATCTTGCACTCGCACACAAAGCTTCCTTCACACAAGCATTGGCAGTCTGTGTGAGCAGCTCCATTTGCCCGAGTGGCATGTTCGCCCACCGCTTGCTCAAATGCAGCTGGGGGTACCTGTGTGCACCCTGCCTACCACTCACAAGGAACCATCCCCTCTCTCCTCTCCACCAAGCCAGAAATGTTGGGGATTGCTGTCCTAGAATATTCAGGATACATAGTATCAAGTATGAAGATCCAACTGTAGCATCTTTCCCTTCTTTTAAATGAAACACAGCTGGAATTGGGAAAATCTAATTAATTCTGAGTACACAGAAAAACTGTTGAAATCAACTCAAATCATAAAATAAAAATGAGGTCCAAAATTATAAATACCTGGAATTTTCA
Source organism: Vipera ursinii (assembly GCF_947247035.1). Taxonomy (NCBI): domain Eukaryota; kingdom Metazoa; phylum Chordata; class Lepidosauria; order Squamata; family Viperidae; genus Vipera; species Vipera ursinii. The sequence continues at coordinate 107,752,756 of NC_139517.1, read as the reverse complement.
GAAGACTCACTGACAATTTGGAGTCTATTCTGCAAATGAACCATTTCTGCAAAATATTTTTCCTCAGTTTCTTTTAATTCCTGATGGAAATATGATCGAAGATACTCAATTTCTTTGGCATGTTGTTCTTCAAGTTGAAATTTCAAATTCTCTACTTCTTCCTGTGAAATTGACTTAACTTTAATGCCTATAAATGAATAAATAAACATTAGTTTACTTAATAGAAAAATAACAAATATCAGAATAACATATTTTAAGATTTTATACACACACATACAGACATATAGTATTTTAGATATAAGCTGTGACAAAATTATGACCATAGGCAACTTCAGCTTACCATGCCTACAGAGTTCAAATATGAAAATAGACAAGAGCTACTTTGATTTGCTGAAAAGTATGAAGCTATTTAGTTCTGAATTAAATTTTTTAAATTATGCATATTTTAAGGTATCAAATATATACTCAGATTATAAAATATAAGAAACTAAGATTGTTATACTATACTATAATTTTCTTTTGTATTTTTCATATGCCTAAAAGTTTTTAAACCATACATGTCTATTTATATTAACAATATAAGTCAATAATTTAAGGTGCATATCTTTACCAACTAGATCTTGAGATGCAGTAGGCAAAGATTCTACATTTTGTTGAAGAGAGCCAGTCTCTTTATCATTATAATCAGCATGGTATGTCTGTTGGTCTTCAATCTGAAAAATGTAAACAAAAAAAAGTAGAGAAAAAAAATATGCATGTTATTTTTTAAAAAACTGTCAGAGTAATCATATTTGTCAAAAAAATAGAAACTTTTCCACCACTATAATGTTCTGAAACTTCTGCACCTCTAACAGTGTACTGCTCATAACATATTTCATGAATTCAGTAATAATCATCTCAATACTTGTATAAATAATACATAGGAAATATTTATATATCCAATATTTATATATCCAGTTACTATTTCATTATTCAATGGAATTCTATGCTTATTTATTAAACAAAAATTGATTTTTATATCTCCAAATATACCAATAAAGTTAAGTATCCAGGTAATGCTTTGTTTTTTAAAAACTTTGTCAGTTTTATTTTACTAAATATAATTTTATTTATTAATAAAAAACAGCAGCCCAAATAATTCCAATAAGATTTATTTCTTAGTGCACTACATATATTATATTTCAAATCATAATATATTTAGGGCATTAGAACATTTTTAATTTAGCTTCTTCTGAAAAACATACATTTTGCAAATGTTTGAGAAAGTCTATAGCTATTTATGTTTCCTACACCATTTTTTTCCTCTTATGATACAATAAGTTCCAATATCAGGAGTCGCCACAATGAAGAGGAAGTCAAGCTATTCTCCAAAGTACCTGAGGGCAGGACAAGAAGCAATGGATGGAAACTAATCAAGAAGAAAGCAACCTAGAACTAAGAAGAAATTTGCTGATTGTTAGAACAATTAACCAGTGGGACGACTTGCCTCCAGAAATTGTGAATGCTCCAACACTGGAAGTTTTTAAGAAGAAACTGGACAACCATTTGTCTGAAATGGCATAGGGCAGGGGTCCCCAACCTGCAGTCCACGGCCCACTACCAGACCGCAGAACAGGCTGGCCAGGCTGGTTTTCTGCCTCAATAGGGGGTTGGACTAGAAGACCTCCAAGGTCCCTTCCAAATCTGTTATTGTATTGTATTATATTGTATTAAGTAATAAAAATTATATTATAAAAAAGATTAAGTTCTAGATTTATTAAAGTAAGTTGAACAGAATGAATGCAACCATATCTGTTATTAATAGTAGTCTTGAGAAACAGAATACTCATTGGCCTGTTGATTCAATAGTCAGCCCATTGTAATCTCATAATTCTAAAGACTTCCACAAAAAATACCAACAGAATTAGAAAACATTCAATCCAAATCACAAAAACAAAATCAGAGAGAAAAAAATTATTAACAAGAAGTACCAGTGATTTACCAAAGGGTCTTTAAAAAAGCTTCCTTTTAAATAATTTCCTGGATGTTACCCAGTTATGAGGCAAATATGATTGTCTGGAGGGAGAGGGGAGGGGATTTGATGCTACTATACAGAAACTGCATAGCTTTGATTCATCTAACATCTCAGAACTATGGGACACCAAAGTTTCTCTCTTGTTCCAACAGGTATGCCAAAACTACTTTAATTTCTGTATTTATCTGGAAAGCAATCTAGTACAATATAATAAAAGATAAGCATTAGGTATAGACCAGGGGTCAGCAACCTGAAACAGTGAAAGAGCCACTCAGAACCGGTTCCCTCACAAAAGGAAAAACTGGGAGCCGCAAAAAAATGTGTGCGCATGCGCGTAGATGCGCACATGTGCAGAACAGGGTTTGACTGAAGAGTGGAGCCAAGGCAAGATATGCACCTACCCTGCATATTTGAATTTATTGGTTGAACTTTTTTAGTCCCACTTTTTTTTTTTGGACTGCACATGGCAGAAGACTGGGAGCCGCAGGAGATGGCTGAAAGAACCGCATGCGGCTCCGGAGCCGCGGGATGCAGACCTGTGGTATAGACCTAAAACCTTTTCAATTGAAATTGATACAAATTTGGTAGTTACAGGATGAAATCAATGAAATTGTGTCATGACTATCAAATGGACCTGTAGCATTGTACTACAGATTAATAAATCAAGATTTAATGTAGTCTCATGCAATTTTATTCAGAAATATATCTCATTGATTTCAAGACCCAAAGGTGTTTTTTCCCCAAAAGGTAAATGGACCTTTTTCTTTGAAAGCATGTCACTTGTCATCCAAGTCCCTTTTTGGGACTGCTGAAAAGACTGTATTGTAAACAGGAGATAGGTAGTGTCATATCCTACCCTCTCTGTTCAACTTTAATGAATCTTACCTTTTTTCTGCTATCTATGAATTCTATTTGATATTCCAGTAGCCTCTGGGACGTTTCCATTATATTATTCAGGAGACTTTGTAGGGTTTCTTGCAAAACTAAATTACAGAGAATAAATAAAATGTATATACCATTATTTCATTATTCTAGTGTAGATTTTATTCTTTATTTTAAAATAACAATTTTTAAAACAGTATTTTTATTCAACAGTATGCTACTGTTCTTTAACACCACTAAGATGTTAATCTTTGAAATATATGTTGAACATAGTCTAAACATGAATTTTCAGTTTCTGCCAAATACTTCAAATAAAAATACTGAATTATGAGTGATTTCTCTACGCACATCACTTGTGCTCCTACCTGCACTCCTGTCTCTTCCCATTGAATGGCCTAACACGATTCTACAACAGCACATAGGACTGCATCATTTAGCAAGGGACATTTCAGTTCCAACTGCCGTAAAGGTCTACCTGTACTATATGAGGACAGGGGAAACTGCAGAACATAAAAGGGATTTCATACTTCCATAGCATTTTTTCTCCCCAGGAGAAAAGGCAACTTTTGGTAGGGGTGACTTGCAACTTTCCTTGCTGGCTTCCCCACTGACTTTACTTGTATGTGGGGGCTAACAGGGAAGATCACAAATGGTGATCATGTGACTGTGAAGTGCTGCAATGATCAGAACTTTGCAGACCAATTAAAAGTTTCACTTGTTCAGCCTTATCCTAACTCTGAACAGTCACTGCATGAGTGGTTGTGATCTGAGGACTTGTTGTAACTCTTAAATTCTACAAACTTTTATATAAATAAGCCTTGTGGCCACATACAGAAGTATACAAGAAGAATTCACTTGGAATTACCTTGAGGGTCTTCTGCTGGCATTAATGCTGAATTAGATTGACTTCTCTCACCAACATCAAGTTCAGTAGCATTTGAAAAAAGTTCAGGAAGAATTTCATGCACTGACTACAATAATAATAAAAATCAATATTATAGCTTTATAACTGATTATATCTATCTACCTGGGGAAAAAACAAAGCATTCATAGGAATACTATTTTTCATTCATTAAGAATCACAAGATAATTTTATTACAGGAAAGATCACTTAGGTAAGTGCCTAAAATATTCACCCGTATTTTCCCCAATCCTCATACTTATTCTATAGCCTAACAATATTATAAAAATGCATGGGATACCATTTAACATTTTGTAAGATTAGACCAAGAATGAAAACACAAAATTTAAACAATTCTAAGGCAATTTGTTCTTGACCTTAGTGAGCTTTGAACATTCTTCAACTACTTTCTTGCTAAGTTCTTCCAGATGCACCCATGCAGACTGGTCTTTTTCATCTGTGGAGACAAATTATCACTGAAATATTTATTTTAATAAGTTTTATTTTAAGAAACTACAGGTATGGCCTAAGGGGAGAGAATCTACTGGGAAAGTATTATAAGAAGCTTGGAATTCCAAAAATAATTTCCTTCTGGTTTATCCATTTACCTGTTTTTTTATTGTCCACAATCTGATTTTTCTTTAGCTCACACAACTCTTGTGTATGACGTAGCTGGAGCTCTTCTTTAAGAGCAGAAAGTGCAGTCTCTTTTTCATTTTCCATATATTCGCGCACCTGATTCACATGCGCTGAGTAAATCACAGAGAGACAAATACGTTGGGCCTCCATTTGCAATTTTAAATCGTTCTAGAGAAAAAAATGCACCATATACAAATTTTAATAATCATTTTATTCCCCAAGATGTTAAACATATAAATAATTTGAGTTGCAGTCTCACTTATTAAAACTGCACGCTACCTTAATCTGCAATTTTTCAAGCAGTTTACAACAATGTTCGATTTCAGCAATATATTAATCCAAAACATCCAAGATACCGTAATACTTAATATTTTACAAATTAATTGAAGATGTCAAAAGCAACCTTTCTTGCCTTGTAAATCCCAGTGACTTGTGGTGCTTGATTTTACCCAGCCATGCTAGGATGTTGCTAGAGTTGGTGAATGGAATAGGAGTACAGGAAGTAACTATTTCTAGTAAGCCTAGGTGCTAGGACAGCATTCTGGTTGAGGAAATAACCCAGACGGTAATAAAGGGAGAGGTTGTAATCACAGGTGACTTCAACATGCCCACATTAACTGGAATCTTTCAACTGGACTTACAAGCAGTGGCAGGGATATGTTAGAAGCATTAAATGGTGCTTCTCTAAAGCACTTAGTAAAATGCCCAATAAAAGCGGACCTTATTCTAGAGCAGCGGTAGGCAACCTCGGTTCTTTTATGACTTGTGGACATGCTGACTCAGGAATTCTGGGAATTGAAGTCCACGAGTCATAAAAGAGCCAAGGCTGCCTACCTCTCTTCTAGACTTAGTCTTGACAAATGGGGATAGTGACCAGAAGTTGAGGTGGGGGAAACCTTTGGTTTGACATTAAAACTAAAACTGATAAAACATACACTAAAACTAGTATTTTAGACTTCAAGCTAATTTTACCAAATTGGGAAAGTATTTAAAACATAAACATATAAAAAATGGTGGTTGGAAATGGGTATGTCTAGTTTAATAAAGAGAAGGACTAGAGGTGACATGATAGCACTCTTCCAGTATCTCAGGGGTTGCCATAAAAAAGAGGGAGCCAAGCTATTCTCCAAAGCACCTGACGGCAGGATAAGAAGCAATGGATGGAAACTAATCAAAGAGAGACGCAACCTAGGACTAAGGAGAAATTTCCTGACAGTTAGAATAATTAATCAGTGGAACAACTTGCCTCCAGAAGTTGTGAATCCTCCAACACTAGAAGTTTTTAAGAAGGGATTGGACAATCATTTGTCTGAAATGGTATAGGAATTCCTGCCTAAACAGGGTGTGGGAGAAAAAGATCTCCAAGGTCCTTTCCAGATTCTATTCTATTCTATTCTATTCTATTCTATTCTATTCTATTCTATTCTATTCTATTCTATTCTATTCTATTCTATTCTATTCTATTCTATTCTATTCTATCTATTCTAAATTACTTGAAGGGTGGCATAAAGTGACAGGAGACAATGCTCAGTGGACACTGATAAAACTGCTATTTTGGAGGCAATTAATGTGAGGCACATTAGTAAAAGCAAAGGAAAGGAAAACCCATTCTGATTCATAGCAGATGTGTGTAGGATAAAGGAGAAAAAATCAGCATATAGCAAATTATGAATAGAGGAAATGTGCTGATAGATAGGTGTTTAAGATCCTACAGAAAGAAACCACACAAGTTATTAGTCCTACTAAAGCACAGAAAGAGGAGGAACTGGCTATCTGTATTAAAAAGGGGAATAAAACCTTTTTAGGTATATTAGTGACAGAAAGAGAAAAAATTATGCAATCACCAAAATAAAAAATACAAACAATTCTTGTTAAGGAAAACCTGGCAAAAAGCATGTAAACAAATATTTTTGCTCATTCTACTAAATGCCAGTAACAAAAACAGGTTGGAAGATCATACTAGTCCTAGCAGTGCAGGTTCTTTTGCAAGGTTTTTAGAGATGAAGGTGGGTGTGAGCTAGCCCACTTAAGGCTTGAGAAAGTAATGTTAGGATAATACTCATCTCAGAGTTCTGAGGGAACTTCTAGGTGTGCTCACTGGACCATTAACTGATCTGTTTAACCAGTCTCTTCTAACAGGTAAAATTCCTGAGGACTGGTGAACAGCTAATATTGTACCCATCCACAAGATAGAGGCTAGGGAAGAAGCTAGAAACTAGGCCTATGAGTTTATTGTATGTAGAGGTGAAGTTAATGGAATCATTCCTGGAAAAAAAATTAATGAACATTTAAAAGTGCACAACATGATGGACCCAAACCAGATTCAGGGCCAGATGAGGACAGATCATATCACATTAAACTAAAAAAACTAAACCTTTTTAAATATGTCACAAATGGTTCGGATGAAAGTGGTACCATGAACATAAATTTTAGCAAAACATTGATATAGTTCCACATAATGAGTTCATAAAAAAGTTGTACAGGATAGGGCTTATCCAAGTGGTTCAGTGGATAGGAAGGTCTTTTTCTGCCATTAGTTTTTTGTGTTTCTATGTTAATATGTCTCGATTTGCCCAAAATACCTGTGAACTAATTTCACACATTCAAGGAAAATCATATAAAACAGATATGTAAGTGTACATCCTCAAGAGAATGCCCTTATACAATAAGTCCTTATTAGCACATATTAGCCTACTGAGAAAGCATGCAGAAATACATATATTCATGCTTTCATATGTTGATCCATACCTGTTCAGTTTTCAACATATCCAGCTGTTCCTTAAGCTTGTTTTCGTTTTGCACAAAATCCACACACATAGTTTCTCCCGTTATTTCATGCATTTGATTAAAGTTATCTAACAGCGATTCTGATTCTGGGCTTAGTTTTTGTTGAAGTATCTCTTCCACTGGAATGCTGTGAGTCAACAGCTCACTTGATATTAATTTTCCTTCTTTTTCTCCTATCGATCTGTAAAATTTCTGACTGAAGTCAGAAATAAAGTTTCCAGATTCATTAGACTGGTCTTTGGCTAGTTCCATACTATAATTTTTTGTTTCATGTTCAAAAGTGTTCTTATTTTCCTCCGATTTGTGACCAACTACAAATTCTAATTCTTTACATCTTGCTGAAATGTGCTCTTTATCTTGTTTTAGGCACATAACTTCTGCATTTAATTGGCAGATTTGATGATGCTTTACTTTTAACTGTTCAGAAAGATCAGAAAGTCTTAATGAAAGTTCTAAATTTTCATGATGAGCAAGCTCAAGTTTTTCCATAAGTTCTGTTGTGTCTTTTTCTATAACTTCCCCAAAATCATTTAAGACTTTTTCTCTCTTACTGTGAACAACTGTACTTTGAGTTTTCAACCCAATAGGAAAACCTCCCTGTGAATGTTGAATCTTTTCCACCAAACCCTGGAGTTTGGTTTTATATTCAGCTTCATTCTTGTTCTTGCTTTCTTCTAATTCCAATTTTACCTTTAAAAGAGAAGTATAATTTTCTTGGAGTTCTTGGTAATTACGGTTAAAATTTATTTCAGCAAGTGAAAAGGATTTTTTTAGTGTATCAATCTCTTCCTTTTGTTTAATGTCTTGTTGTACAAGTTTTTCATTTTCAGCTATTAATTTGTCTATTCTTTTTTGTACATCAAAATCCTCTGAATTGGAATTGTCACTAGTTAAAATCAAGTTCCCTACCACATTCTTAATTGTGCATTTATTTAATTTCTCTTGCAAAGCCTTGTTTTTACCTTCAAGTACAGTATTTTGTGCTTCAAGTAATAAATACTTTTCTTGAAGACAATGTGCTTGCTCTTTCATTTGTTTCTCAAATAATTCTGTTTTAAGTTGCACCTCCTGAATCTCCTGTTCAAGTACACATTTTTTATTTTCTTCTTGTCTAAGAACTTCTATCTCTTTCTGGAGTTTATTTACCAGAAGCATCATTTCTTCGGAGTTAGTATTTATTGTAGGTGGATGCAAATCTTTTAGTCTTGCTATTTCTAATGTGAGTTGATTCTTATTTTTTATTAAATTATCATTTTCAAATTGCACAGCTTCTATTTTTATATTCATTTCATTTTGTAAATCATCTAATTGCTGTTTAGCTTGCATAGCCATATTATCTTTAAGGTTTTCAATATTTATTTTGTGTTCTATTTGTAAATCATCTTTAACTTTTGATAATTCTTCTTCATGACTAAATAAAAGCTGAGTCCTCAATCTCTCTAGTTCTGCTTCTTGAGATTCTGCCATCCTATCCAAAACAGCATCCTTTTCTTTTTGCAGCATTTCAAGTTTTATTTTGTAGTTGATAATTTCTGCCTCATGTTTCATTTCTAGTTCTTCCCTGATCTCTGAGGCTGAAGCAAGTTGAGCTTTTAGATCTCCTATAGTGATTTTTAACATATCTACTTCTTGCAATTTGGATTCTTTTTCATTTATAGTCTTCTTAACTCTTTGGATCTGTTCTCTTGCAAAGCTCAGTTCTTGACAAAGATCTTCCACTTGATTTTGAAGAGAAGATTTTTCCAAGGATAACAATTCAACCTGTTTGGACAATTCTTCTTTTACTTTTTCTTTTTGATAATTAGCATCCTGAAGCATCTGATTCAGCTCATTAATTGCAGTATTCATTAAGTGCATTTGGTCTTCATTAGTATTATCAGAGTATAGCTTCTCTAGATCTGCTTTTTGTTGGGCAAGGAGCTTTTCAATTTTTGCTGAATGTTCTCTGATTAATTCTTGCTTCAGTTGTACAATTTGCTGGCCATGCATTTCTTCCAATTCTGCCCTGAGGTCTGCAAGTTTCCTTTGGGCTTCAAGTTCCATTTTTTCTTTAATATCATTCTCATGTTGGGTATCTTTGTGAAATCGCTTTTGCAGTTCTTCCACAGTTCCCATTAACTGTTTTATTTCATCAGAGCAAAGTCTTTCTTTTTGTTTAGAAGTTATTAGTTCAAACTTCACATTATCCATCTCTTGATTTTTTTCAAAAGTCGCTTCTTTTAATTCCTCCAGAGATTTCTCAGCAATTGATATTTTTTTCAGATAAAGAAATATATTTTCTTCATGTTCTATACATTTTGCTTCCAGTTGTTCAATAGTTGTTTGTTGTTCCTGCATTTTTTTCTTTGTAGAACAATCTTCTTCATCTTTCCATTTTTCCTATAATAAAAACAGTTCCCTTATTTTATTTACTTTAAATTTCTAATGTGTTGTACTTTTATATATCTCAGATTTCTTAAGTTCTGTATTACCATGAAAAGAAACTATCAATTTAGAAGAATACATTACAAAAAAGTTAATAAAATGAGTACAGGATTTGGATTCAAATAGTACATTAAATTCTGTAGCTGGTTTAAAAAAGTAACTGTTCTGTTTGATAATACATGTCTACTCAAATAAACTACATTGTGCTTTAATATGAAGATCTTATTCTTAAAATGGATTTTAAAACAATGGCTAAATTTCCATGACATACTACTCAATATATGGCAGATGCTATATAATTAACCAAATGTGTTTAAAAGGATAAACAAAAACAAAGGATAAAAAACAAACAAATAGTGCTGTTCTATATAGGCAAACTACAGAAATAAAATAGCTGAATGATAAGAAAAATGTGAATCAGTCCTTCACATTATCCACCATTCAACAGTATATATTACCACTGTATGCTTTAACCATGGCTAATTTGGCTAAGTGAAACTTGCCTGGTGCAAGAAGTCATAAACATACTTCAAAAATAAATATTCAGTTCTCCTCATCCCATATTTTATATTGTGTATCTATAAGTGACAGACAATTGTACCATTTTTAAATCTCTTTCAAACAATAACTATGACAAAATGTATAGCCTTAAAATACAGACCATGTCCATGATTTTATGTTGCAGAAGTGAAACCTGCACTTCAAAATCTTCATTTTTCTTCTGATAGTTTCTCAACAGCTGCTCTTGTTCTTCAAGCTGTTGCTGATAGGCAAATATTTGTTGCCTAGCTTGTAATAAGTCAGCAGCTGTACTGCTGTGACTGGTGTTCCTTAAAGTTTCACTTGCCTGCAACTTATAAATAGAACAGTGTATTAAGAGACATTGTTTGAAAAAGTGGCTTCCAAATTAAGCATTCTCAGTAATATATTTTTATTTCTCTCCCAGAAAGACATGTATTTTGCATTTTAAACAGTGGAAGCATTCTTATTCTCAAAGATATCATAAAGAGCAAGATATTAGCAATCCCTTAAGTCCCTTTTCCTCCTGAATTTTTATAACTTACTTCTCTAATGCAATCAACCATAGGTCAGAGTAAATTATCCTGAAAAAGACTGAACTTACAAGGATATGCACTTTGGAATTACAAAAGATAAAGGAACTTCATTCAGGGAACCTACAATTAGTTGATACAGAAAAACACCCCAAGCCCTGGATGACAATCCACTACTGGGCCATACCTATTTGGAACCGGGCCACGCGAGCGGATGTGCAGCTTAACTTATATGACCAATGAGCTGGCGTGCACATGCACAGCTCGACTTGTGTGAGCGGCAGGTTGGCACACACAAGCATAGCTTGATTTGTGTGAGTGGTGGGCTGGCATGTATGCACATGTGCACATGTTGGCCCACCACTTGCGCAGGCTGGTTCCCTTCTCCCCCCCCACTGGGCTGCCAAGCCAGAAAGGTTGGGGACTGCTGCAATAGAATACTGACAATATAATTAGTTTAAAAATATATATTGATCAATCAATTATGGTCACAGACCAGCATTATAAATAAAAGCATAAAAACAATAATAATGTATCTAAACATAGATATCTAATACCAAGCCTATTAAAAATATTTCTGACATTTTCAAATTAATGTAATATGGTTCACCCCAAAGCAAAATATGTTTCTAATATTTTCAACAAGCCATCTTACATTTATGAAATCACTTAAAAATAACTTAGTTCCTTTGATATAAATAACTAGCATTTAGCATTAATTTCTGATACTTCCCTTCCCTTCACTGGATTTAGAAATGTGAATGTCCCTTTTTAGTCAGGAGAACACAGAATTCTTCCTAATGGCTCAATACAATATAGACAGTAAGATGCTCCTAACTGATCTGGATAAACAAAATAGTTTTTTATGGGAACCTCGTTGAGTTTGATTCTCTGTCCTCACACTGGAAATATTTTTACTTAGATCCTCCTTGCATTTCACAAGACTTTGAAAATCATATTGTTCAAACTTGCTTTTGCTAAATTAGGATAGACTTTCTTTTTTCTTATTACTTTTTGAAGTGTTTGATGTTTCCTGATAATTTATTGTATACTGACCAGATTCAATGTACTGATTTATAACCAAAACAAATCCTGAACACAGTCTCATCCATTCTTCTCCACCTCAAGCTGTTAAATAAAAACCCAGTTTGATCAATTTGCACTTTCCATTTTATCAGAATAGTCAAACCACTGTTTGTGAACTCTCTAAATCAGCACTGTTTTTAGCTCATAATTCTAATTTGAAAGGCTCCCTTAAAGTAAAATTTTGGAATTTGGATAGAATCAATGGGCCATTATTCATAAGACAGAGAACTGAAAGTATAATTTGCAAAGTTAAAGTTTAATATGAATCCAGTCACCGAATAATGTATAAAATCAAAATCAATTTATTACCTCAAAAATGGCTCTACCTAATGGGAAGGTAGAGAAGACGATAGAAACATATATATTTTTCCTTCAATAACTGGAATGATTTAAGAATATTTTTTAACTTTAATAAAATATTATCAGTACTTACATGCTGAAATTGAATTTGCAGTTTTTGACTTTGTTCCGTCAGTTCCAAAAATTCCCTCATAGTTTCATCTTTTTCCATCCTGGCTTGTTGCAGATTAGCAGTGAGTTGAGTTATAATGTTGTCTCTTTTTTTGATAGCAGTTTCAAATTCCTGTAGCTAGAGAAAGTTATGCTAAATATTAACACCATTTAAAAGGAACTTTATATAAGGTCAGATGAGTCTTGGATGCATACAAATATGTCCTGATATTTAGAAAACGCAAAAATAAAGCATTTTTAGTATAAAGACATCACAGTGTATACACTACAATGTAACATTATCAATGGAGAATAGGGCTTGCCGACTTTCTCCTTGATGGTTGCTGATTCTCTTTGTTTCATCAAAGAGAAAGCCACATAACTACAAAAACTATCAGGGCAAGCTAATATAAATAAACAACCAGCAAATCTCATTGGTACCACATAATTTATGTAGCCTGGCAATGAAATATCTGTAAGAAAACAAAGCTCTGAGTGCTAAGAATTCTATAGTACAACACTGAGCTATATATATTCTATTTTATACATATAACAGAATATTGTTTTCCTTGCTAATGATATTATTTTTACCAATTAATACTTTAAAATACTAATGTAAATACAAGTTTTTGTCTCGCTATAATTCTAATATTAGTAGCTTATGAACACTTTTTTACATTTCTAAACATTTTTCCAAGAACTGATTTTCAGCACAAGCCCCAAATAATTTTTTAATGTTTGCAAAAGAATATGGGACTGCTTATACTTTTTATACTCTCTTGAACAGATCTAAAATCCAAAGAACTAAAATTTCAATCATCAAACAATTAGCAATCATTCTAATATCATGCTCCAGAAAGATAAAACAAAAAGACAAATGGGGACAACGTTAAAGAAGAAACTGAATCCAATGAAAATTACTCTGTTGGATTGAAATAAATATTGCGACATACGCAAGACATAAAATCAGTGAAAGAAACTGTTTTCCCAACAATCAATCCAATGCAGTTTTAAGTTGTAAGATGCCTTAGTTTCTCTTTCAAGGCTATAAAAGAACAAAAAATGAGCTCAACGTTGAAAAAGCAAGCATAAACCAAATATTTCCTTCCATCAATTGTAGCAGATGATATAGGATAATATAAATGGTGTCAGAGAAGTAAGGAAATGGTTTTGCAATATTAGACTACAAACTGGAATCTCAACCTCATTTTCACTTTGAATATGTTCAATTTTCTCATTAAAAAAGCTAGAAAACAGTGCTAAATTAAGAAAATCAAGAAAGCTGTATTGTATAAATATGCAAAACTAGAAAAGAGATTAGAGTTCTTTTTCAGAAATAGATTCCTGCACTTTTAAATCAATCCAATAAATTATTTTTTAAAAGTTTTTACCCTTAAACATTCTCTACATTTAGCAAACATCCTAACATACATTTCTAACTTATGACAATCAATTACACTCTTAGTTCTCTATACCTGCACTTTGGTACATTATGATATCTAGTAACAAGTTATCCAAATTATACCGAAACTATTTTCATGCCTTCTTTGATGAATATAATAAAACATAATTGTGATATTAATTTGGGCAAACAAAAAGCAAAATATCAAAAGATTATATAGCAAGAGATACAGACAGTCCTCAACCTAAGATTGTAATTGAGCCATACTTTTGGACATAACACCGTGACGGTTGTAAAGTGGGTCACTATTTGACCAAATTCAATTTTATTATCTTTTTTTGTGGAAGACATTAAAAAAAACCATTGTTAAGCAAACTGTTCACTCTGGGAAAGGTTTTGCAAGAAACTGGAAATAATTGCTGGTTTCTGGCAAAGATGTCATAAATCACAGTCAACTGCAAGATGCTGCAAACAACCATAAATATGCCAAGCGCCAAAAATATAGTCACATAACCCAGGGAGCATGGACATTGGAACTTTGAATCCAGATTGTAAGTCCCATTTTAGGGGTTCATCATAACTTTGAACTTAGCTTAGTGACTGGTCATAAGTTGAGGACTACCTATAATGGAAAGATGAGGAAAGAAAAGCACTGTAATTATATCCTAGCTTTTTAAAATTCATATGCCCAAAACTTCAGTAAATACTTTCTCCTGCAAATACCAAATTAAACTAACACAATGATTTTAACATGTTAAGATGTTTAATGTTTAATATTAAGACTTATAAAAATCTTGTAAAAGAAGTTGTTTTTATTGAGTGTTTATCTTTTATTTAAAAAATAGATATACTGCAACCTACAATAACAATGTTACATTATAAATTTAGTAAAATACAAACATCTAAGGTGTGATAAAATGCACTCTGAAAACTCCATGTTTTTCTGTTACTAGAAATTACTATTAACAGTTTGTAGCTTTCTATAAACAGAGCAAATTTATTATAAGTTACACATAAAGCAATAAAGTTGGGATAGAAATCAATCAATCAATCAATCAATCAATCAATCAATCAAATAAATGTTATATCATTCCAGATGAAATAATTTAAAGATAAAAGGTAAAAAAACATAACTGCTTCAACAAATCTTAAGTAGTTATGACTATTACTAATTATTCATACATGATATAATATAAATTTTGGATGGCCTGGGACCCCCTACAACGTACCTCATAATGGAACATTTCTTTGTTTTTAAGGATTTTATGCTGTGTATATCACACACCATATATTACATTTCATTCTTTTAGCAGAGAATACTTATATTTTCTGGAATAATATTTGGAAGGACAATGAAGGATAGAATAGGGGTACAGAGAATCCAATTGTTTTACAGAAGTAAAACAATTCAGATTCTGACAAAACCCCAGCACTTAAAACATTTTAGGCATAAAAATAAATATTTACAAGTAGGCTATCACAAAAAATTACTTCAGCATCTTCCACAGTTCAAATCTTATTCTATTTAATTTCTGATCAGTGTGTTTCTTTTATCTTTTATAAAGAGCCCGTGTGGTGCAATGGTTAGAAAGCAGTATTGCAGGCTAACTCTGCCCACAGCCTGGAGTTTGATCCTAATGGGGCTCGAGGCTGACTCATACTTCCAAGACTAATAAAACAAGGACCCAGATTGTTGGAGGCAGTATGCTGAGATTGTAAACCTGTCAGAGAGCGCTGTAAAGCACTACAGAGTGGTATGTAAGTTTAAGTGCTATTGCTATTGCTATCTCTCTGTTCACAAATGCTCTGGGTCACAAAGCAAAGCACCACAAAAGTCTACATCATTCCATAAGTGTATAATGCCTTACAGTAAACATACACCTTATAGGTGCATTTTCTGAAATCTTCCTGTAATTATTGTATTTATCATAATTTGAAAAATAAAGGCAAATGATATAATCTTTATATAAGAGGAGAGAAACCAGATATAGTATGAAAAATGGGATAAAGTTGCCTACTTTGAAATGCTATTTCCCATCACTATTTCATCAATAATCCAAAAGGACGATAAAGAATGTGTACACATACTAAATATGCACAATAGCAATGTAATGTGCACAGAATATGTGTATACATTTTTATTGTTCAGACATTTTAATTTATATTGTATACAACCCATCTCACTATCCAAAATGATTCCTTAGTGTTGTCCTAAAAACGAATCCAGAAATGTAATTGATTAGCATAGATTTATATATTATCCAGGTTCCAAGACGTGGGTAAATTTTATTGCACCATTAGGTTATCAACCACCTTCTCGATTTATAAGAGGAATGCTTATAAATGCCCTTTCTCTAACAAAACTAGGGAATATTAAAAAAAATAACCCTATTATTTTTTATAGAATTAAAGTCAAAACTTAAGAACTGAACCAAAAAATGTGGAAGCTGAAGCAGTTATACCGATACTTCTAATATTAGTATCAGTAAATGAAACAAAAAAATGAACATTTTTAGAACTCAGATTGTACCAAGCATGCAGAAAGCAACATAAGGTAATTATACCTGTTGCAATCCATCTGTACCATACGCTGCCCTCATTTCTTCTAGCTCTTTATTTAGCTCTTCAATCTCTTGCTGCTTTCCAGCCAATTCATTCTTCATCATCTGCAGTTCTGTTACAGTATTCTGCACCTCATGATCAGTATACTTCTCTCCAAATTCCAATTCTTCTTCCTAAACCAATTCAAGGTTCTTAAACCCAGCATGGTACAATATTGTTTTAAAGTGAAGATATGTAAAATATTTTTTTTTTGGCAAAATGAGACAGTACTTTAGAGCAGTGATTCCCAACCTTTTGGGCACCAGGGACTGGTTCCGTGGAGAGAGGTTTTTCCACAGCCTGGAGGGGTGTGTGGTTTTGTGTGCTGCCTGCATCCCATGGAGCTTCAATTGTTTGTGTGGCCTGGTTTCTGGCATGCCGCAGCCCACTACCAGTCCAAATACTGGGGGTAGGGGACTCCTGCATTAGAGCATTGCTATGGAAACTAACTTTATCTATAAGAGCAACAGCATTATATTAATTCAAATTAAATTTTAAAATTTGTCTTCTCAATAGTGTAAAAATGCAACAGAAGGATAGAGCACATAAATTAGAAATTGTTATGGCATGCAAGTAGAAGAATTGCAGTTAATAGTCTTAATTCATTTCTCAAAGCAAATCATTTAGTGTTTTAGTATTAATTGCCATGAATTAATGTAAATACTGTACCCTAATAAAGTCAGAAGGTACATCAGTTGTCAAAAAATTGCCACCATTTATCTGCATGAGAAAAATGTCTATATAGGTTACACCTTAAAATACAACTTAGAATGTAATTGATGTCTACTTAGAAATAACTACCTATCCTCTAGTAAGTATATACTAGTCTCATTTTTACTCCTGATTAATTATACCTCCATTTTACTTAATCAACACAAGTAAAATTAAATAAGGGCAAGGTCATTTCTTGAAATATCTTTCCCCAACAAAGGCTTGAAGGATGAAAAAAAATGTGTTTAAAGATTACATTAAAAAATTAATATTTACAGAATCAGGTTCTTTTTCCTACGGGAGAATTATGCATAAAGGCTTGATAAAGATATCGTGGATAATTTATGTATTTTAAAGAAGAAAATACTTCAAGGTTTCCATTGCATTGTTAACACAAAATGTATTTCCACCAAAAAGTAATACAAATCTAATACAGTTTCTCATCTAATTTGGGGGAACTATAAGAAAGAGTTATAAAGGTGGAACCATCTAACCAATACTGGCAGATCCTAACAAAGCTAAATTAGGTCAAACCCAATTAGAAGTACAACTGAGAGGGGGGAAAACATGGAAGAAATCATTATAAGTCACTTCCATACTGCTGCGAAAAAACTACATAGACACATTCAGGTGATAGCAAATGAACTTAACTTGAGGGTAAACTTATTGGGCAGCATTCCAAGACCCAAATGGAAGAAAACAGAAGTGACAATAATAAATAATTTATATTTTTGAAAATACATCACAGATTCTGTTATTCCAAACATATCCAGTATAACAGCTGATACAAAACTCTTGAGGTTTTCAAAAACTTGAATTCTGAATTGAGGAATAGAATTTGATTTGTTGGGTTGGTAACTAACACCTTACTTAGGACACTGAAAAACAGAACTCAAGTAAACTGAAATATTAGATATTCTGACAAAGGTTAAATACTAAATGTCAGATATGCATAAATTGTTAATACAAACATATCAGAAACAACTTATCCCTCTCACAATTTATCCCTGTCTTTTTGGGTCATCTTATAGCTTCAGGGCCTTACATTCTAAGTTACTGCTGCACTTATTCAAATATTCATGAAAAATGAAGCACAACAAAAACATGAGTTATCGAATATTTGACAATGCTGTATTAAATCATACATTTCAATGTACAAGTTTTCTGAAGTAGCCTTTAAGCAGTAGCCCTGCTTGCGTATGGGGGAAAGGACAGAAATGTCAAATCCTTGTTCTCACCATGATCCCACTATCTTGTTTGAGCAGTTATGGATACTAATAGAACTCTATGAAGTCCACTAAATAATTTGACAGAGGATGCAAAAGATGCGCTCAACTACAACTTGTTGAGTCTCTCCACACAGTCTCTTTGTACCCCGCATGAGAAATAGTCCTATGGGTGGAGGAACCAATATGAGTTGGACAATGGCACAGAATATGGAAAAGTTTGGGTTTCACTACAGCTCTGTAACCTGTATTCAGTCACCCATGACCAGGGGTCAGCAACCTGAAACAGTGAAAGAGCCACTCAGAACCGGTTCCCTCACAAAAAGAAAAACTGGGAGCCTCAAAAAATGTGTGCGCATGCGCGTACATGCGCGCATGCGCAGAACAGGGTTTGACTGAAGAGTGGAGCCAAGGCGAGATATGCACCTACCCTGCATATTTGAATTGATTGGTTGAACTTTTTTAGTCCCACTTTTTTGGGGGGGGACTGCACATTGCAGAGGACTGGGAGCCGCAGGAGATGGCTGAAAGAACCGCATGCGGCTCCGAAGCCGCGGGTTGCAGACCTGTGCCCATGACTGTCAACCTCCTGGGAGGAGAAGACTCTTGAAGAAATAAATGTCATGCCTGCAAAGAAACTCTTTCTCTTTATTCTAAAAGCATTATTTATGTAAAAAAAAGAACTGTCACTGGAAAGCACTGCTGCTCTCCTTTTGCACAAAAATATGTTGCCTGTAAATGAATGGTAGTCAACATGGCTATAATTATTTCCTAAGCTTCTAATTATAGGTCTCTTCTGAATCCATAACTAATTCAAATTTCAAATTCTAATAATCAATTTTATAAGTATATTTCTGTAGCACAAGGGAGAAATCCCATCCCTGAAAGGTCAGAAACAAAAAAGAAAAACTTAAAGCTGATCTGCCAGTCAAATTTAAACCTATCAATCTAGATCATGGGTGTCAAATTTGCTGTCACGTGACGTATCACAACATATCGTGACTTTTTTTCTCTTGCCGGAGCTGGGATGGGCGCAGCTCCACATGATGCAACCGGCCCGCAGGTTGGCAGTTTGACACCCCTGATCTAGATAGAAAATAGAGATTAAGGAAATTCAAGAAATTCAAACTCTAAAGAACCAATAAGGAATATGAAAATTTACATAGGCTTAATTTTTCCTTTGTACTTTGCTTTTATGGAAGGAGTAGAACAGGTTTATCCCAGCTGACTCAAAGGCAAGTAAGTAAAGCCCTAAGTTTCGGTGATGTGGAGCAATGAAGCTAAAAGCAAAGTAATGTTTTGGATCTGCCTTTGTTTCATTTTATTTTTGGTGATTTATTCCCTTCTGCTCTATCCTATATGAATATTCCTTAGTGGAGAAGCAAAACCTTTTCAAGCTAATTATTCAATTCTTTTTGTTTTTTGTCCTTTGTGGATTCTGTTAGTTCCTTAATTTCAATTTAAATTAAACAAGGGTTGGATTTCTTTGCTGAATCAATCCATTCTGAAAGGTTTTTAACTTTAACTTTATTCCTGCTAGGCTGAGCTACTGAGAAAAGTCAAAGGAGAATCCATTTTATCCATACATTAAACCACTGCAAAGAAGTACTAAAGAGGGTGTTGGCAGCATACTTAATAAGCTGCTCACAAATGTATGGGAGAGTGTAGCAAGTGAGTTGTAAATGGAGGTACAAAGGGGACCAGTCTATCACATCCCTTCTCATTACAATGTTCCAATGCTTTTATATATGCATTATAAAAATTATATATTGTTATATGCTTAATGTATTTATGCTCAAACAGTAAAAGACACATTCATACCTAGTACCATTAGACTATATGTATATAATAAAATAAAATTTCTACAGGCCTATAACTATATCTTTATGTGCATTTATGCATGTGGATATATATGTAGTGTATGTGTATTGTACATCGACACATTTACACATCACAAAATAATCCAATAATATTTGATAATTATTGATAAATCCACTTTTGCAAAGCTATATCATTTCATTTAGTCAAAATGTAAGACATCATCATCTTACCTCTGAGCTGTAATCATCTGCTGGGGTGGAAATCTCACTTTCTAGCTAAAACAGAAATAAAAATACAAGAATTTTTTATAGTATTTTAACAGAAAGATAATTAAAATCTTCAGTATCTTGAACAACAGTTGCTAGGCAACATCTCTTATTGCTAAGACTACTTAAAATTAACAAACATTTTTAAAAGTGCTTATATTGGAAAAATGAAGCTAAATGTAATGACTTTTGAAAGTAAGACTTGAATAGTAAGGCTTGAATAATAGACAAATGTACTCTTGGCAATTGGTAATTTGAATCTCCCTTGATATTTCTCTTTCCTGGAATTAAATTGCAAGAGAGCCTATAATCAAGTTGAAACTTGTCTTCAGGCTTTAGAAATCATTTTATTTTATTGACTTTGGGCATATTTGAATCCTGGTACAAATCTTAAGTATAAACGAACATTATAGGGAATTCAGTTCACAATGGTGACATTCCTTAAAACTGACTCTGGTACTACATACAATTGCAGGTGGAAAAAATTCTATTATTACAGCCCAACTCAATAAAAGTAGTTTTAGCTTTTCTGTGAAATTGATTTCCTGGTCTTGGTTTATCTAGTGAGGCTGAAAATTGGGCCAGAACACGTGTTGTGCTTGATATAAGCTGCTCAGATTTGTTCAGCAGTTTGATGGTCTCCAAATCCAATAAAATAAATATTAAAGCCTGGTCCTTTTTGGTCTCTTGCTAACTTTGATGCATCAATCATGGTATCCTTCTGGACCAGCACAGGGGATTGGGAATGAGAGCGAGGTCTTGATGAAGTTCTATTTCTTCCTTTATTGTTGGTTCCAATTAGTATAAGTGGGAGAACAGAGACCTCTTGCTAATGGGCTCCTCAATCTCCTTGCTCTAATATTTACATGACACCATTGAGAAACGTCACCATTCAGCAGCATGAAGTTAGGTGATATCAATATGCTGACAATATCCAGTTACATATCTCAGCTCTGTGCCAACCAAGTGAAGTTGTCAAGCTTCAATTTCAGTATTTAGAGGCTAGGAGTTTGGGTGGAAACAGATTTATGCTCAACCCTTGACAGAACAAATGGATATTAATTTGGGGAGCATTCAGTTCCAGGGATCTTTCACAGTTGTATGTAGGGTTATGATATCCCAGACAAAAGTGGTATGTAATTTTGAGATCCCTATAGATTTGTGGTTCCACAAACCATCCTGTGTGATAAGTGCAGTCATTTATGAATTGCAGGCTCTATTCATAGTCAGTGGCATTCTAGTTGTGTTTGATCTGGATTATTACAATGTGCTTTACATGCTGCTGTCCTTGAAAGCCATTTAGAAACTACAACTGAATGTGTAGTTGTTCAGTAGAACGTGTAAAAAATTGTGGCAGCATGAGTTATAGGTGTACGTGTGCACTCTTATGTAACACAGCAAATGTGTAACTCCACTGATTGCCAAAGGAGGTCAAGGTACAGTTCAAGGTGCAAGCCTGATAATTTTCAGGATAATCATGGTTCAGTTATCTCTTCCTATCCAGTATGACCCAACAGGATTAGTATGCTCTGGATTCTATAAAAAGCCATGCCTTTTCTGTTGCAGCACCAGTCCTCTGGAATTGCTTTCCCTTCCTCAAATATGGTCTGTCCCAACCCTGTCAGCCTGAAGATCTGTGTCTTCCTTCAGGAACTGGTTCAATTGTATCTACAGGTAGTTCTCCACAACTGTTCATTTAGTGATCATTTGAAGTTACAACTTCACTGAAAATAACATATGATCATTTTTTACATTTACAACTGTTGCAGCATCCTCATAGTCATGTGATCAAAATCCAGGTGCTTGGGAACTGGCTCATATTTATGACGGTTGCAATGTCTCAGTGTGATCACCTTTTGCAAGCTTCTGATAAGCAAAGTTAATGTAAAGCCAGATTCACTTAGCAACCATGTTACTAACTTAACTATAGCGATTCACTTAACTGTGGCAAGAAAGGTTGTATAATGGGGTAAAACTCACTTAACAAATGTCTCACTTAAAAACAGAAGTTGTGGGCTCAACTGTGGTCGTAAGTCAAGGAGTACCTGTATACTCATTGTATTTAATGCTTTTATTAGCTATCTAAAGGTTTCTGGCAAGTGGGCAGCCGGATGGAAGGAAGGAAGGAAGGAAATGAACTTTAGCTAGAGTACATGCTAGTAATATTCTGTGTGGGAGTACATATTTTATGAATTCATAACTTAATTAGATAGGCAACATTTTAAAATTTCACTTATATTTCTCCATATTTGTAGTGTTTGTAATTGTTTAAAAAATAAACAAAGGATAAATTTAGTCAAAATCTGTACATCATAAATTGTTCTCTAAAATTACTATTTATAAACTGACAAATACTAACAAGGTTGAGAGTATTTTCACATTTATAGAAACATCTGATTATTTTTGTTATTATTATTATTGTATTTTTGTGTCATGTACTGATACGATCTATGAAGACCCACAGAGAATTTCCAACAGACATACAGGTAGTTCTTGTCTAACCTCTATTTGTTCAGCCAATGCTTGAAGTTAGGATACAGCTGAAGGGACTTACAACTGATCCTCAAAGTTCCTAATTGGAACTTTTGCACACTAGTGAAAGAAGCTTGGTATGTGAAAAAAGGCAACCATCTTTCACAGGTTGAACTTCTTTCATGAAAGAAAGCCCTAGGTTCCATGTGAACTGAAGCCCTGGGCAGGGTGCGAAACAAGTCCTAGCTATACCAGTGTGAAAGAAGGCAGCATGAAACAATGTCCTGGCAGGTGTGCAGTGCAATGGTGGCAGTAAAGCTGGGCAGCTGGATAGGCAAGCATCTAAAAGGACAGAGATGGAGTTAGATAGATAGGTGGGGAAAGTTCAAGAAGAATATTATTTTACTGAGGCTCAGTACTGGAACAGACCAAGAAAGAATAGCTTGGGGAGGGTGGATTCCCTTAGTAATGACAATGGAGATTCCCTTAATAATGACAATGGAGACTGCCAGGATTGCTAATGTAAGTGATGTGGTACACCACACTTTACTACTAGTGTTTAGAAATCCAGTTACAATTATCATAGTTTGCATGTATTACATTGCAATAAAACCAACTATTTTCAATATTTACATATTGCCAATAACCAGTAATATTTCAAATAAACATCAATGTAGAATATTTTGTGAAATCCTTTTAAAATACCACAAATTCAATACATTCTACACAAATTTATTATTTTTAACAATGTAATCTGTCTCAATTCTGCCAGACTTTGCGCTATAGCCTCTTATGGTGGTGACTTTGAGTTATTAATATTATGGCCCTTGTAAAATATAGTGGTTATTAACAGCACTACATGAGAAAATTACTTGCTCTTACTTTTGAAACAAAAATGTTTAAGAATGTTTACATTTAATTTACTACACCATCAATAAACAGGCTCTAACTCGAACCCGTTTTTTTTTTTTAAAAAATCTCAAAGTCTGAAACACTTACATCTGTGGTATACGTTTGATCATGCTTGATCATTTCATCAGTGTGCAAAGTTTTCACCATAACAGATTCAGATGTAGCAGCTGCTCCTTTCTGAAAGTTATGTGGGGATGCTTCTTCTGTTTGCAATTGGTTAATATCCAAACCTTCTTGTATCAATTCTTCATCTTTGACTTTAGATATCTTTTTCTTCTTTTGCTTCTTAAATGCATGCTGCCCATCAGAGTATGCTTTGCGTTGTCTAAACTGTGCAAGCTGAACATAAAAGGAAATCCTGTTAGACACGGGGATTTTACAGCCTGTGGGCCACATGCCACCCTTTAACTGTCCCTGTCTGGCCAAGGCGGCAGTGGCAGGATGGCAGAAGTGGCATGGAGGTAGCAGCCCTCCACGACAGCCCCAGTTCGGCTCCTTGGGAAAATTGCCAGCCCTTGTGTTGGAGTAAAAGATTTCTAATATAATATATTTGAAAATATTTTTTAAAAAATGTATGGTGTTCTACAAAAACTTGCAATGTAAGTATAGGTTAATACAGACTAAAAGTCAATACTCGCTTAATTTATATACAAAATGTGAAAATAGAATCAGAAGACGTTGTAGTCCAATAAGAGAATCAGCATATAGCCTATTTAATATATACCCTTAAATCTTCAAAGTAGTCAGTAATTGCTTAGAAATATAATAATAATAATAATAATAATAATAATAATAATAATAATAATAATAATAATAATAATAATAAAGTTGGAAGGGACCTTGGAGGTCATCTAGTCCAACCCCCTGCTCAGGCAGGAAACCCTATACCATTTCAGGCAAATGGCTGGCCAGTCTCTTCTTAAAAACTTCCAGTGTTGGAGCATTCACCACCTCTGGAGGCAGGTTGTTCCACTGGTTAATTGTTTTAACTGTCAGGAAGTTTCTCCTTAGTTCTAGGTTGCTTCTCTCCTTGAGTAGTTTCCATCCGTTGCTTCTTGTCCTGCTTTCAGGTGCTTTGGAGAATAGCCTGACTCCCTCTTCTTTGTGGCAGCCCCAGAGATATTGGAACACTGCTATCATGTCACCCCTCACCCTTCTCTTTGTTAAACTACACATACCCAATTCCAGCAACCGTTCCCTATATGTTTTAGCCTCCAGTCCCCCAATCATCTTTGTTGCTCTTCTCTCTACCCTTTCTAGAGTCTCAACATCTTTTTTACATTGTGGTGACCAAAACTGGATGCAGTATTCCAGGTGTGGCCTTACCAAAGCATTGTAAAGTGGTATTAGTACTTCACGCGATCTTGATTCTATCCCTCTGTTAATGCAGCCTAGCACTATGTTCAAAATAAATTCAAAGTTAAAAACTGATAATACTGTATTGTTGTCAATTTACTTCCCTTGCAGTCAGAAACAAATATATGATACAAAAAAACAATGAATCTGAAAACTTGAACTTTAAACAATGTAATCTGACTTTATTCTTATGAATGTCAACATTTTTAAACATACCAAATATATATAAACAAAAGCAGTCATCCTTACTATTTGTGAGATAAAAATACAAATGTATCCTGCCATTTGAATAAACAAAAAAACAATTTGCAGAAAACAGAAAAAAGAAATTATTTGCAAATCAGGAACATATTGCATATGTCTCTGAAATAAAATAATTTTTGCCATCTCCTTCCCTAGAGTATTGATAATCCAGCATTTGGCTTCTCTCCCATTCACAGGAGGATCTTGAGATTTGTAGAACAAAAATATTCACCTATATATTTAGCCATTGCTTCCTATTAGTCTTATTTGCCTATTAGATTACCCAATTAACTAATTTATTTATTACGTTTTTATGCCACCCATCTCCTCTGTAAGGTGACCCTGGTCAGCTTAGCAATTTCTAATTCTAAAATAGCAACAATTACTTAATGAAATCTTATGAAAGCTGAAGTATTTCATGGGGGAAGGGAGAGAGGAAAAAAGACAGGAGAAATTTCCTTAGCGTTCTTTCCATTCAGCTATCTCCCATCAAGCTCAGAGTAAACAATAGTAAACACAAGAGACTTACTTTCATAGCAAGACTCTTTCTATTCTCTGAAACTATTGTTATCACAGACATTTAACATCAGCATAAACAAAACCCTGCAAATCTGCTCATCTTAATCTTATTAATTACAACTGCAGAGATATTTTTGTTATAATCAGATATATTTATTAACTATAATCAATAAATGGATACTTGGCATTTATGTGACTGATTCTCAAGGTCAAACAATCTGATTTTTAAATGACTAAATAAATGAATTTAAATTTTAAATGACTTGGTCCCATATTTAAAATATCTACTATAACTCAATTAAATTCTAATTAA
Source organism: Vipera ursinii (assembly GCF_947247035.1). Lineage (NCBI taxonomy): Eukaryota > Metazoa > Chordata > Lepidosauria > Squamata > Viperidae > Vipera > Vipera ursinii. The sequence continues at coordinate 107,726,679 of NC_139517.1, read as the reverse complement.
AGATAGAATTAATTTGACTTTTTTAAATGTTAATAACAGAATGGAAAAATATGACTATTTCAGGTAGTCCTTAACTAACAACCATTCATTTAGTGACTACTCGAAATGAAAACCGAAGGTCGTTGAGAGCGTGGTGGCACGACAGCTCCCTTTGAACCTGGAGGAAGCTGAATATCTAGATCCGTACCAATCGGGTTTCAGACCCGGGCACAGCACGGAGACGGCATTGGTCGCGCTGGTGAATGATCTCTGGCGGGCCCAAGATAGAGGTTATTACTCTGTCCTGGTCCTATTAGATCTATCAGCAGCTTTTGATACCATTGACCATGGTATCTTACTGCGTCGTCTTGAGGGGCTGGGAGTGGGAGGCACCGTTTTGCGGTGGTTCTCCTCCTACCTCTCGGACCGTTCGCAGACGGTGTTGGCAGGAGGGCAGAGGTCAAGCCCTAGGCCTCTTAAGTGTGGAGTGCCTCAGGGTTCGGTGCTCTCGCCCCTCCTGTTCAACATCTATATGAAGCCGCTGGGAGAGATCATCTGTAGCTTCGGGGTGAAATATCATCAATATGCTGATGATACCCAGCTATTCATCTCCACCCTGAACCAACCCAGTGATGCCCTCGATGTGATGTCCTGTTGCCTGGAAGCGGTACAGATTTGGATGGGAGAAAACAGGCTTTGACTCAACCCGGCCAAGACTGAGTGGCTGTACATACCGTCATCTCGTTTAGTCCAAAAGGCTCCATCTCTGACTATTGGAGGAGAGATGTTACCTCCCATTGATAGAGCACGCAATCTGGGCGTCCTCCTAGATTCACGACTCAGTTTTGAAGATCATATTGGAGCCGTGGCTAGGGGGGCATTTGCACAGATTCGTCTTATATACCAATTGCGCCCCTTTTTGGACCGAGATGCCCTACGTACAGTCACCCACGCGCTCGTTACCTCCCGTATTGATTACTGTAATGCTCTCTACATGGGGCTGCCCTTGAAGACCACCCGGAGGCTTCAGCTGGTGCAGAATGCAGCTGCACGGGTTGTGATGGGAGCTCCCCGATACTCCCATATTACACCCCTCCTGCGTGAGCTGCATTGGCTACCAGTTGCCCTCCGGGTGAGATTTAAGGTGCTGGTACTTATCTTTAAAGCCCTACATGGCTTAGGTCCGGGATACTTGCAGGACCATCTGCTGCCGGGAACAAATCCCCATCGTCCAGTACGCTTGCACAGAGAAGGCCTCCTCAGGGTACCGTCAGCTAGGCAATGTCGGCTGGCGACCCCCAGGGGGAGGGCCTTCTCTGTGGGAGCGCCAGTCCTATGGAATCAGCTCCCCCCTGAGCTTCGGATGGCCCAAAACCTCCAATCCTTTCGCCGCGGCCTCAAAACACTCCTGTTCCACCAGGCCGACCTAGACTGACAGGCATTTTAATTAATTTATATTTAGTGCTTTTAATTTATTTTTTAAATTCTCTAATTTAATTTATTGCACAGATGTTCTCAATTTTATTTCTATCTTGATCTCTGTACTTATTATATGTTTTGCTGTTAGCCGCCCTGAGTCCTTCGGGAGATAGGGCAGGATATAAATCCCATCAATAAATAAATAAATAAAACAGCCCTGAAAAAAGTGACATGATCATTTTTCACACTTATGACCACTGCAGCATCCCCATGTTCATGTGATGAAAATTAAGGTAACTGGCATGTATTTATGATGGTTGCAATATTCCAAGGTCATACAATTATGATTTGCAATCTTCCCAGCTGGTTTTTGACAAGCAAAATCAATGGGGATAGCCCGATTTGTTTAATGACTCTGTGATTCACTTAACAACTGCAGTAATTTGCTTAATGACCCTGGCAAAAAAAAAAGATTGTAAAACTGGGCACAAATTAGGAAATTCTGGTCCCAACTGTGGTCATAAATCAAGAGCTATCTGTACTAGCAATCCGAAATTACTGATATTTAACGCAGGTTAAGAAATATCTCTCTCTCTCTCTCTCTCTCTCTCTCTCTCTCTCTCTCTGTGTGTGTGTGTGTGTGTGTGTGTGTATGTGTGTATAATCTGTTTTAAACAGTTCCAGTGACAGAATGCCAAGTAAGACCATCACCGCTTGGCTCCTTATTACTGCATGCATAGAGGTACCCTGGCAGTATTATAGAAATAGTTGCTATTATCTTTTTTAAAAATACGTTTCTGATAACAGCATAATTAGCTATTTATTTATTTTCTTTATTTAATTAGATTTGTATACCGCCCTTTCCTGAAGGTCTCAGGGCGGTTTACAGGGTAATTAAAACAAGAAATACAAAAGTTAAAAACGATTAAAAAAATTACAACAGTCCCTGAAAAGTAAAAGCCCCCAATTAAAATTAAAATTAAAATTCTCAGCCTGGGCCACAGAGCTCGAGGGTTTTCAGGTCCCGGCGGAATGAACGGAGGTCGGGGGCAGTCCTCAGCTCCACGGGCAGCTGGTTCCAGAGGGCAGGCGCACCCACTGAGAAGGCCCTCCCCCTGGGTGTTACCCGCAGCCAAGAGCTTATTTCACATACAACAGCAATTGGACTGCATGGCAAACCTGAGAAAATACTACAATGGAGGAAGACTTATTTGGAAGGAAGCACCAATAAATTCAGGATTTCGCTGCAAGTTTCATTTATAACTCCTATCACGAGAAGACTAATTGACTGTCCAGATCCATCAATGCAATGATTTCACTTCATTTCTATTGAAAGCAACAGATGCTAGTCCAGTTAGCATGTTGAGTTAATTACTCAACTGATGGACATTTAGCACTTTTGAGTCTGCCTGAGCAATGTGCTGTTATTTATTATCTTCCCTCAGCAACGCAATCTAATTTCTCAAAAGAACTCACATAAATGCCTCCAGCAATCATGGGCACTGGAGATTTTTAAGAAGCTAGACAGTCACTTGCCTGAGATGGTATAGGTTCTCCTAGTTGAGCAGGTGGCTGAACTAGAAGACCTCCAAGGTCCCTTCCAGCTCTATTCTATTCTAAATTGTATTCTAAATATTCTCTATTTATTGTACCATGCCATAAAGGTAAAGGTTCCCCCACACATGTGTGCTAGTCGTTTCCGACTCTAGGGGCCGGTGCTCATCTCCGTTTCAAAGCCGAAGAGCCAGCGCTTGTCCGAGGACTTCTCCGTGGTCATGTGGCCGGCATGACTAGACGCCAAAGGCGCACGGAATGCTGTTACCTTCCCACCGTAGTGGTCCCTATTTTTCTACTTGCATTTTTACGTGCTTTCTAACTGCTAGGTTGGCAGAAGCTGGGACACATAACAGGTGCTCACTCTGCTACGCAGCACTTGGGATTCGACCCGCCAAAATGCCGACCTTCTGATTGACAAGCTCAGCATCCTAACCCACTGAGCCACCGCCATACCTTTGTGTAAATAGTAATATTATGTTCATATAGTTATTAGTTTTTAATTGAACCAGTGGATAATTGCCATGAAATATTATAAACTGAGTCAATACTCCTGTTTCTGTTTCCGACTCTTGTCCTCAGTCATAATCTCTCACCTTCCCCAGTATTTTTCTGCTCTGAAATATTCTGTATACCAATTGTTTCAATGAAGCTGAAAACCCTGTTAGATCATGAGAAAGAAATCAGTTGGCAAGTTTATGGACTATAATAAAGACACATTTAGTCCTGTTTTAACAGCAATCTTAAAACAAATCTGAACAGTATTAAAAAAACAGCACAAACCCTATCAAGCAGATTCATTCCTGCACTGGCACATGTCTACATCTAACCTCTATTTACCTTCCTTTGTTTGCCCAAATTTCCATTGCTGACAAAGAATTAGCAGTAGGAAAATTCATCACCAAGAACAGTGTGCAGTGATAGGAAGGATGGAAAAGTTGCCATGATTTAGTCCTTTTTAAAGACTCCTAAAAATGTTTTGTACTGCTTAAATAATATTTACAGGTAGGTTACCATTAGAAATCTGAATAGTGCGCAATTGTGACTTATAGTCCAAATTATAAATAGTTACAAGCTCACATTCAATGCAAGCCAAAATTCAGGTAGTATAAGACTAGCACAACATGATTAAGACTAGCATGCAGTTGCCATTGGTGTTTTAGATGCTAACTGTCCTTTGGCAAAATGGAGAAAAGGAAGAACCCACTCATGGAAAGTTCAGAACTATAGCAGAATATGTGAGGTAACAGGCACACTTTGTATATATCTTTGTCTTCCGTTACTATTATATAGTATTTCATAAATAAACATATAAAAATTTAGGTTTATCATACTGGAACCAATTATCCTCTTTTCCATAGAAGTACTACTTGAAATAGTGCAAATTTAAATAATGTGATCATTGCATGGAATTCATTAACTACACTAACTGACAATTTCTGTATCTATTTAGTTGATATATCCCACAAGACGGTATGCATGGGAAGATGAGTTGAGAGGGAATCATTAGTTTTATTTATTTCATCACAAGGCTCACTGAGCTGAGGATGGTTTGGATCAGAAGTTTTCCTAGTGCAGTGGTGACGAACCTATGGCATGCATGCCAGAGGTGATACCCAGAGCCCCGTCTGTGGGCACACGTGCTGTCGCCCCAGCAGAGTTCACTAGTGTAATGAGCACATGGCACTTGGAAGTGATATGGTGTTCTGTACCAGCCTGCTACCGGCCCTGCAGCAAAAGCAGGGACAACCCTTTTACAAACGGCAAGAGGCTGGAATAAAGCCTGCCAAATTTATTAACATAAAACAGAGCAAGACAAGACACCAACCATGAAACAGGAGCTATGAAACAGGAACTATCCAAGCGGTTGCCTTCAGCAAACCAGCCCTCCCACACATTCCCCTTAAATACAGTTCAGGGCATGGCCTCTCTCTGCCTCCTTCCGAGGTGCCCCATTGCCTTCCTCTGTTTACTCCTGATTGACTGCCTCCTGCGTCGGGCGTCCTTGAACAGGGCCAGCTGTGGGTCATCTTCATCCACGCTGTCAGGCTCACACAGCTCGGTCTCCGTCGTGACCAGGTGGGAGGGGCCCGGCTGAGGGCTCTGCGGAGCCTCAAGGCCATCATCAGCAAGCTCTTCAACACCCCCCTCCTCCTCCTCTGAGTCGTCCGACCCAACTGCCGAACCCACAGGCTGACCCTGAATCACAACACATGGCAGGAAGTGAGTGAGGAAGCGGAGTTGACAGCATCTGGCAGCAGCAGCTGCGTAGCCCGCTGTGAATAACAGGCCGGCCCTCCAGCAACAGTGCTGCGGCAGAACTGGCAGCACACAGTGTCGGGGGAGCACGTGAAGTGGACCACTGGAACGCCTACTCCGTCCCATCTTTTTTGGTTGGATAGCTGGTCGCCACTGGTCATCTCCTCAGCCCCCTTGAGGGTCTTGCCTGCGTGTGGAGCGCATTCCCCTCATGCACCTTGGTACCTACCGCAGACGCCAACCGCTTGCACAGGTTGATTAGTCCTCTGACCAGAGCTGCAGGCCTGCCCAGCACAATGGAGACAAAGCGGTTAGCTAGGAAGCCTTGTGTAGAGATGGTAAAGCATGCCCAGGACCAGCAGGCAAAAGGCCACGCTGAGTAGGGAAAGCCGGATCATCATCATCATGGCCCCCAGGCCCAGCAGATGGGGGGGGAAGGCACACAATTCTAACTGGGCCTGGGGGCCATGGTGACGATGGGGATCCGGCTTTTCCCACTCAGGGTGGCCTTTGGCTTGCTGGGCGTGGGTGTGCTCTACCACCTCTACTCAAGCTTGCTAGCTGGCCATTTTGTCTCCTTTGTGCTGAGTCGGCCAGGTGCTCTAATGGACATGTGCAAGCTGCTGGTGGCAGCAGCCCAAGGCAGGGCCAAGGTGCATCGGGTGCACGAGGGGAACAGGCTCCACGCACAGGCCAAGGGTAAGATCTGTGAGGGGGCTGAGATGACCAGCAGTGATCTGCTTTCCAACTGCAAGCAAAAACAGATGTGATGTAGACTGCATCTGGCAGTCTACATCACATGCCTCCCCCCTCCACTACTCAACCTGCTGCTGGAGGGCTGGCCCGGTATTGGGAGCAGGCTGCGGAGCCCCAGAGTGCACCGGCTATGGCTGCTGACAGACACCATCAGCCCCCATGCGCTCGCTAGCCTGTGTGTGCAGGGGCTTATACAGTTAAGGATGTAAAGAGGATAACAAAACAAGAAGATATGCATGAAGATATGCATTGTACTCTCAAGCCATGCACATCAATCAATAGACAAGTTACATAGTTATTCGATATATACATTGCAAAGGATTTCAGTTCTTCCAAAATACATACCCATTACAATAAAATTTTAAGATATTCCAAGAAAAAGAAATATAGTGTGTGTCTAGTAATCATAGCCTGAAAAAAGAGATGTATTCGTGAAGCCAGACATCACATAACTGCATCGCTTAGTGACAGCAATCCCAGTCACAGAATTGTGGGTCAGCTGCATGGTTCTGGAGCTGCTAACCATATCCTAGGAAGTTATAGCCATCCCAGTGCAGTCCCAGCAACAGTGGCCCCCCCCCATCCCACATTCCAAGACCTGTCCTGCACTCCGCCACCATAGCTGACTTTGGGTGTTTTCTTGCTCTTGCCACTGACAAAGTGGGCTTTGCCTGGTTGGGGCTGGGCTTTAACTGAAACAACAACAACAAAAAGCCAACAGTAGCTACAAAGCCAGTGCAAAATAATAAGCAACTTTGTGCTGCAGCTTAGGGGCTGCTTTTGGCTATTTTTTTATCCTATAGCTACAGCCCATCCCCAGCCAGGCATGGGAACATGGCACAAAAGACTTTTTTGGCCAATTGCGGCTCTGGGACTGCTGCTGACTTTTAAAATTCCCACAGTGCAAGCCCAACCCAGGATGGCTTGAGTTCTAGTCCTGCCTTATACGTGAAAGCCAGCTGGGTGACTTTGGGCCGATCACTCTCTCTTAACCCAACCTATCTCACAGGATTATTGTTGTGGAGAAAATAAGAAGGGGTATCATATTTTTCATTGCCCTGAGTAATTTATAAAAATATATAAAGGTGAGATGTAAATAAATGAAACAAAATTTATCCATCCAAATAAAGTGCATATAAAGCATCTAAATTTTTGTCCCCACCGAAATCAGCACACCAAGTCTTAATGTAGGATTAATCTATAAACCGACAAAATGTCATTAGTCTTCCTCAATCTTTGAGCAAAACAAACAGTTTGAGAAGCTTAATTCTTTGGAAAAAGATATACTGCTTTTCATTAGAGTAAACCACATAATCTCCCCTTAGCCTACTAATAAGATTGGAGAGAGGCACAATTTTTATAATTCAAAAGTAAAATTCTGCTGTGCAACTACTATAAAAATCTCCAAGAGCATATATACTGTTTTCAACAGTAATATAAACTTATACATTCTTAAAAATTAATTCTACTAAAAATATTGATTTATTTGTAATTAAAATAATATATAATTCCATTGTCAGTTACTCTGACAACAGTGATTATCAAGTTTATAATATATTTTAATCAACAAAGATGAACATATTTCTTTTTTTAATCCATTGGAAACATCTTCTAAATATTTTAAATTACCTTTAGAATTTTTTAAACCCTATAATACACACTAAAATATTTAGAACATTTCAATAATAAAGCAAAGGCTAGGATATCAGCTATTATACTGGATATAATTATTCACTTATATTATTCAGAGATGTACAAGTGCTTTCTTTGTTCTACAAACAAGATTATTATTCACTATCATCATGTTTTACAAGATGTTCACGCCCCATGCCGCATGAGCATAATATTAATCTCTAACAATTAAGTACAAGTTATTCATTTCTAGGATTTCCTGACTTCTACAGAATGTTAAAGACAGGATAACAGAGATAACTGGTATTCGGAATGTCTTCCTTAAGCAGCTGGATGTTTTGGAATGAACACAGAAAGGGAGACACACCTATATAATGAATGAAGATTACTTCAGAAAGAAAGGAATCAATCTTACAACAGAAAACTTGGATTTGACTACGTCTCTATATGTTTCTTCATCAAGAAACATAAATTAAGCAAATGACTAATTTTGAGAAAGAAAATCGTGTTTTACAATTAATCCATTAATCAGACTGCAATAGTATACCAAAAGAAAAAGCAAATTAGAATAGAATAGAGCTGAAGGGACCTTGGAGATCTTCTAGTTCAGCCTCCTGCAAACCTATACCATCTCAGACAAATTACTGTCTAGCCTCCAGCACTCCAGTGATGGAGTGCCCACGATTTCTGGAGGCAAGCTGTTCCACTGATTAATTGTCCTGTCAGGAAGTTTCTCCTTAATTCCAGGTTGCTTCTCTCTTTGATCAGTTTCCAACCATTGTTTTTTCGTTCTTTGGTGCTTTGGTGAATAAAGTGATCCCCTCTTCTATGTGGCAGCCCCTCAGATCCTGGAATACTGCTATCATGTCTCCCCTATTTCTTCTTTTATTTAGACTAGTCAAACCCAAGTCCTGCAGCCGTTCTTCGTATGTTATAGTCTCCAGGCCTTTGATCGTCTTAGCTGCTCTTCTCTGAATTTTTTCCAAACTCTCAAAATCTTTTTTGTGATATGGTGACCAAAATTGGCTGCAGTACTCCAGGTGTGATCTTACTAGGGTTTTATAAAGCAGTACTAATACCTTGAGTGACCTTGATTCAATGCCTCTGTTTATACAACCCAGGATTGTATTAGCTTTTTTGGCTGCTGCTGCACACTGCTGGTTCATGGTTAAGTGATCATCCACTAGGACTCCAAGGCCCCTCTCACAGTTACTGTTTTTAAGCCAGGTCTGCCCAATCTGTACTTGTACCTTTGATTTTTCCTACCTAGATGTAAAACCTTGCCTTTCTCCGCATTGAATTGGATAGGGCCCATTGTTCAAGTTTGTCAAGATCTTTCTGGATCCTGAGTTTGTCTTCTGGGGTGTTGGCTACTCCTACCAGTTTGGTGTCATCTGCAAATTTGATGAGTTCTCCTTCAATTCCCTCATCTAAGTCGTTGATGAAGATATTGAAGAGTACTGGGCCTAAGACAAAACCTTGTGGTACCCCACTGCTTACTTTTCTCCATGTGGATGTAGTGCCATTGAGGACTCCTTGTTGAGTATGGTTTGCCAGCCAGCTACAGTTCCATCTGGTGGTGATGTTGTCTATTCCAGGGCTTTTCAACCTTTTCACCCATTGTACCACTTTTAGGATATGGCAACATCCGAGTACCACCAGTCGCCTAGGAAGGTGTCAAAAATTTGATGACGGAAAAAAAAACAAAGAAAAAAATGATGAAGTACATAGTCCTCAACTTACAACAGTTCACTTAGTGACTGTTCGAAGTTACAATGGCACTGAAAAAAGTGCCCCCCAAGCCTCAGCCGATCCTAGCGCTTCCGCTGAGCCCTGACAGCCCCGAAGAAGTGCTGATCCTGGCACTTCCACTGAACCCTGACAGCCCTGCAGCTCCAGCCATCTCTTGCTCAGGCTTGTGCGGTGCTGCCACCAGTTCAGCTCATTCCCTCCCCCGCTACTTTTCTAGGATGGTCACGTACCACCTGCCAGGTGCCAATATATCACAGGTGGTACCCGTACCACTGGTTGAAAAGCCCTGGTCTATTCCATCTTTTTCTAGCTTACCAAGGAGTAGGTTGTGGTCTACTTTATGGCATACATATATGTGAGAAAGTGCAGAAAAATAAACTGAATTCTAGAAATTAACTAGCATAGAAACAGGCTCCTTTTAGTGCAATCTCTGGTACCAAATTCATCCATATGAAGATTCTGTATTTGGTTTATTGCAAAGAATAAAATAAATGAACACACAGATGCACAAAGCACTTTGGTGGTTATTTTATTTTACTTTATTATTTTGCTTTGAAAAATTGTGTGGAGAAATGTTAAATTATGGGTGTGAGTTGCTTATGGAATAATTGTGCAATTTGCTTGACAAATGTGTTCAAGATTATCAGTGCCAGATAATTGGAGGAATATCATTAGTGGTCCTCTGTATAAAGATAGCATAAGTGAATATAAAGCCAGTTAAAATAGAAAATTGATGAAAAATAAACAGAGATTAGGTAAAGTTACAGAATGTGAATTACCATTTTAAATAGCAATAAGATTCACAAATGTTTAATTTGCAGGTTGGATAAATATACTTTCTGTTTTTGTGCCTTCAAGCCAGATTTAACTCATAGTGATAAGTCTCTGCAGCTTTCTTGGCAAGATTTTCTGAAAGTGATTTGCCTCTGCCTCCTTCCTAAGACAATAGAAAGTGACTGCTCAAGATCACCCAGTTGGCTTTATACAAGTAGAACTAGAACTCATGGTCTCCCTATCTCTAACCTTGTGCCTTAATCATTACATCAAACCAACTTTCTGAAAAATATAGTGTATTGGTTATATGCTTTCAATGTTTTATTTTGAATATTTTCAAGTATGGCAAAAATACAATAAGCATATTACAAAGATTTTAATGTAACACAGATTAAAAGTAACAACTCCTGTGATTAACTTCAACTTCAGAGACATTTCTTAAGAAGAACTGAAGAAGCTTCTTGGATGAGAAGCGAAACATCTTCAAGGAAAAACAAGGAAGTCCAGTTGCCTTTTGAAAAAAGCACCTTTGGGACAACCATGACATGGATGACTAAGAATTTCCAGAGACTCCATATTATATTCTTAGCAACAATATGAAAAACATTTTCCACTGCATTTTTCCAGGATTTTTTTGCATCTTCCCCAATTAGGCAGCAGGCTTGCAATTTCCCAGTGGCCTCCTTTCTAAGTAATCAGTTCTATAGGTAGTGCTCAATTTATGATTGATTAGCGATTGGTTATTATTCAAAGTTATCAAGGCCCTGGAAAAGATTCTTTATAACCAGAATTTCCAGCCATTATAAAATTGTAAGTTTGGTGCTTGGCAAACCTTTCACACTTAAGACTGGTTGCCAAGGGTCTCATGATCATGTGATTGCCATTTGCAATTTCCTGTTGACTTCCCCAGAAAATCAACTGGGAAGCTGGGAAGGAAATTTGCAAGCTGCTGCCACTGCTGAGAGGACTCTCTCTCATGTTTGGGAGCTGACTGAAAGAGCTGCCAGTTAAGAGCTGAACTCTTTTCATGGATTGGAAAAAAATGGAGCTCAGATTCCCGTATCCCACTGAAGGAGCTCCCTTCCATGCATGGAGGAGCTGAACTCCTTCAATAAGAATGGAGAAACAAACCTCAAATCATAATAATTTCAACTCTTTTTCCCACACCTTGCGAAAGAAGTTCCCTTCTCGGTCGAGAACTAACAGTGGTGCAAAAATGGAGCTCAAATCCTGAAGATTGGATTCTGTTTCTCATACTAAAAGAGGTGGAGAAAGAGGAGAGATGAACTTTGGCAGGATGGAAAAATAGAACTTAGAGCCTGACGATTTGAGGTCTGTTTCTACATCCTATGGAAGGAGTTGCCTCCTGAATGGAGGAGAGCTTAACAGAACTTAATAGAATAACAGAATTGGGAGTGACCTTGGAGACCTTATAGCCCAACCCCCTGCTCAAGCAGGAAACCCTATACCAGATATGTGAAACTGCCAGCCCGCGGGCTGGATGCATCACGCCAAAACTGCACCCACCCCATTGCTGGCAATGAGGAAAAAGTCGCAATATGTCGCCTGACATCACGGGTTTGACATGCCTGCCCTATACCATTTCAGATAAATTGCTACCCAATCTCTTCTTAAAAACCTCCAGTGATAGAGCACCCACTACTTCTGAAGGTAAAGGTAAAAAGGTAAATGTTCCCCTGCACATGTGTGCTAGTCGTTTCTGACTCTAGGGGCTGGTGCTCATCTCCGTTTCAAAGCCGAAGAGCCAGCGCTTTTCCAAGGACGTCTCCATGGTCATGTGGCCGGCATGACTAGACGCCAAAGGCGCACAAAACGCCGTTACCTTCCCACCGTAGTGGTCCCTATTTTTCTACTTGCATTTTTATGTGCTTTCGAAGTGCTAGGTTGGCAGAAGCTGGGACACATAACAGGTGCTCACTCTGTTACGTGGCACTCGGGATTCGACCCGCCAAAATGCCGACCTTCTGACTGACAAGCTCAGCATCCTAACCCACTGAGCCACCGCGTCCCTTTTCTGAAGGTAAGTTGTTCCACTGATTAATTGCTTTTACTGTCAGGGAATTTCTCCTTAGTTCCTCTTAATTAGTTTTCATCCATTCCCTTCAAGCGCTTTGGAGAATAGGTTGACCCTCTCTTCTTTGTTGCAGCCCCTTAGATATTGGGACATGCTATTATATCACCCCATAATCCTTCTTTTCATGAAGACCAGACATATCCAATTCCTGCAACCATTCTTTGTATGTTGACATCCAGCTGAGGGGTGCAAAACCAAAGCTCAGATCCTGATGATTTGAGCTCTGTGCTTGCCCCCACTGAAGACTTCCCTTCAGCTGGCAGCTCTTTCAGCCAGCCCTTACAGACAAGAGGGACCCAAAATCCAATCAGGACTTTTAACTCCTGGGTGCAGAAGCAGCACAGTAAAGAATGTGGAGTGTCTTAAGCAGATGAAGAAAGTCCTGGGTGGCTCAGAGCAGGCCACATACAAATTTCTCTTCTCTCAAGACTGAGAATTCTGTTTGGCTTTCAGAAGCGAGAATTTTTAGGTCTTGATTGGAGCCTACTGTTGTTGTTGTTGTTAGCTGCGAAGTCGTGTCCGACCCATCGCAACCCTATGGACAACGTTCCTCCAGGCCTTCCTGTCCTCTACCATCTTCTGGAGTCCATTTAAGCTCAAAAGCGAACCTTACCAAAAGGAGCCTACTAGGGTCTCCCCAACTCCAAGCATCCTATGCTCCTTATCTAGGACTCTATTCACTTAATGACCCCCGTAATCAACTACCTATAGTTCTAACTTCTTTCTCCCTAGATCTCCCAAATCTAGTTAAAAACCTAGTTATTTGTTTATAAAATTAAACTAAACTTTCCATTCATCCCTGCTTAAATTTCAGATATACATTTATGGATTGAATAAAAAGATTCAAATTAAAATTACTTCAGAAATTAAAGAACTCATCATCTGAATTAAGCAAGGCAGTGTTTTAAACCTCACACAGAAAGATGTTGAAAAGGACACTGTTGTAGTTACTTACAGGCAGTGCTTTTTTTGTAAAAGAAAAAGGTGCCGGAACTCACACATGTCATACAACCCACCTTGCCTACCCTACAAGGTTCCATCCAAAAAAGGTGCCGGAACTCCGTTCTGAGCGTTCTATGAGAAAAAAAGCCCTGCTTACAGGTATCTCATAATTAAATTCTTGTCAAGCATTATGTACATTAAAATGTTATACATTTTCCACATTTTTAAAGAAAATTACAAATATATGATGCACAGGAATGTGCCTTTTATAACATAAACTGCAGTGCAGGCAAAATGATTTTAATTTTACTCTTAAATTAACAATGCAATCCATGTAGTGATCAAATTACTTGCAGTTATGAGCTCACTGGCCTATTTAGGTATCCCAAAAGTACAGTATGCTATAATGCGTACTGAGAAGCCATTCATATATTCAAGCCCCTTACTGCAGTTAAATATTTAGACATTTATAAACCTCTACTATGCACAGAGCTTACATTCCAACTAATAGTGGTTGCAGCAGTGTATTCAGTTTTAATTATCAATTTTACAGTGACCTTATTCATCTTGTCTGCTGTACAGTGAGTTTACATTATTTGCCTGATTTGCAGTATTTTTGCTTTGCAAAAAAATTTGCAATAGTTTTGCTTTGGTTTTTAAGGCACCTATTTATGAGCAAGAAAGAATAACTTGCGATCTCTCCAGCCCTATGCGATCCCTTGCTCTTCTTGCGCTTCTAAAATAGAAATACCAGTTGGGACCTGTGGCATTTCCATGGTATGTACAACCTCTTGCCAACAGCAACAGCTGTTCCCGAGCCAATGGCATTGATACGTATCACAAGCAGAGAAAAAGAGCCTTTCTTTGGATCCTACAATGTGCAGACCCAAATGCTATGACATTTCCACGACACTCCTTCTCCCACCCACCCACACAAAGAAAGAAAGAAAGAATCGTGCACAAAGGAAAGCGCAACATGGAAAAGTCGCCAGGGAACGCCTCGCTGCCTCAGCCATTCGCGACTGAGCCTTAATAACTCCGTCGCCGCTCATGACAGCGGAAAGGGGGCGGACGGGCAAGCTATATATTTTTACTAACGGAAAAGGGGCGGGACACAGGCAAGCTATATGTTCCTTGCCCCATGAACCACAAGCTGCCCCGCCACCCCCTACTTTCCCCCCCGCCACCTACCTACATACCCACCCACCACCTGCGACCGCATCCAGGCCTGCCGCCCGGTAGCCTTCCCACCCCCGCGGTCACTTCTCATCTTACCTTGGCTTTGCCGGCCTCCAGCTTCTTCTGCCTCTCCTGCTCGTCCATGGCTCCTGCGCGGGAGACAAGACAGTTACGGTGCAGCCAACTAAACCCAGAAGTGGGGGACTTGCCCTAAACCTCCGAAAGGTCTCTCTCGCTCGGCGTCAGCAACACGCGCTCTGCCCGTCTACGGAGTCTGAAGGCGCCGCGGTTCACCCACCGGCGCCGCCATCTTCAGTTCCACGTAAACATGCGGCCGGGGAAAGTGACGTCCGCGCCGCCGCTCTAAGAACCACCTCGAGGCTTTGTCGAGAAGCCCCGCAGGCGGCAACCGGGAAAGGGATGGTGCATTTCGGCGGTCGAGCTCGTTTCCTCATTTTACTAGCTCGCCATTCTGTTTTGTTTTGTTTTTTTTACTTTGGTGGCTGGAGACAGAGAGCTCCAGCCACCTACTTTCTCAACAACAACCCTGTGGGTAGTTTGGGCTGAGAGGGATTGGCCCAAGGACGCTTTGGCTAGTGCAGGGGTAGGCAGCCGTGGCTCTTTTATGACTCGTGGACTTGAACTCCCAGAATTCCTGAGCCACCTGTGCCTCAGGAATTCTGGGAGTTCAAGTCCACGAGTCATAAAAGAGCCAAAGTTGCCAACCCCTAGTGAATGAAACTTGATTGCCAGTTCTTAGATCAATACCTGTGATTAAATTGCAATACAGCAACTCCCTAAATGTAAAATGTACCTGAATCATGACAAGAATAAATAATAATTCCATGAATGCTAAAATTGGGCAAGAAATGAACAATTAAAATTTTAGCAATAATGCTTAATGATTTAGTCTGTTGCTATGTATTCTGATTTTTGTATTATAGTCATTTTTTAAAAAAATTGTTCCCCATCCAATCATTTATTGAGATGGCTGACCAGATAAATAAAATTTAATGTATGTATCACAGATTCTAAAACTGCAGGGTAAAGCAACTGCCCATTGGTAAAATAAATTTTTACAAAAAAAATTGCTACTTTAGCTACACCAGTCTGTTTTCAAAAGCAAACCCCATTGTTTGAGAAAACTTGCCTTAAATAAATGTTTTTAAACATGATTTTTAAGTTTATATTCCATCTTCATTATTTTTACAAATAATAAGGCAGCAAACATACAACACACATTTCTCAGGCTGAGAGAATGACTGATCCGAGGTCATCTAGCTGGATTTGAACTCACAGTCTCCTGCTTTTCTAGCCATGCACCTTAACCACTAGCTCAAACTGGCTCTCAACTGGGGAATTCTGGGAGATGAAGTCCCAGTATCTTAATGTTTCCAAGTTTGAAACTTATTGCCTTTAAATAGTATATCAGGGTGGTCCTTCAGAGCCAATTAAGGTTTAATTTTAGCTTTATTTTGAGCTTGTCAAGTGGAAATAGGAAAAAATACATTGCTTAATGGTGCAGCTACAAAAATTTTACATCATGAATTTAGTGTTCTCATGGAAATAGAGGGAATGTCTTACATCTTACTTTGCATGCAAGAGTTCAGGGCAGAGTAGGCAACTCCCCTCCTACTCTTTACCCATAACAAACATGTAAATAAATTGATCTGATCAAAGCCAGTGTACTTTCCTGCCCAATATATACACTAAGCACAACTGCTGCAGGGGAGGACACCCAGTAGAAACAGTGAATGGGGGCATTCTTGGTGGCAGCTCCCCTGCTAGGGACATTAATGGACCCCCAGTAAGGATGGTTCACATTCTCAGTAGTGTGCAGCAGACCTTTGGGAATTGAGTCTGGGGAACCATTGACACTGTGGTTTGTCTCTGTTTAATTTTAATGATATATTTATTATTTTAATATCTGCAAACTATCTACAACTTGCTAGGATTAAAGCAGATAAATTATGTAAATATTTCTAAATATGTTAATATGCTTTTAAATAGTTTATATTTTTAACCCTATTTTCACTGATTTTGAACATTTCTGTACAAGTGAAAACTCAGCACCCATTCCCTTAATATATTTGAAGAACAATGACTCAATAGCAATGCAGAAAATGAGTAAATAGAATAGATTTATAATTGTAGCAGCGTCCAGCTGCCATTATCTCATGAATGTAAATTTCTTTTTTAAAATGCTGTGGCATAAAACTTTAACTGTTAGACTCTGGAAGCTATGGCACTTTGGTTATTTATGCTAAGCCTGTTTGTTGCTGCTCTTCCAATCATCTGCCATTTTTTTGGCAATAATTTGAAGAAGATCTTCACACTAAGGCTCTAACAGCATTGGAATATGCATTGAAATACTTATCATTACAATAAGGTTAAAATATTTTGCTGAAATATATTTAAAACTAAATTCTAGTTCTAAGTTCTATTCATACCAAGATATGGTATGGGCCTACCTGACAGATTGATTTCTTTAGGTATTATACCTTTTGCAGATTTACTTGCTTGAAATACAGGAAACAGTGGAAGAGGATCTGCTTTGCTGCACTGGATTTGTTGCCTTTAATCATAGAATGCATTTATCCAGAGCATAATTAATAAATTAACCTAATAGTATAGATGTTCATGAATGCAGCACCATTAACCAACCAGCTGGGTTTACAGAAAAACACTAAAACCACAAACTAATCAGAGTAGTTTTATTGTATACAGGCAATCCTCGACTTACAACCACAATTGAGATCAAAATTTTCTTGTTAAGCAAAATGGTAAGTGAGTCATGCCTAATTTTATGATCTTTTTTGCCACAATTTTATGCAAATCATTCCAATTGTTCATTGTATCATTTAGTCATTAAGCAAATCCAGTTTCTCCCATTGACTTTGTTTGTTGGAAGCTATAGGAAAAAGACACTAATGGCAATTACATGATCCTGGGACACTGCCAACATTATAAATATATTCCAGTTCTCAAATGCACAAAGTTTGGTCACATGACTGTGGCAACTGTTTGAAAGTCACTTTTTCAGTACCTTTGTAACTTTGAATGGTTGCTTAACAAATGGGTGTAAGTCAAGGACTACTTGTTAATCAGTCATTATTTCTTCCTGATAGTCAACTGTGCATATCTATGAGCTGAAGGAATTTTCAGAGTACTTGCTATGCTTGTCTACTACTGTAGTAAAAACTGGAAAGGATTCTGTTTAATTTTCTTGTGCAAACATAACCATTTTTTTCAACAAAGTGAGGAAATAATTGGAGCAATTAGGAAGTAAGGAAAATGACAAGTTGAATTGCTGTAAGCAACCTGGAGGAAAGTAAAAACAATCATACATTTAGAGATTGCTAAAAGCAGAGCCAGTATGAAGTACTGATTAAGATGACAGCGTAGAAACCAGAAGAGTTCTAGCTCTGCCTTAGGCCTTGGTGTCTTTAGGCTAGTCATGTTGCAAAAAAGACTACTGAATAGAAAACAGTATCTGAAAGGGAAAGTTAAAAGTGGGTGAAGAGAGCCTAGCTTAGCACCACTCAAGAACCATTTACCAATTCTGACACTTTGTACATAATAGCTTGATTTTTACACAAATGATTTTATCTTTCAGATGAAAAGCTACGAAGAGAGTCAGTATTTATTGATTGTAGTCATCTGAAACAGTATCTATTGATTTGATTACAAACATCCCAAAACAACCTGTCATAGGCACTACAATAATCTTTGGGAATTGTTATACATTAGGAATACTTTGGGGGAAACAGCAGGTGACTTATACCCATATTTCTGAATCCCTTTGCAAATGATGTTTTTAGCATTTTTTTTCTTCTTCAAAGTCATTTTTCTAATTGGTACATGCAGGTTCGAGTCCCACCAGGCTCAAGGTTGACTCAGCCTTCCATCCTTCCGAGGTAGGTAAAATGAGGACCCAGATTGTTGGGGGCAATTAAGCTGACTTTGTAATAATGCCGCTGGGGGGGGTGAAAGCCCTAATAAGCAGGCATATACATAGAAAGAAGGCTATTGCTAAGCACATTGATTTGTGCTTTAGATTGTAAGCCGCCCTGAGTCTTTGGAGAAGGGCAGGATATAAATGGGATTTAAAAAAATGTAAATTCCAACTAGTTGCCCAGTTTTCTCAGCCTCTCTTTGAAAATCTTTGTCAAACAAGGTTTTTAATTCAATTTACCAAGAATGTTCTAACAGAGCTTTACTTTTTTCCTTTAAGTTTTTTAGTTTAGTTTAGTTTAGTTTTTATTAAATTTTTATACCGCCCTTCTCCCAAGGGACTCAGGGCGGTGAACAGGGCATATGATAAAAGTACAAAACTACAAAAGTTAAAATAGAATTAAATTAATGCCCAAGATAAAACAATAAAATATACAAATATTTAAAACCCAAATTAACTCCCCATCAGGCCAGGCCAGCTTGTTCAAACAGGTGGGTCTTTAACCCGCGCCGGAAGGAGCTGAGATCCGGTGCCATCTGGAGCTCCACCGGCAGTTGATTCCACAAAGCCGGGGCACCCACAGAGAAGGCCCTCCCCCTGGGGGCCACCAGCCGGCATTCTCTGACTGGAGGCACCCTGAGGAGGCCCTCTCTGTGGGAACGCACAGGGCAGAGGGGAGTTGACGCCGGCAGCAGGTGGTCCCCGAGGTATTCCGGACCCATGCCATGTAGGGACTTGAAAACCATCACTAAGACCTTGAACCTCACCCGGAAGACAACTGGTAACCAATGTAGCTCGCGGAGCAAAGGTGTAACATGGGAGTACCGGGAAACTCCCAAGACAACTCTCGCGGCCGCATTCTGTACCAGTTGGAGCCTCCGAGTGGTCTTCAAGGGAAGCCCCATGTAGAGAGCATTACAGTAGTCAAGGCGAGAGGTCATGAGCGCATGAGTGACCGTACACAGGGCATCCCGGTCCAGATAGGGCCGCAACTGGCGCACCAGGCGAACCTGGGCGAAAGCCCCCCTAGTCACAGCTGCTACATGATCTTCCAAGGTAAGTAGTGAATCTAGGAGGACTCCCAAGTTGCGAGCCCTATCCACGGGGGGCAACAGCTCACCCCCCATAGAAAGGGATGGAACATTTTGAATGTCCCGGGATGCCGGAATGTACAGCCACTCAGTCTTGTCCGGGTTGAGTTGAAGTCTGTTCCTCCCCATCCAGACCCGAACCGCCTCCAGGCAACGGGACATCACAGCGAGGGCATCACTGGGGTGGTTTGGGGTAGAAATAAAAAGTTGGGTATCATCAGCATATTGATGATACCCAACTCCAAAACCACGAATGATCTCACCCAGCGGTTTCATGTAGATGTTGAACAGGAGAGGCGAGAGAACCGACCCCTGAGGAACTCCACAAACGAGAGACCTAGGGGCCGATCTCTGCCCCCCTGCCAACACCGACTGCGAACGTCCCAGGAGATAAGAGGAGAACCACCGAAGAACTGTGCCTCCCACTCCCAATCCCCTGAGACGCCGCAGCAGGATACCATGGTCGATGGTATCGAAAGCCGCTGAGAGGTCTAATAGGACTAGGACAGAGGAACATCCCCTATCCCGAGCCCTCCAGAGATCATTCACCAGAGCGACCAATGCCGTCTCCGTGCTGTACCCGGGCCTGAAACCCGATTGGTACGGGTCCAGATAATCCGCTTCATCCAGGACCAGAGGGAGCTGATGCGCCACCACACTCTCAACAACCTTCGCAAGAAAGCGAAGGTTGGAGACTGGACGAAAGTTGTTCATCACAGCTGGGTCCAAGGCAGGCTTCTTGAGGAGGGGTCTCACCACCGCCTCCTTCAAGACGGTGGGGAAATTACCCTCACTCAAAGAAGCAGATATCACCGCCTGGAACCAGCCTCGTGTCCTCTCCCTAGCTGCATAAACCAGCCAGGAAGGGCACGGGTCCAATAAACATGTGGTGGAGCTCAACCTCCCCATAATCCTGTCCACTTCATCAGGGGTCACAGAATCAAACTCCTCCCAGATAACATTGACAAGACCGCCCGTGTCCTGATCGTCAGACTCTGCCCAGCTGGAGTCCAAACCGGTCCGAATCCAAGCGATTTTGTCCGACAGATGCTGACCAAACTCCTCGGCACAACCCTGTAAGGGATCCCCCCTCACCTCCTGATTAAGAAGTGAGCGAGTCACCCTAAACAGGGCGGCCGGGCGATTATCTGCGGATGCGATGAGGGTGGAGAAGTAATTACACCTCGCCACCCTCATCGCAGCGAGATAAGACCTAATATAGGTTCTTAACCGCAATCGGTCGGATTCGGATCGGCTGGACCTCCAGCAGCTCTCTAGGCCCCGTTTCCGACGCTTCATCTCCCGGAGCTCCGCAGAGAACCATGGAGCTCGTTGGGATCTGCACCGGGTCAGGGGCCGCAAGGGTACAACTCGGTCCAGTGCCTCAGTGGCCGCCCTTTCCCAGGCTTCCACTAAGGCATCCGCCGAGTTGTGAGCAACGGAAGCAGGTGGGGATCCCAGCGCTGCCTGGAACCCATCGGGGTCCATTAAGCGCCTGGGGCGGTACCATCTAATTGGTTCCGTATCCCCACGGCGGGGGGTGGTAAAACGGAAGACCAGCCGCAGGAGGTGATGATCCGTCCATGACAGGGGCATAATAAATGGAGAGCCCCCACCAAGATCATCCAACCATCGTCCAGATAAAAAAACTAGGTCCAGGGTGTGGCCTCCCTCATGAGTTGGTTCAGAAATTACCTGCGTCAGGTCCATGGCCGTCATGGAAGCCATGAACTCCCGAGCCAACTCAGATGACCCTCCCAGGGATGGTAGATTGAAGTCACCCAAAACTAAAAGTTTGGGGAACTCAATCACCAAACCGGAGAGGACATCGAGTAGCTCAGGCAGGGCTACTTAAATTAATTAAATTAATTAAATTAATGCAGTCATTTGAAAGAAATATTAATAAAGTAACTGTTTCCAAAAACATAGAGTAGTCAAAGTCCAAAGCTACATGTGTTGCTTCAGTCTACATTCCTCAACAACATCATTCAGTTCTTTGGCTCCAATTCAGTAGTCATTCTTATAGACTTGTAATTTAAAAACTGTTCTTTACTGAAGTATTGTACAAGTTTTCAGAAAAAGTACAATAACATTTATTAGACATACTTAATGAGTTTAATGATTAAAAATAATTACTTAGCTGAATTTAAAATACTGCTGTATTAATTTTGCAATGCTCATTTTATAAGCTAAATTTTATAAGATAAACTGTATTTCTTGGTGTACTCCCTCAGTTCTTGCAAATCTGATAATAATTATTCTTACAAGAATTCAGAGAACCTAATAGAAAATTGAAAATACATTTTCTTAAAGATAAAAACCAGAATCAATTAAATTGATAGCCACAGGGGAAAAACCATTCTAAGTGGTGAAATGCTATATGCTCATTTAATGTGGCTGCTGTATCTGTGGATCTTTTGTGTTTTCTGAGATGTGGTTTTGACAAGCAGCTTGTACATTTGTTAAAAAGATAAATAATTAGTGTGACTACTGATTTTTAATTTCCGAAATCTAAAAAATTCATTTGTCAGATAAATAAGGAAAGTATTCAGCATCAAGGCACCATTTTTCCTATCTTTGTGATAGGATCATAATGTTTTTTGATGTCATTGCACTGCTAACTAGTTATTCTTAAAATAAAAAAGTATGTACTTTTATTATCTTTTTTCCATTGTGGGTTCTTTCAAGAAGAATATAATTTTAACTGTAATGTGGCTTACCTCCTAAACTACAAAATTAATTAAATATTTTCCATAAATGTTAATATTAAATTTAAATAGTTAAATTTATTAAAATGTATGTGTTCTATTGTATTGATTTTTTATAAAAACAATCTCTCAATTAATTCCCATTATATTCATATAGTTACCATACTAGTCCCAAAAGTGCTTTTTTTTCAAAAGGCAACTGGACTTTCTTAGGTTTTTCTTTGAAAACGTTTTGCTTCTCCAAGAAGCTTCTTCAATTCTGTTTTGGAATGTTTTCAAAGACAAAAAAAGAAAGTCCAGTTGCCTTTCGGAAAAAAGCACCTTTGGGACAACCATGACCTGGATGATTGAGAATCACCGTGGATATTTACTATACTAGTGTTCAATTTAGGCAGATGAGTTTATGGTGTGTGCACCTTAATTTCTTTTATACTTGAAATCATACAGGATACAGATATAATGTGCTCACTGCCATCATCTGTTTCAGACTTAAGTGCCAAATCAAATTCTCATAAGCCATGTGATTTTTAATTATACTATGTTAAAATACCCTTGTTGTACTTTGTAAATTACACATGAGTTTTTTTAAAGAATCAGCACAAATAAGAAATTTGCTTTTAATTTTTTTCAGTAGATTATATACAACTTTTTTTTGTTTGTATTTTCAAACCAATCTTGACTCCTGGCAGGTGCATAAACAAGACAATTTTCTTGACAATATTTTTTGAAAGTTTTCCCATTGCCTTCTCCCTAGGGCTTCAGGTACAATGATGTGTCCAAGGTCATCCATCTGGCATCTGGGTGTAAAACAGAACTAGAATCTGGCTTTCCCCACTCCTAAGTCACTCTGGCATCTAATCACTAGATCAAAATGTCTATAATGTAAGATAGGAATTTTAAAATCTAGAATCTTTGTTTAATTATCCTTATTTTAGAAATACGGTATATAATTTATAATATATGCAATAATTACTATGAAGCATCAGTTTGTTAAAAAGTAATATTTTTTCCTACCTTTTATTTGTTTTGCTGATAGTTTTGCTGGCCATCAATTCTAATTTGACCATTTCCATTATACTTGTTTTTCCCCATGAGTAAAATGATCAGTTTAGCTTCACTAAATAGTGGGAAGTTTTCTTTCACCTAATTATTTTAATAAAATTCTATCATTGTGTGAGACCTACCAGAACAACTGAAAAATTCAAATTCCTTTACTTTTTGATACCACAATTCATTCATATTGCCACTTGATCTCAACCTGATAACACCAAAAGAAGCAATAAGGAATAATTTCAACAGCAAATACATTTATTTTATTTAAAAAAATATTAACCAAATTATTGGTGAAAAATTAGCCTTCTAACCCTGTATTGTGTATCTTTAGCTTTATCATCTGTCAATTGCATTAAAATCTGATAGAATGAAATGCTGCCAAAAAATTCATGACTTAAATGTTTGAAGTGCTATGAAAAATAAAAGAGACACCTACATTGAGGGAATATCTGTGCCTGAAGCATTATTTGATTGTTCTGCTCATATTTCCGTGAAATCTAATAGATGTTTTCATATTGCTTTCATAATGCTAGGATGCTGATTCAAATCTCCAGCTATCAAATTATATATTTAAGGTGAGCATGAAATTTATTACCATAAAAAGAAACATTGTTTAATTAGTATTCATGACCATTTGGTACATGATTTCTTTCTTGTTCACTAAATTGTGCAGTGTTAATTATTCCACAATGGAGCTGAGCACAGCATTATATCTGGATATCTGAGAAGACAGTGGGGGTTTTCTGTTGCTATGGGAGCAACAAGAAAGAGCTTTAAGTAACACTCAATATTTGCATAATTCTAGAAGATAAAACAGAGTTTTGTTCCTAAATGGATGTAATACAGAAAGAGAATTTGCTGAGAAGCCTGTGTCACTATTGAATTTAGACTATGTTTAATCTATTAATCTAAATGATTTCCACTTACACAGTTCCATTCTTAAACTATATCTGGGAGTTGAGTCAGCATAGAAAAGTCTAAAATCCTGAACTTTTAGATAATTTAAATAAACTCCTCAAAAAATAATGGTTCCTAATGATTACATAGATGACTTTGAAAATACAGTGTCAATATTGGGTGATAAACAGAAAAACCAACACTATCAAAATGATCTTATATTGCAAAGGAAGAAGACAATTATTCAAAACTATATACAGCTACATGCAATTAACACGCAGCATCCCAGCATCACTTGTATGCTTCTTTAGTTTCTTTCTAAATTTGCATTATGGCTTTTAATTGCTACTCTGCACAGTCATCCATGCCAAGGTTAAAGAAGAAAAATTACATTCTGCTGCTACAAATATTAGAACAATTCAAAGGAATATTTGTTTAGGATTGGAAGTTAAATAGTATTAGTTATGATAGACAAAAATTGTGAATAAGCAAAACAAAATGTAGGAATATAATCTTTCTTGACAGCTTTTATTCTCATTATCTATCTATCTATGGTAATGTCAGCTAAAAATCATTATTGATTTTGGCAGAATAAATTATTATCTATATTAAAAAGTATATGTAAGAGAATATGTGGAACATCTATCAATTGTTTTAACAGCTTTTCATTGTGTATAGTAATTATATTAGAATTATATTTTACTCCATAAAATAAATTAAAAACTGATGTCAAATGTTTTACAAGATGCCCTAGAAGGGATTAGAACACAAGAATACTTTAGAAGAATTGGAAAACTAATGAAAAAAGCATGATACATGTATACATTTCTTTACATTTAGCCACATATACTCACAGCTGTATTTTCATGTTCCTACATTCTTACATGCATTCTCATTCTCTTGTTTCCTAAGCAACAAACATATCAACACATTGACCTCCTATTGTAAAGAGATCAAGGTATTCATTAATAAATAAAGCATCAAACATAGATCTCTAGAAATACTGCAATAATACATACCCCCCGAAGAAAAATCTCTTTTTACTCTGGAGCCTGGAGTTGTGCAGTTTATAGTTTGACAGATTGTAAGCTCCACATAAGCCTTTTGGGACATTCTTGATTATTATTGTTTATCTTTCGATTAAACAGGGAATAATGCTTGGGTATGTTGTTGAGAAGGAACTTCTGCTTCAGCTGAAAAGCAGATGGTAGCTTTGGACAACCTGAAAAAGGTTTGTGAGATAAATAATTTAGTTTGCAGGTATAATATATCCACGAGGATAATTAAAAAGCCTGTAATTGATAATTAATTACCATTACTCAGCCTCTAGTTGAACCTTACTTTGCAAATTATATACATAACATTATTTTGTACTATAGTAAGTCACTTGCTAAAATCATATGGCTTTCAAATATTCAAGGTTTACAAAAGTGAAGGTATATTCTAAGGTATGGTCTGGATCAACTAAGATATTTACTCAGGGCTGATTTGCATCTTATGCTTGCTTTTCTGACAGAAAACTCTAGCCACTAGTTCTTGAAGTAGGAACACTCAAATCATTTATAAATTTCCAGGAAGGCAACTTCTATATATATTTTCTTGATCTTCATCAAAAGTAGTTTTACCAATACTAGCAGAAACAAAGCTTATGCTCCAATTAGCTAATGGACATCCATTGGGTTATTGGCTGCTGGTCTCTATGGCTGTCTTGTCCTGACCTAGACTGTGAGCTGACTATGCCCTTCCAAAGGGACCTTGATCACATAAATGCTCAGAAAGTACTGATGAACAGTTGGATTTTATTTCCATAACACCAGTAGAAAGTAAAGGGGTATTTTTCTTCTCCTTTCACTTTTTTAAATCAGCGAACTGGTGGTGAAACATTTTTTTTACAAACCAAAAAACAAATGCCCTTTCCCCCATCTGTGAAGTGTTGAAGTTGGCAAAAATTCTATCATTTTTTTCTTCTAGCTCAAGTGCTAACAAGAATGGCAGAATACTTTACAGCAGCATTGGCAATTTTCTGTGTAACAGCCAGAGGCTATGCTGCTATCATCACTGCCCTTCATATAGATGGACTTGTAGGTCCATCTACATTAGGGTGATTGGTGAAGCTGTTGCTAAAATAGCTGTCTGAGGAATGGTAAGTACTTTTTCTGAAATTGATCAGATGAATGCATTTCTTTTTAGGATCATGGGCCAGATAATTTAGGTTGCGGGCCATAGGTTTCCAAACCCTGGTCTATGTTCTTTGGTAAGACTGTCCAAACAAGGAAATCGTGGAAAAGTTTAATGGAAACCAGAGGGGAATCTATCAAACAATTGCTGGTAATTGCTGTCTGGACTGAACTATCAGAGCCAAAGAACAGTTTGAATTAGAAACAGTAATTTCTTAATCCAGCTTCATTTCCAGATTGATTAACCAAAAGAAACAGATGAAGTCTGCTATATGGATAAGCCATCGTGTTAAGGTATCAAAAAGTGGTTATCATATCTGAGAGGAGGGTTGCCTGCTTATTGTATCAACATTTTCTTTGTAGAGCTTTTGAACAAAGGATAAAATGGAAGGGCAAATAGCATGATGCATTTTACCCGCATAAACCCATAATCTGAATTAAAATATATTAAGCAGAAATTCTGGGACTTCCAGTTCCTGTTTTCAGCGGAGCAGTTGTAGAATTCGAAATGTCGGATCCTCCTGCTGAAATTTCTTTTTTGGGGGACCCTAAGGGGCCAGAATCCACCCTGAAGTGGTGGAATAAAGGAAGGAAATCCCAGGGACTTAGGAGAGACGGCGGTCTCTCCAAACAGTCCAGGAGAAGCCTCCCAGAAACCAATGGAAGAAAAGGCTGGCTAACACCATGTTCAGTCATAGCTGAAGCAACGGAAGTCATAAGCAATTAAACTAAGCGAAATAATAAACAGCATGCTTGAATCTGGGTAAGAATACTGATTTTCTCTATCCTACCTACTTTCCTGAAGAAGAAAATCCCCAAAATAAGAGATCTCTAAAGAAAGAAAGGGGGAGAGGGACTTTTCTCCCTCCCTTTCAGTTGGGCAGCGAAATTTACCCTTTAGAGAAAGAAAACAACTAGAAAGACATGAAAAATGAGCAAATGCTGACACCTGCTGGTGGATGAGGATATTTTTTTCTTTTCTTTTCCCTTTGAACTTTTAAGCTTTCAGAAAATGCACCTGTTAAAACAAAGATAACACAGCTGAAGCAATGAATACTTTACAAAAGGAAACGTGATGAGCGACAACAATACCAAAGGACAATGACTTTATACAGAAATTGAGAGTATGAACCAACTCATTTTCAACTTAATTTCACTCCAAGAAATTTGTCAGGAAAATACAGTAGAGATGACTGAACAAGATTCTGAAGACAGAGACTCAAAGAAGGAACCTTATAAAACGCTCATTTCAAAAAAGGAAGTATATGATAAGCAGCAAAAATTTCAAAGGACAATGACCTTAAATTACAAGGAAATGCAGAAGAACTTTGAGAGCATGAATCAACTTATTTTCAATTTAATTTCACTTCAAGAACTTTCTCAGGAAAATATAGCAGAGATGATTAAATATAATTTTGAGGATAGAGACTTGAAGATGGACTCATATAAAATAAAAAATTATGATTTAATTCAATTGGGAAATATTTTAATTACGCCTAAACAACTTTGAAGATAAGGAATATAATGAGAAAAAGTTCCCTTTAGGGAAACAAATGATGCAGCAAAACATGTTGATTAAAAAAGACAATGACCAGAGAAAAAAGATTAAAATGAAACTTTAGGAAAAAGATGGGATATACCAGAAAGAATACTTCAAAAAGAAGCATTTGTTTGAATATGGCTAAGAAATGGGAAAATTTTGAAATATACTACTCTTAGAGGGAAATTTTTTCTTCTTTTTCTTCCTCTAAATTAATATAATTGTGTTTTTTTGTGTTTTTTCTATTCTTCTGAGTTGAATTGATTTAAACAAAAGCAAATGTTTTAGCTACTTAAATGTGATGATAAGAAAAATATAAAAATGTGTTTTGAATGAGATTTAAAGGATTAGATGATTAGAACTATTGAATGGAATGTTCAAAGTTTAAATAGATTAAATACATTCGTAGCTATGGTTAAAAAGAATGAGAAATTGAGGGAATAAATATATATTAAATTAGGAGAAATACATACTTTCATATGTTACTTTTTGTAGTCTAGTACTTAAATCCACCAATGTAAATATAGTTAAATGTTGAACTGATTGTTATTTGTAAGTACATTTAGAATTTGGAGGGAGAAATAAGCTGCTCTTCTTTCTTTTTTTGTTTCTTTTTATTATTATTTTTACTTATTGATTGGGAAACATAAAAATATGAGAGGGTATGGGAAAAACAGAATGTGTGCTAGTCGTTTCTGACTCTAGGGGCCGGTGCTCATCTCCGTTTCAAAGCCAAAGAGCCAGCACTTGTCCAAGGACATCTCCGTGGTCATGTGGCCGGCATGACTAGACGCCAAAGGCACACGGAACGCTGTTACCTTCCCACTGTAGTGGTCCCTATTTTTCTACTTGCATTTTTACGTGCTTTCTAACTGCTAGGTTGGCAGAAGCTGGGACGAGTAACAGGCACTCACTCTGTTACGTGGCACTCAAGATTCGACCCGCCAAACTGCCGACCTTCTGATCGACAAGCTCAGCATCCTAACCCACTGAGCCACCACGTCCCTTAAGGTAAATATAGTTAAGTATTAAAAAGACTGTCACTTGTAAAAGTATTTAGAAATTGGGGAAGAGAAATAAGCTGAAATAAACATGGTGACAGGATTTATGATAAGGCAACTAAAATGATACACAGGATTATTGAAACTATATATTGAACTGGTTAAGCAAATAAAACTTAATGTAATGTTTTGCAAAGAAAGATACGTTGGGGAAAGGGGAAATCAAATAATTAACATACAGAATATAGATTATAGAAATTAATTGTTAAGGACTGTCTTATAAATGTTACCCAGACAACATTCTATTTTATAATGATTTATGTTATGTTAAAAAATTCTAATAAAATATTTACAAAAAATAAAAATAAAATATATTAAGCAGAAATTTTAGCTATTACACAAAAGAAAAGGCTTTAAAACAAAACCAGATTGTGTAGAAGGCACATAATTGTCGCCAATATTCAACATCTTTTATTTTTGTAATTTTTAAAGGAAAAAAAGAACACAAGCATGTAGAATATATTTACAGAAGCAAATTTATCAAGAATGTTCGTTTGACACATGTTTTTCAAGTACAGTATATGTCACCATTAATGTACACTGAATCCTGTATAATACTTACAAAACGCTAATGTCTGTCATCATTATGTCAATGAGAAGCTTTCATTTTTGGGCTTCCGGTTTGCCAAGTCAGTTGACATAGACATCTGGAGGATGGCTCTCATCTTCCACGTCCAGTTTTGCATCGCTGGGGGGTCCTAAAAGGGCCGAAGAGCCGCCTTGGAGGGGCAACCAGATAGAAGGGGCTTTTGCAGAAACATGGGGGAGCCGCAACCCCCCCTGTTGGTTCCTGCATTCCCTTTGTACCAGTGGACGAAAGACTGGCCATAGTAATATGGCCAGTTACTAGGCTGCAGACAGCCGAAGTCAAACTTACCATCAGGCAACATTAAAGCAGTGTGGAAGAGACAGGGGTAAGATTCCTCTCTTATACCTTAATCTTCTTCTTTTCACCTAAATAAGCTGCTAAGTACCTTCCCCCCATGGAGGGGGGGAATTCAACCCTCCCTTCAAATAAGCGGCGAGCAAGCCCAGGGGTGTTTTTAAAAAAAACGTTGAAAAAAGAAACTGACTCTCTACATGGGGCTGCCCTTGAGATCCACTCGGAAGCTTCAACTGGTGCAAAGTGCAGCGGCACGGACACTCTTGGGAGCCTCCCGATACTCCCATATCACACCTCTCCTCCGTGCGCTGCACTGGCTTCCGGTTGCCTTCCGTGTGAAGTTCAAGGTGCTAACAATGACATACAAAGCCCTACATGGCATGGGTCCGGACTACCTACGGGAGCACCTTCTGCCAATGTCAGCACCCCACCGTCCTGTGCGCTCCCACAGAGAGGGCCTCCTCAGGGTGCCACCGCTCAAGGAATGTCGGCTGGTGGCCCCCAGGGGGAGGGCATTCTCAGTGGGTGCGCCAGCCCTCTGGAACAGCTTACCAACCGAAATCCGGACGGCCCCCGACCTCCGCACCTTCCGGCGCGACTTAAAAACCTTCCTGTTCCAGCAGTCCGGCCTGGCCTGATAGCTTTAATTGGGGTCCCAGTTTGTTTTTACTATTGTTTTTATTGTTCAATCTGTATACCTTCCTTCCTCTGTACACCGCCCCGAGTCCCTCGGGAGAAGGGCGGTTTATAAAAACAAACAAATAAATAAATAAATAAATAAAAGAAAAGAATTTTCAAAGTACTTGGGGGACACCCAGTGGTTAAACCTGAAATTGCAATCTGATTTTCTCTTTAAAAAAATCAAGAAAATATTTAAGAAAAACAAGATAAGATTAACCTTGAACACCAGATGTGAAACTTCACTATGGAAGAGTTTCAAAAACAAATTATGCTATGTGGGAAATATCTTACCTAACTTATCAGTTCCTTTCTTCAGCTGGCGATGAAATAAGAGCTTTTGGAAAAGAACTAGAAAGCATCTCGAAGAAACAAACTCAAATTGTGACTACAACTAATATTTTATTGGAACAGAACAAAAGAAATTGAACAATCAAATACATTGGCAGAAGAATTAAATATTCAACAAATACAGACTTTTGAAGATTATAATGGAAAACAGGTGGAAAAAAGTCTATTCAGACCAGGAAAATTATATGAAGAGGCGAAAATAATGAGAAGATTTGGTGCTGTTAACAGACTCCTCAATCCTTCAAAAGTGGAGACTGGAGGGCCACTTCAATATGATATAACAACACAAGAATGCTTTGATGACCCTGAGGCAAAGAAGCGAAAAATGACATGGCAAAGGAAGAAAGCAAGAATAAGATTTAAGAAATATGGACATTCTTAAGAGGCCTGAAATAGATAATACCAAAATAGGATTGTACTTGGATTACGAGAAATTATTTTGATGAGTAGATAAAAATACTGACTAAAAAAAATAAAAATAAAACACAGATGTTTGAATACCAACATTGACATATTGAGTTCCTTAAATGATATGGATTAAGATGTATATATGTTAAAAATGATAGAATGTAACTAATACACTTGGATGTAGTGACATGAGTTGTTGTTGTTGTTAGCTGCGAAGTCGTGTCTGACCTGAGAGGATATATTAAATGTTGAAACAGAAGAATTTTGGTTAATTTTTAATATGTGTAAACTATAAATGAGAAACAAGAATATTATATTGTCCTCCTCTTTCTCCTCCTTGCAATTGTTATTCTAATGACTACTATTCTAATATTCTACTACTAATATTGATATGGAAATGAGATAAATAAGCGTATTACATTACTAGGTATTAGAGAAAATTGTATAATAATAATAATAATAATAATAATAATAATAATAATAATAATAATAATAATAAGAAGAAGAAGAAGAAGAAGAAGAAGATGATGATGGAAGGGACCTTGGAGGTCATCTAGTCCAACCCCCTGCTGAGCTGGACTAATGGACTGTGGTACACCTACCAGACTGTGGTACACCTACCGGACTTAATATCATCAATATCATCAATCCACCCATTATTAACATCAGCCCTATGCAGACATTTTTACTTTTGTATGGTTCACCTGCATTACTCTGGAGCCGATTTGTATGCCCTCAGGGGGTTTCTTCCTCCTGGGTTTGACCTGCCGCCCTTTCCTGCACTCCCCTTAATGATGGGCCCAATTGTTGGGACCCCGAGAGGTGGTTGGGCTTAGATAGAGGCCTCGAGTGGAGACGTATTAAGAGGCCTCTGATTTACTTTTTAGCCGGTTATTTTAAAAGGTTAGGGAGGGTGACGGTGGGGAGGGAATTATTAACCGGCACTCAGTCTGGCCCGGTTAGGGGTCCCGGCAGCACGGGGTTTGGGGTAGAGGCTGCTGGTTCTGGATGTGTTGGGGTGGGGTTTCAAATCCCGACAATAGGGAATGGTAGCAGGTGTGTGCACGGAGGGCCGTATCGACATCCAGGATTGTGCCCCCACTGTCTGCGAGCAGTGATGTGCTCCGACCCTCCGGTTAGCACCCTTTTGCCCGGGGGTGAGGGTGATCAGGTCCCTGAGCTCAGGCTGGTTTACCTTAATGCCAGATCTGTTGTTAATAAGGCTCCCCTCGTTCGTGACCTGATCGAGGAGGAACGTGCGGAACTGGCATGCATTACGGAAACCTGGTTGGGCTTGGAGGGAGGGATCCCTCTGATCGAGTTATGCCCCCCAGGTTTCCGTGTGCTACACCGGCCACGGGCTCAGGGTAGGGGTGGTGGGGTGGCAGTGGTTATTAGGGAGACCTTATGTCCGCGGGAGACCACCTTTGTCCAGATTGGTGGGAGTGAGTCCCTCCTCCTGAGATGTGGCCCTTGGGTTCAGATGGGCTTGTTGCTCACATACCTGGCGCCCAGCTGTGTGGCAACAGCTCTGTCCGAGC
Organism: Vipera ursinii; assembly: GCF_947247035.1. Lineage (NCBI taxonomy): Eukaryota > Metazoa > Chordata > Lepidosauria > Squamata > Viperidae > Vipera > Vipera ursinii. The sequence continues at coordinate 107,693,995 of NC_139517.1, read as the reverse complement.
TGCTCGACACCCTCTCAGGGTTGGCGGTGGAGTTCCTCAGGCTTATAGTGCTGGGTGACTTCAACCTGCCTTCCCTGGGAGGGTCGTCGGAGTTAGCCCAGGAGTTCATGGCTTCCATGACGGCCATGGACCTGACCCAGGTAATTCAAGGCCCGACTCATGTGGGGGGTCACACTCTCGACTTGGTGTTCCTGTCTGGACAGTGGTTGGATGATTTGGGAGGGGGTTCACCGGTCATTGTTCCCCTGTCATGGTCTGACCATCATCTCCTGTGGCTGGTCTTCCGTTATGCCACCCCCCGCCACTGGGCTGTGGAACCGACCAGATGGTTCTGCCCCAGGCGCCTAATGGACCCTGAACGGTTCCAGATGGCGCTTGGGTATATACCCATCGCCCTCACTCACAGCCCAGTTGATGCCTTGGTTGATGCCTGGGAAAAGGCGGCAACTGAGGCACTCAACTGTGTTGTACCCTTGCGACCTCTGACCCGGCGCAGATTCCGTTGGGCTCCATGGTTTTCTGTGGAGCTCTGGGAGATGAAGCATCGGAGACGGGGTCTAGAGAGCGTTTGGAGGTCCAGCCGTTCTGAATCTGACTGATTGCAGCTAAGAACCTTCATAAGGTCTTATCTTGCTGCAATGAGGACGGCGAGGGCTAATTACTTCGTTGCCCTCATTGCGTCCGCAGACGCAATGACTCACTCCCTCCTTAATCAGGACGTGAGAGAGGAGCCCTTGCAGGGGTGGGGTAAGGAATTTAGTCATCATCTGATGGAGAAAATCGCTCAGATCCGGGCCGGTTTGGACTCTGACTGGGCAGAGTCTGAGCTGGAGGAATCAGACAGTCTTGAGCATGCCATCTGGACTGAGTTCGATCCTGTTTCCCCTGATGATGTGGACAGGATGATGAGGAAGCCGAGCTCCACCACCTGTTTGTTGGACCTGTGCCCCTCCTGGCTGGTTTATGCGGCCCGGGAGGAGACACGAGGCTGGTTCCAGGCATTAATAACTGCTTCCTTGAAGGAGGGTATCTTCCCCGCCGCCTTGAAGGAGGCGGTGGTGAGACCCCTCCTCAAGAAGCCTGCCCTGGACCCGGCTGTTTTAAATAACTATCGTCCGGTCTCCAACCTTCGCTTTTTGGCAAAGGTTGTTGAGAGTGGTGATGCATCAGCTTCCTCTGTTCCTGGAGGAAACTGATTATCTGGACCCGTACCAATCGGGCTTCAGGCCCGGGCACAGCATGGAGACGGCATTGGTCGCACTGGTGAATGATCTCTGGCAGGCTTGGGACAGGGGTTGTTCCTCTGTCCTAGTCCTATTAGATCTCTCAGTGGCTTTTGATACCATCGACCATGGTATCCTACTGCGGCGTCTCAGGGGGTTGGGAGTGGGAGGCACCGTTTTACGGTGGTTCTCCTATCTCCTGGGCCGCTCGCAGTCGGTGTTGACGGGAGGGTTCTCTCTCCCCTCCTGTTCAACATCTATATGAAGCCGCTGGGTGAGATCATTCAGGGTTTTAGGGGTGGGGTATCATCAGTATGCTGATGATACCCAACTTTTTTTCTCCACCCCGAACCAACCTAGTGATGCCCTCGCCTTGATGTCCCATTGCCTGGAGGCGGTCCAGGTCTGGATGGGGAGAAACAGGCTTTGTCTCAATCCTGCCAAGACTGAGTGGCTGTGCATATCGGCATCTCAGGTTAACCAGACTATTCCATCTTTAATGATGGGGGGTGAGGTGTTACCCCCTGTTGATAGGGCTTGCAACTTGGGCATCCTCCTGGATTCACGGCTCAGTTTTGAAGATCACATAGGAGCCGTGACCAGGGGGGCTTTTGCCCAGGTTTGCTTTGTGCGCCAGTTGCGACCCTACCTGGTCCGAGATGCTCTACGCACAGTCACCCATGCACTCATGACCTCCTGTTTAGACTACTGCAATGCTCTCTACATGGGGCTGCCCTTGAGGACCACTCGGAGGCTTCAGCTGGTGCAGAATGCAGCCACGTGGGTTGTGATGGGGGTTTCCCGACACTCCCATGTAACACCTCTACTCCGCGAGCTGCATTGGCTTCCAGTTGCCCTCCGGGTGAGATTCAAGGTGCTGGTGATGACCTATAAAGCCCTTAATGGCTTGGGTCCGGGATATCTGAGGGAACACCTGCTGCCGGCATCAGGTTCCCTTTGTCCAGTGCGCTCCCACATGGAGGGCCTTCTCAGGGTGCCGCTGGGTAAAGATTGCCGGCAGGTAACACCCAGGGGGAGGGCCTTCTCTGTGGGGGCGCCTGCCCTCTGGAACCAGCTGCCCGCAGAGCTTAGGACCGCCCCCGACCTTTGTTCATTTCACCAGGACCTGAAGACCTGGCTCTTCGAGCTCCCCGGCCCAGGCTGAGAGTTTTTAATTGGGGTTTTTATATTTTTTCAGGGATTAAATTTAATTCTTTTTAATTGTTTTTAAGTTTTTGTATCAGTGTTTTAAGTACCCTGTAAACCGCCCTGAGTCCTTCGGGAAAGGGCGGTATATAAATCCAATAAAATAAAATTAATAATAACAAGAACAAGAACAATAATAATAATAATAATAATAATAATAATAATAATAATAATAATAATAAGTTGGAAGGGACCTTGGAGGTCATCTAGTCCAACCCCCTGCTAAGGCAGGAAACCCCTATACCATTTCAGACAAATGGCTGGCCAGTCTCTTCTTAAAAACTTCCAGTGTTGGAGCATTCACCACTTCTGGAGGTAGGTTGTTCCACTGGTTAATTGTTCTAACTATCAGGAAGTTTCTCCTTAGTTCTAGGTTGCTTCTTTCCTTGACTAGTTTTCATCCATTGCTTCTTGTCCTGCTTTCAGGTGCTTTGGAGAATAGCGTTACTCCCTCTTCTTTGTGGCAGCCCCTGAGATATTGGGACAGTGCTATCATGTCACCCCTCACCCTTCTCTTCATTAAACTACACATACCCAATTCCAGCAACCGTTCCCTATATCTTTTAGCCTCCAGTCCCCCAATCATCTTTGTTGCTCTTCTCTGTACTCTTTCTAGAGTCTCAACATCTTTTTTACATCGTGGTGACCAAAACTGGATGCAGTATTCCAGATATGGCCTTACCAAGGCATTGTAAAGTGGTATTAGTACTTCACGTTTTCTTGATTCTATCCCTCTGTTAATGCAGCCTAGCACTATGTTGGCTTTTTTGGCAGCTGTAGCACACTGCTGGCTCATATTTAAGTGATTGTCCACTAGGACTCCGAGATCTCTCTCACAGTTACTACTATTGAGCAAGGTACCACCTATACTATACCTGTGCATTTGATTTTTCCTGCCTAAATGTAGAGGGTGATAGATGAGTTCCCCATCTATCCCCTCATCCAAATCGTTGATGATGAAGATGTTGAAGAGTACTGGCCCCAGAACAGAGCCCTGGGGCACCCCACTACACACTTCCATGTAGATGCAGTTCCATTGAGGGCCACACACAGTATGGCCTGCCAGCCAGCTATGAATCCATCTGGTGGTGATGCTATCTACCCCACATTTTTCTATCTTATCTAGTAGGTTGTGATCTACTTTATCAAATGCCTTACTGAAGTCCAAGTAAATTATATCTACAGCATATAAATTATATCTACAGTAGTACTTTTTGCTGGCGTTAACTTCCCATCATCTTGTGCGCTCCCATAGACAAGGACTCCTCAGGGTGCCGTCGGTCAGGGAATGTCGACTGGTGGCCCCCAGGGGGAGAGCATTTTCTGTGGGCATGCCTGCCCTCTGGAACCAGCTTCCTGTTGAGCTCCGGATGGCTCCCGACCTTCGTTCTTTTCGCTGCGACCTGAAGACTTGGTTATTTGAACTTGCCAGCCTGGACTGAGGGATTGGGGTTTTAGATTTTAAATTCCAAATTTTAAATTTTAGAACATGTTTTATTGCTTGGGCTATTTGGTTTAATTTATTTTAATTTTTGTATATTATGTGCTGTATATTGTGTTTTAATTGCCCTGTACACCGCCCCGAGTCCTTCGGGAGAGGGGCGGTATATAAATCCAATAAAATAAATAAATAAATAAATTCCTCTGGCCCACTAGTTTTGTCACTTGGTCAAAGAATGCAATAAGATTTGTCTGGCATGATCTGTTTTTGACAAACCCATGTTGGCTTTTAGCGATAACTTTGTTCTCATCAAGGTGTTCGCTGATTTGTTGTTTGATTATCTTTTCCAGAATCTTCCCAGGTATTGAGGTCAGGCTGATAGGTCTGTAATTTCCTGGATCTATTTTTTTCCCTTTTTTGAATATGGGAACTACATCAGCTCTCTTCCAGTCCTCTGGTAGTTCCCCAGTGCTCCAGGGAAAGGAGGTTATTTAGCAATATGAAAATGAGAAATTTTAAACGTTTAATTTTAATATTAATGTAAAATTAAAACTAGAAAAATATATAAGGTATTTGATGTTTTAAAGATGGAATGTTAAAATATAAAATATACTAAAGTATTGCTAAATATAAGAAAACTATTAAATGACTGATGGATATCAATGAGAAGTATGTTAATTTAGATAAGTGATAGTATGTATTAAAAGAAAAAAGAGAGAGGAAGTATTGGTTACAACAATTTGGAGATTTGTAATAATATGTATTTGTCTGAAATGGAACTATTGTAACCCAGACACCACATTGCTTTTTAAAGATACTATTGTAATATTGGAAAAGTAATAATAAAAAATGCTTTCATTTTTGAAAGCAATCTCAAACATTTCAAAGCAATTGACTTTCATTTGGTTAATTAAGGCTGCATAACTAATTGATGGCAGCATTTCACCTTTTCACATGATCCAACCTGTTGTGTCACTTTACAATTACTGTCAATATGGTGTCTCTGAGCTTGCTTGCTTGCTTGTATTACCCAACTAGGTAACATCAGTGCAAGTGAGTTTGAGGCTTCCTTCCTATTTACATATAGTAGCTTGCTCTGCCAGCTTTGATGGGGGTGTTAGTTCCTTGATTTGGGTGTTGTTTCCTTAGCAAATGTTTTCCTTGTATTAATTCCTGATCATCTGTTCACTGCTGAAGAGGATGTATATGGTTTTATTATTTCCTGTTAATATCTCAATATCAGTTGTGTTTAGAGTGATCAATTGTCTTGACTACCTAAATTATATTTAATTAATTTCCCATTGTATTGCACTCAAAACTGTAATTTGGAAGCAAGTTTAGAAGGACTTGCACTCAAGACTATTGATAATTGCAGGTTGTATACTCAGTCTTTGAAATCCAGCTCTAAGGCTTGAGGTCATGATTTTGAAAATAACTTTCTGTACTTACTGTGATTTCTTTTATTTACTTCATTGCCCTTTGTTCTACCTGCCTCCAAAGTTACTCATGCTCTATTTTCCCGTAATATTTTGGCAACATAGGAAAGTTCCGTTATTATTTAAGATTTTTTAAAATCCCATCTTTATTATTTTTATAAAATGTTCAAAGCCACGAGCATACCTACTACTTTCTCCTCCTCTTATTTTATCCTCAACAACAAACCTGTGATGTGAATTGGGCTGAAAGTGTGTGACTAGCCCAAATCACCTAGCTGGCTTTCAGGCCTAAGGCAGGACTAAAACTTACAGTCTCCAGTTTTCTAGCCTGCTGTCTTAAGCATTAGATTGGTTAAGTCTTAAATCAATGCAAAACCAGGTTAACTAATACTAAGCCTACAGTTGTGAGCACAGATTAAAAAGAAACATAACAGATTTTATGAAGGAATAAGCAATACTTTAACACACAAATAGTTAAAACTGACTTAAGGCTTAAGGCCAGGGAAGATAATGCCATGAGGATCCAACAGACAGAATAACCCATCACATAAAGATTCTGTGATGCAAAAAATAGTTTGTTTCCAATTATCCCAGCATTAAGCATTTCCCATTCCCAATGATTGGATTTAGGTTGATTTTTTAATTCTAAATGATATATGCACATTTATTAATAGAATGTCTGGTGAACAATTTCTTGCATAATTCATATATAAAACCAGCCATTAATTTGTAAACAGGTTAATAAACCCTGACCAAAGAAATAATAGCTTAATACAATGTGTGGCTCTTGACATCTGAACCTATCATAAGAGTTGCTACAAGGAGAAAATTGAACAATATAGAGAAAACATCACTGAGATTCAAGTAAAAACGGGGCAACACCTAAGAAATAAACAAATGCCCTTTTATTTCAAATATATTTTAGAAGGCCGTTCTTCGCCTACAGTCGCCTGTAAATCCGCGGGCAAATATTAACATCTGAAGTTTTTTTTTCTCTTCGATATAAAAACAATCGAAGCAAGGGCGAGTGAGTTGTGTTATACTGCCACCGTTCTGAAGTAAAAAAAAATTCAGTGCAACGGAGGTTTCAACGTTAGATGGCAGTAGTTTTTAAAAAATACTCCACTTTTTCTATCGCGTGTTTATTCCGTTTATAAGCTCTTTGCGCTGTTGTTATTTCGGCTTTCAACTTTCACTTCCGTGCGCGAGGAGAGTGCAATCTCACAGCGTCTAAGGTCAGCAGATTATTAAAATGGAATTCGCCACGTTGCAAGTCCTAAATAGAAAGTTTGCCTTGAAAACAACTTATTCTAATTCTGCATCAGATTTATGTAAGGAAGTCTATGAAGGCTGAGCCTCAGAGGAAATTTCACGGCCTTAGCGCTGCAGTTGAATTCTGTTCCCCACCAGGTATTTTGCATTTTCTGTGCAAAGCAAAATAGGCTTTATAACTCCTCCCCAGCCGCAGTTCAGACTGATTTTTGGCAGCAGACATTTGTCCATTATCAATTGCCTTTTGCGTTTATTTATCTCAGGATCTCCCGTTTTAATGTAAACAATTCAAGAATGATTGAACTGGAAGTAATCCATCCTAAAGTCCTTGCTGACCAATCTTGAGATTCAGTTCATTTCACTGTCAGCAGGAATCCTTTCAAATAAACTATGAACAAAAACAAGTTTGCATAAATGATTTATTTAACTAGTCTCAGACTGCCAAATTACTAGAATTGTGGTCATATTAGGGCCTTCTCTGTGGGCGCTCCGGCTTTGTGGAACCAGCTGCTGGTTGAGCTCCGGATGGCACCGGATCTCCGCTCCTTCCGGCGCGGGTTAAAGACCCATTTATTTGAACAAGCTGGCCTGGCCTGATGGGGAATCACTTAGGGTTTTAATATTTATATATATATATATATATTATTGTTTTTATTGTGGGCAATAATTTAATTCTTTTTTTAACTTTTGTATTTTTGTAGTTTTAAGATATGCCCTGTTCACCGCCCTGAGTCCTTCGGGAGAAGGGCGGTATAAAAATTTAATTAAATAAATAAATAAATAAATTAAGTAGCTGTGGCACCTGATGTCATCAGTACAAGCAGATAAATATAAAAGACAGACTATTATTAATCTATTTGGAAAAACACCTAGGTTTCTCCAGGTTTGCACTACTAGCTGCAATAAAAAAACATCTTGTTGAATAGTCTGACAAATATTGGTCAGGATATCAAAGACAACTGCTTCTGATTCTCAGAAGCCAGATTATCAAGCAACATAGTAAAAAAAAAGGTGTTGAAGGAAAAGTCTCCATCATGGTTCAGTTCAAGCTGGGGATAAAAAGTCTTCAATAAGGGCTAGCAAAGAAATTAATGCCAGTAACAAAAAATACTATCCATGTTGCATAATTAACTCAAACTCTCAAATAATGCAAAATATATTGGTGACTGATTTGGACATTCAGTCAGGTTTGATATATTCTCAATTCTTTTTCTGTTCTGAAAATAATATGCATAAAATACCACTTTTCATTTTCTTCTCCCGACCTCTCAGTTTTAGTAGGATACTGATCAGAACAACTAGGATATCTTGAAATAGTACATATTTTAATTAAAAAGTGGTAGAATTTTTGCATAAAACTGTGTAAAAATCCAATTTATTGTCTTCCCAGTCATCACTATTTTACCATCACAGTGTCAACTGAATATAATACCAAAAACCTATGCATTCTTACCTAAAGCAAGACGCGCTGTATTGAATGTGGGTTTTGTCCTCTGATAATTATGGATACAGTATAAACCATAGATATTATGTATAGGCTATTTACCCTGTTACTGACTCAGAACATGGTTGACAAGTGTGTGAACTATATTCATTTCAATGCAACAAAAGGGCCAGTGTAAGCACTGATAAAATGTGACTATAGAAGAGGCTCTACAGAATTCTATGTTAATCTACATACTGTATAGTGCTGAAGCATCTCTACAATCTGCACATTGTATAGTGTTGAATCATCTTTAGAAAGTTCCGTTGTAAGCATATTATAGTAATTAAACTGGGTGCTGCAGAAAAGTGGATCAGCATGGCAAAGGCAATTTGTCTAGAACAGGGATTGGAAATATGTGGCCTGCCACTTAAAATCTTATAGTTCCCCAAAGAAATACATCCACCTGGCCCACAGGACAGAGGGAGAGAGAGGCTGTCCATTCAACTGTTCTTGTCTATTTTGCTGACAGCTCATCAGCAATTTCATCATGGGCAGAGCATCCTGGAAGGGTGAGACATAAGGCAGAAAAAGATGAAGAAATGCTGGCAGCAGTGGGGTTATGGCTTCTGGCCTCCATGTGGGAGAAGGTTGTGAGCCCTGGTCTAGAAGATGGAAATGCCTCCTGTTCAATCAACTTCAAGGCCAGACATTAGCTCTGATCTGTGGGCTGAGTAGCCATATTAGAAATCTTAAACACAAGAAAAAAATTATAAAAACTTCATAAATTCCCTGGAGATTCACTGTCTAGTGATGGCTTTATTTAGGGTGTGCCAGGTGTAAACTTAAAAACAAAATAGCAAGAGATATAAAGAGACATCCAGATATCTTATCCATATGACATGTGATTAAATACAGTCTCAGAACAAGAAATTTATCTTTTAACAGCAGGAAATTGATTGGGAAGTTTTAAGGAAAGGAGATTTTGAGCAAGGAACATATATGTCAAATTGATAATGCTTCAATGCATTATTTTGTTTTTAAAGCTATAACTATAAACTTGGGACTGAAAATAAAGCTCCTTTACATAAGCCATTTCTTTTAGTATCGTAATTATTTTTATAAGGGTGTTTAAGGCGATACACAGAACAGAGATTCTAAGTCTGCTCAGCATTGCCCATCAAATAGGGAATCCATTTTGAGTACATTTCAATGATGATGAAAGCATTTGAGCACTTATCAAAGCACTTATTTTCTTAGGGTGCACCATATGCTCTCTGAATAAATTATGTTGTTTAATTTGGAAGAGTCATAACTATCTGAAATTTTCATAGCTCTACTTGTATAAATAACCCTTCAACTATTATATTATTGCTGCCATGAAATTCACCAATGACGTTATACTTTGAATAATGCTTTTGAATTTTTAGTGTTTACTGCAGTTAAAAAATAATTATTAATTGAAAGGGTGGGATAAAGAGGCATTTTCCAACTGAATTACTCACATTTGGATTGAGCAGGGGGAAAAAACCCCTAAAAGATCAAATTCTCTGGCTGCATTCCTTGTAACTAAAATACTCTGATTGTCAAAAATGTTCTTATTGTGAATAACTTTGAAAAGCTGTTGTTTTATTTTTATTGCAATTTTCTAAAATTTGCTTTTATACTTTTTATACTTTATATAAAAAGAAATGGAAAAGCAATGTAAAATAGTTTCTTATGGCTAAAATCTTTCACTCATAAAATTATGGTTCAGCTCTCACAGCCATACATTACTACTGAGAAAACCATAGGTTTGACTATATCAGACATGTCAAACTCACAACGTCATGTGACGTTGTACAATGTATTGGAGCATTTTCCCCATTGGCAGCAATGGGGTGGACGCAGTTTCCTTGTAATGCATCCAGCCCATGGCCCGGCAGTTTGACATCCCTGGACGATACAGGCTTTTGTTGGTAAGGTGATGTCTCTGCTTTTTAATATGCTTTCTAGGTTTCCCATAGCTATAGCATGACAAGCTTTTTGAAATTCTAACTGGCATTTAAATATTTAAAGCCAGTATGATATGTTAAGAGCTGGAATAGAAGCAGAGAGATTTAGGATTAAGACTATTTTTAGCAATGAAAGAGGGTACAGTAATGACTATTTCTCAGTTCTAACAACCTACCTCAGTGGGTTAATCTGGGGAAAATGGATAGTGATGGTGATTAAATGGTTAGCAAAACAAGCAAAAGTCAGGAATAACAAACTAAAATACATAACAAGAGAATAACAATTTTATGACATACATAAATTATAAAACAATTTGAATTGTACACAATATTATTAAATTTCAAGGATCTCTGCACATTCTGTGCTTGACTGGTTGAGAAAGCTTTGAAAAGCGATTGTCCTCACTGACCAGCTAAACATGGATCAGTCCATGAGACAAAGGATAGAAGGACTGCTCTAGTTCTCAGCTGCTTCAAAAGAAGCAACACATGAAAGACACATGTAGTCATTATTACTCACCACTCACTACTGGTGATAATCACATGTCCTGTGCAATACTGGGAGTAAAATTTCCAGAGGTTTATTGACAAGGGATCTAGGACAATTTACCTTGGCCAACTCACCATAGGATACTAATATCAAAGGAGTGATACAATAATTAAAGAAAGGATGCAAAAGAGGGACAAAATGAAACATGAGTGACAAAAAATAAAATGATTATTTAAAATTATTAACTTGAATGGTTGATTATTCTAGGGCAGGGGTAGGCAACCTTGGCTCTTTTATGACTCATGGACTAACTCCCAGAATTCCTGAGTCATAAAAGATCCGAGGTTGCCTACCACTGTCCTAGGGCAAGTTGTCCATGACGAGTTAGCTGTGGTGAGTTGGCAGCAGTGAATTGGCCCTGGCGAGTTGGCTGCAGCAAGTTGTCCTGTTCCGATTGACAAATTAGGGTTCAGAAGACAACAAAGTTGTTCAATGGGGAACTACAGAGAAGAGAGTTTTCCATGTCCACAGAAATAGGATCAAAAGTAACAGATAAAAATGTACCTAGATTTTGTTTAAATATAAAGAAAAGACAGTCCTAATGCAAAGGTTGTACAACAGTGAAATTGTTTAGGTATGGAAGTTGTGAGTTCTCCATCTCTGATGTTTTCTAAGAATAGGCTGGATTGCTTCTGTATCTGCCATGGATAAATTACTGAATTGTCCTGCAATTGTAACAGAATAGACGATATGATCTGTATGGCCCCTTTCAATTGTACCTTCTATGATTCTGTTATATTATAAATTAACAATTGATGCTGATTTTTTCATGTAATTTTTAATTTTCTTATAGTTCTCAACCAATATTTCCTCTTTGTTGGAAATATTAAATTTCTGCACTGTGAGATGGGCAGCAAATAAATTTCATAAATAAATTAACTTTTTTATTTTCGGGTGCACAAAGAGAAAATATCTACATCAATAAGCATATATTATATAATTATATATATGGTAATTGCAGTTTTGAAATGCTCAATCCTAGCATCCAGTGGCAATCTGCTTTATAAGAAAAGTCCACAGACAAGGATATTTGTCAGAACCATATACATTTTATTTATTTGAAAATCAAAATTAATGAACTGTGAAGATTTTGTTAGGAAATTGAGTTTGCTACTGAAATGTAAATATGTATTATTTAACTCTTAGGTTGATTGGAGTATCTTCCTACACTTAAAATATGGCACATAACTTCTTGATCAAGGCCTCAGTTTTCACATAACCTTTCCACATAGGAATTTTTAGCACTTATTCTTATATTGTGGGACATTGGCAAAGAGGCTTTTGTTTTCTAGGCATCATAATAATTTTATGTACTGTATTACAGTGCAATAAAGTCCACTAATTATTTTTATTTCTGCTGTTTTAGTTTCTACTTCCTTGTAATTATTACAAGTAATCCTTGTTCAGTGACCCTCATCAATTATTCAAAGTTACAGTGCCACGACTGAGGAAATTTACAATGAGTAAATTTCCTCATAGTTGCAGCAGTCACAGTGTCCCCACAATTATGTGATCACAATTTGGGTACTTAGCAGCTAGCTTACTATTACAGTATCCCACAATAGAGGTCAAAATATCTTACAGTGATAGGATCACCATTTCTGACTTCTGGTTTTGCATAGTAGCACAGCAGCCAAGGGATCGCGGAGCTCTGCACCATATGGCCAATTTCTGCCTGCCAGGGGACCCTAAATGGGCCTGAGGTTGCCCCGTAAAGGCAACACAGAGGGGGACAAGTCCTACCGATTGTGGAGAAATGGCATTCGATCCGATCAGTTTGGGAAAAGCCCTTCAGAAACAGGCAGAAGAGGCTAGCTTAACTTCTGAGTCTAGCCCAAGCTACAAGGAACCAAAGTCCAAAAGTACTACTTCAAGCTGACTGTAAACAATGTGTTTGGAACTGGGTAAGAACTGTGATTTTCTCTCTTCTACTTGAAAATTGATTTCCTGGAAAAAAGAAAAAGAAACCTCCCAAGAAGTAAAAAGCCTCTGAAAGTGAAAAGGAGGGGGACCTTTGTCCCACCCTCCTGCAGATGGGAGCGGCAAATTAAACTTTTCAGAGGGAACAGAAATATACTGAAATGAAAGGAATATAAGACTTAATTTGGATGTTTGAAATTGGTGGAATCTGTTAAGATTTTCCTTTTATATCATGAAACTAGAATAATTGTCTACTACTGAAAATAAGTGAAAGAACTGGTGCTGACATCTAGTGATGGATGAAAATATAAACAGTAGTTGCTCTATTACAGGGACTGGCAAAGCCCAGGAAAAGAAAATTTGATTTGGGTGACCTTCAATATTTTAATAACAGTAAACAGCTGTGACAAAAAAAGGGAAAACATTTTGGGCTATCTACAAAGTGAGACAAAAAAAAAGAATTGACCTTTCTGGATTACAAATACTAACTCAACTGTGACTTTAAAGCTGTCTGCAGAGAAAGGAAAACTTTGTTTTTTGGCTATCATGGAAAACCAGAGATCTGCAGAAAAAATATACCAAGAAAAAAAATACTTTCCAGAAGGAGATCTATGCTATGTTGCAACAAATCCAAACAACAATAATCTCAAACCGTGAGGAAATTAAAAATAACTTTGAAAACATAAATGAACACATCTCCAATTTAACTTTACAATATAAAAATTCTCAGAAAATAAAAATAGAGAGTGAGCAGGATCACCATTTCTGACCTTCATTGTAATTTCCCCGAAGTAAAGTCAATGTTGAAGCCAGCAGGAGCTCTCTAAAGTGATTACCTGCTATTGTTTCTAATGACCACACAAGATTCATCTAATGATGGAAATTAGGAATGCAAAATTAATTAAGGCAGTCACATGATGTTGTACTTTATGACTAAGCAAAAGATTTTCTGGTCCCAATTATAATTATTAAACATTTGTATAATGTGTTGATTATTTTAAAGCTACTTCTTTGCTTTTAAGTTAATTTTTTAAGTTAATTTTTAGACTCTGGTTATAAAAAAATTTCCAAGCTGTTTTAGAAAACTTTTGTTTTAAAGTAAAAAAAAGAAATGGAATCAGATGCAAATAATCAAGTCTCAAAAGTATTTATATTAGTCTACTTCAACCACATTGGGAAATCAGAACATCTGGTGAAAATCCAACATATATGGAGGTCACAACGTTGAGAAAATTTACTCTATGAAAAAACTGTCTGCTATGCTTTTACCAAGAGGTATAAATTACTGTGAAATCAGTCCTTGATGCTGGAAGATAGGTTTGTCTTGAGCAATTAATACATCTGTATGTTTTTTGTCAAGGTGTTTACTGGCCACAGTTTTGATGAATTGGAAGCATGTTTAGTAGCTTTAGACTGAACAGCACCATCTGCCTTTCTTTTTTTTACAGCCCATGGCATTCTATGAATGGTAAGTGAGCACCTGTCTAGCCTAGACAAGTTCAAATCACCAGGACCAGATGGACTACACCCCAAGGTTCTCAAGGAACTGGCAGATGTGATCTCAGAACCACTGAACTATATTTTTCAAAGATCCTGGAGCACTGGGGAACTACTAGAGGACTGGAAAAGAACTGATGTAGTTCCCATCTTCAAAAAAGGGAAAAAATAGATCCAGGAAGTTACAGACCTATCAGCCTGACCTCAATACCTGGGAAGATTCTGGAAAAGATAATCAAACAACAAATCAGTGAACACCTAGAGTCAAACAAAGTCATTACCGTATTTTCCGGCGTATAAGACAACTGGGCGTATAAGACGACCCCCTACATTTCCTGTTAAATTATAGGGTTTGGGCTATACTCGCCGTATAAGACTACCCCTCTTCCAACGCACACCAAATAAAAATTAAAAAACATCAGATTTGATTTTAATATGGTAATTTTAATTCAAATGCTTATGACATGCAGGTACTTAGTAGGAAAACTGTCACTTACAAACATAAGGCTGTTTGTCATCAAACATGTAAACTTAAAATGCCCAATTTTAAATTATATTATGAGGCTGCGGTTTTATCATCAATTAGTGATTGGTTTAATTTAACACAAGGAAGATTAATGAATATTGTGAACTTGCCGGCCTGGACTGAGGGATTGGGGTTTTAGATTTTAAATTCTAAATTCTAAATTTGTTTTATTGCTTGGGCTATTTGGTTTAATTTATTTTAATTTTTGTATATTATGTGCTGTATATTGTGTTTTAATTGCCCTGTACACCGCCCCGAGTCCTTCGGTAGAGGGGTGGTATATAAATCCAATAATAATAATAATAATAATAATAATAATAATAATAATAATAATAATAATAATAATAATATGGTTGGCATGCATATTTCTTGTATGATAAGAATGTGGAGAATATCTTTAAGACTCATATATTAAGATATGCTCTGTTTATGTTTTTAAAATGTATTTTAAAACTTTTCAATAAAAAAAAGAAAGAAAGCTCCATGGAAAAGGACTAACTTACATGAAAAAAGTTTCCAGGACTTAAAAGCACTATTGTCAGAAAAGACCACTGTAACTCACTACAAAGAGTCTAAACCTGTATGTCTTGCATGTGATGCATCTCCCTATGGGGTGGGGTCAGTTTTAAGTCACATAGAAAAAATGGGAAACAGGTTCCTAGATCATTTTACTCAAGGACATTGTCAACTGCTGAGCGCAACTATGCTCAGATTGATAAAGAGGCCCTAACCATTGCTGGAATAAAAAAATTCCATGAGTATTTATATGGCAGGGATTTCACGGTCTACACTGACCACAAATCTCTGTTGGGACTTTTCACAACAGACAAACAAACCCCCCACATACTATCTTCAAGAATGCTGAGATGGTCTATTTTCCTATCTGCATACAAATTTAAATTAATTCACAAACTGGGCAAGGAAATGGGCCATGCTGATGGCCTCAGCAGATTACCACTGCCACTAATGGATCCAGATCCGGCTCCAGCTGCTAGAATATTGTCCATACAGGACATACCTGAATTTCCTCTCCATGCAGGGGACATTGCTGCTGAAACTACCACAGATAAAATACTTAGTAGAGTGTTGTCATGGGTATACACGGGCTGGTTCAATAAAAGTCCAGGCTCAGAATTTCAGAGCTATTTTGTCAGGAGGCATGAGTTATCTGCCCATAAAGGGTGCATTTTATGGGGAAATGGAGTCATAGTTCCCACTTCCCTAAGAGACAGGGTTTTACAATCATTACATGAAGGCCATCCAGGCATTGTCAGAATGAAAGTTTTAGCTAGAAGCTACCTCCGGTGGCCTGGCCTTGATAAGGACATTGAGGCTCAAGTCTATGATTGTTATACATGCCAGCAATCTAGGCCTGAAATGTCACAGGCTCCAGTTCACAGATGGGAGGAAATGCACACTCCCTGGTCTCGGATTCACATAGGCTACGCTGGGCCCTTTCTGGGACAGCTCTTCCTTATAGTAGTGGATAGTCGCTCCAAATGGCTGGAAGTAATTCCAGTTCCTAACATGACTACTGCTACCACCATCCAGGTGCTGAAAAAACTCTTTGCCACACATGGGTTGCCAGATGCCTTAGTTTCAGACAATGGGGCCCAATTCACTGCTGCTGAATTTCAGGCCTTTCTTAGAGCTAATCTCATCAGACATGCAACGTCTGCGCCTTTTCATCCATCTTCTAATGGTCAAGCTGAACACATGGTGAGGACAATGAAGGAATCACTCAAGCGCATTGTCACAGGTGACTGGCATCACAGATTGGCAGGTTTTTTACTCTGTCAGTATTCTATGCCCTGCACTGCTACAGGCAAAAGTCCTGCAGAACTACATTGGGGGAGGCGTTTGATCACTAAACTGGACAGGTTGCATCCAGATAGAGTGGCAGCAAAGCCTCTTAACCAAAACCCCTGAGGGGGCTGCACATGGGTGATTGGGTTTGGGCCAGGAACTATGGTCATGGGAATCTGTGGGTTCCTGGTCAAATTACCAAAGCATCCGGACCCCTATCTTATGAAGTGGGGTTGGAGGGAGGGCGAGTTGTTAGACACACATTGATCAGCTCAGGAAACGGTTTCCAGAATGGCTACTAAGTGAGGACTGCATCATAAGTCCCTCCCAAGGTCCTCAAACTTGTGGCTAAGCCAGTCCTCACATGGACTATCAGGACTTTTCCTTCTTAACTGAGGTGGAACTGGAGGGAGAACTGGGGAGCCCTGGAATGCAACATGGATCCCCTGAAGGAGCAAGCCAACCAAACCTCAGTAACCGCTGTGCCTACTCTGCCAAACAGTCTGACTCTGGGGTGGGCCAACCTGGAAAGGCCAGCCAGAGTGCATTGAATCCTCTTGACTCAGGAGCACAAAGGGACACAAATCTACCCAGCCCACTGGGTAAGCTGGTAGACCACAAAGTGATGGGAACTCCGAGATGTTCCTCTAGGGCAGGCATGTCCAAAGTCCGGCCCGCGGGCCATTTGCGGCCCGCGGGGCGGTTCAATCCGGCCCGCGAACAGCCCTCCCTGCTCTATGTAAATGTGGCCCTCCCACGGCCCTCCTGGCGTCACCGCCCAAACCTGGAAGACGAGCGGCGCAGGAGGGCCGTGGGAGGGCCACATTTACATAGAGCAGGGAGGGCTGTTCGAGGGCCGGATTGAGTGCAGGGAGGTGGGGTGAAGAAACCCGACACCGCCTCTTGTCCGGCTTCTCTGGCTCTGTCTCTCTCTAGCGGGGGGACGATCTCGCTGCGCCTCCCACTCTAAGGACCAGCCGGGCAGAGCCACGCAGGTAAGCCCTCCTCCCTCCCTGGTAAAAAAAAAGAAATGCAGCAAGGAGGTGCCTGGGGCGGACCACCTTTTCCTGGCTGGCCGAACCGCCCCGGGCTTGGCGCAGCGTCTGCCCCGCTGGCCAGGGAGAAAGGGCCTGCCACACGAGGGAGGGCGGTGAGAGGGCCGGCCAGGGAGAAAGGGCCTGCCACACGAGGGAGGGCGGTGAGAGGGCCGGGGAGAAAGGGCCTGCCACACGAGGGAGGGCGGTGAGAGGGCCAGGGAGAAAGGGCCTGCCACACGAGGGAGGGCGGTGAGAGGGCCAGGGAGAAAGGGCCTGCCACACGAGGGAGGGCGGTGAGAGGGCCGGCCAGGGAGAAAGGGCCTGCCACACGAGGGAGGGCGGTGAGAGGGCCGGCCAGGGAGAAAGGGCCTGCCACACGAGGGAGGGCGGTGAGAGGGCCGGCCAGGGAGAAAGGGCCTGCCACACGAGGGAGGGCGGTGAGAGGGCCGGCCAGGGAGAAAGGGCCTGCCACACGAGGGAGGGCGGTGAGAGGGCCAGGGAGAAAGGGCCTGCCACACGAGGGAGGGCGGTGAGAGGGCCAGGGAGAAAGGGCCTGCCACACGAGGGAGGGCGGTGAGAGGGCCAGGGAGAAAGGGCCTGCCACACGAGGGAGGGCGGTGAGAGGGCCAGGGAGAAAGGGCCTGCCACACGAGGGAGGGCGGTGAGAGGGCCGGCCAGGGAGAAAGGGCCTGCCACACGAGGGAGGGCGGTGAGAGGGCCGGCCAGGGAGAAAGGGCCTGCCACACGAGGGAGGGCGGTGAGAGGGCCAGGGAGAAAGGGCCTGCCACACGAGGGAGGGCGGTGAGAGGGCCAGGGAGAAAGGGCCTGCCACACGAGGGAGGGCGGTGAGAGGGCCAGGGAGAAAGGGCCTGCCACACGAGGGAGGGCGGTGAGAGGGCCAGGGAGAAAGGGCCTGCCACACGAGGGAGGGCGGTGAGAGGGCCGGCCAGGGAGAAAGGGCCTGCCACACGAGGGAGGGCGGTGAGAGGGCCGGCCAGGGAGAAAGGGCCTGCCACACGAGGGAGGGCGGTGAGAGGGCCGGCCAGGGAGAAAGGGCCTGCCACACGAGGGAGGGCGGTGAGAGGGCCGGCCAGGGAGAAAGGGCCTGCCACACGAGGGAGGGCGGTGAGAGGGCCGGCCAGGGAGAAAGGGCCTGCCACACGAGGGAGGGCGGTGAGAGGGCCGGCCAGGGAGAAAGGGCCTGCCACACGAGGGAGGGCGGTGAGAGGGCCGCATCCTGACGGCACCGCCCAAACGTGGAGGACGAGTGGCGCAGAGCGGGCGCCCCGGGCGAGCTCCGCTCGGCAGCAGCGCTGCCCGGCTGGCCGCTCCCTCGGTGCTCTTCCCTCACCGGCGCTCTTCCCTCACCAGCCGCCTCGCCCTGAGCTCACGCTCGCTTGCCGCCTCCGCTTCCCGCACCTTTTCCTGGCTGGCCGAACCGCCACGCTCCTCCCCCCGCCCCGGGCTTGGTGCGGCGTCTGTGCCGGTGCAGCGAGGCTGACGGTGCGCGCCTGGCCTGGCCAAGCGGGAGAAGGGCCTGGCGGGTGGAGTCTCTGAGCTTGCGCCAGGCAGACCTCAACGGCCTTCCCGCCCCCGGAGACGCCCCGGTGGCCAGGGAAAAAGGGCCTGCCGCGCCCTCGGATTCTCTCTGCACTGCGAGCACCGCTCGGTTGCCAGGTGGGCTCCAAGTGGCAATTTTCTTGTCCGCTGCATGGAAAGGGCTCGGCTTGAATTCTTCCCGGATGTTTCTGGTTGGTCCCCTCTCAAGTGCTAACCAGGAATGCAGGTGAAGCCCTTGGTATGTGGCAGCCGAGAAAATTGCCTTTCAGAGCCCCTTTGTGCAATGGTTCTTTTGTCAGCCAGAAACAATTGGTTGTGACCATCTACCTGGGCACCCTCTACTCTTCAGCAGCCTCAAGGCCAGGCAAGGGGTGGGCGTGCGGCGCTGGTTCTCTCCTCGGCAGGGGGGAAGGTGAGGCAGCGGCGGGGCAGAATTTGTGAAGTGGTGGAAGTGTGTGAGCTGTTACCAGAGAGTCTGACCTTGTCAAAGCAAATAACACAGTTTCCATCTTCCAAGGTCAAACAGAAAATGGCGACTATAAATAAGAAAAGGAAAGTTGACAGTGAGGGCCGCCGTTTCCAGGAAAGGTGGAAAGTGGAATTTTTTTTCACTGAAATACGGAATCGCTGTGTTTGTCTGATATGTCAAGAGACTGTGGCCGTTTATAAAGAATTTAATATCAAAAGACACTACCAGACAAAACATAGCACATATGACAAACTAACAGGGCGTGACCGCAGTGAAAAGTTGAAGCAACTTGAAGCAGTTTTAATGTCACAACAGCGATTTCTCACAAGAGCCCGTGAGTCAAATGAAAATGCCACAAAGGCAAGCTATGACGTGGCAATGTTAATTGCTAAAAATTGCAAGTCTTTTGCTGAGGGTGATTTTATTAAAGAGTGCGTTTTGAAAATGGTTGAAAATATCTGTCCCGAGAAGAAGCAAGAGTTTGCCAACATTTGCCTGGCTCGTAACACTATAGCACGGAGAATTGAAGATATTTCATCAGATATTAAGAGACAGTTGACGTCCAAAGGACAGGATTTTGACTTCTTTTCAATAGCCTGTGATGAAAGCACAGACCTATCTGACACAGCTCAGTTGCTGATTTTTTTGAGAGGGGTGGACGATGAAATAAATGTGACTGAAGAGCTACTTGACCTCCAGAGCCTTACGGACCAAACTAGAGGAAAAGATTTATTTGTTGCTGTTAGTTCCGCAATAGATGACATGAAACTGCCCTGGAACAAAATTACTGGGATTATTACTGATGGGGCACCTGCTATGGCTGGTGAACGAAGTGGCTTATCAACCCTAATCTGTAACAAGGTGATTGAAGAAGGAGGCAAAGCTATTAAACTCCATTGTATCATTCATCAACAAGTTCTCTGTGCTAAATATCTCAAATATGATCATGTTATGAAACCGGTTGTAAAGACTATTAATTTTATTCGCGCTAAAGCTCTGTACCACCGCCAGTTTAAACAGTTTCTACTGGACATCCAGGCTGAATATGAAGATGTTTTATATCACAACGATGTAAGATGGCTCAGTCGAGGGTCTGCGCTGCAGCGTTTCTACTCTCTCAGAAAGGAAATAAAAGAATTCTTGGAAACAAAGGGACAACCGATGCGAGAACTATCTGATCCTATTTGGCTGGCTGATTTGGGGTTTCTAGTTGACATAACAAAGCATCTGAATGTACTAAACACGAGTCTTCAGGGAAAAGATGCAGTGGTGAACCAGCTTTATTCACACATCAAGGCCTTTGGAACAAAGCTGCAACTTTTCCAAAGGCATTTGTCACAAACACAGCCCAATACCATACATTTCCCAGCATTGCAGGAAATAATGAACAGTTTTTCACAGGACAATATCAGTGTGCAAGTGAGCAGGTATGCAGCAGACATCGCATCTCTGGCTGGAGAGTTTAAACGGCGCTTTCAAGATTTTGCAGCTATTGAAAAGGAGATCAGCCTTTTCTCCTCTCCATTCTCTGTTGACCCCGATGATGCTCCAGATCAGCTGCAGCTTGAGCTCATTGATCTGCATTGTGACAGTGAGTTACGCAGTCGTCAGCAACAGCTCTCTCTTGTGAACTTTTACCGCCAACTAGATAAGGGCAGGTTTCAGGAGATTCGGACATTTGCAAAGAAAATGCTGAGCTTGTTTGGCTCAACATATTTGTGTGAGAAGACATTCTCTACTATGAACTTTAATAAGAACCGTGTGAGGACAAGACTAAGTGACTCACATCTCCGTGACATTTTGCGTATCAAAACCACTGCCTTTGTACCAGACCGAGCCTATTTGCTGCAGTACAGATCTCAGTTTCACCCTTCACATTAGTGCAGGTAAGTTTTTTTTAAAATTTATTTAAAATACATTGTGAAAACTCAGCTGACAGTTGATCTTAATGTTATAAAATGAAAAGTATGCCATTTGCAATTAACTTGGCATAAAATAATTCATTTGCATTTAATTGCAATTGTTCAAAGAATGTTCGGAAAAATGTTCGGCCCTCCAGCATGTTCACTTCATCCAATCTGGCCCTCTTTGAAAAAAGTTTGGACACCCCTGCTCTAGGGCACACAAGCCTCTTCATATCTTGCAGATTATGTTGTAAAATAAAGAGCTATATATTGTTGTAATTCCTGTTTGCCACTATACTACAGAAACTAGTGCTATGATGTAACCGTCTAAAAGTGCCATCTTTGAAGCCTATTCATTCAGATGTTGTTTAATAACATTGTAACCTACATTGTTTTATTATTATTATTATTATCACTTTTACTTTAGTGTGTTTGGATAATGAGTCTTGATAATTGTTGAGACTAACTAGTGTTATTATAGTCTGTTCTAAGAGGGGAGGGATGTTATGTACTGGGTTCTTGAGGAATACCACGTGGGTTGCTAGAGCAGCTAAAAATATTTTAAAATTGTTAAGAGAATTCAGAATCCCTTTTTTAAAAACTTGATAGAATTATGGGATAAATAGAGATATCGGTTAATGCCAGGAGTTTCTCCTTTAATACCTGTAGTAGAAATGGAGAAATACCCTAAGATTGAACTGAAAGATTGGATTAGTAAATTAAAAAAAAATACTGGTGGAAAAATGAAATATAAATGAAGCAAAAAAGGAATTGATTGTAAATTTGATAATGGCAGCTAGATTAGTGATGGTTAAATATTGGAGACAGAATTGGGATATTCAAAGAAATGAGTGGTATAATGAAATATGGAATATGGCAATAAATGATAAATTAACAACAGAAATTAAATTTTAAAAAGGGATGATTAAATAATTATAATGAAATATGGGATGATTTTATAAAAACAGTCTTGTTGGAACGCAAAGGGAATAAACCTGCTCAAGAACATATGCTGTTTTGGAGGGGATAAGGGCACAATTGAAATTTATTGTAGATTGTTAGTTATATGAGAAGTAATATAGGTAATAAAAATGTCTCCAGAGCTGTGGGTGCACTGTAGTATTTGTATTTTTATACTGTTTTTATTTAGATTTATATGTGTTATGTTTGTATTATTTGTATCTGAATAAAATAATTTTTTTAAAAAACCTGAAGACTGACTAATCTTGAAAGAAGAAACTAAACATATGCTGAGAGCTTATGCACTAGAGACAAATTCCTTGTTTGTCCAACCATACTTGACCAATAAAGAATTCTACTTTATTCTATTCTGAATTAAAATACATACACACTTTTTGATCCTGGGTTCCCTTTCTGACTATAACTGGTTTAAATTGTTGGGTGATAGGGAATCCACTATTTTGATATGGGAAGCTCACAAAAAGATACTCCTGTTCATCTCAACTGTGGGAAAATTGGTCCTACCTGTCCTTTTAACATTACCAATTCATTGCGCATTCTTATCTTCATACTAAACTGTTGTGGTGAGATTCTGTAGTATCACATTCCTTTTAATTTTTTGTCACATAGACTAACATAATACTACAGTGCACCCACAGCTCTGGAGACATTTTTATTACCTAACCTGACCATTGAAAGATTGTCTTCTTTTGGCTTAGTCTTTAGACAAAGACATTACCATTTCTACCTATAATATTAAAAGATAGAAATTTCTAATTCTCCTACATTATGGGATAATGTTAGTCATATTGATACTATTGGGAGGGGAAGAGATTGGAAGACAATTCATCTATTAGATGCATAAATGTTCGGTTAAAACTGCAAAATTAATAGAAAATAGTTTTAGGATGTGTCTTCTTTGTGCCACCCATATTCCTCTCACAATTGTTTATTTCAGCTATTTCTGTAGTATATCTTTGCTGAAAGAAATCTGTAAATGCTGAGTTTGAGTAATAAATCTGCAGTGCAATGAGAATATATTTTTGCTTCCCGGGAGAACATTTCAACTGAGTTCTTTTGCCCCTCATGTGATGAATCTTATCTACAGGGTTTTGCTCCAAAGAATTATTTTGAAAGAACAAAATACCAATGGGAAAAAGAATTGAAAGGAACAAATATTTACTTTTAATGCAAACCGTAAAAATATTTTGATTATAAGTCATACATTATTTTTTTTAAAAAATTGTATGAAGTACTGTAGTACTAATAATTGTGACATGCAGAAATTACTATTTGTGCAAAACTAACATATTACAATTAGTATTTCAGTCAGAACTAAATATATCACCCTAACAAGATAAACATTTTACAAATGCCTTAAAACATTCTAATGCTTATTTTGTGACAAACTTTCTCCTTACAAATTAAAGTTGATGTTCTGTTTGCCATTTTACTAATTTTTCAAAGCAATTTTTTCATATTTAAATACCGGTAGTTATAATACTGGAGTGCATTGGTAGGAGTATATTGGTTTTAAAAAGGAATCCAAGGTTATTTTACTTTTTTATTCCTCTACATACATATTTACACTGCACTTTTAGTAATAACAATAGTAATGATTTAGACATTTAGACATTAGAAATAATAGACATTTAATTGTTGGCTTTGTAGTAAAAGAAATGAAAGCATGGACCATTTGATCAGGTCTTCAATAACATTTCACAAACTGACTATAAGCAGCATCATGACTGAGGTATCAAAATTATTCATTGAAAGCTGTCAGAGGTTTTAATTCAAATGTAGTAAAGAAAATACTGAGACCATCAGGTTGAGAAGATTTTGGAAAATGAGTAGGTTAAGACCTTATGGGACTTTAAGATTCAAGCAGATGGGCATCTTGTTCACAACATGCCTAATATAACAGCTATTGAAAGAAGAATGTCTGGTGCTTTGATGTGGCTTTCCCAGGTGATGCTAGGATTGAGGAAAAAGAAATTGAAAAAATAATGAAATATTGGGACTTGCAGATTGAAGTTGATCTCTTATAAAAAAAGAAATCAGTTCTTAAGCCAGTTGTGATTGGAGTCCTTGGAGTGATATCTAAAAAACTTTTGTAATAACAGAATATTCAAGAATACTGAAGAATACAATAGGACAAGGAAAGACTTTCTGCCAATATATAGGCTCTGAACCATAATTAGGCACATCTGCTTTTCAGTGCTCATTTTACCAGGTTTTACTAAGAACCATTAAGATAATTCAATCTTACCTTGGAATGTTTTGCATTCTGCCAAGAATGAAACTGTCAAAGTTCAAGGTTGAGGATTCTTGCCAAGAATAGGACCATCGAGGCTACAAAATCTTGGTTTAAACCAGATGACAATGTCGCCAGTGCTAAGAAGTATCAGTTTCTCAAGGTTAATTGAATTGAAGGTACATTAGGACAAGACAGAACAAATTATATTATAATGCAATAGTGATTAAACGAAATATTTGCTTAATTCTACGTTATAATGCTCAACTACACAAAATTAGATAGAGTCAGTTTAGTCTAGTGGTTAAGGTACCAGGTTAGAAACCAGCAGACTTGTGAGTTCTAGCCTTGCCTTAGCCATATAAACTGGCTGCATGACTGGGCTACTCATTGCCTGTCAGCCCACAAAGTTAGATTGGCCATTTATTGTCACATTCAATTGATCAACCCTGGGTTGATTGGGAAATGCTAGAAAAAAGTGTTTTTGAGAGCCAGTTTGAAGTAATTGTTAAAATATCAGGTTAGAAACCAGAAGACCATGAGTTCTGATTGCACTCTTAGCATGGAGCCAACTGGATAATCTTGGGCCAGTCAGTTTTCTAAGCTCTATGAAGAAGGCAACTACAGATCACTTTTGGAAAGTTTTGCTAAGAAAACTGCAGGGACTGGTCCAGTTTCCAAGAACTGGACATAATTGAACAAAAGAAGAAAAAAAATAACACAAAAATACAAAATCATATGGAGTTCTATGTAACCTGCACCCAAGGAAAATAGGTGCCCACTTTCCCATTCATTTGCCCCAAACGTCTTGGAGAACCACCAATAGTACAATTTTTGTGCTGTTTGCTGAGAGGATATAAATTTACTATATGCACAATACATGTTCCTACTTTATTAAGGAAAAATGCATCTTCCATGGAAAATTAGAAATTTGATAAAGATGAATCAAGTTGATGAACAACTGATTAAGTATCCCATTGTACATTATGATCTTCAATTGATCAGTGTAAGCACTTTTTTCTTTACTTACATCTGAATTATATCTGAACTATTTGAACTATATTTGAACCATAGTTATACTAGAATACCGTAGTTACTAGAGCAGTGTGCTGCAGCTGCCAAAAAAGTCAATGCAGTCCTAGGCTGCATTAACAGAGGGACAGATTCAAGATCAAGTGAATACTACTCTATAGAACCACACCTGGAATACTACATCCAGTTTTGTTCACCACGATGTAAAAAAGATATTGAAACTCTAGCAAGAGAAGAGCAACAAAGATGATCAGGGGACTGGAAGATAAAATATATAAACAATGGTTGCTGGAATTAGGTATGTCTAGTTGGCTCAGTGGGTTAGGACACTGAGCTTGTCGATCAGAAGGTTGGCAGTTTGGCGGGTCGAATCCTGAATGCCACGTAACAGAGTGAGCACCTGTTACTCGTCCCAGCTTCTGCCAACCTAGCAGTTCAGCACGTTAAAAAAAATGCAAGTAGAAAAATAGGGACCACTATGGTGGGAAGGTAACAACGTTCCGTGCGCCTTTGGCGTCTAGTCATGCCAGCCACATGACCATGGAGACGTCCTTGGACAAGCGCTGGCTCTTCGGCTTTGAAACGGAGATGAGCATTGGCCCCTAGAGTTGGAAATGACTAGCACGCATGTGCGGGGGAACCTTTACCTTTTTACCTTTTTAATTTAATGAAAAGGAGGACTAGGGGTGACATAATAGCAGTGTTCCAATATCTAAGGCATTGCCGTAAAGAAGAGGGAATCAGCCTATTCTCCTGAAGGCAGGACAAGAAGCAATGGATGGAAATTAATCAACAAGAGAACCAACCTAGAACTAAGGAGAAATTTCCTGACAGTAAATGCAATTAATCAGTGGTATGACTTGCCTTCAGAAGTAGTGGGTGTTCAATCACTGGAAGTTTTAAAGAAGAAATTGGACAACCATTTATCTGAAATGGTAAGAGGTTTCCTGCCTGAGCAGGAGGTTGGACTAGATCAGGAAAAAAGTGATGAAGTACAGGTAGTCCTCAACTTACAATAGTCCTCAACTTAAAACTTAGTGACAGCTTGAAGTTACAATGGCACTGAAAAAAGTGCCCCCCAAGCCACAGCCGAGCAAGACACCTGCCTGCCTGCCCGGCAGCGCTCTTCCTCCTGTCTGAGGTTTTCATTTTTGTGAGCATTTTTGTTGAGGATTGGCAGCAGGGGTGGTGTGGGGGTGTTTGGTTTTTATTCCCCCCGTCTGCTGGGTGGTTGCATCAGGTTTTGGTCACTTCACATGACCCTGGGACACTGTGACTGTCATAAATATGAATCAGTTGCCAAGCATCTGAATGTAAATCACAAGACCCTGGAGATGCTGCAACATTCCAGCTGATTGGCACTTCTTCTGGGCTCAGAAGCGCCAGGATCTGGTACCTGTACCACTGGTTGAAAAGCCCTGGACTAGAAGATCTCCAAGATCCCTTCTCTGTTATTCTGTTAGTTATATTTCTTTAGTTATATATTTCTTTAATCATATTACACAATCATAAACATTGTGACATTTCTATGATTGTATATTTCCCCAATTATACAATGGGAAATATTTTATATTTTTAACAGAAGCTTTACTGTTTAAAACCTATTCATAATTTTCTTTTTCTTTGTGAGCATATTAACTTTGTTAGCCATTCAATATACAGTTCTCCAATCTTCTTTGAATCCTTTTATTCTTCGCTCTCAGCTTTTCCCCCCCAAAGAATTTGTAATGGCTAGTTTGGAGACTCCATATAAAACATCTTTATGGATTTTCATTTATTTATAAAATCTCAGATGAATAGCTTTATTGTGACTGATGATATCCAAGTTCCATCTGGAAGAACTGGAAATGATGACTGCTGAAGTTATTCATCAAAAAGTCAGAACAGTTAAGAATACAGAAGTATTGTTGGAAAGCAAAAGAAAGAATATTTCCTCTAATGGTTAGCTCATTTTGTACTAGTAATCATAGAAAAAAACACGCAACCTGGGCGTCCTCCTGGATTCACGACTCAGTTTTGAAGATCATATTGGAGTCGTGGCTAGGGGGGCATTTTCCCAGATTCGCCTGGTACACCAGTTGTGCCCCTTTCTGGACCGAGATGCCCTACGTACAGTCACCCATGCACTTGTTACCTCCTGTATAGACTACTGTAATGCTCTCTACATGGGGCTGCCCTTGAAGACCACCCGGAGGCTTCAACTGGTGCAGAGTCTTCAGCTGCACGGGTAGTGATGGGAGCACCCTGATACTCCCATATTACACCCCTCCTACGTGAGCTGCATTGGCTACCAGTTGCCCTCCGGGTGAGATTTAAGGTGCTGGTTCTTACCTTTAAAGCCCTACATGGCTTAGGCCCAGGATATTTGCAGGACCATCTGCTACCGGGAACGAATTCCCATCGCCCAGTACGCTCACACAGAGAAGGCCTCCTCAGGGTACCGTCGGCTAGACAATGTCGGCTAGCGACCCCCAGGCGAGAGCCTTCTCTGTGGGAGCGCCAGCCCTGTGGAACCAGCTCCCCCCTGAGCTTCGGATGGCCCAAGATCTCCAGTCCTTTCGCCGTGGCCTCAAAACACTCCTTTTCCACCTGGCTGACCTAGACTGACAGGGATTTTAATTATGTTTACAACTCTAACCCTATTCTTTAATTTATTTTAATTTATTTCAAATTTTTATTTTTAATTTACTGTACAGAGACCTTTAAGTTCTGTTGTTGTTAGCTGCCCTGAGTCCCTCGGGAGATAGGGCGGGATATAAATCCCATTAATAAATAAATAAATAAATAAATAAATTATTATTGAACCAAGGTATTTCAAGTGGGGTTAACTCTAGAATGTTGGGACCATTACTTCAGAAGGCTAAAAGGCTAGTAGAATATATTTCCACATTTGGAACAGATGACATGATTTTTAAAAAATAAATCTGGAAAATATATACATATTTAATTATGTCCCTAATAACTTTAAAAATGTGAACCCCAGGCATATTTGTATAATGGTATAAAATCCTCGAACTCTGGGATAATTATAAAACAGCTGTTTATTGTTAAAAGCAGTAAAAACAAGGAAAGCAACCATTTATAAAACCTAAAAAGTGACTGTCTTAGCTTTCGCCAGTCCACTGCCAGCGTCATCAGAGTAAGCATTAGGAGGTGGGGAGTTTGCTTATAAATCTAATTGACTCCACGCTCTACCCATTGATCATGTGATGGGCCTGCCTATTCTAATTGATTGTAGTTGCCCTAGTTGTCCCGCATCTCCCTGTCCACATTTTCATCCTATCACCCTCTTTCTTCTCATTGTTCCTTTCCCTGCCTGTTCTGTTTTACTCACTCCAGTCAATCCTGCCTCTCCTCGCTGTGCCTCATCCCGGGAAGATAGAAAAAGGGGGAGAGGGACCCCCAGAATCAGTACACATACCTGGGGATGAGACAGTGGGAGTGGACAGGGAGATGCGGGACAACTAGGGCAGCTACAGTCAATTAGAATAGGTGGGCCCATCACATGATCAATGGGCAGAGCGCGGAGTCAATTAGATTTATAAGCAAACTCCCCACCCCCTAATGCTTACTCTGATGACGCTGGCAGTGGACCGGCGAAAGCTAAGACAGTCGATTTTTAGGTTTTATAAATGGTTGCTTTTATTGTTTTTACTGCTTTTAACAATAAACAACTGTTTTATAATTATCCTAGAGTTCGAGGATTTTATATCATTATACATGTTTAATTATATAGTTATTTGGTTCATTCAGTGAATTTAGAAACAATCCTAGTTATGTTTTAATGAATTGATGGCTGCCAAACACTAAATCACAAACATGAAAGAAAATGAAAATGTAACTATAAAAAAGCTTGAAGAATTATCTAAGTCTTGACCACATCCTTAAAAGTAGCTATTAGTTTTTTATTCATAGTCTCAAGTTCTCTTTTACAATCTCTCTCTTTCTCGCTACCTTTCTTTCTCTTCTATTTCATTCATTGGCCCATAAAATTAAGTAAAAGAACAAAGAATATCAGCAGCATTTATTTTAACAATTTGATATGGTAGTCTGGAATTAAAGCTAAAAAATTCCTTAATTGAAATAACAATTTTAAAATATTATTCTAGATTACTTTCACTTAAAACTGATCTTTTTGCAGTTCCTAATGCTTAATATACCATAAATTATTTTGTCATATTACAGAATGTTACATGGAAAGAATAAACATAATATTGAATTTCCTATAAACGTTCCATTGTTCTATTAGCAGAAATCACTATAATGCGTTTACTTGTTAAGCTGATAAGTTAAAACCACAAAAGCATTTAACCAGAACTGTTCTTTACATATTTGGAAAACTAAATGACAATTGTTATTGTTTATCAAATCTAAAATATGATTCAGAAGCAATGAAGGTATACAATACAAACAATACAGTACAACTTCTTTACAAAACTAACAATAATGTTTAATATCATGGCCAATGATCAAACCAGACATTCTAAGGCAACAAAACACACTGTATGTAAAAAAATATAGACAGAAATATACATAGAAATATTAACATTACCTATATTGTTGAACAAATATTTGACAAGGTGTGAGTTGTAACAAGTTAGTAACATTAAAAAGATTTTGCTCACACTCCAGATATTCTGGAAATCAATTTCTACTGATTATACAGCATACATTCATAAGCCAAACATCTGGCAGATTGGTTTGAGGTTTAAGAAAGGTTGGCTAGGCCATCTATACATTTTGCCTATGAACCTTATGAGAGATAAAGATGACATCTTTATCTCTCATATTAATGCATTTCTCCTATTCCCTCCCATAGCTGTTGTCACCTTTCTCTTTTCTCAATATCTTATACTGGCATCCTTAGGTTGTGTGCAACTTATGAATTGATTTACAGCTCCCTAACCTATTTACTTATGACATTCTGTCTTATAAAATGGAAACTATAACATACAGTGTATACTACCGTCCAAGATCTATTTATCAATCAATAATGTACTTCAAACTATAGGTTTTATTTTCAAATTAAGATTTGTGTGTGTTCATGTATGTGAGTACAATTTAATTCATAATTTGTATTTTCAATATCATATGCCAAAATTTAGATTCCTGGGTTAAAAATCAGTGAGGAATGTGGAGAATTTCCCCCCCTCTTTTCATCCATGAGGGGGCATCGTATAATGACTTTTGTTCACATAAATTGAAAAAAGAAAATTACAAACTGTAGACCAAATCATATTAAAACAGTTACAGTAGCTACTCAATGCAGAAGAATAATTGACTTTATTATTATTTTTTAGTAACATCAAAATATTCAGATTATAGTTCTCTCTGTGCCACCCTGGAATGCAGATATAAGTTAAGAGCTTAACAAGAGAGGGGAAAATAAGGCCACAGCTTTGCTAATGGAAACGCAAAAGAAGGATTGTGTGTCTAAACTGCCCCTGAATATTCAGAGACTATACTGCTGGTTTGTTTTGTTATTTGTTTTACAGAGTAGGGTTTTCATTATTTTTAATTTTGCTGCTGGGTGGGACAGTCAGATAATTGGAGACTGGGGTAAATCAAAATTAACCCCTAACAATCCCAGCATATTGTACTAGTTTTAGTTGTGAGAACCTAGTAAAGGAAATTATATAGAGATTCCCACCCCCCACCCCCCGCTAAAAAGGCAAGAAATGTGAGAGAAAGAGGAAAATTTCTGGTATCAATAAATCAGTTTTTCTTTCAAAATAGTGGATTTGGAGCTCTGTTCAAGTCACTAGGATTGGCAGAAATGTTATGTACTTGTATCTTGAGTGATAACACACTCTTATTCAGTGAAGCATTCTACTACTTTTACTGAGGAGAAGGAAAAATCAAATTCAACATAATAGTAATTAAATCATGGCAGCTTACAATTTCAGCCATACATTACCTTTCTCTCAACATACAGGGTCCTTTTTAGACAGAGGATCAAGACATGCTATTTGGCCACTACACTTTTTCTCCTACATGAAAATGTCTGCTATATATCACCACAATGCTCTATCAAGTGTATGGTGGCTATCCAAGATTTTGTTTGTTAGCTGGCTAGCTGATTTATTTATTTTAATAAATGTGTTATATCTTTGGTTCTTTAGGCATTACGTGAGATGAGATGTTGAAACAGCAAACAAGTTTATTAACTCAGAACAGAACAGAAACTAGAAATTCAGGTAAATGAGGGCGGATATGATATTGTTGCCATTACAGAAACATGGTGGGACGAATCCCACAAATGGAACACACAGCTAGAGGGTTTTAAATTATTTAAAAGAAATAGACTAAACAAAAGAGGAGGTGGAGTTGCTCTCTATATAAGAAATAACTTTATCTCGACAGAAATAGAGCACAACAATGATGAAAACTGTAAACTTGAATGTATTGGGTCAATATAAAAGGGAGGAAAAAATGACATTGCCATAGGTGTATACTATAGGCCGCCCAACCAAACAGAGGAAATAGATGAACTTTTTGCTAGTCAGTTAACTAAGGTATGTAGGAAGCACATCACAATAGTAATGGGGGACTTTAATTACCCTGATATCAACTGAGAGACAAATTTTGCACCAAGTGGAAGATCTAACAGATTCCTGACAAACCTAGCAGACAACTTTCTCTCCCAAAAAGTAGAGAAGGGAACTAGGGGATTAGCCATATTGGATTTAATTCTCACTAACAGAAATGAAATGATAGAAAGTGTCAAAGCCACAGGAACCTTGGGGGGAAGTGATCATGCAATATTGGAATTCAACATTATGGAAGCACAAGCAATAGAATACAGCCAAACTAGAGTCTTGGACTTTAAAAGAGCTAATTTCAATAAACTTAGAGAGACCTTGGGAAGAATTCCATGGATGAGAATCCTAAAGGGGAAAACAACTCAAGAAGCTTGGGTAATTTTGAAAAGTGAGATAATAAAGGCCCAGTCTAGCACAATACCAACAAAGAAGAAAAATAACAGCTTTCAAAGGAAACCAGCATGGCTGCATAAAGAACTCTCTGACAAACTGAAAGATAAAAGGGACAAGTATAGGAAGTGGAAAGAGGGGCACATAACTAAGGCAGAATATCAGCAAACAGCCCGTGCCTGCAAAGATGAAGTGAGGGAAGCTAAGGCTCAAAATGAACTAAGGCTTGTGACCAAAGTCAAAAATAACAAAAAAAGCTTCTTTCAACATATAAAAAACAAGAAAAAAGTTAAGGAAATGATTGGTCCATTAGTGGGGGAAAGTGGGAAGAAGGTGACAAGCAACAGGGAGAAAGCAGAACTATTTAATTCATTTTTTGCATCTGTCTTTACACAAAGGGGAAAAAAGTGCAACCTACCAAAACCAGTGCTATAAAAAACAGAATAGAAACGCAAGTTAAGATAGGCAAGAAAATGGTAAGTGAGCACCTGTCCAGCCTAGACGAGTTCAAATCACCAGGACCAGATGGATTACACCCCAAGGTTCTCAAGGAACTGGCAGACGTGATCTCAGAACCACTGAGCTATATTTTTCAAAGATCCTGGAGCACTGGGGAACTACCAGAGGACTGGAAGAGAGCTGATGTAGTTCCCATCTTCAAAAAAGGGAAAAAACAGATCCAGGAAACTACAGACTTATCAGCCTAACCTCAATACCTGGGAAGATTCTGGAAAAGATAATCAAACAACAAATCAGCGAACACCTTGATGTTAACAAAGTTATCACTAAAAGCCAACATGGGTTTGTCAAAAACAGATCGTGCCAGACAAACCTTATTGCATTCTTTGACCAAGTGACAAAACTAGTGGACCAGAGGAATGCTGTAGATTTAATTTACTTGGATTTCAGTAAGGCATTTGATAAAGTAGATCACAACCTACTACTTGATAAGATAGAAAAATGTCAGTTAGATAGCATCACCACCAGATGGATTTGTAGCTGGCTGACAGGCCATACTCAGCGTGTGGTCCTCAATGGAACTGAATCTACATGGAAGGAAGTGTGTAGTGGGGTGCCCCAGGGCTCTGTTCTGGGCCCAGTGCCTCTTCAACATCTTCATCAACGATTTGGATGAGGGGATAGATGGGGAACTCATCAAATTTGCAGATGACACCAAGCTGGCAGGAATAGCGAATACTCCAGAAGATAGGCTTAAGATAAAGGAGGATCTGGACAGACTCGAACACTGGGAACTATCTAACAAAATGAAATTCAATGGTGAAAAAAGTAAGGTTCTGCCTTTAGGCAGGAAAAATCAAATGCACAGGTATAGTATAGGTGGTACCTTGTTCGATAGTAGTAACTGTGAGAGGGATCTTGGAGTCCTAGTGGACAATCACTTAAATATGAGCCAGCAGTGTGCTGCAACTGCACACTAGGCTGCATTAACAGAGGAATAGAATCAAAAACACGTGAAGTACTAATACCACTTTACAATGCCTTGGTAAGGCCACACCTGGAATACTGCATCCAGTTTTGGTCACCACGATGTAAAAAAGATGTCGAGACTCTAGAAAGAGTACAGAGAAGAGCAACAAAGATGATTGGGGGACTGGAGGCTAAAACATATAGGGAACGGTTGCTGGAATTGGGTATGTGTAGTTTAACGAAGAGAAGGGTGAGGGGTGACATGATAGCAGTGTTCCAATATCTCAGGGGCCGCCACAAAGAAGAGGGAGCCAAGCTATTCTCCAAAGCACCTGAAGGCAGGACAAGAAGCAATGGATGGAAACTAGTCAAGGAGAGAAGCAACCTAGAACTAAGGAGAAACTTCCTGACAGTTAGAACAACTAACCAGTGGAACAACCTGCCTCCAGAAGTGGTGAATGCTACAACACTGGAAGTTTTTAAGAAGAGACTGGACAGCCATTTGTCTGAAATGGTATAGGGTTTCCTGCCTTAGCAGGGGGTTGGACTAGATGACCTCCAAGGTCCCTTCCAAATTATTATTATTATTATTATTATTATTATTATTATTATTATTATTATTATTATTATTATTATTATTATTATTATTATTATTATTAAACAGAAGGAAGCTAATAGCTGCTGCACAGCTATTTATACAGTTGGACTCTAGGCAGTGACCAATAGGTTTAAAGGAACAGTTTCCCACCCCAAAGCTAATTATCATCCTGGAGACAGCAAGTCTGGCTTCAGCAACTGTTATATAATATAGAAAAAGTAGATCAGGCATTAAGCAGGTGATCAGACATTAAGCAAGTGATTTTAACAGAAATAGCCAATACATTACACCCCTTCCCCCTAGATAGCTCAAACTCTCAATTGTTTGACATAATCTTTAAGATAATTAGGCAGCCTTCTTGACCATTCTGAACATCTAGGGGTTACAGGAATCTCCAGGTCTACCTGCTTGCTGCCAGGCTGGGTAGACCAGGGCTCTGAAGTTCAGTGGAGTCAGAGTGACTCAAGTCCCTTTGGCTGGCCAGTCCTGGTCAGCCCAAATCGAAGTCCACTTGTGCAGCAAAGTCTGCAGGGCTGTCTCTCAGTGCAGTTTGCCTGTCTTGCTCAGCAGAGACAGTCTCTATGTTTGGAGGAGACCCTTCTATGGCCATTCTCCCGTCACCATGAACAAGAGTTCTTTCAGAGCATGCAAGCTGCTCTGTTGGACTGCTGACATGCGGGCCCTGTGTTTCGCCCTCTTGGGCATCCTGAGCCAGCGACTGATCTGCTAGCTGCCAACGCAGCTGATCAATGTGCTGGTGAATGACTCACCCATCTTCCAAGACCACCTCATAGAAGAGTGGCCCTGACACCTTAACAACCTTTGCTGCCACCTAAAAAGCCCCTTGCCTGTAATTCCAGGTCCAAACCCGCTCACCCACTTATAAGCTTTTTGATGTCTTTGGCTGTGCAATGTCTGAGGCGACTCTGTCGGGGTTTAGCCTGTCCAGTTTGGTGATTAAATGCCTGCCCCAATGAAGCTCAACTGGGCTCTTGCCTGCGGCGGTGCAGGGTGTTGTGTGCTGGTAGAGTAGAAAATCAGCCAGTCTGTGGTGCCAATGCCCTGTGACAATTCGTTCCAGGGATTCCTTGCTTGTGCAGACCATGCGTTCTGCTTGACCATTCGATGAAGGGTGAAAGGGAGCTGATGTGGCATGCCTTATGAGATCTGGTTTACCACACACCCAGCATGTTGCTGTTCAGAATTGGTATTCTTTGCGTTGATGGCAGCCTCCACAGTCCATGCATTTAAGGAATGAAACTGCCTTGTCAACTGGCCATAGTCCCTTCTCCTGGTGCTTCTGTAGCTTGTCGACCTCATAGTCAGAGTCGGTGTCTTCCATCCATTCGGCGTCCTCGTGGTGGATGGCTTTGGTGCTTGAAGTGCTTTTGGAGGGCCACAGTGCTTTAATGGCCCCTCTGGTGGCTTCGTCTGCCATGACCTCCTTCAAGGCTTCTAATAGTGAGAGACTCTCCTTGGCAAACAGTTTTTGTTGGAGCTCTCAGTTCCAGAGTCCACAGACTAAGTGGTCTCTTAGTCTCACCTCCAAATCTGTGAAATTGCAGAGTTGGGATGCTTGACGAAGAGCAGCAATGAATTCAGTGGCCGTCTCACTGGGCTGTTGCTTCCACTGCTCAAAAGCATGCCTCCAAGCTATGATGGATAATTTGGGCTCGAAGTGGTCTTGGAACTTTTTCTTCAAGTCTGTGTAGATGACGGACTCTAGCAGCATCAGGGTGACCAAGTTCTCAGCAATATCAAAAGTGGTTGGCCGCACACACAGAGGAAGGTCACGGCCTTCAGTCCATCTTCGCCGACCTGATTTATGTGGAGGTAGTTTTCTATGCGGGAAAATGTAGGACGCCCATCCCTCCAGGTGTGTCACATCGAATTCTTAGAGCTTTCCTACTTTCACCATAGTGTTCTGTACCAGCCTGCTACCGGCCCTGCAGAAAAGGCAACCCCTTTATAAACGGCAAGAGGCTGGAATGACGTCTGCCAAATTTATTACTACAAAAAACAAACAAGACACGTACCAAGATACAGGAGCTTTGAAACACTATCTGAGCGGTTGCTTTCAGCAAACCAGCCCTCCCCAAACATTCCCTTTATAAAGAGTTCAGGGCGTGGCTTCTCTCTCCCTCCTTCCGAGAAGCCCCACAGCATTCCTCTGTTTACTCCTACTTGACTGCCTCCTGCGTCAGGCGTCCTTGAACAGGGCCAGCTGTGGGTCATCTTCATCCACGCTGTCAGGCTCACACAGCTGGGTCTCCACCAGGTAGGAGGGGCCTGGCTGGGGGCTCTGCGGAGCCTCAAAGCCATCATCAGCAAGTTCTTCAACACCCCCCTCCTCCCCCTCATCTGAGTCATCCGACCCAACTGCCGAACCCACAGGCTGACCCTGAATCACAACACATAGTGAGTTGCTTGCATTGCTTGTTTCTCGCATTGCCTTGTGATGCTGGCTTCTGTGTAGGTCCTAGGATGGATCCTTAGGGCATGGTGGTCTCCAGTGTGTCTTGCTGACAGACCAAGGGGGGGAACGTGGTTCCTGCCAGGCTCTGTGCTGGCCTCACCCCCTAGTGACTTCAGACTCTTCCAATGAAGCAGCACATCCCACCTTCATTGCCAGTGTTATATCTTCGGTTCTTTATCAGCCTGGAGACAGCAGTCTGGCTTCAGCAACCATTACATAACATAGAAGAAGTAGGTTAGACATTAAGCAGGTGATCAGACATTAAGCAAGTGATTTTAACAGAAATAGTCAATACATTACAAAATGTATATTGACACCCAGCTTGTGAATGAGTGTTGACATATTATATGATCATTTCTAATGTTTTCCTGTTTTTCTATTCAGTCAGCAGGGATTGATGGTATATTAGAAGTGAATTCTTTGAGCCCTGACTAATTTTTGAGAGCCAAAAACCTGCATAAAATTACAATTTCATCCAGATTTGAAAATCTCTGTTTAAATATACTGATAGACTCAGATTTCATCAAATCAGAAAGTTTTCCCCATTAAACTGGATATATGAGAGAAAAAAGAAAATGTCTACAAGAACAAGTCTTTGTCATATAACTATCACTACATTTTCGGTGTTGTAGAGTTTTCTGTCTTCAATTTCCAATGACAAATTGTTGAACAGTTCACTGAATCAGATGAAAAACCCTATTGAATCAATACTAAATTATTTTTCCCTCTATCATTTTTTCCTGGAAGACTATTTTCATGGCTGGCAATATTGCTAGTTACACGAAGTGTAAGGCTATAAAGATATCTACTTGATATTTTGCTTCACTGAGCACAGAGAAAATCTGTGCAATCTTAATTTTTTTCCCAAGGATCCTCATAAATAGATTCTATCACACAGAAAGAGCCAATCTGCAAACAGTTGCTTGAAATGTGGCCTTTCCTGCCTTGTTACTGAGTAAAATCAATAAGCAGCAGTGAATTTGTTGACCTGGCCATGGTGTTGAAACTGTCCTGTAATGTGAATTTTTTAAAAAAAAAATCTTGATAATAGGCTTCTTTTCTGTTATATACCAGAAAAATGTTGAGTTGAAAAAATGACATGATTTCCTGATATTATCATGATAACATTACATTCTTTCTCTCTCTTTCTCTTCCTCCCTCCCTCCCTCCCTCTCCCTCTCCCTCCCTCCCTCTCTCTCTTACTTACACACACACACACAAGTTACTTAAATCCTATTCAGCTATGTGGACAATGTAATTTCAACTGGCCACAGTTTAGGAGGAAATTTATAGAAGAAACCCCATATATTTATCTATAGCCTAACATTTTGATAAACCTTATATTGTTAGTGATATTATTTATGATAACACCTAATCTTTCATCCTATCCTACTTGCCTGAGAAATCTGGAATATAATCCCAACACATTTTCAATATGATACCTAGAATATGCAAAATTCAATATTTGTACTGAAAGTTAGAACTGTTAGTGTCTTATTCTTGGGTATGGGATAGCCAATGCTGGTACCCTGTAAACTCATATCAATTCCTCTCAGTGCTCTTTCTAATAGAATCTATGCAGCTGATTATCCCACAACTGAAATTTGGCTTAGTCGCTCTTAGGGTCAATTAGTTAAATTTAATGGGCCTTATTCGTGATTAATTAAAAACCTATTGATATCAATTTTAGCTATTACTAAAACTGGATTCAACCCAATCATTTAAATCATACTTGTGGTCCCATAAAGCCTTCATGTGTTGTCAAAAAGGATAAAATGTTTCTCCATCACTGCCAAACACTATATACTTGTGAAAGATTAAAGTATTGGACTGTGATTAATGAGACCAGTTTTTAGCCCCATTGGACTCTGGTGCTCAGTCTACCTTTCTTCAAAGAGTTCCTATAAGGGTAAGATGAAGGAAAATCTTCTTATATTCATTGACTAGAGTTCCCATAGGATAAGTGAATATAAGTCAAATGAATGGATGGATGGGATGGGAATAAATTGCTCATTTGATATTTCTCTTCATAAAGAAAATAACACAATTATAATTAAAAAATTATAAGCCATTTTATTCTGAACTTTACAGTAACTGAAGTCAAAATTACCTGGAGAACACTAGCTTGCAAAGATTGTTTTTCAGAATATGAAACAGGACTGGCTTGCTTGCATTGAATCAGAGATCTCCCAGGCAGACAGTCTGTTTTCAATCATTTTACTCAATCCCATGGTTTAATTGATCCAATTCCAAGAGCTTGCTTGATAGGTTTTCTTTTTAAACTTGGCATAAAACCCTATACAGTGAAAGGAGTAGCATTTTAAAATTGTTATCAGCAAGCTGCTGCTGCAGTGTCGGCTGCGAGCAAAGTTCAGAGGAGGCAGGCGAGTCCGTCCGAACCACGGCTTAGCAGCAGGTGTGAAGGAAGAGGCCTGGGGGGGAGGGGGAGGCCCATTAAAGATCCTGTGAATTACGACACTGACCGTGCCTGTCCATTGCCGGATCCCTGTGTTTAGGCGGGTTGCAGGCTGGTGCTGGCTGTTAGTTTGCGCCAGGGCATGATTACATCGGCCCGATCTAATTTTAGAACCATACAGGATTAGCAAGGTAAACTTTTCTTCAGTTAAAGTCCTCTCTTGTTCATTTCATGGAGACATCTGGGCAGCCTTTATTTTTGCAACAGTATATAATTGATTTGCATTGGAGGGGCAACATAGCAACAGCGCTGCTTATACCACCAGGTGGTGCTGTACTGGGACTGATGCGGATTGGGCTATGTCTCAGCGGGAATATCAGGTTCAAATGGATTGGCCAGGTGGATACCTGGCCAGGTATATATAAGGACTCAGGTAACCCCAAATCCTCAGTATAGTTCTACCATCAATAAAGAGCTGCTATGCTGTACTCATCGGTCTGGCGACATTCCATGCGGTCTAGAACCCACTACACAATAGTGGTGACGAGGATGGGATGCTGCTTCTCTCAGAGCTGAAGTCACTAGCTGAACCACTAGCTAAAGTCACTAGGGTCAGAGAAAGAGGCATCTTTCTCCAATTCATTTCACCTAAGCAGATTCCACAGGACCGGACACGCCATGGCACAGTTTGGCCAGATTCCGGCGTTCGACATTCGCCATCCCGAGAGATGGGCTTCACACCTGAGCCAGGTTGAAGGGTTCCTACAGGCCAACCAGATCACTGATGACAATCAAAAAGCAGCAGTTCTGACATGCATGAGCAGGCCAGCGATCCATGATCTGGCCATCAGCCTGTTCATGCCAACGGCGATCGAGATTGTAATGTATAAGGACCTCGCAGAGAAACTAAATGCACATTTCAAACCGCAAATGTTGGAGCTAGCTTGGCGAGGCCAGTTCGAACAGCATTTTCAATGACCGGGAGAGTCAGCCACTAAATTCATTGCAGCCCTGAGAGACGCCGCTCATTTGTGCAATTTCAGCAACTTAGAAGAACAGCTTCATGATCGCCTGGTGTGTGGTCTCTGAGACAAGTGGCTACAACAACGCCTATACACCCAACCCGACATCACGCTCCAAAATGCTCAAGATGAGATTTTGGCTAACAAGGCTGCTGCAGGAGCAGTTAACGTGACCCATCATCCCCGACCCAGCAGCCCAGGAGGATCTGTCCATTCCGGGAAAGCTACGAACAGTGGGAGCAATGAAGCGATTGAGGAGGCAGAGATCGATGCTGTACATCAAAGACAACTGAGGCGTGACAATCAAGGAAATCAGCAGAAGCCCACAATGGCCAACAAATGCAACAAATGTATCAGTTGAAGTTGCAGAGAATCCATTCCAAAATGTGCTGGCTGCAGCAGGAACCATGCGAGAGTTGTTTGCAAATTCCGAGCTGCGAAGTGTCGGGCATGCGGCAAGATGGGACACATCGCAGCCGTTTGCCGGAATCGTTCCCAGGACAGCCTGCACGAACTGCAAATGATGGTCACGTCGCCGAAAGGTATTAAAAACCCCCAGCACATCACTACCAATTTTTTTGAGACCCAGAGGGCCGTTTCCCACATGGGAATCAACCGGCTGATCACCCCCAAAATTAAACTAGAGGTCTGTCTGCAAGGTGTACCTTGCAGCATGGAGCTCGACTCCAGCTCCACTGTCTCAATAATTTCTTATGAGACGTTTAAAACTGTTTGCGGCTGGAGCAAGCGGTGGGTTCGTCTGAGACCTATCAGTTTTAAAGCTAACCGATTTTCAACATGTCCCTGTAAAAGTTAGGGGGGAGGCTACTCTATCGGTGGATTTTAGGAACTTCTCTGGGCACTTGGATGTTCTCGTGGCCGAGGGCCGGAGGACTAGTTTAGTGGGGTTGGATTGGTTTGAGGCTCTGGGTATAGGAATCTCGGGAATCCATAGCACCCAGGCCAGAAGCCTCGAATCCGTCTGCAAAACGTTTGCGGATGTATTATACAGAAAATTAGGCAGGTACAACGCCCCCCCATTAAATTTAAATTAAATCCCAATGTGCTACCTGTGAGAATTAAACCCCGGAGAGTTCCCTTCACTCTCAAGCACAAGATTGAGAGCAAATTGGATAAGTTAGTAGAGCAGGGGGTGTTAGAGCCGGTAGAAGGAGGAGAGTGGGAGACCCCCATTGTCACCCCAATGAAAGCTAATGGGGAGGTGAGAATTTGTGCAGATTATAAGGCTTCGGTAAATCGGGCCCTTAATCTGCACGCTTACCCGGTTCTGATGATCAGCCACATCCTCTCCTCTTTACAGGGCGGCACCATCTTTGCGAAGCTAGACCTCGTGCAGGCATACCAGCAACTCCCGATTACCAGGGAGACAGCTGACGCTCAGACAATTGTAACACACAGAGGACTAAGTAGGCTACCTCTTACACACACTGAACCCGATCTGACGCCTGCAGAACAAATACTGGCCATCCAGGAATTACCTGAATGCCCTCTACACTCAAAGGACATTGCCACGGAAACAAGAGCTGACAGGGTCCTGAGCAGAGTCCTGGTATGGGTGGTCACTGGGTGGCAAGAGAAGAGCCCAGGTCTGGATTTTCAGGCATATTTTATTCAGAGGCATGAGTTGTCTGCCCATAATGGATGCCTTTTGTGGGTAGCAGGGTCATCGTCCCTGAGAGACTAAGGGACAGGGTCTTAGATTCATTACACGAAGGGCACCCGGGTATAGTGAGGATGAAGGAGTTAGCTAGGAGTTACCTGTGGTGGCCAGGCCTACACAAGGCCATAGAGGAACAGGTGCACAGTTGCTATGTATGCCAAAGGTCCAGGCCTAAACAGCCATATGTGCCTGTCCACAAATGGGAGGCAACACACACTCCATGGTCCAGGGTCCACATCGATTACGCTGGTCCATACCAAGGTCAGCTATTCCTAGTGGTGGTAGATAGCCATTCCAAATGGTTAGAGGTAGTACCAGTCACTAGTATGACCTCGGCCAGGACAATCCAAGTGCTCAGGGGGCTCTTTGCCACACATGGCCTTCCTGATGTGTTGGTCTTGGATAATGGCCCACAATTCACCTCTGTTGAATTCCAGGGTTTCTTGAAGGCCAACTTGATTAGGCACATCACATCCATACCCTTTCACCCATCTACCAATGGATTAGCAGAACGCATGGTAGGATTGACGTGTAATAATTAAATTGTACTCAATGTGTTCTACTGTGTAGTTGTGTGAATCATATATATGTCATACTATAGCCCACAAGCTCTATCTCACTTTGTTAGTTGAGAAGCAAGGGAGATATGTGTTAAATGCTTGTTAACTATTTAGATTACCTTGCTAGGCCCCAAACAGTTAAAACAACTGCCTAATG
Organism: Vipera ursinii; assembly: GCF_947247035.1. NCBI lineage: Eukaryota > Metazoa > Chordata > Lepidosauria > Squamata > Viperidae > Vipera > Vipera ursinii. Next base: position 107,651,215 of record NC_139517.1, on the reverse strand, counting down.
TGCAATCAGCCCAGGTTCGAATCTCAGAAGGGTATGGCTGACTGATGAAAACAAATAAGTTTGAAATGCATATCAGTCTCCCTTTAATTCTTTGTTAGCAATCTAAAATTTACACAAATATGAGCTGTCACTGTTGTGACTACTGCCTGTGGATGGCCTTCGGTTAGGCCGAAACAGGAAATAAAGATTTGTCCCATGTTTGGGGCCTAGCAAAGTAATGTAAATAGTTAACAAGCATTTAGCACACACACACACACACACACACACACACACGTGTGTGTGTGTGTGTGTGTGTGTGTAAATTACTAACAAAGAATTTAGGGAGGCTGATATGCATTTTGGACTCATTAGTCTTCATCAGTCAGTCATACCCTTCTGAGATTCGAACCTGGGCTGCTTGCACATTAGGCAGTGTTTTTACTTCTTGAGCCACAGGTTCTCTCTCGCTTTGTTAGCTTTTTGCAAGGGGAGAAATATGTGTCATATGTTAACTCTTAGATTACCTTGCTAGGCCCCAAACATGGGGCAAATCTTTATTTCCTGTTTTCAGCCTTATCTCAAAGGCCATCCGAAATGCATATCAGCCTCCCTAAATTCTTTGTTAGTAATTTACACAAATATATGAACTGTCCGGTGTGACTACAGCCTGTTCGGTGGAGGCGTGGCTGTGTTCTGATGGGGTGGAAGTGTGCTCTGATTGGGTGGGGGCTTAGCTGTGTTCTGATTGGGTGGGAGTGTGTTTTGAATGGGGGCTGTGTTCTGATTGGGTGGGAATGTGTTTTGAGTGGATGGGCTGGTCTCAGCTGCCAGCCTTAGACCTGAACTGGTGAGTTGTGCTGCTTTTGTTTGGCTCCGTGTTTATGGTGGTGCCATGTTTTTATAGTGGGTGTCAGTTTGCTTATTGTGTGGTTTGGAGGGGTTTAAAGTGGCTAATGTTGCAGCTGTAGTTAGCCGAAGAGCCAGCGCTTGGCCGAGGACGTCTCCGTGGTCATGTGGCCAGCATGACTAGACACCAAAGGTGCATGGAACGCTGTTACCTTCCCACCGTAGTGGTCCCTATTTTTCTACTTGCATTTTTACGTGCTTTCGAACTGCTAGGTTGGCAGAAGCTGGGACGAGTAACAGGTGGTCACTTTGTTATGCGGCACTTGGGATTCGACCCACCAAACTGCCGACCTTCGGATCGACAAGCTCAGCGTCCTCACCCACTGAGCCACCGCATCTGTTTTCTGAGGTTTTCATGGGTGTTTGTATGTAGATCTTTGGTCATTCGGGTTTTTCCCCATGTAGAATTGGAGGTATATATGTATATATACACATACATCCTTATTATTTTTTTTATTGAAAAGTTTTAACATACAATTTTCCTTTAAAACCCCCCTCCCCCTCCCTTCTCCCCCCCTACCTCTCCCCCCTCCCCCCTTCCCCCCCCCGACTTCCCAGAGCTAAATACAAGGTATATATATAAAAAGCAATCATAAACAATCATATACTAACAACTATAAACTCTAAAATCCATCACTCTCTAGCTTATATAGGATAAAACAAGCCTTAGTAATATTAAATATATATAAAAAAACTAAAGTAAAAAAAAAGAATAAAAAGAAAGAAGACTTATTCAAATGCTACATAAAACTTCTTAACCCTATACTTGTTCTGGATAAACTCAATCCATTTTCTCCATTCCATAATATAGCGTTCTTGCGAGTGATCTTTCAAATAGGCCGAAATCTTCGCCATCTCTGCCAGGTCGGAAACCTTTAAAGTCCACTCTTCTATGGTCGGCAGTTCCTCTTTCTTCCAATACTGACCTATCAAAAGTCTTGCTGCCGTAATTAAATTCAACATCAGCTTGGTGTCCACAACTGTGGCATCTGTAATTATTCTCAACAAAAAAAGTTGCGGACAAAACTTTATCCTCTGTTTAAAAATCTTCTGCATGTTCCACCAGACTTTTATCCAAAAAGCCTTAACCTTTTTACATGTCCACCATATGTGAAAATATGTTGCATCTTCATCACCACACCTCCAACATTTAGGCTGATAATTCAGATACATACTTGCAAGCTTTTTAGGATCTAAATGCCATCTGTAAAACATTTTGTAAAAATTCTCTCTTAGATTTTGAGCTTGTGTAAATTTTACGTTGCTCACCAAAATCTTTTCCCACATGTCCATTGTGATAACTTCCTGGATGTTTTGGGCCCATTTTATCATACAATCCTTAACAAGCTCTGTTTCTGAGTCAATCTCTATCAATGTAAGATATATCCGTTTGATATGTGCTGGACCCTGATTTCTAATTTGCTTTATCAAATTTTCATCAGTCATTGTAAAACCATTTTTCTGGTCTTCTTTCCACCTGGCCCGTAACTGAGTATATTGAAACCAGTTTTGAACAACCTTCTCTTCTCGCAAGAGGCTATATGATTTCAAACACCAGACATTTCTTTCCAAACTTAGGATCTCCTTGTACGTAGTCACATCATGTTTGAAACCAGCATGTATATTTTCTATTGCATGTTTTGGGATTGCCCACAGTGGTATCTTGCAATCTAACTTATGTCTATACTTCTTCCAAACTCTCAGCAATGCCTGTCTTAAAATATGCACTCTAAACACATTGTCTACCTTCTTGTCATACAACAAATATGCATGCCAGCCAAACAACAAATCATGGCCCTCAAGATTTAATAATCTCTCTTGTGTCAAATTAATCCAATCACTTATTCCTACTAATGCAGCAGCTTCATAATATAGTTTAAAGTTGGGCATTTTAAGGCCACCTCTCTCACGAGTATCCTGCATAATCTTAAGTTTAACTCGTCGCTTTTTCCCTGCCCACACAAATTTATTGATACCTCGCTGCCATTCCTCCAAATTAGAATCTTTCTTAAGAATAGGTATCATTTGAAATAAAAATAAAAATTTAGGCAGGACATTCATTTTCACTGCTGCAATCCGTCCCAACAAAGACAATTGCAATTTTTCCCAACTCTCCAATTCTTTTTGAATTTTCCCCCATAGTTTTTCATAATTATTTTTATATAACTTTGTATTAGAGGGCGACAAAAGCACCCCCAAATATTTAACCCTTTTAACAATCTCAAATCCAGTTAATCCTTCTAAGAGAGCCTTTTGCGAAACTGTCATATTTCTGGCCAAAATTTTAGTTTTCTGTATATTAACTTTAAATCCAGAAACCTTCCCATATTGTGTTATTATCTCCATCAGGTCCACAACAGAGTTCTCTGGCTGGGTCACTGTAACAACCAGATCATCTGCGAATGCTCTCAATCTATAATCCTGATCTCTAATTTGTATCCCCTTAATTTTTTCCGAATTCCGTATTTTAACCAATAATATCTCTAATGTTAACACAAATAACAAGGGCGATAACGGACACCCTTGCCTTGTGCCCTTCTCAATATTACATGCCTCTGTCAGGCTATTATTAACTATAATTCGGGCAGTTTGTTTTTGATATAATGCCCTAATCGGTTGCAAAAAAATTTCCCCAAAATCCATTTTGTCTAAAACTTTCAACAAAAATTGCCAATTCAATTGATCAAAAGCTTTTTCAGCATCTAAAAAAATTAGCGCCACAGAGATCTGGTTGTTCCTTTCCAAAAACTCTAACACATCAACTATATGCCTCACATTATTTTTCATTTGCCTACCACTAATAAACCCCGTTTGGTCCCCATGAATCACCTGTTGCAGAACCCTCATCAGTCTATTAGCCAAAACCTTAGCAAATATCTTGTAATCTGTATTTAAAAGCGATATCGGTCTGTAATTTTTAACTTGAGTAGCATCTTGGTCTTCCTTCAGAATCAAGGAAATAAAAGCTGTTCTCCAAGACGGTGGCACCTTTCCCCCCCTCTGGATTGTCTGGAACAGTTCCTTTAACGGTTTTATCATCTCTAATTGCAAATTTTTGTAATAGGCCACAGTCAAACCATCCATACCTGGTGCTTTATCCACCTTCAGTTCCTTAATTGTTGTAAAAATTTCTTCTTCTGTAATCAATTGATTAATCCCCTCTTTTTGTACTTGCGTAAGAACCGGGATGCTAGCATTCTCCAAATATATATCAATGTCTTTTTCATTAATTTTCTCCTTAGCATATAGTTTAGAATAAAAATCCACAAATGCGTCCTTGATAAGGTCCTGTTGAAACACAACCCTTCCTTTATGCTCAATCTTATCAATATTAGAAGCCCTTTGTTTTTTCCTCAATCTATAAGCTAACCATGTACCTGGTTTATTAGCGTTGCAAAAAGTATTATGCCTGGCAAACCGCAGATTGGTTGCCACTTGGTCAGCCATTAATTTATCAAATTGTCCTCTTAACAATTTAATAGCCTCCTTAATCTTCACATCCTCTGAGTTCAAAATCAAAGCCTTTTCTTTTTCCTTTATTTCATTCTCCAGTTCTTTCGTTTTAGCTTCCACAGCACGTCTATGTTTATTATTCATATATATCAACACCCCTCTCATGTAGGCCTTGCTAGCATCCCAAACCATATCCATAGAGGTACCCTTGTTCATATTAATTTCAAAAAAATCCTTCATCCACTGTTTACATTCTTCCACATTTCTCTGAATTCTAAACAAGTTCTCATTTACGCGCCACGAGCGCCTGTCCCTTTTCTCCTTATCAATCTCTAACCAAACTGGACTATGATCAGAGATAGTTCTTGCGCAAATCTTCACCTTTTTAGTCCTCAAAAAAAAATCATTAGTCAACAAAATAAAATCAATCCTCGAAAAAGATTGATGTCTATCAGAATAAAAAGTGTAATCCTTTTCCTGCAGATGTCTCTCACGCCAAATATCACGCAGTTCCAAGTCATCCTTCATTTCAAAAAAAGATTTAGGCAGTCTAGCATGACTTGGAATGCGCTTAAAAGCTCCAGCCTTGTCCATCTGTACATCCAAAACACCATTCCAATCCCCCATAAAAATAAAAGATTTATAATCCAACTGGGTAAGCTTTGTGTGAAGTAAACTAAAAAAGTCAGCTTGTTGTTGATTAGGTGCATATAATCCAACTAAATGCGTCTTTTTACCTTCTAGCAGCAGCTCTATCATAACGTATCTTCCATGCTTATCTACTTCAATTAAGTCTGCTGTTAAGGCACTTTTAACATAAACAACCACTCCATTTTTCTTATTCATTGCAGAAGCAACAAATTGCGTACCCAACCTTGAGTTCACTAAATACTTTTGATCCAAGACTCTAATATGCGTTTCTTGCAAGCAAATAACATCTATCTTGAATTGTTTTAAATATTGAAAAACTTTCTTCCTCTTCTGTGATGAATTTAGTCCATTAACGTTCCAAGTTAAAAATTTAGTTGCCATGCATATCCTCCCAAAGCTCTTGGAGCACTGCTTTGATAGGACTATCTTCTTTAGGCCGTGCTCCTCCCACTGCTTGGCTGTAAGTACGTTGTGGAGATTCCAAAGACTTTTGCTGGTCTTGTTCTTTTATTTTCTTTGCTCGTTTTAAAGCAGCACGCGTTACCCTCTGCTCTCTAGGATCATCCAAAGAAGTTATAGCTTGATCTCCTCCAGCACCATTTTCCTCTACTTCAACCTCTTGATGTTCTCCTTCTCCAGATCCCTTTGCAGCTTCCAGAAGTGTTAATGGGGTTGCTTTTAAAACGTTATTGTAGAAATCACGCGCTTGCTTCACAGTAATCAGCCGGTATCTTTTACCTTCATGCATCACCATCAATCCATCTGGAATCTCCCATCTGAACCTTATATCTCGTTGCTTGAGCTCTTGCACAAGAAATGTAAAGTCTTTCCTTCTCCTTAAAATCTTTGGAGGAATTTCTTTTAAAACCAAGACTTCTTGATCAGCAATCATAACTTTAGCATCATAGGCAGCTTGTATAACTTCATCTCTAATTTCTCTTTTTGTATAAGGATGACAATAACTCATGCTTTAACTTTTTCTCATTAACTTTGCCTAATTTTTCCTACCTATAGGGCAAGTGCTGACTTTCAGCAATCCACAAATATAAGAAATTTTATATTGAAAGAGCAGAGTTTCAAAATAATATCTGACTTCATAGATTTAAAATTTCATCACAATTCTAGAATATTTGGAAGATATTTTGTCTTGTGTTCTAATTATTTCATATGAAAATCCTATCAATATTTACTACCTGTCATTTCCAGCTATGTAGAAATGGGTAAAATAAGAATAAATTCCTCTATATTAAAATATGTGGGGATATTCATACAATATGAAATTTAGATTAAGGATTAAATAGATTATTGATATAGATATATTTAGATTAAGGATTAAATAGATTATTAATATATCTATTAAATAGATTATTAAATGGATTATTAAATAGGTTAAATAGATTATTATTATATTTGAAACAATAATGATCCTGTAATTAATTTTAATACAATTTAATACAATTTAGAGTATGTTTTTTTGAATGGGGTCTGGGGAGAATAAAAAATAGAAAGTTCCTCCAAAAGGACAATTACATAAGATTCCTACAGGGGAACTTTCTGAAAAGTATGAATCCTACCGGGCTTTCATATAAAACGAACTTTGTCATATTTTTCAGAAGCTGAAATGTGTTTCTATAGGAACACAATCAAACCACAAGTTTAAAATTCAGCCTGGTATTCAGATAGTCTGGACTATTGTACTGACCTCCTGTCGTAGCCATCTGCAGCATAAAAGGTGGCACAAAGATAAAGAAGCAGCTGGGAGGCAAGAAAAGGATTTAAATTGAAGGATCCAGTGAATTGTGAAGCAAAAGTTACATGTGACATGTAAGCAGGTATGCATAATAGATCTAAGAAGTAAAGAGACACAGATACAGAAGTAAACAGATAACAAATAGGAGTTGATTTGGTGCTGAACTTTGAAGAAAGAAGAATAATCATATGGCAAGATATAAGGGAGGGATTGTGATGAAGTGTTGGGTGTGATTCTTGTGCATGAGAACAAAAGATACAATCACCAACCATTCAAGCAGATGTAGCATGCACAAAGCTAGTAAGATTTGTTAAAGGAAAACAAATAACTGCTTTAATCATTTTGTATAATAATACAGTCTTGATTACTATCTTACAGTTTGAAGTAGAGTTGGGAAATATATGCATAGATTTAGTAAAATAGCCCAGCTTGAATTTATGCTGTTTTTCCCCCAAGAATGAATCCCATCAAAATTCTAGAATTAAATGTAATCCATTATGCCACATCCACTGGGGAGTTAATATATTTCATTTCCTGTTTATATAACTAGCCTATCAGAATGAATTAATCAAAATACATGGTAACCTCCACTGAACTATCTTCGCAATGAACATCATGCAGTACTGGATATATTTACAGAATTGTGCACATATCTTTACAGCACATTTCTATTTCATATCTTGCAGGAATCCAAAGGACAAACAAGAAAAATAAAACAAGTAAATTTATCAGAAAAATGAAAAAGAGAAAAAAAATCTCCTTTCAGATTGATATAAATAATGTGTTGTATATTTTATTGTGACATCTGGTTTGGGGGCTATATTGGAGTGTGCTTTGATTTTACATCTGGAAAAGAATGTGAAGTCTTTCGCAATAGGAATTTTCAAGGAACTAGTTTAATTTTGGATTACGAAAATGGTTCAACAAACCTATATATATAACAAGGCAGAATATTTGCTACTTTTTGGAATCAGTAAATTATAAGACAGTTTTTGAATGGATATACATAAGACCTGGCCTTTTGTTTAATCAAAATGAGTGGCTTGAGCTTTTGCTTAGATTAATGAGATTATACATAAATTCTATATTAATTTCATGGAAGAACAAAGATTTAAAATAAAAATTGGAAATAGAACAAAGTTGCCAATAGCTGAGAATAATATGAACTCTCTTCAGAAGAATGAAGTGGTTAGAGTGGTCATAATGTTATAAGCAAAAACCCAACAGAGTTATACATTTTTGTTTATGAGCCAGACTGGATCTTGCAACATAATCCTGAGACATGTATATTTGCCTTCAAAACCAAACTAATCTATGATTGTAGTTTTCTTTTTCTTTTTTTAGGTTTGTATACAGGTTCAAAATGAAGAATATTATTAATATACAGTGGAGAAAGTGGCACCCAGAATCATTAAACATTAGTAGATATAACCAAAGCAATATTTAGATAGCATGTTTTTAGACAGCATGAGTTCCAGATATCTGAGGAGCCATGTCACTCCAATGGGACTAGCCTACCCACCTGCTCCAGCATAAGGTGCATGCTGTGGACCCTGCCAGTCAAGGAATTTTGTATGGTAGAATCCAGAAGAAAGGCTAGACTCTTCCATCTGTGGCTCCTACCTTCTGGAATATCATGTTCCCCAAGATGAGATTCACACCCAGCTTTTGGCCTTCTGAAAGGACTTGAAGACATGTCCCAATGGAGGTGTAGCATTCTGGCTGTGGCTAATGGATTTGATAACATCCCCACGTCTTCACACTTGCACACTTTGCTCCCTTCTTCTCCACCTTATTCAATTTAATTTTAAGATTTTTAAATTTAAGATCTCTATTGTTTTAATATTTTATATGCATTTTACTGACTGATTGTAAGCTGCCTAGAGTTGCCTTTGGCAAAATGGTAAGTAAGTAAACAAACAAACAAACAAATAAGGAACACAATTGAATAAGCTAGAAGCCATTCAGTAGCAGGTATGTTGAACAAAACAAAACACTGGCAGGGAAGGAAATAACAAAACAAAACACTGGCAGGGAAGGAAATAATTGAGAAAGGCACAGGGATACACAAGAGGACAAAATAAGTATCTTTGTCAAATGTATGATGTTTATACAGAGAAAGAAGCAAGTTAGAAATAAATACATATGGCCAAGGAGAATCCTGAAGTTTTCCTAAATCTGCCACAGTTTGTTCTAATAATATAAACAGGAAGTTGACGAAGTGCTTGTTTGTATGTCATTTGTGTGTTTTTTCATGACAATAAAACGTTAAAGCACTCTTCTCAAAATTCACTCTTTTCAACATCTTTATGAAAGTCATTTGATGGACATAATCTCTTCTTTTTCTGTTCCTTTTTATTCATCCTTCTTATAGAGTATTGGAAATTGCTTACACATTGCATTTGAACTAAAGTAACAAACTGAACCTGAGGCCACTGAAACGCACTGTGGTTTAACATTGCTCACTTATGCTAATGTTTGCATTTATGGACGCATGGAAGAAAAATGGCTTTTTTGGCAAAAGAAAATCAAAAGTAAATATGAATTACTTTATTGGAATGCGGAAATAATATCAAAGATCAACAATAAGTGCAGCTTTGTCCAGAAAAGTGATATCTTTACTGCCTGTTAATTTTCTTCATGCCGTTCCTTTGTTTCTCATTTTTGGCAGCAGAGCTCTAGGGTCTTAAATGGCAAATGATAATGGGTTACGATCAATGCCTATAGACCAGACAGCTAATCTGAACTTCACCAAAAGTCAATATTTAGCTTTACCTTATCAGTGGAGAAATGTCAAGCGTAGATGTAGACAGGCACAAATTTCCAACTGACTTTCTCTCACTCATGCTTCTGTGTTCAAAGCTGCACAGAAGACTTTTGCATCAGATAAGACAAAACAATCTTTGAAAGAAAAAGAAATGCAACACATGATTAAACTTGCAACTGCCCATAGAGTAGTTTATGCGGCAAAACCAACAAAAAATTCATTCTAATTTCTCGTCACACGTTCTATTGGTTACTTTCCTATCTGCACGATGCTTTCAAACGATAGTTAAATGCTGCAGACAGCCTTTAAGAGATAAGACTATTTTCTTTGTGTGGGAATGTAATGTTGTTGTGTCCCCAAAACAATAGGCAGTGGGTTGAATGCCAGGGTGCAATCCAGAGCGGAACACGTGTGTTAGCAGTTTTTCTTGATGCACTTTGGAAATTATGAAATTATAAATTTAGGTGTCATTTTTGAATTGTCAAGGACAGTATTTCCCAGGATTATAGCCCATATAGATTTTTCTACAACAGTGAAAGGGAAACCTTGCAATATGAGGTTTCTGCTTTCTTTAGAAGTTTCTGCAACATAAAAAGCCTAAGGAATAAAAATATCACAACAGTCAGACAGTAACAATAGCTATTAGGTTTATCCTGCACAAATATCTATAAATCTTAATAGAATTCTGTCCTTGCCACGATAATACAAACAACTATTGGTATAACTGTAAATAGCCCTGATTAATGTTGCCATCCTATAATATTTGTATGTTATTGCAGCTGGGCTACAGTTTGCAGTTCAAAAGAGCAGGATAAGTATAGCATCATAAGTCTGGGGGTAACACTGGGTTACCTGGCTTTTTCTGAACAGCACTAACTCACTGCATATGTCTTTATAATGGGATAATAACAAGTAGACATTTAAAACAATAGTTTCCTTTGATGAGTATTCTGATGCAGAACCAGAAAGCAATTTTTTTATCAGCAATATTTATTTCAAGTATATTTATGTTACTTCTCATTCACAGAGGTTATTGAGCAACTGTCTGGATACTTGAAGGCTAAATATTTCTTATGTTAAACAGAAATGAAATGGACTATGTGTGTGTGTGTGTGTGTATGCAAAAAAATGATCACCTCTGAAATAGTTATCTAATAACAATACTGTTGGAAAGAATTTGCCATAAAAACCCCAATATTTTTACAGCAATCTTTCCTGATTAAAATAAGAAGTAATAATTGTCTACTGTATTTATTTTGGGACTGCACATTGTACCTTGCAAATAAATGTATGCCAGCAATTATAAATAAAGAATAATATTTTTAGGTGACAAAGCAAACAGTGTAGCCTGCAGATACTGTGAAATTGCTATTTTAGCTCCTATCTTTCTTATCACCAATAATAGCAGAATAAAAAAGTTGATGCAATTATTTACCCTGAGATAACTGATTTTTTTTCAGTTGGTAGGTAGGTGGGAGAATAGGGTGTGGTAGAATACACCTTGGATTTTTAGACTCCAGCATGCTGGTTTTTATACCACACATTAAATAAATTTAGTTGTGAACTGCACAAAAAGCAAGCTCAATTTGGACATGATTATCTTGTTAAGAACCAACATCAGAAAAAAAATCATTATTGCAATGTTGATCTGCCTGAGGGAGCACAATGCACAATTCTCTAATATGCTTAAGCAGCATTGTTTTTGTCTTCTGTCTAGAAGAAGCCCCTGAAATATTCTTCTTGTATTTGAATTTAGAATAGTTTTGCATATAAATGCAATTTTTAGTAATCAACGATGGAATACACTCCTATGCAATTCTACTCATTAGCAAGTCCCTAGAATTAAATGAGTCATAATCCCTAGAAAATATTCATGTGATACATATGGGTTTTTTTTAGACAGATAAGTGAAAATGTTAAATGTCAGAATGCTGAATAATTGGAACAGACAGTTCTGAAGACCATTGCCTGCAATATCTTGAAGGATTTTAAGCACTAGTACTAAGATAAGATAAGATCATCTCTATTGTCATTTTTTTTACTGTGGGCACAATGGCACACATCAAAAATGAAATTTAGTTGACCACTCTAAAGCAATAATACTAAAACAAAAATACTAAATACTACTACTAAATAAATAAAATACTAAATAATAATAATAAATAATACTAAAACAAAAATACTAAAACAAGTATTTTGAGTTGCATCCAGAAACCAATTGGTAATTCCTGCTGGGCATGCAAAATAGGTGTAATATATCCAGCGAAATTAGCTATATCTTGGATCAACTGTACTTTTGAGTGATGTTCACCAGGATATCCATTTATGTTACAATGGTGATATCTAATAATATGTTGATAAGGACCTGAGTCACTCTAGCTGGATCCTCCCACTCAAGAAGGGTCATAATGAATGCCCTAGCCTAGCCAGAAATAGGCAAAGACCTTTCTTATCATGGATTCCATTTGCCCATCCAGCGGCAGCTGCGAGTCCAGCTACTGCGAGTCCAGATTCATAGTTGTGGACCTGCTTCTTCAAGGTCAGTGCCATTTCCTTAATAGTACCCTATTCCTGGCAAAGAACTATGATGAACAAACCTTAATGAATTCAATTTCAGCTTATTTTGTCACATCTAAAGTCTGATAGTTTCCAGATACTAAAACAAGGCCTTAATGGCATTTTTATCTAGGCACATAATGGCCACAGAAATCTTAGTATTATCTGCATACTGGTTGTAGGGTATCTTGAACCCACAGATAACGTTTGCATACTATTTCGATTTGTAAAAAATCCTAAAATACAATTGGTGTAAAAGCACTATTATAAGTCAAATAATGGATGAGAATCCATCATGACTGGAGAAGGTAGCAGAAATTTATGAGCTTCAAAAGGAGATCTTATATGAGCCAACATTAAATACAGTATAGAAAATTCTCTAGAAAGGAAGTATATCTAAATATGTATTTTGCGGTGAAATGGTCACAACTTCTTTAGGGATTTATATATTAACAGCCCCCTTAAATACCTAGCCAGGTACATCCCCAAAACCAATCCCCACATCTGGAATTCCTGCCGAATGCTGACCAGCCAATCCGAGCCTTGACTGGCGCCACCTGTTGGTCCTATTGGCTTGCTGTGATTGACAGTCCCCAGCACACACAACACCCCTTCCCCCATAATAAGAATAATATACACTCTACAACACTAACATTGGTTAGACAACATTCACAGCCTCACATAATCCTCAAGATATAATGGTGACTTATGTGTCCTCACAGAACGTCTCACTGGTTGATCATCTGCCCGGCCGACCGACTCCTGGGATGACAGTTGGCCTTGAAACTCTTCTCCCACACGGTCATCATTGGCCTGACTAAACTGCTGGTTGGACCGGTCCAAAGTCCATGGTTCTTGTTCTGTGCTGGCGTCTGAGAGTACTACCTGTCTCTCTTGACCGACCGTGGTAGCACCAGCAGAGCCCATGGGTGGTTTTGAAGGGCCTGATCACATTGCTGTTTCTCAGGGGCCCTCTTCCTCAATTGTTCAATGTGCCTTCTGATCTGCCAGCCCCCTTCCCCTTCCACGATGTATGAGACAGGCCCAGTTTTATCAACTACCACCCCTTGAACCCACAAGTCTCCAGTCCCATAGCTCCTGGCCCACACTGGCTCTTCCAGATTAATTTCATGGGGGTGGGTTGAACCACCTCTGCGACCACTCTATCTGGGTGCAATCTGTCCAATTTTGTGATGAGCCGCCTGCCCCAGCGAAGTTCCACCGGACTCTTGCCTGTGGTTGTGCAGGGTGTAGTGTGCTGTGCCAGTAAGAATTGTGCCAACCTTTGATGCCAGTCCCCATAGATGATGTGTCTCAATGCTTCTTTATTCGTCCTTACGTTTCGTTCTGCAAGGCCATTGGTAGCCAGGTGGAAAGGAGCAGACGTGGAGTGCCTAATCAATTTGGCCTTGGTGAAAGCCTGAAAATCAGCAGATGTGAATTGTGGGCCATTATCAGAGACTATGACATCAGGCAGACCATGTGTGGTGAAAAGCCCCCTCAGCACCTGCACAGTTTTTGCTGTGGTCATGCTTGTAACATGGACTACCTCTAACCATTTCGAATCTGTCTACCACCACTAGGAAAAGTTGCCCCTGAAATGGTCCCACATAATCCACATGAATTCTCGACCACAGGGTGTGGGTGACCTCCCACTTGTGTACTGGAGCGTGTGGCTGTTTGGGCCTAGACCATTGGCATTGGTAGCAACCCGCTACTTGTTCTTCTATCCCGGGACATTCAAAATGTTCCATCTCTTTCTATGGGGGGTGAGCTCTTACCCCCCGTGGATAGGGCTCGCAACTTGGGAGTCCTCCTAGATTCACGGCTTACCCTGGAAGATCATATAGTGGCCGTGACTAGGGGGGCTTTCGCCCAGGTTCGCCTGGTGTGCCAGTTGCGGCCCTATCTGGACCGGGATGCCTTGTGTACGGTCACTCATGCGCTCGTGACTTCTCGCCTTGACTACTGTAATGCTCTCTACATGGGGCTTCCCTTGAAGACCACTCGGAGGCTCCAACTGGTACAGAATGCGGCCGCGAGAGTTGTCTTGGGAGTTTCCCAGTACTCCCATGTTACACCTTTGCTCCGCGAGCTGCATTGGCTACCAGTTGTCTTCCGGGTGAGGTTCAAGGTCTTGGTTATGATCTTCAAGTCCTTACATGGCATGGGTCCGGGTTACCTCAGGGACCACCTGCTGCCGGCGTCAACTTCCCTCCGCCCAGTACGTGCCCACAGAGAGGGCCTCCTCAGGGTGCCTCCGGTCAGGGAATGCCGACTGGTGGCCCCCAGGGGGAGGGCCTTCTCTGTGGGCGCTCCGGCATTATGGAACCAACTGCCGGTGGAGCTCCGGATGGCATCAGACCTCAGAACCTTCCGTCGCGGGTTGAAGACTCACTTATTCGAATTAGCTGGTCTGGCCTGATGGGGGATTATGGGTTTTAAATTTGGTGTTTTTAGTATTGTATTATTGTTTTTAACTGGGCATTGATTTAATTTCTTTTTAACTTTTGTACCGTTATTTATATATGCCCTGTGAACCGCCCTGAGTCCCTAGGGAGAAGGGCGGTATAGAAATCAAATAAAACAAACAAACAATAAAACAATATTGCTTGATCCAGATCAGGCCACCACACGTAACTCCAAGCTAAAGCCTTCATCCTCACAACCCCTGGGTGTCCTTCGTGCAGAGTCTGCAAGATCTTGTTCCTAAACTTCTCAGGGATCACAACCCGGCTACCCCACAACAGACACCCTTTGTGTGAAGACAACTCGTGTCTCCTTGTGAAATATGCCTGGAACTCTGTGCCAGGGTTCCTAAATTGCCAACCGGAAACTACCCATGCCAAAACTCTGCTCAATATTTTGTCTGCAGATGTGCCAGCAGCAACGTCTCTGGCTTGTAGAGGGCATTCAAGGAGTTCTTGTATGGATAAGATTTGTCTTGCTGGTGGATCTGGTTCAGCTACAGCGAGGGGTAATCTACTTAAGCCATCAGCATGGCCCATATCTTTACCTGGTTTGTATACCAATTTGCACGTATATGCAGAAAGAAATATGGACCACCTTAGCATTCTGGGTAACAATATTTGTGGTGTTTGTTTATCAGTTGTGAAAAGCCCAAGCAGAGGCTTATGGTCAGTAAAAATGGTGAATTCCCTACCATACAGGTAGTCATGGAACTTCTTCACCCCAGAGACTATTGCCAATGCCTCTTTGCCAATCTGAGCATAATTCCTTTCTGCTCTTGACAACGTTCTAGAGTAATACGCAATTGGCCTCTGCTCTCCATTTTCTTCCAAATGGCTTAGCACAGCGCCCACCCTGTAAGGAGATGCATCACAGGCTATGCATAGGGGCTTGTTCTCAATGAAATGTGTGATTGTTGAACTGCTGGACAGTAATTGCTTGAGGTTTTTAAAACTCTTATCATGGACTGTGGACCAATGCCATGGAGTTTTATTATCCAACAACCTATGTAAAGGCTCAGCAATTGCTGCCTTATGAGGCAAGAATGCATGATAAAAATTCAGCAACCCCAAAAAGGCTTGCAGCTCTGCCTTGTTCTTAGGTGTAGGAGCCATTTTAATGGCTTTGACCTTAGAGTCTGTGGGGTGAATACCATGTGCATCAATCCTAAAACCTAAGAACTCCGTGGAAGCCACTCCAATACTGCACTTTTCTCTCTTCAACTTAAGCCCAGCAGAACGGAATCTACTTAACACCTCCTGCAGCCTGTCAGCTAACTCCTTTTCTGACTCCCCTGCAATTAGGACGTCATCTAAATAAGGGCATACCCCTGGAATACCCTTAAGGGTCCGTTCCATCACCTCCTGGAAAATTCCTGGGGCTACAGAAACGCCAAATTGAAGGCAATGTACTCTGAAAGCCCCCTTGTGAGTGACTATCGTTTGAGCATCTGCTGTTTCTTGGGTAACTGGCAGCTGTTGGTAAGCTTGGGCTAAATCCAATTTAGCAAAAACTGCGCCAGACTGAATAGCAGAGAGGACGTGCTTTACTGATGGAACCGGGTATGCATGTGGGTTTAATGTGCGATTGACAGTAGATTTATAATCTGTGCATATTCTGACCTCACTGTTCGCCTTAAGTGGAGTTACAATGGGGGTTTCCCACTCTCCCCCTTCCACTTGTTCCAGAACTCCCTGTTCCACTATTTTTTCCAATTTATTTATTTATTTATTTATTTATTTATTTATTTATTTATTTATTTATTTATTTATTTATTTGTTTTTATAAACCGCCCTTCTCCCGAGGGACTTGGGGCGGTGTACAGAGTAGGACAGGCAACACAATGAAACAGTATTGAAAAACAATAATCAAAGCAAAACAAACTGGGACCCCAATTAGAGCTGTCAGAGCTATCAGGCCAGGCCGGACTGCTGGAATAGGTAAGTCTTTAAGTTGCGCCGGAAGGTGCGGAGGTCGGGGGCCATCCGGATTTCAGTTGGTAAGCAGTTCCAGAGGGCTGGCGCACCCACTGAGAATGCCCTCCCCCTGGGTGCCACCAGTCGACATTCCTTGAGCGGTGGTACCCTGAGGAGGCCCTCTCTGTGGGAGCGCACAGGGCGGTGGGGTGTTGACATTGGCAGAAGGTGCTCCCGTAGGTAGTCCGGACCCATGCCATGTAGGGCTTTGTATGTCATTGTTAGCACCTTGAACTTCACACGGAAGGCAACTGGAAGCCAGTGCAGCGCACGGAGGAGAGGTGTGATATGGGAGTATCGGGAGGCTCCCAAGAGTGTCCGTGCCGCTGCACTTTGCACCAGTTGAAGCTTCCAAGTGGATCTCAAGGGCAGCCCCATGTAGCGTTACAGTAGTCTAGGTGAGAGGTCACAAGGGCATGGGTGACTGTACGTAAGGCATCCAGGTCCAGATAAGGCCGTAGTTGGCGAACTAGTCGAACCCGGGAGAAGGCCCCCTTGGTCATAGCTCCTATGTGATCTTCCAGGGAGAGCTGCGAGTCTAGGAGGACACCCAGGTTGCGGGCCCTATCAACAGGGGGTAGTAACTTGTCCCCGATGTTAAGGGATGGGATGTTCTGAGTATCCTGGCTTGCCGGTACGTACAGCCATTCAGTCTTGTCCAGGTTCAGTTGAAGCCTGTTCCTCCCCATCCATTCCCGGACCGCTTTCAGGCAGCGGGACATCACGTCGAGGGCATCACTGATGTTGTTTGGAGTTGAGATGAAAAGCTGGGTGTCATCAGCATACTGATGGTACCCTACTCCAAAGCTGCGAATGATCTCACCCAGCGGTTTCATGTAGATGTTGAACAGGAGAGGCGAGAGGACCGACCCCTGAGGGACTCCGCAAACGAGAGGCCTCGGGGTCGACCTCTGTCCCCCTGTCAGCACCGACTGCGAGCGACCCTGGAGAAAGGAGGAGAACCAACGCAGAACCGTGCCTCCCACTCCCAGTCCCCTGAGGCATCGCAGCAAGATACCATGGTCGATGGTATCGAAAGCCGCCGAGAGGTCTAATAAGACTAGGACAGAGGAATGGCCCCTGTCCCGGGCTCTCCAGAGATCATTCATCAGAGCGACCAATGCTGTCTCCGTGCTGTAGCCCGGCCTGAAGCCCGATTGGTACGGGTCTATATAAACCGCTTCATCCAGGATCTGAGGAAGTTGGTGCGCCACCACGCTCTCAACAACCTTCGCAAGGAAGCGAAGATTGGAGACTGGACGAAAGTTATTCAATGAGGATGGGTCCAAGGTGGGCTTCTTGAGGAGAGGTCTCACCACCGCCTCCTTCAAGACGGTGGGGAAGTGACCCTCACTCAGAGAAGCAGAGATGACCGCCAGGAACCAGCCTCGTGTCCCCTCTCGAGCTGCATAAGCCAGCCAGGAAGGGCACGGGTCCAGTAAGCATGTGGAGGAGCTCAACCTCCTCATAATCCTGTCCACTTCCTTAGGAGTCACAGGATCAAATTCCTCCCAGATGCCGTCGACAAGACTGTCCATGTCTTGTTCTTCCAACTCAGCCCAGTTGGAGTCCAGGCCGGTTCGAATCCGAGCAATTTTATCCAGCAGATATTGACCGAATTCCTCGGCTCGACCCTGCAAGGGTTCCTCCCTCACCTCTTGGTTCAGTAGGGAGCGAGTCACCCTGAACAAGGCAGCCGGGCGATTATCTGCGGACGCGATGAGGGTGGAAAAGTAGTTGGATTTTGCCACCCTTATCGCAGCGAGATAAGACCTGGTGAGGATTCTTAATCGCAATCGGTCGGATTCGGATCGACTGGATCTCCAACGGCTCTCTAGGCCCCGTCTCCGACGCTTCATCTCCCGGAGCTCCGCGGTGAACCATGGGGCTCGCTGGGATCTGCGCCGGGTCAGAGGCCGCAAGGGTACAACTCGGTCCAGAGCCTCCGTGGCTGCCTTTTCCCAGGCTTCCACTAAGGCATCCGCCGAGCTGTGAGCAGGGAGTGCATGTGCGTCCCCAAGCGCTGCCTGGAACCTATCAGGGTCCATTAGGCGCCTAGGGCGGTACCATCTGGTTGGCACCGCGCACCCACGGTGGGGGGTGGTAAAGGGAAAGTCTAGCCACAGGAGGTGATGATCGGTCCATGACAGGGGCGTAACAGTCGTGGCACCCCCACCGATATCATCGCGCCACCGTCCAGACAAGAACACCAAGTCTGGGGTGTGGCCTCTCTCATGAGTCAGTCCAGAAATTATTTGCGACAGGTCCATGGCCGCCATGGAAGCCATGAACTCCCGAGCCAGTTCGGACGATCCTCCCAGGGACGGTAGGTTAAAGTCGCCCAAGACCATGAGTTTTGGGAATTCAACCACCAACCCTGAGAGGACATCGAGTAGCTCGGGCAGGGCTGCCGCTGCACGATTAGGTGGTAGCTATGCCAGCAGCAGGCCCAACTGCGCCCCCGGGCCGTATCTCAGTAGGAGAGACTCACACCCGACCATCTGAGGGACGGTGGTCTCTCGCGGGCTAAGGGATTCCCTGATGATAACTGCCACTCCCCCGCCCCTCCCATGAGTCCGAGGCTGGTGCAGCACCTGGAAACCTGGCGGGCAGAGGTCAACCAGAGGGACACCACCCACTGGGCCCAGCCAGGTTTCCATGATGCAAGCCAGGTCCGCGTGCTCGCTCTCCACTAGGTCACGAACAAGGTGAGCCTTGTTAGCTACGGACCTGGCATTCAGGTAGACCAGCCTTAGCATAGGAGGCTGCACACCTTCGCTCCCGGGTCCTCCGGGGAAGTACAGAGGGTCGGAGCGTCTCACCGCTTGTACAGAGCGGAGATGACACTGCCGGTGACGATACGGCCCTCTGTTTGTGCACCTTCTGCCGTTCCCCACCATCCTGGGAATAGGATGTTTGTCAGTACGCCACTGGGTATTGTCGGCGACTGGTCCTCGTTTCTCACCATCGCGAATGGTCGTAGGCCTGGCCTGCGTTATGGTAGCCGGAAGGCCTGCCTTTCCCGAGCAACCATATTCTTTTCCCGCCCCCCTCCCTAACCCGACAAAAAACTTGACAAGAAACTTAACCAGGGGCCTCTTGTTGGTCTTGTGATGAAGGCCCCTGACCCTGCCTGGCCATCTCTCAGAGGCCCAATGGTCGGGCCCGTCATCGAGGTTTGATGTATTGAAGGCAGGACGAACCCAGGAGAGGGGGGAACTCCTGAGGGCGAGTAGATCTATGCTAGAATATTGGAGAAGCATAGGTAGCATTGGGAAGCATTGGGAAGGCGGTCCCCTGGGTGGAGCATTGGAAGGAGGGTCTAGTCGGTTAGGTGGGTATCTGGACCGTCATCCAACCACTGCCACTTGGCTGGGTGAACCCCAGAAGCAGGCCACTCCCCATCCTCTCACGATGGGTTGTGATTCTGCTTCTGGGGGTGGTCCAGGACCCACTCTGGGTGAAGCATCCCCATCTTATGCTTGAGAGCAAATGGAACTCTTCTAGCCTTAATCTGCACCGGCAGTACATCTGGCTTAAACGTAAACTTAATAGGGGGGCCCGTATACTTGCCCAGCTTGTCATCGAAGACGTCTGCAAACTTCTTGCAAATGGCTTCAAGGCTTGTGACTGTTGTTAACTCCTCCCAACCAAACGCCCAGAGCATCAAACCAATCCAGCCCCACTAAACTAGTTCTCCTGCCTTCAGTAACCAGTACATCTAATGGTCCCCTGAAGTGTTTGTACTCCACTAATAAGGTAGCCTTCCCCTTCATTTTAATTGGAGCCCATTGAAAATCTGTTAAACATGGTTGTGGGCTTTAAAGGAATCTACCGCCTACTCTTGCCACAAATTGATTTGAATGTCTCAAAAGAGATTATTGAGACCGACGAACCCGAATCAATTTCCATCTTACAAGGTACTCCTTGCAGCTGGACATTAATTTTTATTTTTGGCCTGAGCAGTTGGTGGATTGCCGTGTGTGACATCACCACCCCATCACCCCTCCCACCTTTGGGTGGAACCCTAGGGGGCTCTGTGCCTGGAGGTGGTAGATTTTTTGTACCTGCTAACTCATTCAGACTTTCCTTTCTCTGGTTTCAGCAGACGCATACAATGTGTCCAGTTTTTCCGCAAAAATGATACTTCACGTTTTTGAACCTGCATGCCATTCTCTGATGTTTATCCCCGCAGCTGGCACATTTGAACTTTGTCTCTCTGGAGCTCTGACTGTAGTGCTGCTGTTTGCTGCTTCCCTGGGGTCCACTCTGTCTTCCGCTGCTGTTCCCGCACATAAGATGTGACTTTTCCAATTTTTGAAGAATTGCATCAATCTCTCCATCCTCCCTGGTGTCTTCGCTTCTGCCGTCCACAGCGCTCTCGTGGTGAACGGACTCACTAGAACCGCTGCTGGGTCTGGAAGCATTCTTCCTGCTGGTAACCTCATGAGCCATTATATCATCTATTACATCTTGAAGACTCATGGTCGATTTTGCCATTATCTTTTCCTGCAGCCATTCATCCCGCAGACCAATGATGATCTGGTCCCGCACACGGTCTTCTAAATCGGAAAATTTACACAAATGAGAGGCTTGACGTACTGCAGCAATGTATTCAGTCGCCGACTCTCCCAGTAACTGTTTCCGTTGGTAAAACTGTACCTGCCACTACAGCTCAGACCGCTTGGGCAAAAAATGTCTGTTCAATTTGGCTGTAAGGTCATCATAGGAAACGGCAGCGACCTGAGTTGGCGTGCACAATCCAACGGCTATCTTATAGATGTCTGGACCGCTGATGCACAACAACACTGCAGCTTTCATGCGGTCTTCAGTGATGCAATTTACCAGCAAATAGCCTTCCACCTGGCCCAGGTGAGCTTCCCATTCTTCTGGGTAACGCACATCGAATTCACGGATGTTGCCGAGCTTAGACATGCTGCCTCAGTCCTTGACAATCATTTGCAGTGAAAAAATTAACTCTGTAACATTCAGAGTGCAACAAAGTATCCCACCTTCATCGCCAGTGTTGTATATTGTCAGGACCACATGGACAGGAACAGACAGGATTCACAGCAACAGTCTTTATTGTGTGCAGGCAGGAACAAAGGACAATGGAGCCGATCCGTAGCCCCTTAAATACCTAGCCAGGTACATTCCCCAAACCAATCCCCACATCTGGAATTCCCGCCAAATGCTGACCAGCCAATCCGAGCCTTGACTGGCGCCACCCGTTGGTCCTAGTGGCTTGCTGTGATTGACAGTCCCAGCATACACAACATTAACAGCAACACTTTGAAATAGAGTCTGCTTACAGAGGAAGATTCTAGGTTGTTTACTGTTATTATTAGAGAATATGACATTATCAGTCATTTCCCTTTGTTCACTCCTTCAAAGATTAAAGAACAGGTAATACTTGCAACCACAATTAGGACCAGAATTTCTGTACTAAGCAAAGTGTTAAGTGAGTTGCATCCATTCTTACAACAGTTGCTAAGTCATGAACATGTGCTTCTAATGTAAATCTGGCTTCTCCCATTACCTTTGCTTGTGGAAGCTGGATGGAAAGATCATAAAAGGTGATCACATGACCACCCAAATTTTGATCATTTGACTGTAGCAGTTGTAAGTGTGGGGACTGGTTACCAGTCATTTTTTTCAATGCTGTTGTAATTTGAGTGGCTACCTGTATCTGGGGACAGAGATGAGAAATTTATTGAAAGCAATCCTGTTATAGTTCCTTAGGCATTGCAAATTTTCTGGGATCTAATAAGAAAACTCATATGAAAGGAGGTACTTCAAAACTAACCACTGCATAAATGCTTTGCATAGAAACCAGAATATCAGACCATTATGGACACTACTTCTTCAATCTGATCAACAAGAAGCTATTCATGTTGGATTTGCCACAGAACTGGGTATTTCTTTAGTCTGAGAAAACTAATTGCTCTGGATTAGTATACTGTTAACAGAAAAAGAAATAAAAGAAGTAATAGGTATATAGTTTAAAACTTTTAGCAGACAGCAAATAAAAGATATATCTGATGTTGACCGCACAAAGGAATTAAAGGAAATATGGAGGATATAAAAGAAACCCAGAAGTAGTTTAATTTTACTTTAACTGATCTGATCTAACATGTTTTCAGGAACGGAGGAGTATATAACAGTATCACATATTGCCTTGTGTGGTGAATTGGAGCAAACCCACCAGAGAAGGGATGCATTATTGCTCTATGACTTACACTAGAGTATAAACTGTATTTGAAAAACATTTTTCAAATAAGGGCATTTTATTAAGCTACAATTTAATGTAAGTTTGCAACTATATTCCAAGCTTTAGAAAAACAAGTTTAATCCTACATTCATTCCTGCAATTTCCTTCAAAGCCAAACGTAAAGACAGTGTGTGAAACAATTGACTTCTATCTGCAACTGCTATGAAAGAATACCTTCTTCCTTCCACTGGAAGCAACTCTTAAAGATCAAAAATTAAATTTAGATAACACGTATGAGTGGCATGAGATCCATTCATTGCTTAATAAGCCCACCAAATAATAATTTTTACTGGCTTGACATTATTCATTAAGTCAAATTCATCATGTGCTTTTAATGCTGACCTCCTACTGAGATTTTTGCAAAGACCTCAGCCAGAATGTTACTTCTGGCTAAGAGTTACAGCATGGTTTTGGAGGCTGAACACAGACTTGGATTATGAACAATAGGGTACAAGATACTCAGTCAATATTCAGATCAAGACATAGAGGAACTTGGACTGTAGTTTTCAGACTGAATCTTACTTATTTTGTTAATTAATGTTGATAATGAATAGGTTGCCAAAATGTCATTGAGAATCTATGCAATCATTTGATTTTCATCTGTGCTTCATTAAACACTATTTTTATTAGCATGTATGCTCTCTGCCTATATATATATATATATATATATATATATATATCACTGCAGATGGGGACTGTAGCCAAGAAATTAAAAGACGCTTGCTCCTTGGGAGGAAAGCCATGGCAAATCTAGACAGCACACTAAAAAGCAGAGACATCACCCTGTCAACAAAAGTGCGGATAGTCAAGGCTATGGTCTTCCCAGTTGCAATGTATGGCAGTGAAAGTTGGACCATAAGAAAGGCTGAGCGCCAAAGAATTGAGGCCTTTGAACTATGGTGCTGGAGAAGACTCCTGCGAGTCCCTTGGACTGCAAGGCGATCAAACCGGTCAGTCCTAGAGGAGATCAACCCTGACTGCTCTTTAGAAGGCCAGATCCTGAAGCTAAAACTCAAATACTTTGGCCACCTAATGAGAAGGAAGGACTCCCTGGAGAAGAGCCTAATGCTGGGAAAGATTGAGGGCAATAGAAGAAGGGGACGACAGAGAATGAGGTGGTTGGATGGAGTGACTGAAGCAGTAGGCGTGAGCTTAGATGGACTCCAGAAGATGGTAGAGGACAGGAAGGCCTGGAGGAACATTGTCCATAGGGTCGCGATGGGTCAGACACGACTTCGCAACTAACAACAACAACAATATATATATATATATATATATATATATATGTGGATCCTTGGTTTTTCGGGTTTTTCCCCGCGTAGAATTAATTCTACGCGGGGAAAAACCCGAAAAACCAAGGATCCACATACAGGCACCCGCGAAAACCTCAGAAAACAAATATATATATATATATATATATATATATATATGTGTGTGTGTGTGTGTGTGTGTGTGTGTGTGTGTGTGTGTGTGTGTTAAGTATTGTCAAGTCTTTTGAATGTACCTTGCTAATTAAATCTTTCTTTCCACACACACACACACACACACACACACACACACACACATATATGGTTAGGATGCTGAGCTTGTCGATCAGAATGTCGGCAGTTTGCAACTTTTAGAGACCCACTTTCTGTCTTCCTCCTTGATCTTTTTTTCACTCTTCCTGTTTTCTCTAAAAAATCATTCCGGCGCCATCTTCCTCCCTTTCTTTTAAATTAAACTTTGGAGAAGAAAAAAAAGGTAGCACCCCGGAGTTAAAGATCATGTACTTGCTATTTAAAAATTCTCCTGCTCAGCTCTGCCTGCGTCCAAGTAATCCAAAGTTCAATATTGAATGCAGGGATGGTTGCAGTGTCCTGCTCTGTTCTAAAGCCTTAAAACAGAGGAGTCCCCGAGTCTGGAGTTAAATTCAGGCTCCAAGGGAGCTCTCACCCTTCGGGACGTGGTGACTTAGTGGGTTAGGATGCTGAGCTTGTCGATCAGAAGGTCGGCAATTTGGCGGGTAGAATCCCGACTGCCGTGTAACAGAGTGAGCGCCTGTTACTCGTCCCAGCTTCTGCCAACCTAGCAGTTCAAAAGCATGTAAAAATGCAAGTAGAAAAATAGGGACCACTACAGTGGGAAGGTAACAGCGTTCCGTGTGCCTTTGGCGTCTAGTCATGCCAGCCACATGACCATGGAGACGTCCTCGGACAAGCGCTGGCTCTTCGGCTTTGAAATGGAGATGAGCACCGGCCCCTAGAGTCGGAAACGACTAGCACGCATGTGCGGGGGAACCTTTACCTTTACCTTTATATATATATACACATACACACACACACACACACACACAAACCAGATTTAGTGGCAGGTTGATAAATTGAGTTTAATAAGATTCAGATCATGTAGAGACTATCAGAAGGATACAAAGTTTTTTTTATCTATATATTAACAGATCCTGTACTGGGCAAGAGCTGTTTTAGCAGAAGACATAAACAGAAGACTGATTTCCTATCTAAATAACTTGTAATAAATTGAAACATGGAAATTTACTTTTATTTTAGAGTTGAAACGTCCAAATTTCTGTTAGGGTGCCACAATCCATGGGAGAAATATTTAGGTGAATATTTATTGAACATTCTGTTTTTGTGAATGGATACTGAATGAAACTGAACCTAGCATTTGATATTGACTAATATCTAACTCCATTTAATGGATGTCAACCAATATTATGCTATTGTATTTCATACTGTACATGATGTTCAATTGTATCTAGCATTTGAAGGTTCTTTTTTAGAAGCAAATTATTGATTGATCTCACATGCTTTTATTTGCTTCAATTATGTGCCCTAAAGGTGGATTTTAAAAAAGAAAAAAATACAGGTTGACAAGTAAATAATATTTTTATTATAATAAAAGTTTTATCACATTAAACATTACAATTCAGCTGCAATTTTTGGAAAGGTTCAAGAGAGGGTTGGAAGGTTTTGTGTTCAATCCTTACCTTTGATAAAGAAAGAAGTGGAGCCATTGCATTTTAAATAGAGACATGGGATTTTTAGGGGTTTTTGTTGTTTGTCAGATAAGAGAAAGCTGCAGTCTGTCAGGATGAAAATGGTATGGAACCACTGAAATCATCCAGGAAACCCAAAACATTCAAGATTCCCAGAAAGAGGTTACTAATTAACTGGTGATCATATCCCTGACGGTATCCAGATACAGAGTGGCAACCAGTATCAGTAGCGCTAGAGAAGATATGGAAAATAGCAGTGGTGGCAACGATGTGGAGAAAAGAGAAGTTGTGAGTTTCCAGAATGATCCACACCTCTGCTTGTCTTTTTCTCTTTACCCTCCTCACCTCACCTTTATTCACTATAACACATCTTCCTTCCTTCCTTCCTTCCTTCCTTCCTTCCTTCCTTCCTTCCTTCCTTCCTTCCTTCCTTCCTTCCTTTCTTCCTTCCCTCCCTCCCTCCCTCCCTCCCTCCCTCCAACATTTATTCTATCAACATCCACACAAGTATTACCTAACTGTTGGAAAAGTACAATATCACTTTTCAGAAATTCGGCCTGTGGAGAGAGAGGAAAAAAGAGTGTCAGTGTTGAAAAAAATGTAATTGATCTTGTTCATTAAAATTCAAATAATTATGGAGCTACAGATGTTCACTTTTCACTGAATATATTACTGATTCTAGAAAGGTCTGCAGCTAGAGTAATTTTTTATGAAATTACTGTTATGTGCATGTGAAATATTTGCCAGTCTTCTTCAAACTGGCATCCTCCAAAAGCTCTTGGGTTATATCTCCCTGAATTTTGAGCTAATGCTGGCAAGGTATTCTGGAAAATATAAACAGCATTAGATTGGGGAAAGCTTGCATATTTATTTTTGAAATTTATAAGTGTGCCAATCTGGACAGCTTACAAAATATAAAAATAAAAAATAAAATACAATAAAAACACAATATACCATCCCAAAAAATTGAGAAAAAAATCTAATAGCCATAAAAAAAAGAATATCACACAAGGGGTCCATCACCTAGTCTAGCCGAGGGCTGGAGGCAGAGTAGGGTTTTAAAGGCTCATTTAAATAAGGCAAGGAAAGAGGCCAAATGAATGTCTTCTATGAGCATCGCAAATTTGACTGGGTTATGCAGTGCAGCACATTCAAATGCAGGCACATAGAGGAATCATTCTAGGTATGTTTTTAATGGAGGCTGTCAGTAAATAGAATTGCAGATGAATAGCCAGCATCCCATTATCTCATCAGCATTTTGCTCTGGATGCACTAATTTTCCACTTATTAAAGCAGTCCTAGGCTTAGTTGAAGTACCATTTTGATGGAATAGTTAAGCTGCTGCTTCCCTATATATTGTGTTACTGTCCAATTTATCATGATTTTCAGACTCAATAGGGATATTAAATCTGGGCTACAAAAATCTAGACAACCACTTTTCAGATTATGTCTTACTTCCAGTTGCGAAAGTTTCTACTATTATTTGAAACAGCATCTCTGCTATTATATCTACTTATCCTATATGTTAGGTCTAGAAAGAAAGGCAAGCGCTGGGCTCTGTCTGCTAAGGAGTGACATCTGGCAGAGTCCAGGAAGAGAGCTTTTTCTGTTGTGGCACTTGTTCATTGAAACATTATTCATCTGGAGCTCAGATTGGCCTTGACCCTATCAGCCTTTTTCTGGTTTACCAGGTAGACCAGTCAGTAAACAGAGCAAGATAAGTTAATTCTACTTTTTCTACTAATTCTACATTGATGGAATCTTGCAAGTCTGAAAGTATAAATCTCCCAGAGTCTTCTTTATAGTCTGAGAAGCTAGTGAGGGTTCCTTCTGACCCTCGTGCTCTGTCCACTATCCAGCTGTGGGTGATAGGCTCTCTTATCTGACCCATCACCCAACTTCTTTCCCATATGCATTACAACCTTTCATAAGGCCTTAAACACATGGCCTGGGGATGGGGGGGCAAAGGGGGGAAGAGGGTAGAGCCTCTGACTATTTTAATTGTGAATGATAAGTCTGCTTTTGTTTTTCTATTTTTAATGCTTTTATATATTCTTTGACATTATTAACCATCTAAAGTCATGAGTTTTAGATGGGTGGCCATATAAATTGAAATAATAAATAATGAAATTCTTCAATCTTATTTTAATTTTGGTGAAGACAAGAAAGGCTAGGCAATCCATTTCCACAATATTTTTGACAATTCAAGCATCCCTTTACTTTACTGTTTTTCTGTTAGTGCATGGTGATGGCAGGACTGTAACATGAAAGGACTACAGCATAGTGGCAGAGCATATACATGTTGTAAAAAGATAATCCTAGATTGAGCCCTAGTATCTTTAGTTAATCAAATGATCTGTATGACATATAATATAGAGATATTCTTTGCACTGAATGAAAGAATGGTTAATTGACTCATTACTTAAAGCAACAACCTAAAGTTTTAGGTGGTGTATGATCTCAGACATGCTTAGAGATAAATGTTGATAACCTGGGATTTTCTGTGTGCAAAACATGTATTCTGCTAATGAGCTACAGCTTTTCTCTAGTGTGAAAGAGCTCTGCTGGAAAGATGGTGCTTAAAATAGGCAGTACTGAGTGAGATGGACAAATAATCCAATTGGACATAAAGAAATCATAGTTCTTAGATTTACAATTTTTCACAGACAAAATTATGGCAGCTAGAATTCTTTTAGTGACATCTGATCTAAATTTGAACAAATACACCTTGACTTTTATATGAGGTCACATCTGAATATATTTTCTCAGTGTCAGCTTTATATTAAAAAGAAATTTAGGGTGCTTTTTTTGGCTAATTGCAATGCCTTAGACCACCTGGAAAGAGTGAGCTACATTAGCTTGATGTTTATTTTGTTGAGTAAGAGTCTGAGAATGCAAAACACATTTTCCATCAAGTTCTGAACATTCAGCACCTTTATTTTGTCCTCCAAGGCAGATATTTATGTTTCATATTAGAAAATGAGGTTATGCAAGACCTGATTATGCAGAAAGTCTGCCTCTGTCAACAAGCAAATGGACTTAGTTTAGCCCAACTGTTTTGAAACTGCACAATTTATTTTACTCTTACACTTTGGATTTGCAAAAGATATTAGTTCAGCAATTATTGAAAAATTATTAGCACCAAGATTCAAAGCTGTGAAAGGAATTAAATCAATCCTTAAAGATTGCTTTGAACTCAAACCATTATCAAATGAACACTTGATGCAAAAGTGTCCAAATAGTGCTTATGTACTGTTCTGACTCCCAAAGTCTACATATTCATTTGCTCAGGCAGCATGTACACAAAGTATTTTGATGTGGAGTCACTTATGAAATATATGTTGTACAGGTTCTATAGATTTACATTTACATTCTCTACAAAAGATGAAGAGGTTGAAGATGGGAGTTGGGACAATGAGGATTTGCCCTCTCATTAAACACAATGAAGCACATTTTGGGAGGAAATAGTGACATACTAGAGAATTGAAATTATCATTGAAACTATCTTCAGGAATACAGTTGCAAGGGTCAAGGAAAAAGTGAACTACCCATCTAGCCTATCTAACCTGGAATTGTAAGAGGAGCCATTTTGTTCTCTATGAAGAAAAGATGGCTTGAGTTAGCTGTATGAACAATGGGATTGGTTCCATCTTCTATATTTGTTATTTTAAAAGAATCTAAATAATTTACAGAAAATATTTGTATGGTTGAGTCTAAACACATATTTAGCTGTCATTTAAAGCTCAGCTGAGAGTTTGCATCTTCAGTAATTTTGAGTCAAGAGCTGTAGTAAAGATGCATAGCATAATGAACAGTACTCAGCTCCAACCTACTATACAACTGAGCTGAATGAGAAAAGGAAGAGGGGGGGAAACACCCCATCAGCTCCAGGCAAGATTGACAATTACTCATGGGATATAAGCATCATAAGCAAAAGTACAAACATATACTTCACCTCGTAATAGTTCTTTGCATGTTTTTTCCCCATTATGATTTTCTAACATCCTTAGTGAATCAAATCTTTCCAAGGAGTAATAAACAATTTAGATTTCACCTCATACAGTTTGGAAATATTACCACACAAAACAACTTAATTGTTTCCAAATGTATAGGCAAATGAAGGTTTATAGCAGAAGTAATAAACAAGTAAGATGATAGTAGAGACCTGCAGTCTGACTTCTGTAGTTTTAAATGAAAAAAAAAATAATGTGGATACAAATGTACTGCATGTATTGAAAAGTTAAATGAGTATTTTAGTGTTATTTTTTTATAAACTACAGAGTATGTCATTTGCACAGTCCCTTAGGACTCCTTGACATTTCCTCCTAATCCTGGCAAAATTAGCCTCAGGAACTGTTTTTATGTCATAACCTCATGGTGTTACAATTGCCTTAACTCCAGCCCAAGAGGGAAGGCAGCTGAAAGTTCACTTTAGGTCTTCCAGATCTAAAGGAGTGGGTTGTTTTTTTTCTTTTTGCAACAGATTTTTTTACTATGGACATACTGTATCTAGCATGCTTTATTAACAAGGCAATTGATTATCTGATCCAGGGACTGGGATACACCCAGGTCCTATTGGTCACTTGGGCTGTCAAATGTCCACCACTCCCCTCCAGTTGAGAATATTGCTTTCTATGGTCATTTTAGGACAGGCTTTTGCCTTCATAATATCTACCTGATCCTTTCCAAAACATCTATCAGGTTTCTGTGTTTAAAAACAAGGCTAACATACTTAAAAGAATCTAATTTAGGGTTCTCTCCTAAAATTTTCCTAAATACATTTTAAAAAGAGGTCATAGGCCAGCACTAAACTAGTAATATAACAATTATGCTAAAACAAAAATGAAAAGTAATAGAATAAAATAATATCAAGATAAAATTTTAAGATAGAATTACAGAGTAGAGGTATCAAAAGACAAAAGAATTCTATAAGATTACAATTAATTCTATAAGATTACAATCGAGTAAACAACATCCCAATAAAAAAATCTGACAAACAGCCCAACCAAAGGATCCCTAAGACCACCCCCACCCACCCACCCAGACAGGGAAGACACCAGAATATAGACTGACAGCACACAGCACTCCTCACTAGGACTAATGATATTACATAGTTAGGGTAATGAACGCCTGCAAGAAAATAAGCAAGCTCAGAGAACCCCAAGGACCACTGTGCTGGACCAGTATATATTATTATAGCTAACTTAGGAATTAAGAACTGTGTTAGAGTATTTAGCATTTACAGGATTAATACTGTATCAGCAAATTGTATGTAAGAACATGTAGCATTTAATGCTGTTTCCTTAAGAGATGGCTTCTGGGAAATGTAGTCTAGTTGTTAGTAAGTCCTATAGCTTATCTACTCAGTGGGAGGAGTTTCAAAGTTTATAGCAGGACATCCTGGTTACATGCCAGGTTGTAAAAGCCTTTGTATAATCAACCATGCTGCACGCATCGATTAGCATCTGTAACAATGCTTAGCTGAGATGGAGAAAACCACTCCTTTTTTACGCTATGAGAATGAACAAATATGGGCATTAAATATGCTTTTGTGACCGGATGAATCTACTGCAAAATGTAAGTCTTTGCTTAAAGTTCCTGGACAATAAATATTTGTTATACAATTATTTCCGTTGTGTTAAACTGTCTGGAATCTGGAGCTACAATGCATTTTGGTTCTGGGAGCCAGAACAGTAAAAAAGGAGTGAAATATTCTTCAGCTGGCTGCAATAAAAAGAAATGCTTTAATCTCCATGTCTCTAGTAAAAAGTAAAGCTGTACTTTTATCTGTCTGCAAAATCATTTCAAAGTGAGATCTTCATTAACTTTCATCTGAAAAGACTTTAAACTGAAGTGAGCCTCTTCCCCCCTCTTTCCTTTGCATGCATACCGGTGTGATTGGAATGCAAAATATGTGGCTGGGAAGTGAAGAGATGTCTCTCTGTGTTGAAAGGATGTGTTCCCAACAGAAAGGAAGTTATTAAGCTCACTGTGAACAGAGAGGAATCACCTTCCCAACTGAAAGAGGTTATCTCTGTGCTAAAGGAGACAATTCAGAAACAAAAAGAGTTAACCAAGCAGCTTGCCTACTGCACAGAGAGTACGAACTCTTTATCTGTCTAGCTAAAGCTATATCTTCACTAAGTGGCTGCAAGGATTAATTCCTCTTCAATGAAAAAGCCAGCATGTATGTTTGAGTCACCCAAGCCTCTTCACTTCTTCTTTGCTTGGAATGCCAAGAATGTGTTACTAGAACTTGAAAATGTTGCATCCTTTCTGAAAGTTCAAAAGAATAGTATCTGTGTTGCCTCTCCCTGCTCATGCAAAACAGCTCAAGAAAGGCGGGGAAGTGCATATTAGTTATAACTGCTTTAAAGAATCGTGTTCTTTGTCTCAGGGGAAGTGTGTATTAGTTATAACTGCTTTAAAGAATCCTGTTCTTTGTCTCAATGAGCTAGCATAAAACACATTGATCAGAGCAGCTCAGCAACTTTTGGTGTCTAGCTGGTCAATAAAGTAATAAATTGTCGTGGTAACCAAGCAACTGGTTTATTGCTGGTGAAAGAAACCCCATCCAATAAAACAATCTGTTTCCAAAGAAACTAATTAGTTGCTATGACAATGGGGCCGGTGATGAATGAAACTAGATACCTTATCCAGCATGGAATGTAGACAGAGAGAAAGGCATTTGATTCAAACTTATGTTTAAAGACATAAAGCCAGCCTTTCTCTGGGAAGAAAATAAAGAACACTCAGAAATATTCCTTCAACTGCCAATGGAAGGAAAATAGTGGTCAAAGAGTGAACTTCGCTGAAGTCTCTACTCATGCAAGCAGCGCACCCTGGTGGTTGCTCTGCGAATAACAGGCTTGTCTCTACCCACACAGACAGCCCACCCCGGTGGCGGATCTGTAAACAACAGGCTTGCTTTCCACTCACGTAGACAGCGCACCCCGGTGGCTGACCTGCAAACAACAAGCTTGTTGAAGTTTTTTACCAACGCGGACAGAACCCTCTGGTGGTCAAAGAGCAAAGTTCACTGAATTCATTCGAAATAGCTAGGAAGTTTCTTGAGCCTGTGCTAACCATAGCAGAGTGTCCTATTGGTTCACAAGAGCTGGTTCAGCCAACCAACCTTGAAGAGCTGATCCAACCAACCAATCCTGAGAAGTCCAAACTTCAGTGGGGCCAAAGACATCTCAGAAACCCTATGACCTGAGGCAACAAAAAAGACCTACAGAAGTCATGCGGTCGAGCCTGATGGAGAAATGGAATGCCCTCCATCAATGTCATGAAAGATACTGGGAGACATTACAGAAACTCTGTGAAGCATCCAAGGAGGAGCTTTCCCCTGAGTGCACTGTCTCATTGAAAGAGTTTTTCTTCAAATGGAAAGACTACGAGCACTGTCTCAAAGAGGTCCAGTCACAGCTGGGGGATCCAACACTTGAAAAGAAAATGCAACACCTCAAGCTAAAAAACAAGGAATTGAAAAAGTTCCTAGAAAGTAATAACTGAGGTCAAGCTACACATGAAAGACACACTGCCCGAGAAGGCCAAGTCTGAAGTGTCCCATCATTTCCAGGTGTCACCCCAATGGTCTCATGTATCTTCCTCTCACTCCTCCAAGAAAGCTTTGTTAAGGAATTTGATTGAGTAGAGGTCTCCTTGTGCTACCAAAGAGTTGCACAGACAAGGAAGGGTACTGAGAGCAGCAAGAGTCACACAGTAAGAGTACACTGAGTTGTTAAAAAACAAAAAGTATTTTACTTTGAGGTGGTGTAAGAACAAAAATGCACAGTCAAAAATAAACAGTCCAGGTCATAAACAATAGCAACAGTCCAAAGAGTAATCCAAACTACAAAGTCTTCTTACTGGTCCAGAGGTCAATACACAGTTCAGGTTTACAATAGTAGTAAACCAACAGCAGAGCAAAAACAGTAGTAGTAGAGATCAGTGAATTCAGAGAGAGAGAGAAGCTACGTTCCTAGCTTCCTCTTATGGCCATGAAAACACTTACACACCCATTGGCCAATTAAATTCTTAAAGACATAGCATTATGGTTAATATATTTTCAACCCAACATTGTAGGCTAGCACCATATGCCTAACATTCTCCCCTTTGGGTAGAATAATATATAACTCTTACAATCTTATGCACATTCTTTCACAATTAGCATTGTGTTTCACAGCACTTTGTACCTTCGTAAAATGGTCTGCAATATTTACATCAGATGGGCAATACTCTAGCTGTATTAATTTATCCTTGACACATTGTCTGACATTTAAATAACGAAGATCAGTATATTTAGATCTTGTTCTTACTGCAGCATTATTAGCCATCTTTATCGCAGCTTGATTGTCCTCATACACAATAAATGGATCATTTACATTTAAACCCATATCTAACAATAATTGTTTGTACACTAGCAGTTCTGTACATAACACTGATAAACATGAAAATTCAGCCTCCATTGTAGACAAGCTTATGTGTTTTTGTCTAATGGACTTCCATCCAATTAAAGAATCACCCAACATTATAGCCAACCCTGAAGTAGATTTACGAGTGTTTGTATCAGAGGCAAAACCCGTATCTGCATATGCTGTAAGGATTAACTCATGATTTGGCTCTAGATATAACGAGTAGTGAATAGTTTGCTTCAAATACCTTAATACTCGTTTAGCTGATTGCCAGTGTCTAACAGTTGGATTATTGTTGTACCTAGCTAATTGGTTTACACAGTAAGAAATATCAGGTCTAGTCCAATTACCCAGATACATAAGACTTCCTATCAAAGATTGGTACATAGTCTTATCAAATATAGGACTCTCAACATTAGTGTCCTTAAAATCCATAGCCATCGGAGTTTTTGCTGGTTTACACATTTCCATATTGTATCTCTTTAATAACTGAGATATTTTACTGGCTTGCGAAATCTTAAAACCCCTATTTGTTTTCACAATATCTAACCCCAAATAGTGGCTAATTTTCCCAAGATTTCTAATTGTGAATTTATTTTGCAATCTTGAAATGATAGTTTGTGCTTCTATCTCAGTTTTTGTTATTATTGCAATATCATCTGTGAATAATAAAAGAAAAGATAATGCTCCGTTGTGTTCTCTTCTAAACAAACAAGGATCAGCATTACTGGCTACAAAACCTAATGCACTCAACTCATTAACTATACATTTATTCCACTCATAGCCTGATTGTTTCAATCCATAGAGGCTTTTCTTTAATTCCCAACAATCATGGTCTCTATCACTGGTCAATCCTGGTGGTATTCTTAAATAAATAGTATGTTGTAATGGAGCATGTAGATATGCAGTTTCAACATCTACATGGTTAACCATATATTGGTTTTTAGCCGCCCATACTAAAGCTGCTCTTAAAGTAGTTGCCCTCAGACTGGGTGCAAACACCTCATCATAATCCTCAGTAGTTTGGGCAAAACCTTGTACAACCTTGTGCCTTATGGGTTATAGTTCCATCTACACCCTTCTTTATTTTATATATCCATTTACAACCTATAGCTTGCTCACCAGGTGGCAGTTTTGCTTTCTCATAAACTTTAAGATCCTGCAAAGACTTCAACTCCCTGTTCATTGCAGCTTTCCATGATGCCTGTTCCTTTTCAGGATACATCCTGATCTCATCATAGTTAGAAGGTACTGAACTAACTTGACATATTATACTAGCTTCATAGCGATCAGGTGGACATCTGATGCGCGTTGAACGCCAAGGAATTACAGGGCTTTGAATTTCTGACTCCTTTCCTTCCTCTGATTCATCTATTATCTCCCCTATCTCCTCTTCATCTTTTATATTTACAGGAGATGTATTATCATTACTAGTTATGTTATCAGAGGAGTCCTCAAACACTAGAGGATCAGTATTAACAGTTTCTTGCTCTAACCTATCCCAACCAACGTGCTCAAGGAATTTTGCACTCGCACTGTTATATACATTAGTTGTGCCTCGTTCCCAGAAACGATAGGATCTGTGGTTAGCTTCGTAAACTATGAAGTATAATTGCCTAGCCCTATGTTGGCCTTTACTCCTGAGTTGTGCAGGAATGTGGACCCAAGCTGGAGTGCCAAACGTGTGCAGATAATCAAGGTTTGGTCTTCTACCATGCCATATTGTATATGGTATTTTACCAGTAGAAGTATTAACAACTAAATTCAGAACATGGTTTGCACATTTTGCTGCCTCCCCCC
This sequence comes from Vipera ursinii, assembly GCF_947247035.1. Classification (NCBI taxonomy): domain Eukaryota; kingdom Metazoa; phylum Chordata; class Lepidosauria; order Squamata; family Viperidae; genus Vipera; species Vipera ursinii. Next base: position 107,615,222 of record NC_139517.1, on the reverse strand, counting down.
ACAGTCTATCTGTTAAGCCTGAATCTCTTAACATGGTTCTAATCATGGCTTGTAACGTTTGCCCACGTCTCTCAACAAATGCATTATGTTGAGGCCTATAAGGGGCTGAACGTTTATGCTCAATGCCAGCAGATTCTAGCATATCAACAAAACGCTTGTTTGTAAATTCAGTACCATTATCAGTAATTATGCACTGAACCTTTCTCTTTGTTTTTCTCTCCACGAACTTCAGCCAGTTTGCAAATTGTTGGAAAGTGTCTGCCTTTGACTTAAGCAGATAACAAAATCCATAACGAGAGTAGTGGTCCAATATACTTAAAATATAACATGACCCTGCTAAACTTGGCTTCATGGGTCCAATTAAATCAGCAAACACAACTTCCAAAGGAACAGTTGTTTTGAAGCTGTTTATCCTGTTTGCAGGAGTTGCCTTGCTCTTTTCCTGATTACAGGCATTGCAATTCAAATACTTACTACATGGCTTCAGTTTAATTCCCTCTACTAACTCAACTGTTTTACGTAGTGAGTTAAAGTTCACATGCCCTAACCGCCTATGCAATAAATGTATACATTCATCATGTGGCTTCTTATTCTCACATATCGAGTTAGCTCTAACTATACTAACCTGGTTACTTGTGAGAACGAATAAACCATTTTTCAAATTAGCAGTTACACAGGTTCCATTCCTCTCAATAGTGCATTGCTCCCCTCTGAATGTTACCACAAACCCAACCTTAACCAATTCCCTTACAGATAACAGGTTGAATCTTAGTTTAGGTATATATAACATAGGTAACTGTTCATCAATGCATGGACAATAGGAATTACCTTCACCAGAGGCCTTCATCCTCCAACCATTGGCTAGTGAAACATATTGGTTGTTGTTTTTCATATTAACAAACCTCTTTTTCTCTTTAGTAATGCATTGTGAAGCCCCACTATCAACAACCCACAATTCATTATTTTTGGATGTTGGTTCACCAGAAACAGCCAAACCAATGCCCTTCTTAGCCTTTCCACTGCTATTTACATTCTGTTTTCTTCCCTTTCTACAGAATTTGGCTATATGCCCTCTAGCCCCACAAGAATAACATTTCTTGACATTGTAAGCAGTGGTAAATGGCTGCTCCTCTTGTGGCTGTGTCTCTCTCAGCTGGTCTCTGTCACGCCTCCTTCTGGACTCTTCCAGCAGTCTCCCAGTAATGTTAGTCAATGTCAGTTCCTCTCTGGTCAGGACTTCCAAAGAAGAAACATACCCATCATAACTCTCATCCAAAGATGACAGAGTAATGTAGACCTGATGCAACTCTGAAAAAATCAGCTCCTTTTCATGAAGCTCTTGAAAAGTTGCCTTCATGTAATTTAAATGGGTCAGCATATCTCCATTCTTCTGCAGACGAGCCCTAAACAGCTTACGTGTAAGGTGTATATGTGCACCCACACTGTCTCAAACATAAAGCCTTCGTAAAATGCCCCAACACCTAGCAGCAGACTCCTCACCACGAATATGGACAAGCTGCTGGTCATTCAGTGTTAGTCCAATAATGAAAAGAGCTTTCTCATTGCTTCGTTTAAAGTCGTCTAACTTCTTTGCATCCTATTCATCATCTGGATCCCAAGCAGTAGTATCTCGTGGGTTATTTACAACAGTCCATAGTCCTTCCTTGCGCAAAAGCAAGCAGCATTTCGTGGACCAGGAAACATAGTTTGTCCCATCCAACCGGGTTATCCAGGAGATGCCTGACAACAGTTCTTGTGCCATTTTACACCAAATAGCTAACACAAACTCAGCTAGGAATACTGTGTATACTTACTCTCAGTACAGGCCTGGGCCCATAACCAGTGTTAAGGAATTTGATTGAGTAGAGGTCTCCTTGTGCTACCAAAGAGTTGCACAGACAAGGAAGGGTACTGAGAGCAGCAAGAGTCACACAGTAAGAGTACACTGAGTTGTTAAAAAACAAAAAGTATTTTACTTTGAGGTGGTGTAAGAACAAAAATGCACAGTCAAAAATAAACAGTCCAGGTCATAAACAATAGCAACAGTCCAAAGAGTAATCCAAACTACAAAGTCTTCTTACCGGTCCAGAGGTCAATACACAGTTCAGGTTTACAACAGTAGTAAACCAACAGCAGAGCAAAAACAGTAGTAGTAGAGATCAGTGAATTCAGAGAGAGAGAGAAGCTACATTCCTAGCTTCCTCTTATGGCCATGAAAACACTTACACACCCATTGGCCAATTAAATTCTTAAAGACATAGCATTATGGTTAATATATTTTCAACCCAACATTGTAGGCTAGCACCATATGCCTAACAAGCTTCATCCTCACATCTCAACCCATCAGAGTCCGAGGTGCACAGCAGACTATCACAGCAATCTCATGTCTCAGGCACCTCCCATCATTCTAAGGTATCTTCCCACCTCACCAGCGTGTCACAGCAATCTCATGTCTCAGGTGCCTCCTGTCACCCCAAAGCAGCTTCCTGCCACAGCCATTGTTTCCGAGTCTCCAGAGCAGAGAGCCTGGCCAATTGAGCTGTACAAGCATGAATTGGCATCACAGAGGCAATGTCAATTTTATGTGTAGCAGAAGCAGAGTGTCTGGTAAAGAAAGAAATGGCCACACTGGAGGCCAGACAAAAGGAAAAAATGGCCAGACTGGAGGCCAGACAGAAGGAAGAGATGGCCAAACTGGAGGCTGAAGCAGCTCAAACAGAAGCCAGTCAAAAGGAAGAGATGGCCAGACTGGAGGCCAGACAGAAGGAAGAGATGGCTGAACTGGAGGCTGAAGCAGCTCAAATGGAAGCTAGACAAAAGGAAGAAATGGCCAGGCTTGAGTTTCTACAGCATGAGCGGGAGGTACAAAAATGGCAGCAAGAGCTGCAGCCTTACAGGCAGAGGCTGAAGGCACTGTCATCACGCATAATTTGGAAAGGCTGGAGATTGAAAACCAGCATATCTGAGTGCAGGCCTACATTGCTGACCAGGATGCACCGTGACATGGGCAGGTGTGAGCACCGCAAGTCACCCAAGACAAGATGGACAGGAAGGAGAATCTCAACAACCAGAAGTGCCAATCTGTCAGAGCTGATATCGCACCATCTGGAACTCAAGATCTTCCCTCTGGAGCTACACAACTGACTCCAACAAACCAAACCACAGATAGTAACCAGATATGTTCATTGCGACGGCGATGACTCCATAGCAGGAAGAGCAGCTGCTAAAGGACAAGATTGCCAGGGCTCAGGCCAGGCTAGAGTTTCTACTGCATCAACAGGAAACAGCAGAGAAGGCGGCAAGAGCAGCAGCCCAGAACAACCTCTCATTCTAAATACTATAGTATAAATAATAACCAGAACAGATGATTATAAAGAACATAAGAGCCAGTTTGGTTTTGTGCTTAAGGCATTTAGCTAGAAAGCAAGAGACTATGAGTTGAAGTTGTGCCTTAGCTACTGCTAAGCTTGTAAGCCACCCTGAGTCTTTGGAGAAGGGCGGGATATAAATGGAATTAAAATAAAAAAATATATAAGCCAGCTGGGTGACTTTGGCCAGTCATTCTCTCTCAGCCCAACACATATCACAGGGTTGTTGTGGGAAAAGCAAGAGGAAGAAGATGTGTCGGATATGTTCGCTGCCTTGAGTTATTTGTAAAAATAAAGGAAGGAAATAAATAAATCTTAAGATTATATAAAACTATGCTAAGTTATTTTAACTCTAAATTTTTATTACAAAACAATAATTAACTGTTCCCTGTATTGTTGCAAATAATGAATAATTTAGTTTCATAAGATTTAAAAGTATATAATTTAGTTTTACCTTCATAATATTTATAAGTATATTGCAACACTAATGGGTTTTACTCCAAGGTATGTTAGGAAACCTATGCAGTTACTATTTATGACTTTCAAGTAGAAATGTCATAAAATTTTCAACAGCTTCTGAAATCCTGCATATCAATTTCTGTGGCAGAAGCAGCAAAATCTAAGTCAAGGAAGGAAAGTTAAAAAAAAAACAGAAGTGCCCTTGAGCACACTTAAAATAACTTGCATTTGCTAACAACCTAGTTCTTACTGATTCAAATGTGAAATGTTTACAGTGGCTTGCATAAAGTAATGAAGAATTATGCAAATAAGCCTGGAATATCTTATTCTTCTGTACCATATTATTATATTTTACTATATCTTGGGATGGGAAGATATGTATAATTCAGTTTTTTATAAATATTTTTAGCTAATGCTTTGAGGCTATGACTTGATCCTCCTTTCAAGTTTTCAGGTGTAAACAAGGAGAAAATCATTTATTCAAAGACTTCCTGTTACTGGGCAGGAAATTTAAGGGAACCAGACTTATACTTAACATGAATCATACAAAACTAAATGTCCTCCTTTTAACCCTTTCTACCAAAGCTTTATGAATCTAAAAAACTGCCATACATAAAATTTATTTTGCTTTGAATCTTTCCAATATACTGGTAGGAAGCATACAGATCATCAAACCACATAATCTAACTTATGTGTTTTGTTCTGTTTCCCTTTCAGTAATTATGGTAAACACATTTGAAATTATAATTCTTTAAACATCTCTATATTAAACTCAGTATTTTCCAGTTGTGGTTTGCACAGGCTTGAAGAGAGGAAAAATATTAGTGTTTTAAATTCTGGAAAGACAATAAATGCCAGTGATTGAGATTTGTAAACTATGATTATTTGTCAAAATCTGTAAGTCTTCATCAAGAAATGTATTGTTCCCTGATACTATCGTATCAATTAATTTCCTGTAGTATAGACCTATAATTAGGTTCACCTAAATGCTGTGGTAATAAGATTTGAACGTAAAATAGAACTATTGTATCTGGATACCAAAATGTCAGACAACCATTAGATGGCAACAAATATTTAGAACGTCACATCTCTCTTTATTGTTGTCTTGTGGGCCTATAAATTATTGCAGAGCATATTAGAATAGAATAGAATAGAATAGAATAGAATAGAATAGAATAGAATAGAATAGAATAGAATAGAATAGAATAGAATAGAATAGAATAGAATAGAATAATAAGAGTTGGAAGGGATCTTGGAAGTCTTTTAGTCCAGCCCCCCATTTAAGCAGGAGAACCTTTACTATCTCAGACCAAGTGACTGTCTAGGCTCTTCTTAAAAATTTCCATTGGTGGAATGCCCACGATTTCTGGAGGCAAGCTGTTCCACTGGTTAATTGTCCTCACTGTCAGGAAGTTTCTCCTTAATTGTAGGCTGTTTCTCTCTTTGTTCAGTTTCCAACTATTGTTTCTTGTCCTGCCCTCTGGTGCTTTGGAGAATAATGACCCCCCTCGTCTTTGTGGCAGCACTTCAAAAACTGGAATACTGTTGTCATGTCACCCCTGCTTCTTCTTCTTTTAAACTAGCCAAATCCAAGTCTTGCAGTCTTCTTTTTTGACAATTGAGAGCCTTGGTGGCTAGGTATTGATTCAAAGTGGATATACCATGACTTTTAATAATTTTGGGGGGATTTTTTAAGTGGGGAATGAGACTTTTTTAAAAAAGCATTTTCTATTTTAGAATTCAAGCCCAGTTTTTCTGTTTCCTCCTTTCAGATTGCAGGCAACAATTTCATTGATTTTTGCCAAATGCGCTATATTTATTTACTTAATCATTCATTCATTCATTCATTCATTCATTCATTCATTCATTCATTCATTCATTCAATTTCTATAGCCAACTTTCTCAATTAAAGATTCTGGGTGGCTTACAATTAAAAAAATACTTTGCATTTAACATACTAAAACATACTAAATTAGTAAAAACAATGGAAAACAATAAATAACAAATACCCTGCATTCCACAGGAGACACCCCCACTACTACACAACAAAACAAAACAAAAAGGTTCAGGGGTCTTATTTAGCATTACATTGGAGACTGCCCTGTTCCGATCCATAGTTATATTCATAAACTCTGATTGCTTGTCTACTTGTCCCACATAATCTGTTACTGTGCTGATATAACAGTTCATGTAAGATATAGAAAGCCTTTTCAGTGTCAATTTATAGAGAAGAAGGAGGTTAAAAGGCTAATTATTAAAGAAATGTCTCAGGGCAAAGAGGATGACTTTTGAGCAGAAAGAAGTTGAATGTCCATCTGCCCAAAATTATGAATTCTTGGGGAAAAATTACATGTCTGCATGTCTTTAAAAATCTCCACATTGCTAATGAACATGAAAAGAGTTGAAAACTGAACAGGGTAGGCTAAATTTTGCTGGATATAGAAAATCCAGCAATTGAAAAAGAAAAGGATCTTAGAATGCTGCCAAGCAATTCCATTCTAAGCTTCCCAATTCATGGTTGCGTCACCCCAAGCATGCCATTATTAAGGACTGGGGAAAAAATCCAAAACCTGTGTTTTGCATGGTTTTCCTACCTTGTTTAAATACTTATTGCTTTGTATGGACATTTTAGGAGTTATCGCTGTTGGGAACAAATTTACGTCCTTGTTTTTAAGGCTGTGACAACTTTTGAAAATTTATCCCCATGCTATAAAATCAGATTTACAATTGTATTGTTGACAGTGGAGAATGTTTTAAGGTCTAATTGTCATAGAAGGGATATTTATGAGTATGTGCTTATCTGAATGAATAGCAAATGCATCAGTTTATTTCTCTTTATGGTGTAATGCATAGTTTCTAGTAAGCTATTAGAGACTGCAAGCCTTAGTTTAGAATATTCTTTGGACTAACAATTTTCTTCCCTTTATTTACCTTGACTTATGACCACAATGGAGTCAAAAATTGATAGTGAAACAGCTGTTAAATTAATTTTACTCTGTTTTTACGACCTTTCTTGCCACAGTTTTTAAATGAATCACTGCAGTTATGCTAGTAACATAGTTGTTAAGTGAATTTCTACTGACTTTGCTTGTCAGAAAGTCACAAAAGGTGATCACAGGATTGCAAGTCACTGCAACCGTCATAAATATGAGTCAATTGCCAAGCATCTGCATTTTGATCACATGACCATGGGGATGCTACAATAGTTGTAAGTGGGAAAAACAGTCATTTTTTTTAGTGCCGTTGAAAGTTCAAACATTCAATAAATTAACTGTTATATGTTGAGAACTACCTGTATAATGTTTACTAAGCAACCAGGCTTGTTCTAGGAAGATATATTGCATTATTGGCAAGATAGATAGGAGTTCTTATTTTTGTTAATAATAACTAATAATTATAGCATTTCCTGTTCCTGATCTGAGAAAGTATCACAATCTTGAGAACTATGGAAAAATCCCATAGACCTTATTTCATCTAAAGGTAAAATCTCTTTTCCCACGATTCTGAGAATACTATAGGACTTTATTTACTTCTACAATATTTTTATTCTTATTCAGTTGATTGAAATGTGTTAGCAATAGCACTTAGACTTATATACTACTTCATAGTGCTTTACAGCCATCTCTTAGCGGTTTACGGAGTGAGCATGTTGTCCCCAACAATCTGGGTCCTCATTTTGCTGACTTTGGAATGATGGCAGTTTAAGTCAAACTTGAGCTGGTTAGGATTGAACTGCACCAACATGCCTCATTTAACAGTGAACTTGCTTTGTAATACTAACAGTAATAGTTTGAGAAGTGACATCTTGAGCAATGGGATTCAAGAAGACTTGCAGTCTTTCTATAAAACGGTGTCATTGATGACAGATTAAGCAGTCTCTCTGGCCTAGGCTTCTTACTGACTGACTCCCTAATTATCTTCACACTTCTTTTAATTCCTGAATTCTAATTTCTGTGAAAAGTAAACTCCTTTGACTTGAGCTTAGCTCCTGATGATTTCATGAACACATCCATGTAGCGGATATAGCCAGAAAAAATATAGTTAGGATTTTTTAATTAGTTAAATTAATTAATTTTGCCCCAAACTGTTGGGCTTTGAGAAATCTAAGTAGAAAGTCTAATAAATCAATTTCATATAGGTCCCACTTATTATTGATGTGAGACAGCAATTTACCCAGTAGGAGATAAACATTTTAAAAATAAACTCTTTATGTGCAAGTTAATGACAATAGCCAACTAACCACATATTGCAGGAACAAGAATGGTTGAGAACCAGAGACCAACTATGAATTCTGGATCTAGTATTTCAGATGGAAGAGGACAGAATATATCACCACTATAGCATCAACCTTTGAAGCAGACTCCCTCCCCCATTCCAAAATATTTATATGTTTTCTCTGTTCTTCACAGAGGAGCATTTACTCTTGTCAATATTTTGCCACCATTGTTTCTAGAAGGATAATAACCTTTCCTCTTAGGCCAAATCTGCCCTTGTGTGGAAGAAGTAATCAGATAATGTCACTTGTTCTGCTGAATTGGCTATTAAATCAGTGATGCTGTTTTCTGTATCTAGCTATATGATAGAAAACAAAATATTTTCTTATTAGCTGATAAATATTTTAAAATATCAAAATGGTTACAAAATCCTGTTCACTCAGGAAAAATATAAGAAAACTACAAGAATAATTAAGTTCTGATAGATTGTTTATATCAGAAGGCAATTATAATATTTATCTATCTCTCTTTTTAGAAATAGAATAGAATAGAATAGAATAGAATAGAATAGAATAGAATAGAATAGAATAGAATAGAATAGAATAGAATAGAATAGAATAGAATAGAATAGAATAGAATAGAATAGAATAGAATAGAATAGAATAATAGAATAGAATAGAATAGAATAGAATAGAATAGAATAGAATAGAATAGAATAGAATAGAATAATAGAATAGAATAGAATAGAATAGAATAGAATAGAATAGAATAGAATAGAATAGAATAGAATAGAATAGAATAGAATAGAATAGAATCTGGAAAGGACCTTGGAGGTCTTCTAGCTTATTTCATGTTTGTTTCTTGATGTTTTATATAGAATTCAAGTCTTTGTTCATAATATTTGATTGATGTATGTAGTTTTCTAGATAAAAAAAATGGAAATGTTTTCTCATTAGCTTCTACTGGGGCTTTTTTAAATGTCCCAGTGCAGTTTACACAGTTCTAGGATATTTTGAATGAACTTCCATCCAAGTATTGATTAGATCTAGCCCCACCTAACTTTACAAGATCAGCTGAAATTTTAGCTGCCTTTTGCTTGGTCTTATAAATGAGATGCATTCATCCCAACTCTCTTATGCACCATGTTTTTAAAAATACAAAAAAAAGAACTGTTACAAAGGAACTGGACAGCAACAATGACACTGGCTGAATGCTAAGCTTTTATTTTATAAAAGCTTAATAAATTGCAGTGCAGAGACTTTATTATTATGAAAAAGAAGTGATGGAGTAACTCCTAATGGCAGGGATTAACCTCGTCATGGTCTGTGGCTTTCATTAAAAGCTAAGAAGGAACTCAGCTTATCGGTTTGCTTGCCGTACAATCTACTTAACACAGTGAATAGATTATTTGGTCTCAGAGCAATGAAGTGACATTTCAGGATTTTGACTTTTAGAATATTATAAATTTCTTATGCCTAGCATGAACCTAGGCTTGAGTTACTGTAGCCAATCAATTTTACTTTGTTTAATGACAGCATCCACACAAAACAGCTTCAGCATGACCAAAACTAACCAAGAAAGCTAAGTGCAGCATCTTGTTCTTGAGGGAATATTCTTATTTTGGTTCCCTAGAATCTCACTTCCATGTATTAATTAGGAAGACAATAAGGTGAAAGTTTGCTTGTTCCAATAAGAGGTGATATTTCTGGATGCTTGAAAAGACTGATTCATTTTAGTTCCACAGTCTGAATGGCTGAAAATATAATTCAAGAGATAACCTCCACAAACCTTAAATTATGAAAGAGGAGAAAAATATAAGTTTGATGTTAAAAATTCCTTCAAGCAACTGGGGCACAGCAGCATCTACAGGCTCTTGCTGTCATCATTCTAACAATTGCAGCACCAGAGTGGAAGTTTTCTTCTTTGGGGCATGCAAGACCTAAGCTCCTGTTCTAAATGCCCAGATATTCTGAATGGAATATCCTTCCAACCATTGCTGAATTGATTACAGGTATTCTTTTTTCCCTATATATTATATACTATTTTGAAAAAGCATGGAAAGATTTGCAATGGGATAGAACCTGGTGTTTTAAATGGAGACTGGTTGAGCTAGGATTTGCGCTTTTCTCAGAGCCCAAAATGACCATCAAACCGCTTATAGGAGGAAAAGATCACATAACATTTTGACAAAGCAGAAGTCACAGCCTCAGGATAGAAATATGAATCTTTTTTTCACAGTTCTTAATAGACTTTCATCATGTTCTGAACAGTTTGCATGTCAAAAGGTCATACTTGTTTTTATTGTAAAGTAAAGGGCAAATATCTTTACCTCAGGAGAATAGGTTAGGCGGCAAACATCTAAATATTTAAGGAACAAAAGCTTCTATAAAGAGAAAGTTGAGGATAATCCCATTGTATTTTTTTACACAAAGAAAGCAATAGTTAACATACTGACAAAAGATAGGCTTTTAGGATTCTCAGCAGGTTTACATCAAAGGTGTACAAAAATCTACATCTGGGTAGATGTACTGGTATTATAAAGAGTGCCCCTGGAGTGAACATTTATAAACTCACCATAAGAGACAGAAAAGCCACTGAGGAAAGATCTTGTGCCTGAAACTAATCTGAGATGATACACTTAAATATATTCTATAATAAGCACAGTCATTATAAGATCAATTATATGAAAACTTCAAGAAAAAATGCATAACACTGAAGCAAGTGTCAAGATGATTAGTGGGCGAGTTCATGAAAAGTAATGAATATCAACAGTAAAATCTGATAGAGGCAACTGAACTTAAAAGGAAGATGGGAGAACTGGACTGAAATCCTTTACAACCAGAATGATGGAATGAGAGAAACATTTGTAAAGAGGGTATCTAGATGAGTAGGAACTGCTTCCATTAGTAAGTAAGGTAAGTAGGCAATAATTTTGCTGTCAAATAGGAAAGCATCAAGGGCAGATAAAATACCCACTGAACTGTTGACAATTGCACTGTTAAAAAAAACTGGTGGCTAAATATTTTAAGAGTCTAGTTTATACTGTATATGTATACTGAAGAAGGAAAATGCAAGATAATACTTAAAGTATCAATCCAATGCACTAACTTGATGCAAGTGAATTTTTGTTTATACTATATTATTTATAGTTTTAATAGTTCTGAATATGGGTAATTTTATGTTTATTTTACAATCTTTATAGTTTCAATAATTTTAATATGGGTTTTATGTTGTTTTAATTCCTGATGAGGAGCCTCCCAGAATTTGGTATAAGATGGACAGCTATACAAATGTTTTAAATAAATTATAAAGAAGAGAGAACTGCACATGGTGTATGTAATGCCAAATTAATATGCAACTTTTTGAAAAGCCAGAGAGATGAAAGGTCGGTTTACCTAATAAACAAGATGGATAATGGAGAGAGCAAGAGAATGCGGCAAAGAAGTTCACCCATCCTTCTCTGACTGCTACAAAGTAATGACTCCTCCTCCTCCTCCTCCTCCTCCTCCTCCTCCTCCTCCTCCTCCTCCTCCTCCTCCTCCTCCTCCTCCTCCTTTCTTCTTTTACAGCTTCCAGTGCTGAGGGAGATACAAGGTCAATAGTGCTTTGGATTTTCCAGAATTATGGAAAATTAAGGCTGATAATTATGCTAAATCATCTCATCATTTTATTGAGGATTCTTTACAATGTGCAAAAAATGATTGCAAGAACTGAGTTTTGAGAAACAAAGTGGTTCAAAATAGAGAAAGGAATGAGACAAGGGTGCATCTTGTCCCTTTAATGTCAATCTATATTCTTAATGATCTTTAAGACCAAACCAAAGTCAAGAATAAATATATATGCACAATATGTTTTTTTAATTTTTAACTCCAATTTTAATTTATTCTATTGGAGCTGTTAATTTAATTCTTTTTAACTTTTGTATTGTTGTATTTTTTTAATTACATTTATATCCCGCCCTTCTCCGAAGACTCAGGGCGGCTTACAAGCTTAGCAGTAGCCTTCATTCTATGTATATGCCTGCTTGTTAGGGCTTTCACACACACCCCAAGCGGCATTATTACAAAGTCAGCTTATTGCCCCCAACAATCTGGGTCCTCATTTTACCTACCTCGGAAGAATGGAAGGCTGAGTCAACCTTGAGCCTGGTGGGATGCGAACCTGCACTAATTGCAGGCAGCTGGTGTTACTTAAGGAGGCATCAGCCCACTGCTCCACCAAGGCTCTGTTATTTTATTGTTGTTAGCCGCCCTGAGTCCTTCGGGAGATAGGGCAGCATATAAGTCCCAATAATAAAATAAATAAATAAATAAATAAATAAATGTTAGAGGCAGTGTTAACTTATACAAGACTTATAACTAATGAGAAATTTCCAGTGGGAGCAATTAACCAATGGAATGACATCTCCAGAAATTGTGGGTGCTCCAACACTGGAGGCTTTCATGAAGAGACTGGACAGTTACTTGTCTGAAATGATATAGGGTTTCCTGCTTGAGCAGTGGGTTGGGCTAAAAGACCTTTAAGGTCCCTTCCAATTCTATTATTCTGTCATTCTCTTATCATAAAGAATGAAAACAAAGATCAGTATACTTAAACAGTAGGATTTCCAATGGTATAATATATGGCTGTGAAAGCTGAATTGTTAAGCAACAGTAAGAATTAAAAAGAAGTGAGTATGATTGAATAATGAATTTAGGGATAATTACTAAAAATAACCTCATCTGTAAGAAATAGAGCAACTTAAATCAATAAAGGTAATAATCAGCAAATAAAATCTCATAAACCTGCAAGACGTAGCCGAGTTTGGAAAAATTATTATGCTTGCCAAGACTCAAAGCAACAGAATAGAAAACAATGGATATGATCAATGGAATCAAAAAAAATATTGGAATGTCCTTTGAAAAATTACAGGTTCCCCCCTAAAGATAGGTCAATTTAACTGGCATTTGTTCATGCAGTCATCAGGAATCACTGCATATCACTGTCTGAAAATTACTATTTTACTGGGCTATTATGATATAATTTCAGATTAGTTTGCTGTGCATTAGTGACTTTTAGGCTCACAAAGAAACATATGTGGAGTTACATCTATGTAGTTTCCTTTATTGTTCCTCATTTATAGACAAAAATCTTGCCAAAAGTAATTATTTGCAGGTGAAATCTAAAACTTGGTTTACAACAGACATGTCAAACACAAGGCCTGGGGGCCGGATCCGGCCCGCGAAGTGGTTTCATGCAGCCCGCAAAGCCATCCTGGAAACAGTGAGGGAACGGTCCCCACTGCCTTGGCCCTGGCCCAGAGACCCTCCTTCTGCCAGAGACCCTCAGATCTGTCCCACTCCTGCCCAGGCCCCCATAGGCACCCTTGATGCGAATGATGTAGAGCTGGCCATGCCTACCCAGTAGGCTATACGCACTCTAGCCACACCCACCCAGTAGGTCACGCCCACCCTGGCCATACCTACCCAGCCCCCTGAGGGCAATCGCAATGCTGATGCGGCCCTCAATGAAATTGAATTTGACACCCCTGGTTTACAATGTCTCACATATTGCCCCCAACAACCTGGGTCCCCATTTTAGCAACCTTGGATGAAGACTGAATTAACCATAGCTTCATCAGGATTGAACTACAGACTGTGGGCAGAGTTTGCCTGCAATACTGCACTTTAACCACTGCTTCACCAGAGGAATCACTAGGGAGGAGATGTTTTTATTCTCTTCCTCCCAACTGAATCTTTTATGCTTTGCTGCCTTTTTGCAATCTGGAATGCAGCCCCTCCTCCTGGGAATCCAGACTACATTGATATATCATTTTGAGACAGAAAATACACAAGCTTGAATCACAGAATATTTTTTTAAAAAAAGAAAAATATCAAGGGAGGGGAGGGAGAGGGGAAGGGGAGGGGGCAAGGTTTTTATATTTTTACACTAGATACCTACTGCATTGCATTTTTAATTAACTTGTCCACCATAGGGAGGCACTCTATGACTGGTTTAATCCTTTGGGGAATTTGTAAGATGTGCTGTTCTATGGGGCTCAAACCTTTACTGGGAATTGAACTTATTATGTCGTGGGCTCTGGTGAGCAGGAATGAAGACACACAGCTGAGTACAGAGAAACTCATTCCTTTATTAAGCTGGAACTGTACTGGGGACTTGGGGTGCACCTTGCCACAATATATAGCCAAACCCTCTGGTAGCAACCAATCAGATTGAACCCATGCTTGCTGCCCAAGTTTGACCAATTGCAGGACCGGAGACATCCTGTCTGGGTTGCTGGAGAGCCATTAACTCTCCAGCAACGCACGTGGTGAGGTACCAAAAGCCCAGTACATAACAAAACTCACAGATCTTACTTTCATACTTAAGATGACCATAAACAATGTACAACTTTAGGAGTTATATAGGTCTGGGCAAAGAGATATATAGAAGCTATCAGAATGGTATATGCAGTCCAGAGCAGCAGTCTTTTCTCAGAGCATAGAAATACAGCTTATAAAAAAATGGTGGCACTTCAATCATATCTTCACAGTTGCCATCTTAACTTACTTTTCTTTTTTCTTTTTCTTTTTGCCATACCCTGCTAACACCACTGGCACCAAGAATAACGAATGACTGCATTTGTATTGGAAATGCTAATCTTTCTCTGATTTTTCTTTAAAATATAATTCAAAAGGAAAAATGAGAGCATTCTTATACCCCAGTTTGGCAGTATCTCCTTTTGACATCTTTCCTCTCTTGTCATGCTCCTGCCTGTGTGAGAATAAATGCACTATAACTGGGGAAAGTGAGATAAATAAGGAGAATATAAAGCACAGTGTTTGAATGCTGCATTCTCAAAATACACCAGTTATGAAGCCTGACCAGGCCTGAAAGTAAAAAAAAAACCCTTTCAAATATGAATATAGGATCCCCACAGACTATTTTCTTATGTCTGTTCCACAAGGATATAGCATTAAATTATCATGAGTGCTTTACACTTAATTCCAGGTGTGCTGAAAAACTGTATGACACACATTCTTCACAGTTGTATAAAATTCTATAAGGGATGAAAACAGGATTTTCACTTATAAGAACTATGTGAAAGGCATATTTTTAAAAAAATATAAAACGGTACCTAAAATAGAGATAAATTACATTATGGATATTTCTGTAACGGAAAACTAAACTGGTTAGAAAGTAGGCAGGAGCAGAGAGGGACGGAAAGAGAGAGAAAGAGGGAGAGGGAGAAAAAGGGAATAATTTCAATATGGCACTCTGTTTTCAATCTAGAGAATATTTTAATTATTTTATTATTCTTAAAACATTTTATATTCAAACCCATATTCATATATTCCTTCAGGTATTCTTTTTATAAACCAGAATCTCAAGTGTTTTTATTTTTTTAATGGTTTACCACCAATGATTAGGTATAAAAATAAAGCTCAAAATCTTACTTGAAAGTTTAAAAGCATCCAGGAAAAATTTATAACTGGTTGATATAGTAGTTTAATTAAGGCATTGGGATCATTAAAACAAGGCATGTTTCTCTGAACAATGCAGCATAATGGTAGGTGTAAACAAGACAGACACTGCTGGATTGTAGGTTTGAAATCAATCTAGAAGGAATCAATTTATGTTATCCAACACTTCCAGCTGAGCAAACAGCAATACCTAAGGAATGGCCTACAACTTTAATAATACACGGGAATTAGGTGGTGGCGAATACCACCTCTGCTTAAAATATTTCAATCTCATATAAAAGAAAGAAATGAAAATAAATTTTGATCTAAAGTAGATTCCCTGCATTAGTAGTAGATTTACTACCATACTATATAGGACACATTATATATAAAGATTTGCCAAATTAGAGTTAACATAGATACTAGCAGGCATATATTCTACTCTCAGTTGTCCCTGAACCTGTATACCATTTCACACACTTCTATGTTCTATAAATTTATCTCTTGTGCATTTAAGAAAGGTCAAGTTTTTTTTTAAAACTTCTCAGTATAAGTATTCCCCAAGATGGCAGTGCAAAAGAATAAAAAGAAAAGCTCTTTGAAGAATAAATTTCCAAAGTCTCAAGTTAAGTAGTATTTATCTTTTTTTTTTTTTAAAAAAAAAGTGCCTGCTGTGCTTCAAATGTGAGATTTTATATTTATATGCCTCTTTCTGCTGCCCAAATAATATAATGAACTAAATACTTCTCTGTTTGGTCAGAAAGCCTGATTTCCATTTGTTTCATGTTTTAGTAATGGACAGATCTAGTACAAGGCTGTTTACTTTTAACTATATGACTAGCACTTATTCTGATCCCAGGCTTTTAAAACAGCCATATCCAAATGTGAATTGGACTGATCTCTGAGAGGAGTTGTTTGTTTGTTTGTATCCCACCTTTATTATTTTACACATAACTCAAGGCAGTGAACATATCTAACACATCTTCCTCCTTCTATTTTCCACATGACAACAACCTTATGAGATGGGTTGTGCTAAGAGAGAGTGGCTGGCCAAAATACTATATGATGGAAATATTAGTATATTTATATATTACATATAAGAACAATTGTATAAAAATCTGACATATCAGCAAGAAACTGTATCCAAAGTAATTTATATTGTGTTGAATTTTGAATAGAAGAAAACAATGCTAGTGTTGTCTATGATTGGAAAGAAATATGCAATTTTCCCTGTTCTGCTGGATCAAATTAGCTAAAGTAGTGATGTTTACTGAGCCAGTATATTGTAAAATTTAGCAAAGAGCAAATATAGTTTTTCAGTAGAGCAAATTAACTAAATTTGTATTAATTGCAAACCAATCAGTTTTCCTTACAGTCTTGGTCTTTTCTACTTGATCTTTTCCATTATTGTAATTATGGTTGATCACACAAGAAGCCAAATGATTAGATTGGATATGGCATTTCTATATGTCTATTGAGTCCTTCCCAAGCATCTGGGATAGGCAAATGTTGTTTGATGGTGTCAAAGTAAGTTGTTCCAAGTGAAGATGCTTTTTGTAACTGACTCGTGGTGATTTTATTACTGTTGATGGTATTCAAGTGATGCTCCAGTTATTTTTGGAATTGCATCCAAATTGCACCAGTCACTACTGATATTTATCACTGTTTTCCTTTGCCACTCTCCATTTAGAGACCTTTGTGTTCTGTGATTTTACAGCAGTATGGTGGCCTAGTGGTAAAAACCCTCACCTTCAGTGGTGGGATTCAGCCAGTTTGCACCACTTTGGCAGCTAATTTTTTGTTGCCCAGGCCCAGAATGGACTTCCAGAAGCGGCATCCACACAGAGAGCCAGTTGTTCACATATTTGAATCCCACCACTGCTCACCTTCCACTTAGAAGGTTCAGCGTTCAGTCTTAGGTAGTGGCAGATATTTCTCTCCTAGGGCACAAGGAAAAAAGAGAACTGAAGGAAGAGCATTGGGACAGTAAATGCTCAGCTCTACCCAGAATTAAGGGATTACAGGATTGTAAAAATTAAAAAAAGAAAATGTTTTTGTGATTTTTTTTCCAGTTCTTTCTCTTCTTTTCCACTGCTTCCAGGTACTGCAGTGTTCACTGTCCAGACTTTTTTTGTCTTTCTTATTAACTTTTGTTTTTTTTTGTTATTGTTGTTATTATTTTTATTATTCTAAATTGCTTTGGTATGGAATCTCATCAATCTAAATCTTTCCATGATCAAATCCATGTGTTTTTTTAATGTTTTGAATTAAAGGGCATTGTCCCTGTATTTCTATTTTGGCTCCAAACACAATTCCCTATTGAATAGTTGCTGAATTACCACATCTTTTTGGATTAAATCACAGTGTGCTAATCATACTGAAGATCTGTATAGCTTGATACAAAAGAGTATAGTTTTCTCAGTCAAAATTCCCTCAGGATATAATTCCCTGAGTTAAAATTCTCCAAGTAGGGATATTTTATTTTATCACAATTTAAACACATCTATTAACCTGGCAAAGATGCAACCTGGAGGCCAAGGAAAGACATTTTTCCTCCTGAGGGAAGAGTAAACATTTCAACTGCCAGAAGAGGAAATTTGTTTCAAGACAGATTTATACAGAATAACAGCATGAACTATGTTATATGAAGCCCCAACACCAGCACACAGATTTCAATTATGTTTTTGCCAATGGCTACAAAAATCAAACCATAATACTTAAGGGATAAAAATTGTTTCCTTACTCTTCCAGTTCTAAACAAGTATGTTAAAAGCAAGCCAAACTGAAATAAAATATATATGTAATGCTACTGATAATCGTTAGAGATTATTAAAATGGTAAAAATGATAACAAACTTTAGTTTTAATGATCCTAAACTAGTTTATTTGGAATGTGCTTCCCTGCAAACTCTACAGGGAGATATTTCACTGTTCAAGTAGACTTATTAGATGGTTCTAGATATTTATATTGCAAATACTCTTTTCTTTTAGAATGGATTCCTAAGCCCTATTAAGTTAAGTAAGGATGTAGTAGGATTTTATTGGGAATGCTAAGGAAATAAAAATTCTGTTTTGTTCAATATTGAATATGTTGGCTGGGACCTAAAGGAAGTTATTCACAAAGAGGTCTTTATTTATTCCTTACATGTCTACTTTTCAGTAAGGACCTCAAGACAGTGTAGATAATGTTCCTGCTATTTTACACAAAACTACCCTATGAGATAGGTCAGATTGCAGGATTGGGACTGGCCCAAAGTACCCAGGCAGCTTCAGTGGCTGCAGTTGATGAGGGCCTGGGTATCCTCAATACCAGTCCAGCATCTTGACCACTACCCAATCCTGGTTTCCCATAGGTGTAGGGTTCATCCAGTATACTACAAATATATTTTCTTTAAATGTAACACAGGATTATAAACTTTTAACATATTTCTCACTTTCCAGAAGCCCAAAACATTGAGACTGTCAATAAAATAAAATGAAGTAAAGTAAAATAAAATAATAAAATCAAAAGAAATTGCTTGAGCCCCTGAGGCACAATAGATATTTGCATATGACTGGGGAAATATTATCATAAATGAATTTTGGGTCACATTTGGTGCCCATGATATACAAATTTTGGTCTCCATTATATAAAAAATAGATAAAAAAGATGAGACTCTAGAAAGAGTCAGAGAAGAACTGGGTGCATCTGGTTCAATGAAAAGAAGGATATTATTGTGTAGTGGGTCCGACGCAAGGAAGAGATGCCAGCCAGTGTGTGAGTTCAGCTCTTTATTGAAGGGGGGTAGTGAACTGGGGAGTTAGGGCTACCTGGCCTCCTTAAATACCTAGCCAGGTAAGCGGACAGCCAATGGGGTTGGCCCTAGGTTTCCCGCCGAAACTGGGTTTCCCGCAGAAACCGTCCAGCCCTAACTGGTGGCTGTTGCTATGCAGGTGCCTGCATACATAACAGATATGATAGCAGTGTTCCAATATTTAAGGAGCTGCCACAAAGAAGAGGGAGTCAACCTGTTCTCCAAAGCAACTGAAGGTAGGACAAGAAACAGTGGATGAAAACTAGAACTAAAGAGAAATTTCCTGACTGTGGGAATAATTAATCAGTGACTTGCCTCCAGAAGTTGTGGGTGTCCCAACACTGGAGGTTTTAAAGAAGAGACTGGACAACCATTTGTCTGAAATGGTATAGGGTTTCCTGCTTGAGCAGAGGGTTGTACTAGAAGACCTCAAGGTCCTTTCCAACACTGTTATTCTGATGATAAGTGCCTATTGAAGGATAGCATCTCTGACCCAATTTGTCATGCTAACACTTAAGAAATCCACCTCTCCCAAATATTAGGTTGTGCATTTCCAGACCAGTAGACTTCATAGGAGAAGAGCAATGTAAATGTTACATAGCAAAACATAAACAGAAGGAATTGGATTCAATAAAGTTTTGTGAGCTGCACTGCCTTTTAATAACATTTGTTAGCTAGAAAACATGCTATTAGATGATTCCCAGCCAGAAAATCCCAAGATTTGAAGCACATCTAAAGAGCACTAGGTTGAATAGTATTTGGAGATAACATATTTAGGCAAATTACTTGTTTCATAGTTATTTCTGCTTGAACCTGAACAGCAAGCAATACAACATGGGGCTGTATAGCTCTTCAAAAGATATAAGAAGCTAGTCTTCTCAAAATGTTATACAGAATTCTTGCTCTGGTATGTGATGAAAAATTTCCACATTATTTCTTCCTTCTTCATAGCTTCTTAAAGCTCCTTAATTTCCTTCATTACAGTACTGAACTTGCAGTCTTGTATAGCTTGTTTGGGTGGTAAGACGTGATCCACTCCCACAAATAGCTTTCTTCTTACTCAGGACTTCAACAGAGATGACTGCATTCTTCAAGCTGGATGAACAGATAAAGGAAAGAGGCTGGCTGAATTGGCCTCAAGGCATTTGAAGCAGGCAGAAATTTGTTTACTATCATCTGCGGGGGGGGGGATAAAAAAATGTCTGTATGGCAATAGGGGAGGGGAAGAGATTATTCATAAAAGTCTTAGAAAAGTTTATAGCACAGAAATAAATAATTTTCTGTGCAATGTAGAACATCTGAAATTGTGACAAGAAGTTGTGGGGACTTTCATAAATAGCTGCCGCAGTGACCAAAAAGTACGTTTCTTCTCAAGTCCCTTTATTCTCTGTGATGCTCTACCACTTTCATTTTTAATTGCTTTCTTTCTTTTTTCAGTTTGCAGGCAAAATTATAAATAAAGAATTTGAGTTTGTAGTAAATCTTATGGGAATCCTGAATTCCTATTTGCTTATTATTAATACCTATTACTTCTTATAAAATTAAGGATACTTTGCTTTGCCCTATATCAGTAGGCAAACTGGCAAATGCCAAAGATGCCTTAGCATATTGCTCTTCATAAAAATTCAACAAATGAGATTATTGGTTATTTTATTTAGTATATTTCTAAGCTGCTTATTAAAAACAACAAAGGCTCAAGGTGGTATGCATAATTATAGGTGGTTACAAATAGGTCATAGCAAAGTGATTTGTAAACTCTCTCTGAAGTAGCCGAAGGACCACTCGGGACGACAGGTTACTTAACTTAGGCTTTATTTAGAGCAAGGCAAAAACAGAATAACTTGTCCGGCTTTTATAGCCGGCAGCTGTCAGTGAGGACCAATCAGGATCGTTTCTTTTGGCGCCGCGTCTAGTTGAACCAATCATCGCCGTCTTCTCTTGACAGTTCTTATTTCCGCATGGTTCGGTGTTTTGACAGCCGCGAGCTGTCAGTGGCTGCGCCTGCGCCCTGGCGGGGAACTTTGACAGCTGTCAAAGTTCCCGCGTGTTCTCCTGTCAGATTTGTTTTCCTCACAGTAATAATGGAATAAACGGTTTTACTTATTTCAACGTCTTGTTTACGTATATAATACACTCTTCATGAATAGTTTTTTATATATCTCCAGATATTCTATTTTCAAATAAAAGGAATAGATTCTATCACCCAACACCTGATACCTGGTGATGCCTTAAAAATCAAACCTCAACTGTGTTTCTGATTCACAAGGAGAAATGCTGATATTTCAGATAATTCACTATTGCTATCCTTCTTTGCTTAGTCATGACATCATGTTGGAGATAAATACACAACTTGTGGTCATCCAGATGTTGCTAAACCACAATTCCCAGCATTTCCAGACAGCATAGCCAATAATGTGGGATGTTGAGAGAAATCATTCAACAACATCCTGAGGACCATAAATTCTGTACCAAGACCCCCTTTTCTAGTTTTCTGCTTGGTCTCTGACACCCATTACAAACACTGCAAATGTCCACCAGTCCATGGAAGCAACATCATCTCCTTTAAAGTAAATTCAGAAACAGAACAGAAAAAGTCTAAGCTGGAAAAATAGGAATATTCTGTTGCTGCAATTCTTTCTTCAGACAGGCTACATGAAATTAGCTGATTTGATTAATAGACTTTTTAGGGCCACAGTTGATACAAGGCATACAAATGCCTTTCTTTAGCCATGAAAATCATGGCTTTCCTACTTTTTAAGGTTTGAAATTTTATCCCAGATGTGTTCATTATCAAATTGGTAAAGTTCAAATGCAAATTAGGATTCCAATCTGCTGAAAAAAACTTGTTAGAAATAAAAATGAGAGTCCCCTTTTAAGCAAAGTGGTGTGTAGGGTCTTTGGTTATTAAATCATCTTAAAGAAGAAAGAATGAATGAGTCTTTCAGAAGATAAACCTGTTTTAAGAAGGATTAAAATATATAAACTGATCTACTCAGTTGGATATATCTCCTAGCTCTGCATGTGCTCACTCTAGGCTTGTTAACAATGTTTAACTGGCAAGAATGTATGCTCTACATGCAGACAGTTGTGCTTTAATAGACATTGTGCGTGTTTAATAAGTTGCCTTCTCTCAAAGCCTACCTAGAAGTGCATTTCTCTTTTTATATGCATTTTTGCTTTTCCCCCCTCAGGAACGATGTCACTTTTGGAGGGAGAGAGCAGAATCTTTGTCCAGTTAATACCGTATTTTCCAGCGTATAAGACGACTGGGCGTATAAGACGACCCCTGACTTTTGAGAAGATTTTCAAGATTTTTCGTCTTATACGCCAGAAAATACTTACATGCCAGTTTCCAAGTGTCCGACACAAGCCCGATTCAGCCCTGTCTGATGCAAATGGTGCAAAGCCACACGTTCTTCCAGGCCAGACTCTGCAAACAGCATGCCAGAAACCGCAACCACCGCAGGAACTCTGAGTCCCCGCCTTTCGGCAGCCTGCACAGCCAAGCGTGATCCGGCTTTGAGATAGCATTTGCAGATGGAGCAGCCGCCGCATCTGGAGCCAAGCCCCGCCCAGGAGACGGTTGGCCAGGCGGGCCCGGAAGATGCGCTAGAGAGCCGGGCTTGGGGCGGCCATGCCGAGGCCGGCTGGCGAGGGCTGCTGCATGGTCTGCGGGCAAGAGGGGTGCCAAGTACCGCTGTTCCGCACTCCATGATGGGGCAAGCGATTCTTCCGGTCTGCACGGGTCAGGCAGTGCCTTGGCAGGAGCAAAGGTGCTCCCTTCCTACTGTCAAGCAGCGCGCCTCTGGGGACCACCTGCCCCTCCTCTTTTCGGGGACCTGACAGCCAGCATTGGAAGCGCCAGCATGGCCAGTCCTACAGAGAGCAATGGCGGCGGCTGCAGTAGCTGCCCCAGGAGCTGACGAGAGTTTGCCCTCCATCGCCCGTTCACCATCGGCCGCTTAACCACGGGTCGCCATCGCCTAACTCCATTCACCCAGCGATCCCACCGTCCAGCAGAAAAGAGAAAAGATCAGAGAGGTGAATAGTATTTTCTGGTGTATAAGACGACTGGGCGTATAAGACGACCCCCAACTTTTGAGAAGATTTTCATGGGTTAAAAAGTCGTCTTATATGTCAGAAAATACGGTACCTGTATAACAACAATTTTACTACTGCAACTTTTCTAACAAAAGGTAATGATAGCAAAACTCCATATTCTAAACACAAGCTTATTGTCATGAAGCTAGACAGAAATTTTTAAAAAGGCAATCAGGTGTTTTATTCATTGGTTATTTCAGTACAGTAGTCCATTGGTGTATTGAAGTACTGTTTAGGAAATTACTGGATATTTTTAAGAAGAGACTAGGCAGTCACTTGTCTGAGATGGTATAGGTTCTCCTGCTTGAGCAGGGGGCTGGACTAGAAGATCTCCAAGGTCCCTTCCAGCTCTATTCAATTCTAAATAACTTCCCTATGGTTTAAAAGTAATTGACAATGTATAAAGTGTGCAAATATTAATTTCTGGAATCCCTACTATTAGGATATAGCCTAACAATGCAATAGTTACAAGTTACAGGTAGTCCTCGACTTACGACCACAATTGAGCCCAAAATTTCTGTTGCTAAGTGAGACAGCTGTTAAATGGGTTTTACCCCATTTGACAACCTGTCTTGCCATAGCTGTTAAATGAATCACTGCAGTTGTTAAATTAGTAACATGGCTGTTAAGTGAATTGTGGCTTTCCTATTGACTTTACTTGTCAGAAGGTCGCGAAAGATGGTCACATGATCCCAAGACCCTGCAATTGTCATAAATATTAGCTAGTGGCCAAACATCTGAATTTTGATCACATCACTATATAAATGCTATAAATGTGAAAAGTATCACATAAGTGTGAAAAATGTCATGTCACTTTTTTAGTGCTGTTGTAACTTCAAATAGTCACTAAACAAAAGGTAGCCCTTAACTACTTGTAATTGTAATGTTTCTTTCTGCACAAACAATAAGGCAAATGTTAAATCATTCTTCTCTATAAAGTCTTAGGAGCTCTTGGGTATAGAATCTATGAATTTTAAATTCAATACAACTGTAATTTTGAACATCCTTTATCATTCAGCTTTGCTGTGGTTGTTTATTCATATCTTACAGCCCTAGTTTCACATTCTGGCTGAAAATTGTCTGTCTCCAACCAGATGTGAAAAACATACTAAATAAGAATTCTAATTCCAATGTAGTTGGCTGGCAGGTGAATTCTGGGAATTG
Source organism: Vipera ursinii (assembly GCF_947247035.1). NCBI lineage: Eukaryota > Metazoa > Chordata > Lepidosauria > Squamata > Viperidae > Vipera > Vipera ursinii. Next base: position 107,590,681 of record NC_139517.1, on the reverse strand, counting down.
TAATCTGCGCATCTTAAATTTGCCAAGGCTGAAGAATGCCACTGTAGACAAAAGTAGATGAATGATTTATCAGGCATTTTATTGTTTAATATACATTTGACTTCCCAGTTATCCTAACACAGGGGTCCCCAACCCCCAGTCCATGGACCAGTACCGGGCCACGGCATGCCAGCAACCGGTCCAGACAAACAAGCAAAGCCCCATCCATGAGATGCAGGCAGCACACAAAACCCTCCAGTTCACGGAAAAGCCTCTCTCCATGGAACCGATCCCTGGTGCCCAAAAGGTTGGGGACCTCTGTTTTAACATACTGTAGATTGCCCCATCCCATCCACTTGCCCCTCTCAAATTCTTGTCATTCCTATATTTCTTCTAGTATCAATTACTCTTTGAATCTGTCCCCATTCTTTCTTATCCTTTTGCATTAGCAGTAAAATACTTGTGTCTGCTCTCTATAGCTCAGCAAGAGAGAGAGGATCTGATATGTGGCTTGTACAAAATATGTGAATTCACAAGAACATATAGGTATAAGAGCAAATAAAAGAAAAGACTGACTTTTGGCCAGTCACACTCCCTCAGCCCAGCTCACCTCACATAGTTACTATGGAGAGAATAGGAAGAAGGAGCATTAAGTATGTTGGCCACTTTGAGATTCATGGAAATAATAAAGGAATGATAAAAATATAATAAATAAAAATAAAATAAATATTAAGCTGAAAATCAGCAATATTAATGCATGCACTGTATAAATTGGTAATCAACTGCCAGAGAGAAGAATGTTAATATTTTTATATTTGGGGGCCAAGATGGTATAGAAGATGCGGAGTAAGCAATAGGTCTATTCAGAGGCAGCTGCCATTCTATAAAATACTCTTCTTCCAGGGGTACAGATAATTCCCTTCTGGACAGGTGTTTAACATGGTGGTTAAAACAAATATTTGGCAAAATTTAATTTATTGATTGCCTTTGAGATATTCGATAATTTATTCATTACTTTGTTTGAATTGCAATGTTTATTTCTTGCTTTTGACTTTCCTGTACCCTGCCTAGAATCCTTTTGCATCTGGACAAGCCATAAATATTGTTAAATAAGGAAATAAAATACAAACATTTTTCTATTACACTTAGATAAGAGAATCTGTCTCAAATACTTTAAATCAAATAAGTTCTGTATGATGTTGTTTTAAACCAGGGCTTTTCAATCTTTTCACCCATTATACCACTTTGAGGATATGGCAACATCCGAGTACCACCAGTCGCCTAGCAAGGTGTCAAAAACTTGATGACCAAAAAAAAAGGAAAAATATGACGAAGTACAGGTAGTCCTCGACTTAAAAAAGTTTGCTTAGTGACTGTTCGAAATTACAATGGCCCTGAAAAAGTGCCCCCCAAGCCACAGCTGAGCAAGACGCCTGCCTGCCTGCCCAGTGGCGCTCTTCCTCCTGTCCAAGGTTTTCATTGTTGTGAGCATTTTTGTTGGGGATTGGCAGCAGGGGTGAGGTGGGGGTGTTTGGTTTTTATTCCCCCCCCATCTGCTGGGTGGTTGCAGCAGGTTTTGGTCACTTCAGATGACCCTGGGACACTGTGACCATCATAAATATCAATGGCTATTATTGGATTGGAACTTGCTGTAAAGAGTGTTCATGCATCAAAGCTAATAAAAATACAGAAATGTACCATAGGACATATATTCTAAAATAAGATTCCTGCATTTTAAAATATTGCACACTTTTATTGCACACTTTTATCTCTCCAGTTACTAATAAACCAGGTATTTATTTTATTCATTTAATATAAGCCGCTTTTGCAAGTACTATTGTTGGTATTCCAAGCACATTTACTACAAAAGTCCTGCATTTATCTGCTCTACTTCTTACTGGCTGCAAACTCAAAGCAGGTTCCAGAGATAGTCTTTTCTTGATAATTAAGATAACCATTTAACGATAATATGCCAACAAATAATAGGGTTCAAAATTCCATATATTGGATTGGTTCTTTACAATTTTCAACTATTGTTCCATTAGAGATCTACTATAATGTAATCAAACACTGCCTCCTTCAGTTTTTTTTCAAATTTGTCTTTCATTAAGCAAAGAGTCCTTGTTTATCAATCACTCATTCCTTGTGAGCTGCGTGGGACTTAACAATTTCCTACCAGCTCCCCCACTGTCTTTGGTTGTTGGAAGTCAACAGGAAATTGCAAGGAGGTCTTTGTTTAACAATCCATGATTCTCATTTAATGACAACAAAGGGGTTACTGGACTTGTTGTACTAAGTGATGTGGTCACATGAAATTGTACTTTACCATCACATTGCTTAGTGGTAAAATTTGTGTCCCAACTATCATACTTAAGCAAAGTCTACTTGTAATTTGCTTCAGTCCTACAAAAAAAAATCAAAGCCAGATTTTTATAGATCTACAGTATTAACTTAGGAAATTCACACCACAAGAATCTATCTTGTTGTTCTTCTTTGTAAACAGTTTGAAAACGCAAACGATTTGACATATTTCTACTGGTTTCATTCCCTACATTCTGAAAAGCAAATTGAAGTGATCTATGTTATTTTTTTCCTAATGTTTTAAAATGTTGAGAACAAGAACTAAATATCATTGTTCCCATTTGAATTGCTGCAATCCCAAAGGAACAAAAAATCCTCTTACTCTTGATTTCACTAAACAAAGGATGGGTGGAGAGAATGAGTAGTCAGACTGTCTGCTCTTAAAAAGTGAGAAACAATTAAAATATGAATGAAGGCGAATATACGTGTCCCAGGATAATGTTGCAGGGTCCAATACGGGTTGGTCCCTGGGACCAGAGGTTTAGTCTTCCAAGCTTTCAGACTTGTGCTAGAGCCCATCTTCAGGGAACTTCTCTATAGCCCAGACATGTCAAACACAAGGCCCGGGGGCCAGATCCGGCCCGCGAAGTGGTTTCATGCGGCCCGTGAAGCCATCCTGGAAACAGTGAGGGAACGGCCCCCACTACCTTGGCCCTGGCCCAGAGACCCTCCTCCTGCCACAGACCCTCAGATCTGTCCTGCCCAGCCCCCCATAGGCACCCTTGATGCGAACGATGTAGTGCTGGCCACGCCCACCCACTAGGCCATACGCACTTTAGCCATGCCCAGCCAGTAGGCCACACCCACCCAGGCCACACCCACCTGGACCCCTGAGGGCAACTGCAATGCTGATGCGGGCCTCAATGAAATTGAGTTTGACACCCCTGCTATAGCCAATTAAAATTAAAATACTTGTAATTTTACCTGTAGATCTTCTGATTACTGAGTTGCAAAGTGTTCAAGTTAGCATTTTCATTCCATTCCATTCCAAGGTTGGGAGGAGATATAAGAGTCTGTAATAGTAAAAAGGAGCCACAATCTCAGAAAACAAACAAATTCCTAGCCTTAAATTACTTAGAACCAAGATTCAGTTTGTTGTTGTTGTTGTTGTTAGTTGCGAAGTCGTGTCCGACCCATTGCGACCCTATGGACAATGTTCCTCCAGGCCTTCCTGTCCTCTACCATCTTCTGGAGTCCATTTAGGCTCACGCCTACTGCTTCAATGACTCCATCCAGCCACCTCATTCTCTGACGTCCCCTTCTTCTATTGCCCTCAATCTTTCCCAGCATTAGGCTCTTCTCCAGTGAGTCCTTCCTCCTCATTAGGTGGCCAAAGTATTTGAGTTTTAGCTTCAGGATCTGGCCTTCTAAAGAGCAGTCAGGGTTGATCTCCTCTAGGACCTACCGGTTTGATCGCCTTGCAGTCCAAGGGACTCGCAGGAGTCTTCTCCAGCAACAGAGTTCAAAGGCCTCAATTCTTTTGCGCTCAGCCTTTCTTATGGTCCAACTTTCACTGCCATACATTGCAACTGGGAAGACCATAGCCTTGACTATACGCACTTTTGTTGACAGGGTGATGTCTCTGCTTTTTAGTGTGCTGTCTAGATTTGCCATGGCTTTCCTCCCGAGGAGCAAGCGTCTTTTAATTTCTTGACTACAGTCCCAATCTGCAGTGATTTTGGAGCCCAGGAAAATAAAATCTGTCACTACCTCCATTTCTTCCCCATCTATTTGCCAGGAATTGAGAGGGCCGGATGCCATGATCTTGGTTTCCTTAATGTTTAGTTTCAACCCAACTTTTGCACTCTCCTTCTTCACTCGCAACAAGAGACTCTTCAGTTCCTCTTCACTTTCTGCCATTAGAGTGGTATCATCTGCATATCTTAGGTTGTTGATATTTCTTCCAGCAATCTTAATTCCAACTTTTGACTCCTCTAGCCCTGCCTTTCTCATGATGTGCTCTGCATATAAGTTAAATAGGCAAGGCGACAGTATACAGCCTTGCCGGACACCTTTCCCAATTTGGAACCAATCAGTGGTTCCGTGTCCAGTTCTCACTGTTGCTTCTTGGCCCGCATATAGGTTTCTCACGAGACAAATAAGATGTTCTGGTACTCCCATCTCTTTAAGAACTTGCCACAGTTTGTTATGATCCACACAATCAAAGGCTTTAGCATAGTCAATGAAGCAGAAGTAGATGTTTTTCTGGAACTCTCTAGCTTTCTCCATGATCCAGCGTATGTTGGCTATTTGATCTCTAGTTCCTCTGCCTCTTCGAAATCCTGCCTGTACTTCTGGTAGTTCTCGATCCACATACTGCTGGAGTCTAACTTGTAGGATTTTAAGCATAACTTTACTAGCATGAGAAATGAGTGCAATGGTGCGATAGTTGGAACATTCTTTGGCACTGCCTTTCTTTGGAATTGGAATGTAAACTGATCTTTTCCAATCCTGTGGCCACTGTTGAGTTTTCCAAATTTGCTGGCAAATTGAGTGTAGCACTTTTACTGCATCGTCTTTTAAGATTTTGAATAGCTCAGCTGGAATACTGTCACCTCCACTAGCTTTGTTGTTGCTCAGCTTTTCTAAGGCCCACTTCACTTCACATTCTAGGATGTCTGGCTCGAGGTCAGTGACCACCTCATTGTGATTATCAGGGACGTTAAGCTCATTCTTGTATAGTTCTTCTGTGTAATTTTGCAATCTCTTCTTAATCTCTTCTGCCTCTGTTAGGTCCCTGCCATTTTGGTCCTTTATCATGCCCAGTGCAAAGAAATAGAAGAAAACAATAGAAGAGGGAGGACCAGAGATCTTTTCAAGAAAATTGGAGAGATGAAGGGAACATTCCATGCAAAAATGGGCATGATAAAGGACCAAAATGGCAGGGACCTAACAGAGGCAGAAGAGATTAAGAAGAGGTGGCAAAATTACACAGAAGAACTATACAAGAATGAGCTTAACGTCCCAGATAATCACAATGAGGTGGTCACTGACCTCGAGCCAGACATCCTAGAATGTGAAGTGAAGTGGGCCTTAGAAAAGCTGAGCAACAACAAAGCTAGTGGAGGTGACAGTATTCCAGCTGAGCTATTCAAAATCTTAAAAGACAGTGCAGTAAAAGTGCTACACTCAATTTGCCAGCAAATTTGGAAAACTCAACAGTGGCCACAGGATTGGAAAAGATCAGTTTACATTCCAATTCCAAAGAAAGGCAGTGCCAAAGAATGTTCAAACTATCGCACCATTGCACTCATTTCTCATGCTAGTAAAGTCATGCTTAAAATCCTACAAGCTAGACTTCAGCAGTATGTGGATCGAGAACTACCAGAAGTACAGGCAGGATTTCGAAGAGGCAGAGGAACTAGAGATCAAATTGCTAACATACGCTGGATCATGGAGAAAGCTAGGGAGTTCCAGAAAAACATCTACTTCTGCTTCATTGACTATGCTAAAGCCTTTGATTGTGTGGATCATAACAAACTGTGGCAAGTTCTTAAAGAGATGGGAGTACCAGACCATCTTATTTGTCTCTTGAGAAACCTATATGCGGGTCAAGAAGCAACAGTGAGAACTGGACACGGAACCACTGATTGGTTCAAAATTGGGAAAGGAGTCCGGCAAGGCTGTATACTGTCGCCTTGCCTATTTAACTTATATGCAGAGCACATCATGAGAAAGGCAGGGCTAGATGAATCAAAAGTTGGAATTAAGATTGCTGGAAGAAATATCAACAACCTAAGATATGCAGATGATACCACTCTAATGGCAGAAAGTGAAGAAGAAGTAAAGAGCCTCTTGTTGCGGGTGAAGAAGGAGAGTGCAAAACTTGGGTTGAAACTTAACATTAAGAAAACCAAGATCATGGCATCTGGCCCTCTCAATTCCTGGCAAATAGATGGGGAAGAAATGGAGGTAGTGACAGATTTTGTTTTCCTGGGCTCCAAGATCACTGCAGATGGGGACTGTAGCAAAGAAATTAAAAGACGCTTGCTCCTGGGAAGGAAAGCCATGGCAAATCTAGACAGCACACTAAAAAGCAGAGACATCACCCTGTCAACAAAAGTGCGTATAGTCAAGGCTATGGTCTTCCCAGTTGCAATGTATGGCAGTGAAAGTTGGACCATAAGAAAGGCTGAGCGCCAAAGAATTGAGGCCTTTGAACTATGGTGCTGGAGAAGACTCCTGCGAGTCCCTTGGACTGCAAGGCGATCAAACCTGTCAGTCCTAGAGGAGATCAATCCTGACTGCTCTTTAGAAGGCCAGATCCTGAAGCTAAAACTCAAATACTTTGGCCACCTAATGAGAAGGAAGGACTCACTGGAGAAGAGCCTAATGCTGGGAAAGATTGAGGGCAATAGAAGAAGGGGACGACAGAGAATGAGGTGGCTGGATGGAGTCACTGAAGCAGTAGGCGTGAGCTTAAATGGACTCCAGAAGATGGTAGAAGACAGGAAGGCCTGGAGGAATGTTGTCCATAGGGTCGCGATGAGTCGGACACGACTTCGCAGCTAACAACAACAACAATCATGCCCATTTTTGCATTGAACGTTCCCTTCATCTCTCCAATTTTCTTGAAAAGATCTCTGGTCCTCCCTATTCTATTGTTTTCTTCTATTTCTTTGCACTGTTCATTTAAGAAGGCATTCTTATCTCTTCTAGCTATTCTTTGGAATTCTGCATTCAATTGGGCATATCTTTCTTTTTCTCCCTTGCCTTTTGCTTCCCTCCTTTCCTCAGCTATTTGCAAAGCTTCCTCAGACAGCCATTTTGCTTTCTTGCATTTCTTTTTCTTTGGGATGGTTTTGGTTGCTACCTCTTGTACAATGTTGCAAACCTCTGTCCATAGTTCTTCAGGCACCCTGTCTATCAGATCTAATTCCTTAAATCTATTTGTCACCTCTACTGTATATTAACGGGGATATGATTTAATTCATACCTGACTGGCCTGGTGCTTTTCCCTACTTTCTTCAGTTTAAGCCTAAACTTTGCAACAAGAAGCTCATGGTCTGAGCCACAGTCAGCTCCTGGTCTTGTTTTTACTGACTGTATAGAGCTTCTCCATCTTTGGCTGCAGAGCATATAGTCAATCTGATTTCTGTGTTGACCGTCTGGTGATGTCCATGTGTAGAGCCGTCTCTTGGGTTGTTGGAAAAGAGTGTTTGCTATGACCATCATATTCTCTTGACAAAATTCTATCAGCCTGTGCCCTGCTTCATTTTGTACTCCAAGGCCAAACTTGCCTGTTATTCCGGTTATCTTTTGGCTTCCTACTTTAGCATTCCAATCCCCCATGATGATAAGGACATCATTTTTTGGTGTTAGTTCTATAAGGTGCTGTAGGGCTTCATAGAACCGGTCAATTTCATCCTCTTCAGCACCGGTGGTTGGGGCATAGACTTGGACTACTGTGATATTAAATGGTTTGCCTTGGATTCGAACTGAGATCATTCTGTCATTTTGAGGATTGTATGCCAGTATTGCTTTTCCTACTCTTTTATTGACTATGAAGGCTACTCCATTTCTTCTGAGGGATTCTTGCCCGCAGTAGTATACCTGATGGTCATCTGAATTAAATTCACCCATTCCTGTCCATTTTAGTTCGCTGATACCTAAGATGTCGATGTTCAGTCTTGTCATCTCTTGTTTGACCACGTCCAGCTTGCCTTGATTCATGGATCTTACATTCCAGGTTCCTATGGAGAAAAAATCTTTACAGCATCGGACTTTCCTTTCACCACCAGACATATCCACAGCTGAGCGTCCTTTTGGCTTTGGCCCAGTCGCTTCATTCTTTCTGGCGCTACTAGTACTAGCCCTCTGCTCTTCCCCAGTAGCATATTGGACGCCTTCCGACCTGAGGGGCTCATCTTCCAGCGTCATATCGTTTTGCCTTTTGGTACTGTCCATAGGGTTTTCATGGCAAAGATACTGGAGTGGGTTGCCATTTCCTTCTCCAGTGGATCACGTTTTGTCAGAACTCTCTGCTATGACCTGTCCGTCTTGGGTGGCCCTGCACGGCATAGCTCATAGCTTCATTGAATTACGCAAGCCCCTTCGCCACGACAAGGCAGTAATCCATGAATGGGAAGATTCAGTTACACTGGAAATAAATCAGCTCAGATCTCTAACAATGTTTATTTTGTAGGAATACAGAGATTGGGGCTTAAAACCCCCCCCCCCAAAATATTGGTATTAATTCTTGTGTAGAAGCATTCACAGTCAGTGCGTTCATTCAGTAACCTCCATATTGTTACAGCTACTTCCTCCAGCCTGGTGTCCTTTAGATATTTGGATTCAACACACAATAATTCTTAGGTATAGTTATAATTTGGAGATACCAGACTGAAGGAGGCAGAGGCTAAT